>NC_140313.1:14130130-14730130 GCF_964211825.1 Aythya ferina
GGGCAGTACCCCAGAGGCAGTAGAAGAGCTGATGTTATTCTTGACCACGATGAAGGGACCTCTACCTCTCATTTGCCAGAATTTGTGCATTTGCAAGAATTAAGTGGCAGACGCTCCAGCCAGGACTAGAGGGGCCCTGCCTCTGGCCAGGTAGAGGAGAGGGATAACCGGATTTATTGGACTGTGTGGATCCGATGGCCTGGAACATCAGAACCACAGGAATACAAAGCTTTAGTGGACACTGGCGCACAATGTACCATAATGCCATCAGGCTACCAAGGGACAGAACTCACCTGTATCTCTGGAGTGACAGGGGGATCCCAACAACTATCTGTACTGGAAGCTGAAGTGAGTCTAACTGGGAATGAGTGGCAAAAGCATCCCATTGTGACTGGCCCAGAGGCTCCGTGCATCCTTGGCATAGACTATCTCAAGAGAGGGTACTTCAAGGATCCAAAAGGATACCGGTGGGCTTTTGGCATAGCTGCTTTGAGCACAGAGAAGATTAGGCAGCTGTCTACCCTGCCTGGCCTTTCAGAAGACCCTTCTGTTGTAGGATTGCTGAAGGTTGAAGAACAACAGGTACCAATTGCTACCACAACGGTGCACCGACGGCAATATCGCACCAACCGAGACTCCCTGATTCCCATCCATGAGTTGGTTCACCGACTGGAGAGTCAGGGAGTAATCAGCAAGACTCGCTCACCCTTTAATAGTCCTATATGGCCAGTACGAAAGTCTAATGGCGAGTGGAGGCTAACAGTGGACTATCGAGGCCTGAATGAAGTCACGCCACCACTGAGTGCTGCAGTGCCAGACATGCTAGAACTTCAGTACGAACTAGAGTCAAAGGCAGCCAAGTGGTATGCCACAATTGATATTGCTAATGCATTTTTCTCCATCCCTTTAGCAGCAGCATGCAGGCCGCAGTTTGCTTTCACTTGGAGGGGCATCCAATACACCTGGAATCGGCTGCCCCAGGGGTGGAAACACAGCCCTACCATTTGCCATGGACTGATCCAGTCTGCACTGGAGCAAGGGGGAGCTCCTGAGCACCTTCAGTACATTGACGACATCCTCGTGTGGGGCAACACAGCAGAAGAAGTTTTTGAGAAAGGGAAGAAAATAATCCAAATTCTCCTGAAAGCTGGTTTTGCCATTAAAAAGAGCAAGGTCAAGGGGCCTACACAGGAAATCCAGTTCTTGGGGGTAAAATGGCAGGATGGACGTCACCATATTCCAATGGATGTGATCAATAAAATAACAGCAATGTCTCCGCCGACTAGCAAAAAGGAAACGCAAGCTTTCCTAGGCCTCGTGGGATTCTGGAGAATGCATGTGCCAGGCTATAGTCAGCTTGTGAGTCCTCTATATCGAGTAACTCGAAAGAGAAACTATTTTGAGTGGGGCCCTGAGCAACAACAGGCATTTGAACAAATCAAACAAGAAATAGCTCGTGCAGTAGCCCTTGGGCCTGTCCGTACTGGACCAGCTGTGCAAAATATACTGTACACTGCAGCTGGGGAGCATGGGCTCACCTGGAGCCTTTGGCAGAAAACCCCAGAAGAAACTCGAGGTTGACCTCTGGGCTTCTGGAGTCGGGGCTATCGAGGATCAGAAGCCAATTACACCCCAACTGAAAAGGAAATACTCACAGCATATGAGGGTGTTCGAGCTGCTTCAGAAGTTGTGGGTACAGAGGCACAGCTCCTCTTGGCACCGCGGCTACCTGTGTTACATTGGATGTTCAAAGAGAAAATTCCCACTACACACCATGCAACTGATGCTACATGGAGTAAGTGGATAGCGTTAATTACACAGCGGGCTCGAATGGGAAAACCCAATCGCCCAGGAATCCTGGAAGAGATTATGGACTGGCCGGAAGGCAGAGATTTCGGAGTGCCAACAGAAGAGGTAACCCGTGCTGAAGAGGCACCACCATACAATGAGTTGCCAGAAGACAGAAAGCAGTATGCGTTGTTTACTGACGGATCCTGCCGTGTGATAGGGAGCCATCGGAAATGGAAAGCTGCTGTGTGGAATCCCATACGACGAGTTGTGGAAGCCATGGAAGGGGAAGGTGAGTTGAGTCAGTATGCAGAAGTAAAAGCCATACAACTAGCCCTAGATATCGCCGAAAGAGAAAATTGGCCAGTATTGTATCTTTATACTGACTCATGGATGGTGGCAAATGCTCTGTGGGGGTGGCTGCAGCAATGGAAAGAGAGCAACTGGCAGCGCAGAGGTAAGCCTATCTGGGCTGCTACCCTGTGGCAAGATATTGCTGCCCGGGTAGAAAACCTGGATGTTAAAGTACGTCATGTAGATGCCCACATGCCCAAGAGTCGCACTACTGAAGAACATCAGAACAACAAAGAAGTGGATCGAGCTTCGAAAATTGAAGTGGCTCAGGTGGACCTAGACTGGGAACGTAAGGGTGAGCTGTTTGTAGCTCGATGGGCCCATGAAACATCAGGACATCTGGGGAGAGATGCCACTTACAGATGGGCTCGTGATCGAGGGGTGGACTTGACCATTGAGGCCATCACACAGGTTACCCATGAGTGTGAGACCTGTGCTGCAATCAAGAAAGCCATGAAGGTAAAATCTCCCTGGAACAGGGGGAGATGGTTAGGGTTTCAATATGGTGAGGCCTGGCAAATTGACTATATCGGACCACTCCCAAAAACTCGCCAAGGCAAACGGTACATACTCACCATGGTAGAAGCAACTACTGGGTGGCTGGAAACATACCCTGTAAACCATGCCACAGCCCGAAACACTATCTTGGGCCTGGAAAGACAAGTATTGTGGCGTCATGGTACACCAGAGAGAATTGAGTCTGTGTCCTGGTTTCAGTTAGAACAGAATTAATTTTCTTCCTAGTAGCTGGTGGAATGCTGTGTTTTGGCTTAGGATGAGAAGAGTGCTGATAACACCCCGATGTTTTAATTGTTGCAGAGCAGTGCTTATACCAAGCCAAGGACATCTCAGCCTTTTGCTCTGTCCTGCCAACAGGCAGGCTGGGGGTGCAGTAAGAGCTGGGAGGGGACAGACCCAGGACAGGTGACCCAAACTAGCCAAAGGGGTATTCCATACCATCTGACGTCATGCTAAACAATATATAGGGGTGGCTAGCCGGGGGGAGGGGGCCGGACTGCTTGGGGTTAGGCTGGGCATCGGTCAGCGGGTGGTGAGCAATTGCATTGTGCATCACTTGTTTGTACATATTATTATTACTTTCCTATTATCACCATTGTAACATTATTGTTATTATTGTTATTATTATTTTGTTATTATTATTTTCCTGTCTTATTAAACTGTCTTTATCTCAACTCACGGGCTTCACTTTCCATTTCTCTCCCCCGTCCCAGAGAGGGAGGGGGGAGGGTGAGCGAACGGCTGCGTGGTGTTTAGCTGCCAGCCGGGTTAAACCACGACAGTCTTTTTGGCACCCAACGTGGGGCTCGAAAGGTTGAGATAACGGCAGATCTGACCACAGTGTGTTAAACTAAAATTGGTGTAAGTATTAGACCTGCTTAATAGTCACTTGTCATAATGCTGATTGCTTTAATCTCAACTCTGCTGCGCCTGTTTTCCAAATTGAGTATTATAGTGCATTATTTTCCGTATTTGCTCTCTGTCATGTTGTTTATCCTCTCCGGGCCCTGGTTTCAGATCATTATGGTACTGAGTGTTGTAGCAATGGCTTATGAGACGATGAGATATCTGGTCATGACTCTAACTTGGTATTTGTACTCAGTAACATCGTCGACTCTGTATTTTGGAAACTGTATCTTGGAAACTATTAGCAATTATACCTATTGTTTTTTCCCATTAGGGAGTCAATCTGTGGAGGGGAAAGGGGAAGATATTTTTTCTTACTTGATTACTCTCCCTTTCTCCTTCACCACCCCTGTATCCTCCTGGATCACTATGCCTTCCTCCTTCACCACCCTCTTACCCTCTGAGCTTGCTACAATAGCTCTCCAAGATATTGAATATCCTTGGGATACTCAGACCAGCATAGTCTTGTTGTTCTGCCTCCTGAATGCACTTCAGGTTCTGCTTAAAGTTAAACAACTACTTAGGAAGCTCATCCGGAGATCTGCCCGGAGGCAGTATAGTTGTGGGTGGCAGGGAATATGGGAGGATATGGGCAGGCATCTAGAGCAGTTGGCACCCCCAGTGTTTTGGAAATTCACCCCTGAACAACTGCAAAATCCTCAAAAACTGGCAGAATGCTTGAGAAAAAGGTGTCATGATTCTGGCAGTTCCAAAGTAACACAAATCATTGTAACATGCTGGGGCCTGGCTCATGCCTATCGAGCTGCCATTGATACTGCTATCAACTTAGTGACAGACCCTGCGGCCACTCCAAGCCCTGTGACAGATTCAACGGCCACTGTGACCCCTACGGTGGACTCTGCAGCGCTCCAGTCCCAGTTCCTGCAGATGCTCCAGTTCCAGCTCCTGCAGCTGCTCCAGTTCCAGCTCCTGCAGCCGCTCCAGTTCCAGCTCCTGCAGATGCTCCAGTTCCAGCTCCTGCAGCTGCTCCAGTTCCAGCTCCTGCAGCCACTCCAGTTCCAGCTCCTGCAGCCGCTCCAGTCCCAGCTCCTGCAGATGCTCCAGTTCCAGCTCCTGCAGCCACTTCAGTCCCAGCTCCTGCAGCCGCTCCAGTCCCAGTTCCGGCAGATGCTCCAGTTCCAGCTCCTGCAGCCACTCCAGTTCCAGCTCCTGCAGCCGCTCCAGTTCCAGCTCCTGCAGCCGCTCCAGTTCCAGCTCCTGCAGCCACTCCAGTTCCAGCTCCTGCAGCCGCTCCAGTTCCAGCTCCTGCTGCTACTCCAGTCCCAGCTCCTGCAACTGCTCCAACTCCAGTTCCTGCAGCCACTCCAGCTCCGGTTCCTGCAGCTGCTCCAGCTCCTGTGGCTGGGTCAGAGAAACGAGCTGTAGCAGTGCAAGTTGACCCTGCAGAGGGTATTCCAACCTCTGTGGCAGACCCTGTAACAAGGTCAGAGAAACGAGCAGTAGCAGTGCAAGTCGACCCTGCGGAGAGTATTCCAACCTCTGTGGCAGACCCTGTAACAAGGTCAGAGAAACGAGCAGTAGCAGTGCAAGCTGCCCCTGTAGAGAAGGTGAAAAAATGGTATAGAGATTCAGGTCGTTTAGAACGCAGAGAGTCTTCTGCCAAATCTAGGTATAGAGACGACAGAGACGACGACGACGCTGGGCCATCAAGGGTTCAGGAGGAGGAAGATGAGGATGCCGAAAAATCAACAGTAACTACCCGGAGCCTAAACGAGCGTGAGTTACGAGATGTGCGAAAAGATTTTGGTCGCTGTATAGGTGAGCAGCTTGTCACCTGGCTGCTCCGATGCTGGGACTCTGGAGCCAATTGTGTGGAATTAGACGGCAGGGAAGCCAAGTGACTTGGATCCCTTGCTAGAGACGCAGGCATTGACAAAGCAATTGCAGATGGAGCACAATCTCACAGCCTCTGGAGGCGTCTCCTCTCAGCTGTGAGGGAAAGGTATCCCTTCAAGGAAGAACTTTTATGTCTACCAGGCAAGTGGACCACTATGGAGAAGGGAATCCAGTACCTGAGGGAATTAGCCGTACGGGAAGTGATTTATGAGGATCCAGACCTCAGACAAACATCCAAAGATCCAGATGAAGTCAGGTGTACACGACCCATGTGGCGGAAGTTTGTACGGAGTGCACCATCATCATATGCCAGCTCATTGGCAATAATGGCCTGGAAAGAGGATGAGGAACCCACAGTGGATGAAGTGGCTAAACAACTCCGGCAGTACGAAGAAAGTCTCTCCTCTTCCTTACAGGCCTGCGTCTCAGCTGTGGAGAAACTTTCTGAAGAGTTCCACCAACTTAAAGAGAATCTATCTTCATCCCCACCTGAACCAACCAGTGTCCACCGACCAAAAGAGAACACTGTGGAGAAACTTTCTGAAAAGGTTCACCAACTTGAAGAGAGATTATTCTCCTCCGTACCTGTACAGAGCAGTGTCTCAGCTATCAGGGGTAGTCGTTCATCCACACAAGGAAGACGATATGGTGGGTACTCACCCCGTGCCACCCTGTGGTTTTACTTACGAGACCATGGAGAGGACATGAGAAAATGGGATGGAAAATCTACTGCGACCCTAGAGGCACGGGTACGTGAGTTGCAAAAGAAAACAATCAAGAAAAAGGGATTCTCTGAAAAGTTTGCTGCTCCAACTTCCAGCAGACAGTCCTTCAAACACAGAAATGAAGAAGATTCTGACCAGGATTAGGGGAGCCCTGCCTCCAGCCAGGGGGAGGAAAGGGACAATCGAGTTTATTGGACTGTGTGGATTCGATGGCCTGGCACGTCAGACGCACAGAAGTATAAGGCTTTAGTAGACACCGGTGCACAATGTACTATAATGCCATCGAGCTATAAAGGACCAGAGCCCATCTATATTTGTGGAGTGACAGGCGGATCTCAGCAGTTGACTGTATTGGAGGCTGAAGTGAGTCTGACTGGGAATGAGTGGGAAAAGCACCGCATTGTGACTGGCCCAGATGCTCCATGTATCCTTGGCATAGACTATCTTAGAAGAGGATATTGCAAGGACCCAAAAGGGTTCCGGTGGGCTTTTGGTATAGCTGCCTTAGAGACAGAAGGCATTAAACAATTATCTACCTTGCCTGGTCTCTCAGAGGACCCCTCTGTTGTGGGGTTGCTGAGGGTCGAAGAACAGCAAGTGCCAATCGCTACCACAACTGTGCACCGGCGGCAATATCGCACTAACCGAGACTCCCTGATTCCCATCCATAAACTAATTCGTCAATTGGAGAGCCAAGGAGTGATCAGCAAGACTCATTCACCTTTCAATAGTCCCATATGGCCAGTGCGAAAGTCTAATGGCGAGTGGAGACTAACAGTGGACTATCGTGGCCTGAACGAAGTGACGCCACCACTGAGTGCTGCAGTGCCGGACATGCTGGAACTTCAGTACGAACTTGAATCGAAGGCAGCCAAGTGGTACGCCACAATTGATATCGCTAATGCATTTTTCTCCATCCCTCTAGCAGCAGAATGCAGGCCACAATTTGCCTTCACTTGGAGGGGAGTCCAATATACTTGGAATCGGCTGCCCCAGGGGTGGAAACACAGCCCTACCATTTGCCATGGGCTGATCCAGTCTGCACTAGAGCAGGGGGAAGCTCCTGAACACCTGCAGTACATCGATGACATTATTGTGTGGGGTGACACAGCAGAGGAAGTTTTTGAGAAAGGGAAGAAAATAGTCCAAATCCTTCTGAAAGCCGGTTTTGCCATAAAACAAAATAAAGTCAAAGGACCTGCACGAGAGATCCAGTTTTTAGGAATAAAATGGCAAGATGGACGTCGTCAAATCCCAATGGATGTGATCAACAAAATAACAGCTATGTCTCCACCAACTAACAAAAAAGAAACACAGACTTTCCTAGGTGTTGTGGGGTTTTGGAGAATGCACATCCCAAATTACAGTCTGATTGTAAACCCGCTCTACCAAGTAACCCGTAAGAAGAATGAGTTTGAATGGGGCCCTGAACAACGACAAGCGTTTGAACAAATCAAGCAGGAAATAGTCCATGCAGTAGCCCTTGGGCCAGTTCGAACAGGACCAGATGTAAAGAATGTGCTCTACACTGCAGCCGGGGAGAATGGCCCCACCTGGAGCCTCTGGCAGAAAGAACCTGGGGAAACTCGAGGTCGGCCCCTGGGGTTTTGGAGTCGGGGATACAGAGGATCTGAGGCCCGCTATACTCCAACTGAAAAGGAGATATTGGCAGCATATGAAGGAGTTCGATCTGCTTCGGAGGTGGTCGGTACTGAAGCGCAGCTCCTCCTAGCACCCCGATTGCCAGTACTAGGCTGGATGTTCAAGGGAAGGGTCTCTTCTACGCATCATGCAACTGATGCTACGTGGAGCAAGTGGGTTGCACTGATTACTCAGCGGGCTCGAATAGGAAACCCCAGTCGCCCAGGAATATTGGAAGTGATTATGGACTGGCCAGAAGGCAAATACTTTGGGATATCATCCGAGGAGGAGGTGGGTCGTGCTGAAGAAGCCCCACTGTACAACCAGTTACCAGAGAATGAGAAGAAATATGCCCTGTTCACTGATGGGTCCTGTCGTATTGTGGGGAAGCATCGGAGATGGAAGGCTGCTGTATGGAGCCCTACACGACGAGTTGCAGAAGCTGCTGAGGGAGAAGGTGAATCGAGTCAGTTTGCAGAAGTGAAAGCCATTCAGCTGGCTTTAGACATTGCTGAACGAGAAAAATGGCCAGTTCTCTATCTCTACACTGATTCATGGATGGTAGCAAATGCCCTGTGGGGATGGTTACAGCAATGGAAGCAAAACAACTGGCAGCGTAGGGGCAAACCCATCTGGGCTGCTGCTTTGTGGCAAGACATTGCTGCTCGGGTAGAGAACCTGGCTGTGAAAGTACGTCACGTAGATGCTCATGTGCCCAAGAATCGGGCTACTGAAGAACATCAAAACAACCAGCAGGTGGATCAGGCTGCTAAGATTGAAGTAGCTCAGGTGGACCTGGATTGGCAGCATAAAGGTGAATTATTTATAGCCCGATGGGCCCATGACACCTCAGGCCATCAAGGTAGAGATGCAACATACAGATGGGCTCGTGATTGAGGGGTGGACCTGACCATGGACGCTATAGCACAGGTTATTCATGACTGTGAAACATGTGCTGCAATCAAGCAAGCCAAACGGTCAAAGCCTCTTTGGTATGGAGGACGATGGCTGAAATATAAATATGGAGAGGCCTGGCAGATTGATTACATCACACTCCCTCAAACTCGCAATGGCAAGCGCCACGTACTTACAATGGTGGAAGCAACCACCGGATGGCTGGAAACATACCCTGTGCCTCATGCCACCGCCCGGAACACTATCCTGGGCCTTGAAAAACAAGTACTATGGCGACATGGTACCCCAGAAAGAATAGAGTCAGACAATGGAACTCATTTCCGAAACAACCTTATAGACACTTGGGCCAAAGAACATGGTATTGAGTGGGTGTATCACATCCCCTATCATGCACCAGCCTCCGGGAAAGTTGAACGATACAATGGACTGTTAAAGACTACATTGAAAGCAATGGGCGCTGGAACATTCAAAAATTGGGATACGCATTTGGCAAAGGCCACCTGGTTAGTCAATACTAGGGGATCTGCCAACCGAGCTGGACCTGCCCAATCAAACCTGTTACGTACTGTAGATGGGGATAAAGTTCCTGTAGTGCATGTAAGAAATATGCTGGGTAAAACAGTCTGGGCTACTCCTGCCTCAGGAAAAGGCAAACCTATTCGTGGAATTGTTTTCGCTCAGGGACCTGGATACACTTGGTGGGTGATGCAAAAGAACGGAGAGGTCCGGTGTGTACCTCAAAGAGATTTAATACTGGGTGAGAATAGCCCATGAACTGAATTGTACCATGTTAATTACTATATAATACTGTATATTATCACTACTATGACTACTGTAGGTGACTAATCAGAATGTATGGAAAAAAGTGTAACCTGAGCATGACATAAATGGTATGGAATAAGGGGTGGATAGATGTCCTGGTTTCAGTTAGAACAGAATTAATTTTCTTCCTAGTAGCTGGTGGAATGCTGTGTTTTGGCTTAGGATGAGAAGAGTGCTGATAACACCCCGATGTTTTAATTGTTGCAGAGCAGTGCTTATACCAAGCCAAGGACATCTCAGCCTTTTGCTCTGTCCTGCCAACAGGCAGGCTGGGGGTGCAGTAAGAGCTGGGAGGGGACAGACCCAGGACAGGTGACCCAAACTAGCCAAAGGGGTATTCCATACCATCTGACGTCATGCTAAACAATATATAGGGGTGGCTAGCCGGGGGGAGGGGGCCGGACTGCTTGGGGTTAGGCTGGGCATCGGTCAGCGGGTGGTGAGCAATTGCATTGTGCATCACTTGTTTGTACATATTATTATTACTTTCCTATTATCACCATTGTAACATTATTGTTATTATTGTTATTATTATTTTGTTATTATTATTTTCCTGTCTTATTAAACTGTCTTTATCTCAACTCACGGGCTTCACTTTCCATTTCTCTCCCCCGTCCCAGAGAGGGAGGGGGGAGGGTGAGCGAACGGCTGCGTGGTGTTTAGCTGCCAGCCGGGTTAAACCACGACAGTCTGACAATGGGAGCCATTTCCGAAACAATCTTGTTACCTCCTGGGCAAAGAGGCATGGTATTGAGTGGGTGTACCACATCCCTTACCACCCACAAGCCTCTGGGAAGGTTGAGAGGTACAATGGACTGTTAAAGACTATGTTACGAGCATTAGGTGCTGGGACGTGGAAACAATGGGACACAAATCTACCAGAAGCCACTTGGCTAGTTAACAATAGGGGGTCTGACAGCCGTGCTGGTCCTGCCGAAACAAAACCCCTACACACTGTGAAAGGAGCTAAGGTTCCCGTAGTGCATATAGGAAGGTGGATGGGGAAGGCAGTGTGGGTTGCTCCTGCCTCGGGAAAAGGCAAACCCACTCGTGGGATTGTCTTCGCCCAAGGACCAGGGTATACCTGGTGGGTCATGCAAAAGAATGGGGATATCAAGTGTGTGCCTCAAGGAGATTTGACATTGAGAGAAAACTAATCTATAATCTAAGTTGTATGTTGTAGGAAGATGCTGTAGGATCAACGACAGGTCAACTTTGCAAGGAGCCGGGCAGTGCAACAAGGACTTGAGCTAAGCTGGTGCTGGTGTCCAAACATCCAACTCCGCCTGCCTTGAGTGGCCACTTTGGCAGATGAAGACCTAATCATCAACAGTTCTTATGAACATTTTCCAAGAAAGACCTATGGAATGAAAAGATACATCTGCCTATTAATCCTGTCCTGTTAAATCCTTGTCCTGTTAAAGGACAAGGGATAATGATGAGAATGCTTGTATGCTAAAGTATGGGGATCTGAGTGTGACACAAATGTTATGGAATAAGGGGTGGAAGTTGTACTGGGTCTGGCTGGAATGTTAACTTTCCCGGCAGCAGCCCATACAGTGCCGTACTCTGCACTTGTAGCTGGAACAGCAGTGTTATCACACCAGTGTTGTGTCTACTGCTGAGCAGCAGTGGCACAGCATTGGGCCTTTCTCTAACCCTCCTAGGGGGTGGGCAAAAAAGTGAGGAGAGAAACATCACTAGGGCAGCTGACCTAAACCAATCAAAGGGATATTCCATACCATGTGGTGTCACACTCAGCAATAAAAGGTGGAAACAGGAAGAAGAGGGGAGGGGTGGGCTCTCTTTGAGAAGACGTCGGTCCTCCTCTCGAACACCGGCTGCGTGCGTTGAGGCCTTGCTTCAAGGACGTGGTCAATCATCGCTCATTTGTGGGAAGTAGAGAGTAATTTCTTTCCTCTGCACTTCCATATAGCTTTCATTTATTTTGTTTGTTTGTTTTCCTCCCTTTTTCCCCTTTCCCTTTTATTTCCCCTTAGTTAAATTGTTTAGTTCATGGTAGTCTTTATTTAATTATTATAATTATTTCCCTTTAATTAAATTATCCTTATCTCAACCCGTGAGTTGTTCTTTGCTTTACTTCTCCCCCTCCTTATCTAAAGGAGGGGGAGTGAGAGAGCGGTTGTGGGGTTTAGCTGCCCAGCACGGTAAAACCACCACATAAAGAGAGCATGATCTGACCATATTGGTAGCATCATGACTTTGGCCATTCTTCCTGCAACACATGGCGCCCGAACACGGTGAGATGAGGGACGTGGAGAGACACGGAGCAGAGACGCGGTGAGAAGCGGAGCGCGGAGAGACACGGGACATCTGGGATCAAGCCGGAGTTCAAAACTTCTATGGGAGAATGGTGGTGTCAATGAAGACGGGGACGAGCAGCGCTGTGAGGCAAGTTGGCACACAGTAGAGGGGTGGGGATCGCGACCCTGCAGCTCATCCGGGGTAAGCATGGAGGAGGAAGCAGCTATCCAGCTTCTCTCTATTATTCTCTCTAAGAAAGGTGTATCTTGCAATGTAAAGAAGATAAAGGACTTGGTGCATTGGGCCCAGAAGGAGGGTTTTCTGAAGGAAATCCCTCTAATGTTTAGCCCAGAAGAGTGGCGGGAGGTAGGAGATCGCTTATGGGATAAAGCCATTTCAAATGGAAAGCTAGATAAAGATGTAAGTGGGACGTGGCAGACAGTGATTGATGCGCTGTGAGGTATGAAAGCCGAGCAGCAGGTGGTGATGGCGGCAGCGCAAGCTTTAGCAGTACCGCCTGGGACTGACAGAATGCCTGGTGCAAAATCTAAAACCTCGGGAATGCGGTTGGCACGGTTCTTATTGTCGGTTCCTGCACCCACCCCGGTTCAGGGTATGACCTCTTCAATAAAGGAATCAGCGGCAGAAATAACTAAGGGACTATTGGAGCAGAGTGCTGATGGGGTGTGGGGGTTGCCCCCCCCCCATCCCTCACACTGGAAAATCTTGACGAAGCTGTGCTGCCAGCACCCGCGCCACTGCCAGGCAGCAATTAATCCACTCGCGATGCTTTGCCAATAAGAGCTGCAGCAGCAGCTTCCAAGAATTGACCTTCAGTGGGGGAGCTGTTCCAAGAACTGTTAGAAAAGTTGGAGAACTTAAAAACTAACGATTCGGAGGAGCGTCCTCTCTTGTCTGCCCCCCCGGAGCCGACTCCCTCATTATCCGTGGCTACAACATCGGCACCAACGAGGAACAGGTTGTCCGGCGTGATACGCAACGCCATCATAGAAGGACAGTGGCACGCTGCATCTTTGGCCTGTCCTATTATTGTCGACCCTGTGTTGGAAGCTTTTACAGCAAGCTCGAAAAACGGTTACGGACTGTGGTTTGCAATCTGAGGCAGCTCGACAGATAGTTCAGTGGATTTTCCAGGCAGACCTGATGTGTCCAATTGACTGCCAAAACTTGGCGCGCTTATTGTTAACTTCTTCGCAATTGTTATTGTTTGAAAGGGAATGCTTGCGGTTGGCACAGGGGGAAGCAGGTCGACCGCAGCAGTCTGGGGGCCCTCTGTATGGGATTACTGCAGAGATGTTAAAGGGAATGGGTCCTTATCTCAATACCCAGATTCAGTTGCAGTTCCCTGCGATTATTCACCAAACAGCTGCACAGCTCGCACTGAGGGCTCTTCTTAGTCTCCCAGGGGAAAAGAAAGCACCTCCATTCGCATCTGTAGAACAGGCCCCTGGGGAACCATATGCTAAATTTATTGATCGGTTGCGGGCAGCAATTCCTGATCATCCTGATCTAACAGCGGAGCCTAAAAGCAGTATGTTAAAAATGCTTGTGTTTGATGATGCAAACCCCAAAACTCAAAACATCTTAGTTACACTGCTGAGAACCGCACTGGTAGAGGACATGTTGGAAAGGGTACAGAGAGCTGATCAGTCCAGGTAACCAGATATGGTGTCACAGGCTGTAAAGGACTGTCAGAGATTTGCTTTTATGCTACCCTCCATTAACAAACAGGCCCCAGCAAAGCACTATGAATGGCTAGTGCTTCTGCAGGGGATGAGGAATTCCCCTACATTATGTCAATTATACGTGGCCTGGGCATTACAACCAATTCAAACAGCGTGGTGTGACGTAATTATTTACCATTATATGAATAACATTCGGTTTGGTAGGCCAGAATGCTTCCAGGATTCAGATTTAAAGTTTATTTGGGATACTTTTGAAGCAAAAGGGTTGAAGATAGCCCCAGAGAAGGTTCAACAGAAACAGCCATGGCTATACTTGGGATGGAAAATATCAGACTACCATTCATCCGCCTAAAGCTGATATATCTACAATGTTATATAATTTGACAGATGTACAGATGTTCCTGGGTAATATTCAGTGAGTTCGGCACACTGTAGGGATCACTAATGATGACTTAGCTATATTATTACCTTTATTGCGAGGAAGAAGCGCAGAGCAGGAGATTAAACTAACAAATGAGCAATGGCAGGCTCTTTCACAAATAGTTTCTAAGGTTGCAGCCAGCACTGCTTGCAGACGTATAGCAGAAGTTGCACTCTACTTAGTAGTTAGCAATCATGTGTCTCATCCATTTGTGGTGATTGGTCAGTGGCAAAAAGAAAAGGGGGAGAGTAAGGGGTGACAAAGACAGAAACGGTACCAGGAGGATGCCACTGACACTAACAGCACTGGGAATAGGAATAGCGTAAGTGAAACAGGAGATAGCAAGAGTGGAATGATAGGATAGGATTTTCGAGTCCTGGAGTGGATTTTTCTACTGATTCAGCCAAAAGCGAGTGTTCAAACAGGAGCGGAAGCTATCGTGGAGTTAGTACGTAAGCGTCGCTCTTTTGGGCTTGATAATGCTGGATGCATAAGCCAATTAATATCGTCTCAGGCTCTGTATGTAGTCAACATGGTAAACCGGATAGAGGATGCCTTGATACGGCAAACTAAGAGGAACAGATTGTTGCCATTATTTCTGCAGCTGCGAGATGCCATTCAGGGGAGAACTGCACCTTACTGTGTTATCCATATACATGTACGTAGTCATCAGTTCTCGATTGGGTTAGCAGAAGGTAATTCACAAGCAGATAAGTTGGTGAGTATGGTCACAGCAGGGCCTGAGAGTGATTTTGCACGTGCGCGAATGTTGCACGAAATGTTCCATCAGAATGCAAAGGGTCTTTGGAGAATGTTTGGAATTACTTGGGCAGAGGCGAAAGGAATACTAAGAGCATGCCCTTCCTGTAGTCATCATGGACCAGGGTTAGGTTTGGGTATTAATCCACGGGGTGTTAAGGCACTTGAGGTATGGCAAATGGATGTAACACATGTAACGGAATTTGGTACTAAAAGATATGTGCATGTGAGTATCGATACTTTTTCAAGATTAATATGGGCAACGGCGCAGGGAGGAGAAAAAGCACATCATGGCCTCCTTGCTGTTTCAAAAATCCCTCAACAATTCCCCCTTTTTCTTTTTGAGCAAACCAAGCCTGATTTAACAGTTTTGCAAGTAACCTTTTAACCACATTTATTACAATACAACACGCAATGATGATTAACACCACAACAAACAGAATCCTTAATCCCTCTTTGATTAATCCCAGCAACCATCTAGGCATCGTCCCAAACAAATCAGTGAGCCACTGATAGAAGGGATTAATATCTATCATATTGAATCTTTCTCATGTGCTCTTTCAGGAAAGTAATGGATTTGTGAATTGACTCATGATCAGAAAGGTTCAAACAGCACATTCCCTCAAAGTCCTCACACCCATGCCCCTGAGCCAAAAGCAAGAAGTCAATAGCAGCTTGATCCTGTAAAAGCACGTCGCAGACTATTTTGATCTGGTAACATCTCCTCAAGTATTTCTGTCGTGGCATTGGCTTGCTTCTCGGCCCAGCATGGCAATTTTTCTAAGTTGTTAAGTGCGGCCGCAGATGCCACTCCTGGCACAAAAATTGCCAATGCTGCTCTAGCTGCAACACCAAGCAACTCAACATTATCATTGCAATCCAGTGCGAGCAATGCCCGTTTATATCTGGTGATCTTACACAACCGTGACAAGCTAGTAGAAAATATAGTAAGTTTACGTAAGTAACATGGACCTCCGATAGCATTTGCAGGGATACCTTGCCAGGCCCTATCCCCGCAAATCAGAAAAACATCAGGAGGTAAGGCCATAGCTGTACAATTGTTCCAAACGCTATAGTTGTTACCCCTTGTCTCCGTGCCATAAGCCACTAAACCCTGCCTAGCAATGTCATTGTAATCACAGGTGTTACTTGTATTTCTGTATCTGTATGGCCCTTTCCAAGTTCCTGTAGCAAAATCTCGGTAATTCATTCTTATTCGTGGTAACACATTTGGTGCTGTCCTATTTATTGGTTGAAAATGAATACTCGCCAGAGGGTCTTCTCGGTCACCAGTCAAACATAAGTGATTCAAGACAAACAATGCCTTGGACAATCGCTCATCGATGTCCTTGATTTCTTTTAATCTCGCTAATTGTTCCTTTAAAACCTGATGTGATCGTTCAACCATCACTTGGCCCGTGGGAGAATATGGAACACCTTTGATATGCTTTACTCCCCACATTTTCATAAATTTTCTAACCTTTTTGCTAACATACATTGGACCATTGTCCGTCTTGATCTGCTGTGGCACTCCCATAACGGCAAAACACACCGTCAGATGTCTACACACATGATGACGCCGTGTTCGGGCACCATGTGTTGCAGGAAGAATGGCCAAAGTCATGACGCTACCAATATGGTCAGATCATGCTCTCTTTATTACCCAAATATCCTGATTCTTATAGCAATCTAGCAGGGGTGGATAGCGTATAACACAAGATTATTGGTCAAAAGCACTCAGACAAACAACTGCAAGAAAACAACCCCACCTGCAAGACAACAACCCCCTTCTGGTAGCAGTCACGTAGACCTTTTCCTTGAAGAAATGCCGGCTGCTTGCAACAATATTTTTAATTCCTCACTTGGGCGATAGAAGAACATCGTTATGGCAACTCCTCGTAGTCATCCTGGTAGCTTGGTTTGCTCATCTGCAGCAAGTCATGGCCTCCCTGCTGTTTCAAAAATTCCTCAACAACTCCTATTTCCTTAAAAACCTCCTTCTCTTAAAACTTTTTAGGTCTTTTTAGTTTTGGGTAGGGGTAGCTCAACAATCCCCTGAATCCTCTCTGGATTTATTCTTCATTCCCTCTCAGACAATAGATGCCCTAAATGCTTGACTTCTCTTTCTACAAATTTTAATTTATTTTCCAATACTCTCAAGCCCTGTTTTGCCAGAAAGTCGAGTAGCTTGTTAGTGGCTTCTTTCACAACTGTTTTCTCCTGTCCTGACAATAAAAGATCATCCAAATATTGTAACAGTAACAGCTCCTCGGGAGGTTGGAATTGCTTCAAAAATCTGTTCTAGAACTTGCCCAAATAAATTGGTGGCCCTGTAAACCCCTGAGGTAAAACTGTCCATCTGTATTGTTGCTTCCACCCCATTTCAGGGTCTTCCCACTCAAAGGCAAATATATCTTTGCTCTCAGGGTCTGAGAGCACCATTAATGCAATAACACCATTATTCCAGTCCAGTATAAAACAATAACACCATTATTCCAGTCCAATGATTTACTATTTGAATGCCCAATTTCATTATCAAATCCTTTCCCAACAATTTAGTCCCTCCCTCAGGTGCATACAATAATTGCCCAATGATCATTCTATCCCTAGTCTCAGCTTGGTGTCCCCAAAAAGTGGCACTGTTATCCCAGACCCTTCTACCCCCTTCACATTTAGGGTTTCATTAGTTAATTTAAGCCCTGATACTTTACAGGCCAGTAATGACCTAGCTGCCTCAGTGTACTGGGTTCACATGGCAAGGTTCTGGTAGCAGGGGGGAGCTTCAGTGCTAGCCCCTGTGAGAGGAATCCTGCAGCTTCCCCATGTTAGATAAGGGCCAGTTTCAGCTGGCTCCAAAGGGGCCCACTGCTGCCCAGAGCCAAGGCATGAGCAATGCAGTTTGTGCCTCCATGAGAGCACATCCAAGAAAAGGAAAAAAACCTGCTGCATAACAGCAGATGGGAAAGTGAGGAGTGAGAAACCTCCCTGCAGACATCAAGGTCAGTGCAGAGGACTGGGTGTGCAGTGGAGAGTTGCTCCAGGTGCCGGAGCCGAAGCCCCCCAATGGCCTACAGAGAGGATCCTGGTGGGGAAGGCAGACCCCCTCCTGCAGCCCATGGTGTACCACAGCAGAGCAGATCTCCATGCTGCCACCTGTGGAGAGGAGCCCATGCAGGAGCAGGTGATCTGGGGGTAGGGTGGACGCCAGGGGGTCCCAAGCCGGACCAACCCGCTCCTGAAGAATAGACCACACAGCACAGACCCACACCTGGAGCAGCTCCCAAAGAGCCCATTTTTCGCTGCCCATGGAGAAACCCACACAGGACCAGCCCAGGAAGGTCGGCACCCCACGAGAGGGACCCCACACCAGAGCAGGGGACAGAGCAACCGTGAAGGAGCAGTGGAAACAAAGCACCATGGGAGTGGGGGACTGCAGCCCCCACTCCCAGCTCCCCCGCACCACTCAGGGCAGGGATGAGTTGGAAGAGAGTGGATGGGGAAAGGTGTCCCCAACTTGTTTCTCTGTTTCTCACCATTCCAGCCTGTCAGCAATAAGTAATACATTTTATTAATCTTCCTATGCTATGTCTGTTTTGCCTGTGACAATAATTGTAGAGTGATCCCCATTGAAGTCCACTCAAGGAATCCTTGAGGTACACTTTTTCATTTATCAGGGAACTAGATTTCTGACAAGCCCTGACTCCAGTATTCTGAATTTATAACAGCAATCTCTCCTTCTTCCACTCTGGATCTTCCTATTTGAAGTGTCCGGCCTGGCCACACTTAAAACATCTTCTCAAAGCCTGTCCCTGCTAGGATTTAGGGTGCAACACAGGTAGTTTTCCTTTCCTGCCATTCCTTCATCTCTCTTCCTCATCTTTCCATCCTGGGCCCGACACCTCCCGAAAGTCCCTCTTTCTCCAGCCCCGTGCCTCACTACCAAGTATGCTGTGAATACCATTTGTTTTGCTCTCTACTTTTCCTTCTTGTCTCCCCTCCTGGCATACACCTTCATACTACTTGCACTGTTCACTCCATCCTCCCACCTTCTGGAGCTTTTTCTGTATATCTGGCCAGGCTTTAATCACAAAATGAACTTTAAAAACCCCTTTGGCTACTGGGTCCTCAGGATTCATCCCCAAGTACTTTCTAATTCTGACCCCGAGTCTCTCATATGATTTTTGTGTTGTGCGTTGTTATTATCTCAGTTAGATAAGCAGATATTTATGTTCTATCAGAATTACTCTCAGTCTGGGGGAGGTGTTAGTTCTTTCCCGTTCTTGCATAGCTGCCTGACGAATCATTCCCCCCTAAACATTCTTCTCCAGTGAATAACATACTCAAGATTGACATTTCCCCCCCCCCCCCGGAATACAAATTAGGCCCTGGAAATGGATTTGACTGTTCTGCTAGGCCCTCAATGAAAGACTTCATCTCCTTCTCAAAACTCCTAACCTCTCTGCTGGTAAGGAGGGAGTAGCACCGGCCCCACGTCGGCCCTGCACAACCGTGCCAGGACCCCCCCCACCTCCGCTCCCTCCGCTCTGCGCTCCTCGGCATGACTTCTTCAGGGACAGCATCAATTTCAGTCCCTGTCTCCCCTCCTGGATCAGCTGCTGCTGCCTCCAGTGCAATATTAGGATTATAGGGAGCATAACTTGATTCCTCCTCCAAAAAAGGAGTCTTATTGTTTACATATAAATTTAAAGCCTGAATTTTCATCAGACCCATATTTTGGCCAAAATACTGAAGTTCCTTTTATTGGCTTTTTTGGCCAGACCATTACACAATATCTAACCATTTATTTATTTATTTATTTTTTAAAATATTTTTCCCTAGTTTTTGGGTTGTTTTTCCAAATCCTTGTCATTCTCCCCAAAGGACTATCTTTAGGCACAATCCCGGGGTCTCCACCCCCACCCTGATGACTCTTGGAACCCTTAATCCCCATCTCTTCCTGATGTGCTGCTGTGGACTTTACCACCCACAGGGTACCACACGCCTTCACCTAGGATTACAACAGAGGTGGGGTGTACTGCTGAGCACCTCACTTCACCGTGCTTGGGGTACCATACACCTAAGGGCCCAAACCCCCAAGACTCTCTTTCGCTCATCTCTCTTTTGCTTTGTCCCTCTCCAGCTGAGGGGACTTCGCTTGTCCCCTCGCGGGACTACAGAACCTCGCGGATCAGGACTCCACTCTTGCTTCACACTAAAAGTGCATCTCATTCACACTCCACACAAGAGTCTCCCCGAACCCAACCCGAGGCAGGATACAGTTGTTGTGGTTTAACCAACTTCAAAATGCAATGAAGAGAAAAAATTAAAAAATAAAAAAATTGGACCTGGCTTCAGAAAACAAACAGAGGCAATTGGCTAGCCTTTTTCTAGGGCAATCAGCCCCTGATATTGGAAAGAAATTGTCTTAGGCTGCAGGATAAACTTACAACAGTCAGGAATGATGGGGACCTGGGGCGTCTACCCTAGCAGGTCCACTGGTTGAAATAAAGCTAGGGAATGAAGAGAGAGGCTTGATTTTTTTGTTGGTTAAGGGAGCTTCTTTCTCTGTGTTAATTAGTCTGTAAATGTAATAGCAGCAACTGGCCAACAGGAAAAGGCGTTTTTTGCAATGGTTGAAATTTAAATTGGGAAAAATGATTGGAATTACAAAATGTGAAAAACATCCCAGTTTGGTTCATGGTACTAGATTTAAAGGATGCCTTTTTCTGCCTGCCCGTGGCAACTGAAAACCAGAAACTCTTTGCCTTTGAATGGGAAAATCCTAATAGAAGATGGAAAACTCAGCTTACGTGGACAGCGTTACCACAGGGGTTCAAGAATAGCCCCACCGTATTCGGGAACTGTGATCTTGAAGCTTGAAAGACCCCTTTGGGAAAAGGGGACATTGTTGCAATACGCAAATGATAGCTACTGAAGAAGAAAAGGAATGTGTATAATGGACTATCAGTTTACTAATTTATTTTTTTTTCAGCACTAATACTCTGAACCCAGCCTCTTTCCTGAGTAACAGAGTTTCCAGATTACCCATTCATGATTGCATCAAGACCACGGACACGGTATACTCCAGCTGACCAGACTTAAAGGAAACACCCCCAGAAGATGTGGAGGATTGGTATATAGATGGCAGCAGCTTCGTCCGCCAGGGATTTCGCCTCACAGGATATGCGGTAACAAACATCAGCCCAAAAGGTGGAAATCATTGCCTTGATAAGAGCTCTTGAGCTGGCAAACATTTGGACAGATTTGAAATATGCCTTTGGTGTGGTGCATGCACATGGGGCAATTTGGAAGGAGAGAGGACTTTTATCTTCCTCAATTAAACATGCAGAAGAAGCTGATAGCAGTTATTAGGGAAGTAGGAAAAAGGAGGCCCAGACGGGAACAGCCCCAGCTAGGCAAGGAGCAGTGCCCTATGTAAGAAATTTGGGCATTGGAAAAACAATTGCCCAGAACGCAAAATAAATGGAAAAGGGAACTGGGGAAGGGAGGTGGTAGTCGCGCATGCAAAAGAAGAATGAAGAGGACCGGGGGAATCTACTCCAGCAGATCCGCTGGTTATAAAAATGAAGCTGGGGAAGGAGGGAAAAGAGGTGGAACTTATGGTAGATGTGGGGGCAACATATTCAGTTTTAAAAAAAGCATTGGTATCAGTGGGGAATGATTACATTGTAGTGAAGGGGGCAACTGGCCAATCTGAAATAGCATATTTCTGCAAACCATTGAAATGTAAATATGGGAAACAATGGGGCATTCACAAATCCCTATACATGCCCAACTCCCCGGAGTCACTCCTAGGGAGAGATTTATTGGAAAGATTACAAGCAACCAATTCATTTAAAAATGGGGAGATTATTCTGGAGGTAAATGATCAAAGATACGTGGAAGTGTTGAGTTTGATATTGACAGCTATTGAGACCAAAGAGGAAATTAGTGAGGAAATCCTAAGTCAAGTGTTTTCTGGAGTATGATCTTCTAATGTACCATGGAAGGCGAAAAATGCACTTAAACAGTACCTCTTGTTGTGGTTCCGCTCGAGTGGGCAGCCGAGCTCCACCACAGCCGCTCTCTCACTCCCCCTCCTCAAAGAGGAATGGGGAGAAAATATCACACAGAATCACACAGAATTTTCTAGGTTGGAAGAGACCTCAAGATCATCGAGTCCAACCTCCAACCTAACGCTAACAGCCCTCCACTAAACCATATCCCTAAGCTCTACATCTAAGCGTCTTTTGAACACTTCCAGGGATGGTGACTCCACCACTTCCCTGGGCAGCCTGTTCCAATGCCTAACAACCCTTTCAGTGAAGAAGTTCTTCCTAACATCTAACCTAAAACTCCCCTGGCTCAACTTGAGCCCATTCCCCCTCGTCCTGTCACCAGGCACGTGGGAGAACAGGCCAACCCCCACCTCGTTACAGCCTCCCTTGAGGTACCTAAAAAGAGCGATAAGGTCGCCCCTGAGCCTCCTCTTCTCCAGGCTGAACAAGCCCAGCTCCCTCAGCCGCTCCTCGTAGGACTTGTTCTCCAGGCCCCTCACCAGCTTCGTCGCCCTTCTCTGCACCCGCTCAAGCACCTCGATGTCCTTCTTGTAGCGAGGGGCCCAAAACTGAACACAGTACTCGAGGTGCGGCCTCACCAGAGCTGAGTACAGGGGGACGATCACCTCCCTAGCCCTGCTGGTCACGCTGTTCCTAATACAAGCCAGGATGCCGTTGGCCTTCTTGGCCACCTGAGCACACTGCTGGCTCATATTCAGCCGACTGTCCACCATCACTCCCAGGTCCTTCTCTGCCTGGCAGCTCTCCAACCATTCCTCTCCCAGCCTGTAGCTCTGCTTGGGGTTATTGCGCCCCAGGTGCAGGACCCGGCACTTGGCCTTGTTAAACTTCATGCAGTTGACCTCAGCCCATCGGTGCAGCCTATCCAGATCCTCCTGCAGAGCTTCCCTACCCTCAAGCAGATCGACACACGCACCTAACTTGGTGTCATCTGCGAACTTACTGAGGGTGCACTCGATGCCCTCGTCCAGATCATCGATGAAGATATTAAAGAGGACCGGCCCCAGCACCGAGCCCTGGGGGACGCCACTAGTGACTGGCCTCCAACTGGACTTGGCTCCATTCACCACGACTCTTTGGGCCCGGCTATCCAGCCAGTTTCTAACCCAACGAAGCGTGCGCCAGTCCAAGCCAAGAGCAGCCAGTTTCTTGAGGAGAATGCTGTGGGAGACGGTGTCAAAAGCCTTGCTGAAGTCAAGGTAGACCACATCCACAGCCTTTCCCTCATCCTTTTCATATGATGAAAAGGGCTCAAGGGTTGAGATAAGGACGAGAAGATCACGCAGTAATTATTGTAACGGGCAAAACAAACTCGGCATAAGGAGATAGTAAGATTTATTGCTTATTACTAACAAGCTAGAGAAGTGAGAAACAAACGAAAGAAACCAAAAGCACCTTCCCCCCCCATCCACCCTCTTCCACCTCCTCCCCCCGAGCGGAGCAGGGGAACGAGGGAATGGGGGTTATGGTCAGTCTACAGCACTTCTCTGCCGCTCCTTCTCGGTCACTCTCGTCCCCTGTGCTGTGGGGTCCCACCCACGGGATACAGTCCTTGATGAACTGATCTGGCGTGGGCTTCCCACAGGCAGCAGCTCTTTCAGAACTGCTCCAGATATGGGTCCGTACCACAGGGTCCAGCCCTCAGGAGAAAACTGCTCCAACCTGGGTCCCCTACGGGCAGCAGCTCCTGCCAGGTCACCTGCTCCTGCGTGGTCTCCTCTCCACGGGCTACAGGTCCGGCCCGGAATCTGCTCCGGCAGGGGTCTTCCACAGGCGGCAGCCTCCGTCGGTGCAGGGCCACCTGCTCCACCGTGGTCTCCTCCACGGGCTGCAGCGTAGAACCCTGCTCCACCGTGGTACTCCATGGGCTGCAGGGGGACATCCTGCTTCACCATGGTCCTCACCACACGCCGCAGGGGACTTCTGCTCCGGCGCCTGGAGCACCTCTCCCCCTCCTTCTGCACTGACCTTGGCGCCTGCAAGGCCGTTCCTCACTCCTCTCTCTCTCCCAGCTGCTGTGTGACGCAGCATTTTTTTTTTCCCTGTCTTAAATATGCTCTCACAGAGGCGCAGAACAACATCGCTTATTGGCTCGTCTCTGGTCAGCAGTGGGGCCCTTACCAAACATGGGGCAGCTTCTAGATCCTTCTCACAGAAACCACCCCTATGGCCCCCCTGCTACCAAAACCTTGCCACGTAAACCCACTACACCTCTTGAAAAAGGAAGATAGAGAAGGAATTAGCCCGATAATTGATTAACATGCTTAACACCAGAGCTAACTTGGTTTACTGTTTTAGACCTGAAGGATGCCTTCTTTTGCCTCCCTCTCCATGAAGCCAGTCAGAAAGTCTTTGCATTTGATTGGAAAAGCCCTAAGAGTGGGTGCAAAACACAGCTCACATGGACAAGGTTGCCTCAGGGCTTTAAGAATTCACCCACCTTGTTCAGAGAACAACTTGCAAAGTTGTTCTTTTGTTGTTCTTTGTTCTTGCAAAGTTGGAGACCTGGGAAGCCCCATCAGGAGAAGGAAGGCTGTTGCAGTATGTAGATGACCTCCTAATAGCCACCCAGACAGAAGAAGCCTGTGTGACCTGGATGGTAAGCCTCCTAAACTTTCTGGGACTCCAGGGGTACAGGGTATCAGCTTTCCGTGAATCATCTGAGGGTCTCTAACCAATTGTATGTCCGATTCAGGTGTGTGGACAGCGCATGGGGTTACGGGGAAAGTGTATGTAGTGGAGAAAAAAGGGTAATAAGGGCCTTCTGTTCAAGAGCCATCAGGAGTCCGTGTCTTTCATCCCTTCAACTCCCCTGAAGACAGATATTCAGGAAGGATATGAGCAGAAACATATTTGCCTTCAAGTGGGAAGACCCTGAAACAGGGCATAAGCAGCAATACAGATGGACAGTTTTACCTCAGGGGTTTACAGAGTAACTGAATTTATTTGGGCAAGTTTTACAGCAGATTTT
The DNA here is from genome assembly GCF_964211825.1 of Aythya ferina. Lineage (NCBI taxonomy): Eukaryota > Metazoa > Chordata > Aves > Anseriformes > Anatidae > Aythya > Aythya ferina. The sequence goes on from NC_140313.1 coordinate 14,154,859, forward strand.
AGAGCAATTCAAGCCTCTGGAGAGGGTGTTACTGTTACAGTATGTGGATGATCTTTTATTGTCAGGACAGGAGAAAACAGGAAGGAAGCCACTAACAAGCTATTCAACTTTCTGGGAAAACAGGGCTTGAGAGTATAGAAAAATAAATTGCAATATGTGGAAAGAGAAGTCAAGTATTTAGGGTATCTAGTGTCTGGGGGAAAATGAAGAATAAACCCAGAGACGATTCAGAGAATTGTTGAGCTACCCCTACCCAAAAACTAAGAGAGAACTAAGAAAGTTTTGAGGATTAATGGGATGTTGTTGATTATGGATAGAAGCATAGGCTCAGAAGACAAAACAGATGTATCTTAAATTATTAGAGGAGGAGCCTAATATACTTGAATGGACAGAAGAGGTAAAGGAGTTCATAGAAAAATTGAAGCAGAGCTTAATCACAGCACCAGTCTTAGCTCTTCCCGCATTAAACATGCCTTTTTATCTCTTTGCTACTGTGGATTGGTGGATCAGCATTGGGAGTATTCATCCAGGAGTGGGGGGATAAATGTCAACCAGTGGCTTATTTGTCTAAACTGCTGGACCCAGTTTCTAGAGGATGGCCTGAATGTATTCAAGCTGTAGCAGTAACTGCTATTCTGGTGGAAGAGAGCAGGAAATTAACCTTGGGGGGTCATCTGATAGTACACCAGCTTAAGACGATCTAGACTCAGAGAGTTGGGTGCTTGGCTGACTGATTCTAGGATTTTTAAATGTGAGGCAATACTGATCAATACTGATTGAAAAGGATGATTTAGTGTTAACCACAAAATCTTGCTTGAATCCATCTGCCTTCCTATGGAGAGGAGAAAGGACTGGAAAGGATATAGAACATAACTGCCTGGATTTCATCAAGTATCAGACTCAAGTAAGATTGATTTACAAGATGTTCCCCTTGAGGAAGGAGATATTCTGCTTATCAATGGATCCTCAAGGGTAGTACAGGGAAGGAGGTATAATGGATATGCTATAGTGGATGGATTTAGTAAAGAAGTAAAAGAGATGGGCCAATTGCCCAATAACTGGTCAGCCCAAACACATGAATTATATGCCTTGAATGAGGCACTCAAACTTCTTGAAGGAAAAGAGGGAACCATCTATGCCAATTTGAGATATGCATATGGGGTGGTTCATACATTTAGAAAAATCTGGGAGGAGCGTGGGTTGATCAATAGTAAGGGGAAGGAAGTGGTCCATGAAGAGTTTATAAAGCAAGACCTAGATGATTTATTATTACCTACTGGAATTGCAATAGTGCATATAAAAGGGCACCAGAAAGGGAATTCAGTCACTGCCTGAGGGAACCGTGTGGCAGATGAAAAAGCTCGGGAGGCAGCCTTGCAGTCAGAAATCACTGTAAATTATCTAATATCTGAAGTACCATCCACACCAGAAAAACAGATATTTAACTAAAAAGAGAAAGAGGTGTTTAAGGAATTAGGAACCACGGAGTCCAAAAGAAAATGGATACTCCCAGATGGGAGAGAAATGCCGAATAAAGCACTAATGAGGCAAATATTAACTGTTTTACATCAAGAGAGTCATTAGGGAATTTAAGCAGTGCGTGATGCTGTGCTATGGAAATATGTATGTGTAGGAATGTATATACTCTAGCTGCACACGTATGCAGGAGTTGTGTAGTATGTTAAAAGATAAATAGGAAAATCTTCCACAGTCAGCCCACAGGGGCAGAAGAAGCAGAAATTCAACCCTTCAAAAGTGTACAGGTAGATTTTACAGAACTCCCTAGAATAGGTAGATTTAAATACTTATTAGTCTTGGTCGATTACTTTTCAGAGTGGGTGGCAGTTTTCCCTTTGGTATCTGCTACTGTGAGCATGGTAGCTAAAGTAATTCTAGAACAAGGTAAGGTAATTATAGGTAATTCTAGGTAATTCGCAGGTATGGAATTGTTGAAAGTATTGACTCTGATCAAGGAAGTCACTTTACAACACAAATACTGCAAGGGCTAATGAGGACTCTAGGAATTAAATGGGAATTTCACACTCCTTGGCATCCTTCCTTTTCCGGAAGCGTGGAGAGGATGTATCAGACAGTAAAGAAGCAATTGATGAAGTTAGTTCTGGAAACTCAGCTCCCCTGAATGAAGTGCTTACCTTTGGCACTTCTCCAAATTCAAACAGTGCCACGAAAAGATGTGGGAGTATCACCATATGAAATATTATTTGGATTGCTGTACCTGGCAAAGGGAACGAATTACCTCAATTCAAGACAAAATATGCTTTTCTTAAAAACTGCATTGGTAAAAATTAAGTGACAGATACTCCAATCAGGACTAGAGGGGCCCTGCCTCTGGCCAGGCAGAGTTAAAGGGACATCTGGATTTAATGGACTGTATGGATCCGATGGCCTGGCACATTGAACCCGCAGGAGTACAACACTGCGGTGGACACCGGCGCAAAGTGTATCCTAATGCCATCAGGCTACCAAGGGGCAGAACTCACCTATATCTCTGGAGTGACAGGCGGATCCCAATGGTTAACTGTACTGGAGGACAAAGTGAGCCTAACTGGGGATGAGTGGCAAAAGCACCCCATCAACACTGACCCAGAGCATCCATGCATCCTGGGCATAGACTACCTCAGGAGAGGATTTTTCAAGGACCAAAAATGTTACGTGTGGGCTTTTGGCATAGCTGCCTTAAGCACAAAGAAGATTAAGCAGTTGTCTATCCTGCCCAGCCACTCAGAAGACCCTTCTGTTGTGGGGTTGCTTATGGCTGAAGAAGAGCAGGTGCCAACTGTTACCACAGCGGTGCAGCGGCGGCAATATCATACCAACGAAGACTCTCTGATTCCCATCCATGAGTTGGTTCATCATCTGAAGAGCCAAGGCATGATCAGCAAGACTTGCTCACCCTTTAATAGTTCTATATGGCCAGTATGAAAGTCTAACGGAAAGGGGAGGCTAAAGGTGGACTACGGTAGCCTGAATGAAGTCACGCCACCACTGAGTGCTACAATGCTGGACATGCTAGAACTCCAGTATGAGCTGGAATCAAAGGCAGCCAAGTGGTACGCCACAAGTGATATTGCTAATGCATTTTTCTCCATCCCTTTAGCAACAGAGTGCAGGCCACAGTTTCCTTTTGCTTGAAAGGGCATCCATTACACCTGGAATCAACTGCCCCAAGGGTGGAAAAACAGCCCTACCATTTAACATGGACTGATCCACTCTGCGCTGGAACAGGGGGAAGCTCCTGAACACCTGCAGTGGACCTGACCATGGACACTATAGCACAGGTTATTCATGACTGTGAAACATGTGCTACAATCAAGCAAGCCAAACGGTCAAAGCCTCTTGGGTATGGAGGAGGATGTCTGAAATATCAATGTGGGCAGGCTTGGAAGATTGATTACATCACCTTGGCACAGGATATGTTACCAGCCATCCGGTGGTTGCTTCTACTATTTCTGAGTGCGTGGTGCTTGCCGTTGTGGGCTTGAGGGAGGGTGATGTAATTAATCTGCTAGGCCTCTCCGTATTTATATTTCAGCCATCGTCCTCCATACCAAAGAGGATTTGACCATTTGGCTTGCTTGATTGCAGCACGTGTTTCACAGTCATGAATAACCTCTGCTATAGTGTCTGTCCATGGTCAGGTCTACCCCTCGATCAGGAGCCCACCTGTATGTTGCATCTCTACCTTGATGGCCTGAGGTGTCATGGGCCCATCGGGCTATAAATAATTCACCTTTATGTTGCCAGTCCAGGTCCACCTGAGCCACTTCAATCTTAGCAGCCTGATCCACCTGCTGGTTGTTTTGATGTTCTTCAGTAGCCCGATTCTTGGGCACGTGAGCATCTGCGTGGTGTACCTTTAAAACCAGGTTCTCCACCCGGGGAACAATATCTTGCCATAATGCAGCAGCCCCTGCGCTGCCAGTTGTTTTGCTTCCATTGCTGTACTGGGCAAGGTAGACAAATTGTATTGTAAATATTGTATTCCATACCATCTGACGTCATGCTAAACAATATATAGGGGTGGCTAGCTGGGGTGGGGGTGGGGGGCATCAGCTAGCGGTGATGAGGAAGAGTCATCAATCTTCATCCCCACAACCCCCACTGCGCAAGCGCAGATGGGAGGAGTTTATGGAAATGACTCCTTGGAACTATATTTAATATGAAGCGGGGACAGGTTATGAATATGTATAGGCGTAGTGTGAAACTTCATGCATATGTAACTCTTTGCTGCATATAACCATGGCAAGTCGCCATGTCAGGTGCGCACGATTTTGGTGGGGCTACCCCCCTGTGCTGCCCAGCACTGAATAAACATACCTACTTTACAATCTTACTGATTGTGGAGTCCGTTTTCCGCACATCAGTTTTGGCGAGCCAGGCAGGAGGCTCTCTGCTTGGCTGCAGGATCGACTGCGGAGCGGAGGCCCCTAGGTTCACCCCGAGTATTTTCCTCGGAGGAGCCTCCACTTTCAGCTGCTCATCGCAGGAGCAGACAAGGACCTCCTGAAGCTGTGGGCAAACAGTATGTTTTAGAGAACAGGAAGGTCCTGTAAATCGTACACATGGCCAGGGCAGCTGGTAAATCGTGCAGAGACATCTGGCGTGCAGCATAGTCCCCATATGGGAGGAGGGTACCCTACAGGCTGACCGATAGAGTGGTCAAGGGAGATTTGGTGACCGATAGAATCAAGCGGGATTTGCTGACCGATAGAGCGGCCGCTAGCGATCTTGGGAGTAGATCGAGCAAATCCGAGGTTACCGCTGCATCCCAAGTTGCCGTGTAAGGTGCGCACGACTTTTGCCGTGCTGCCCAGCGCTGAATAAACATACCTACTTGTCCATCCTACTTATCTCCAATAAGGAGAATAAGCTCTAAGGTTACCAGGACAGTCTTTTTTTCTAAGGACGTATGATTCCCCATAATGCACAGCTGCTTACCAGCGAGGGGCAGTTGTGTGCGCAGGTCCGCTTCTATCAGCTTGAGCTTCTCTCCAGCTCCAGCACGCCCATTTCCAGCGACTTTCTGTACGAGCTTCTTTGAGCGGTTTGCTGAGTTTGGCCAAACCTGTCTTCATGAGGCAATCAATGTGCCTGTTCCCGTCCTGGTCTCCATTCCGCTTGCCTGTTCCTTTTCACTCCTTTTTCCTTCTTCTTTATTGATGACGTAACTTCATCGTGTTGCCTTTTTTTTTTTATCTTGAGGGCAGGTTCCCCTCTTATACCCTTCACACCACAGCAGTTCCTTTCAAACCAACTTTTCATTGGTCAAACAACTTTGAATATAACAGCAACAGCAAACACCCAGAAACTTCCATGCTTTAACGACTGGAGAACAAGAAACCAGCTGGAGAAAAAGAAACCTGAGACTGCATGGAGTCTCCTGAATCACCCTTCTTTTTCCCCTCTAAACTCTTTTACATTCCTGATGGCCTCATCGTTAAGAGCCTGATGTTATCGTCAACCATGGGGCTTGCCGGCCGCCATGGCCACACTCCCACATCTCCCACTTCTTTACTAATATCAACCATCTTCTTGACACAAATTATTACTCCATATATCACACCCTGGAGTCCGGATAAGAGACATCACTTGGAAAGTCACTCGCCTAGTACGGCCTTCTGATTTTTACCTGTTATTGTTTTTAACGTTGGCAGTAATGAGGTAGAAAAGAGAAGTTCAAGAGAGATTAAGAGGAACTTTACGTCTCTGGGGCGATTGGTCGAGGGATCGGGTGCATTGGTAGTGTTTTGCTCTGACCTTCCTTCCAGTAGCGGGGATCAGTACTGAAAGGAACAGGCATATCAATATGTGGCTGGTGCCACCATGTTGTGCTTTAACCTGGCCGGCAGCTAAGCACCACACAGCTGTTTGCTCAATCTGCCCCCTCCCAGAAAGGGAGAAAAACGGGAAAATGAAGCCTGTGGATTGAGATAGAGACAGTTTATTAAGACAGGAAAAGAATAATAATAATAATGATAATAGTACTACAAATAAAAATGTGTACAAAACAAGTGATGCACAATGCAATTGCTGACCGATGCCCAGCCCAACCCCAAGCAGCTGCCCCCCACCCCCACCCCAGCTAGCCACCCCTATATATTGTTTAGCATGACGTCAGATGGTATGGAATACCCCTTTGGCCAGTTTGGGTCAGCTGTCCTGGGTCTGCCCCCTCCCAGCTCCTGCTGCACCCCTAGCCTGCTCGCTGGCAGGACAGAGCGAGAAGCTGAAAGTCCTAGACTTTTGGACTAGAATTTGTCTAAGAAATCCAATCGTTTTTATCCAAGTAGGTAAAACGTGAGAAAATATGGGGAGAGTCCTGGGACCCAACATAAACTGATGTCACTTGTATATGGAAAGTATCAGCTAGTCAAGATTTAGTGCATGGAGAAATTTAACGACAGGTGCTTCCTCATCACTGTACTGCAAAGCATTAGCTGAGACTTCGGATACTAGGTGGTGCATATGGACATATATTCGTTTTCTCCCCTGCCTGGTATGTTCCTGTCTAAACTAGCAAGGGTTATTACTGTTATATATGGAGTGGCAATTCATGTCGAGAAAATGGTTGATATTAATAAAGAAGGGGGAGATTTGGGAATGTGGCCATGGAGGTTGGAAAGCCCCATGGTTGAGATAACATTTCACTCTTAACGATGAGGCCACCAGGAATATAAAAGAGTTTAGAGGGAACAAAGAAGGGTGATTCAGGAGACTCCATGCAGTCTCTGGTTGCTTGTTCTCCAGCTGGTCTCTTGTTCTCCAGCCGTTAAGGCATGGATGTTTCTGGGTGTTTGCTGTTGTTGTTATATTCAAAGTTGTTTGACCAATGAAAAGTTGGTTTGAAAGGAACTGCTGTGGAGAGAAGGGTATAAGAGGGGAGCCTGCCCTCAAGATAAAAAAAAAAGGGCAGCATGATGAAGTTACATCAATAAAGTGTGGGTAGTTAGGGTCTGGCGGCCGGAAGATGTCGCGCTGTACGGAAAGGTGGAGCCCCTCCCTTGATGGACAGAAGTGCGTGGTCTGTGACGTAAGCAAGCGGAAGTGACGTTGTGGGCCTCGGCTATATAACACCATGTGACTCGACAATAAACGCCATTTGCCATCCTCCACATTGGTGTCTGTGAGCCGATGGACCGAGCGGCCTGGGGTTGGTTGCCGTGCCGTTCCTGAACCAGGTCGCCACTGCCCCCTGAAGGCAACAAGTGGTGCCGAAACCCGGGATAACTCCTGGATTCGGGTGAACGGCGGCCGGAGCGGCAGGACCAGCCCGGCGGGGAGGACGCTCCCGGACCAACAAGGAAGATGGAATTTCTTGTGAAGGTCGTATCAAAATTATGGAAGCTATGGGGTGGGTCAGCTGAGGAAGCCAGGGGTGCCGGTGGGGAACCAGAGTCTGAGGAAATCTGGGAGAGGCCACCGCCATCTGCACCCCAATACGGCGCCAAACTAGAAGACGAAGGGTGGGGCGAAGATGCCTCCGGCGGGAGCGGGGAAGAAGTACTAGGTTTAACTAACACGTGCAAATGAGAGGAGGAGAACGAGAAAGAGAATGGCTGTGGGGGCGACCGGGGAGGAGGTAGAAGCGCGAGAGAGGGGCAGAGAGCCAATCGGAACGTCCATCCGAAAAAATGCTCTTGTGGGGCAAACACCTTGCTGAGCAGAAGGCGGGGTGAGCCACGAGGGAGAGAACGGCCCGCCCGCAGGGGTAGTGGGCAGGGCCGGAACTCGATGGGAGGGTACCGGAACTCGGAGTTGACTAGTCAGTCAAGCTCCGACTCCGGATCAGATACCGATTCAAATTCGGTGGAGGAGGAGGAAATGGGGACAGATAGCAAAAATATCCCCATCCGAAATAAAGCAGCACCGCGAGGGGGAGAAATTCCTCTCACAGATTGGAGGAAAATTAAGATTGCGTGTGCTGACTGGGCCCCATCGGCCACACTAGCGTTCCTGGTCCGGGTGACGGACGGGAGACAGAGGGTTCACGCACCAATAAACCCTAAGGATGTACAAGCGATTGTTAAAGCCATTGCGGATAAAGGGCTTAATTCTGCAATGGTCTCCACCCTCACAGACGGTGTTTTCGGGGGAGACGACATGCTCCCGTTTGATATAAAACAAACTTGTAGACTGATCTATGACGGGGGGGGGATGATCATTTTTAAACAAGAATGGGAGGACAACTGTATGAGACTACTGGCCCAAGTAACTGGGGCAGATATATATACTGCAGTTCCTTTAATTGGTTCTCGTCCTGTCACCAGGCACGTGGGAGAATAGACCAACCCCCACCTCACTACAGCCTCCTTTAAGGTATCTGTAGAGAGCAATAAGGTCACCCCTGAGCCTCCTCTTCTCCAGGCTGAACAAGCCCAGCTCCCTCAGCCGCTCCTCGTAGGACTTGTTCTCCAGGCCCCTCACCAGCTTGGTCACCCTTCTCTGGACCCGCTCAAGCACCTCGATGTCCTTCTTGTAGCAAGGGGCCCAAAACTGAACACAGGACTCGAGGTGCGGCCTCACCAGAGCCAAGTACAGGGGGACGATCACCTCCCTAGCCCTGCTGGTCACGCCGTTTCTGATACAGGCCAGGATGCTGTTGGCCTTCTTGGCCACCTGAGCACACTGCTGGCTCATATTCAGCCGACTATCAACCATCACTCCCAGGTCCTTCTCTGCCAGGCAGCTCTCCAACCACTCATCTCCCAGCCTGTAGCTCTGCTTGGGGTTATTGCGCCCCAGGTGCAGGACCCGGCACTTGGCCTTGTTGAACTTCATGCAGTTGACCTCAGCCCATCGGTGCAGCCTATCCAGATCCTCCTGCAGAGCCTTCCTACCCTCAAGCAGATCGACACATGCGCATAGCTTGGTGTCATCTGCAAACTTACTGAGGGTGCACTCAATGCCCTCGTCCAGATCATTGATGAAGATATTAAAGAGGACTGGCCCCAGCACCGAGCCCTGGGGGACGCCACTAGTGACTGGCCTCCAACTGGACTTGACTCCATTTACCACGACTCTTTGGGCCCGGCTATACAGCCAGTTTTTAACCCAACGAAGCATGCGCCAGTCCAAGCCAAGAGCAGCCAGTTTCTTGAGGAGAATGCTGTGGGAAACGGTGTCAGAAGCCTTACTGAAGTCAAGGTAGACCACATCCACAGCCTTTCCCTCATCCACCCAGCGCATCACTTTGTCATAGAAGGAGATCAGGTTCGGCAAGCAGGATCTGCCTTTCATAAACCTATGCTGACTGGGCCTGATCGCCTGCTTGCCCTGCAAGTGCTGCGTGATGACTCTCAAGAGGATCTGCTCCATGATCTTCCCTGGCACTGAGGTCAAACTGACAGGCCTGTAGTTTCCCGGGTCTGCCCTCCGGCCCTTCTTGTAGATGGGCGTCACGTTTGCTAGCCGCCAGTCAACTGGGACCTCCCCCGATCGCCAGGACTGCTGATAAATGATGGACAGTGGCTTGGCCAGCTCCTCTGCCAGTTCTCTCAGTACCCTTGGGTGGATCCCATCCGGCCCCATCAACTCGTGCACATCCAAGTGCCGTAGCAGGTCACCAACCAGTTCTTCGTGGATAGTGAGGGCCACATCCTGCTCCCCATCCCCTTCCACCAGCTCAGGGTACTGGGTATCCAGAGAACAACCGGTATTGCCGCTAAAGACTGAGGCGAAGAAGGCATTGAGCACCTCAGCCTTTTCCTCATCTCTTGTAACTAAATTTCCCACCGCATCCAGTAAAGGATGGAGATTCTCCTTAGTCCTCCTTTTTGTGTTGATGTATTTATAAAAACATTTTTTGTTATCTTTAACGGCAGTAGCCAGATTGAGCTCCAGATGAGCTTTGGCCTTCCTAATTTTGTCCCTGCACAGCCTCGCTACATCCTTATAGTCTTCCCTAGTGGCCTGCCCACTTTTCCAAAGATGATAAACCCTCTTTTTTCTCCTAAGATCAAGCCACAATTCTCCGTTCAGCCAGGCCGGTCTTCTTCCCCGCCAGCTCGTCTTTGGGCACGTGGGGACAGACCGTTCCTGCGCCATTAAGATTTCCCTCTTGAAGAGCACCCAGCCTTCCTGGACCCCTCTGCCCTTCAGAACCGCCTCCCAAGGGACTCCACCAACCAGTGTCCTTAGCAGCTCAAAGTCAGCCCTCTGGAAGTCCAATACAGCGGTTTTACTGGTCCCCTTCCTGGCCTCGCCAAGAATAGTGAACTCCACCATTTCGTGGTCACTCTGCCCAAGACAGCTCCCGACCACCACATCCTCCACCAGTCCTTCTCTGTTTGTGAAGAGAAGGTCTAGCAGGGCGCCACCCCTGGTAGGTTCACTAACCAGCTGCGTCAGGAAGCTATCTTCCACGCTCTCCAGAAACCTCCTAGACTGCTTTCTCTGGGCTGTGTTGTGCTTCCAGGATATGTCAGGGAAGTTGAAGTCCCCCACGAGAACAAGCGCTGAAGATTTCGCAACTTCTGTCAGCTGCCTGTAGAATTCCTCATCTGTCTCCTCATCCTGGTTTGGCGGTCTATAACAGACCCCGACCAGGACACTAGCCTTGTTGTCCCTGCCGATCCTAACCCAAAGGGACTCAGCCTTGTCATTCCCAGCCTCAAGTTCTACAACATCGAAAGACTCTCTAATATAGAGAGCCACACCACCACCCCTTCTGTGCTGCCTGTCCCTTCTGAAGAGCTTATAGGCAGTCATTGCAGCACTCCAGTCATGAGACTGGTCCCACCACGTCTCCGTGATGGCAACCAAGTTGCAACCTGCTGCACGATGGCTTCCAGCTCCTCCTGTTTGTTACCCATGCTGCGTGCATTGGTGTAGATGCACTTCAGCTGGGCCATTGCCTTATCCCCCGACCTTGCTATTGTTCCCCCTGGCACAGCTCCAACAATCCTTGCTTCAGCCCCATCCCCCTTCTTACCTAGTTTAAAGGTAAAAAAAAAAGTTTAAAATCCTTTTCCTTTTTTTTCCCCCTTCTTCTCTCGTGACTAGAGGGCCCATGATTTTTGTTTTTACTGGTTTCACACTGCTCATCTTGTTCTTCTTAGCTATCCTCCTTATTTTGGGACAGTGGGACCTTCCCTTTATTTGCGTAACATACTCCCCACTGTGATGCCACTGTTATGCCTGCATGATCTCTTTTGATTATGCAAGGTTAGTGGAATTTTCCACTGCAAAAACACAACTTTAATTCTCACACTGCTAATGTTACAAATATGTGGAAAAGCCTACAGGCCAGATGTTGCCTTCTAATATAATGTACTAGTGTTGCTTTCACAGGTGGTTGAGGGAATTATGCTATGTGATAAAGATAAGCTTCTTACCAGCCTACATCAGATTTTTCAGAAACGAATTTACTCAAAGATTCTGCTGAACGTAGTTTAGCTACTTTGGTCCATCTAGAAGAGTTTGTTTTTAGTGAGGTTAATAACAAATCTCCTGTCCATACTCATCAGGACTAAGTAATTATTCGCAAACTTGATTACCCTTTACTTAGTGCCACGCTAGCTTTGAAAGGGTAAGAGGTCTCTTCATTCTGCATCACCCCCTTCTAAGTGAGAAGAGCATAACGCCTGAAGGTACCAAAAGTGGTAGTGCTGAAGTTAAAAATTGTGGTCCACAGTATACCTGCTCCACTGTTGCCTAACACTAGAGGTACATAAAAAACAAAGATGTGAGTTATCAACATTAAAGTTTGCAGGTGCCTACAGTCCTGCTTCTAGGCATCCCCAAAATGAAATACTTTAATTTTGCTAATACTACAAACCATAACCCCTAAACCATACATAACAAACTCTATCCAAAGATTTGGCACCCACAGCTCCCCTATCTAGCCTGATGGTCTTGACTATCCTTTTAAAATGACTATTCTTGTGTGCCTAAAAAAATTAGGCTCAGCACAAAATATAGCAATGCCTGTTTCAGTTAACAGCCAGAGGATGTGAATTCACACCCATTCCTATATCTACAGCAGAGGTGGCTCATCCACATGAGGTGGTTCAAAACCACATCTCCCCTGTGACAGGAATGCCCTCATGATCAGGTAACAGACCTGTCTAGTTAGAAGCCATGATCTCCTTCCCTGCCAATCTCTACATAATAAACAGGATTCAGTAGACCTTTTGTTTAACCTAGCCAGTTTCCTCCACTTCAAAACACCAGCTAAATGCCCTGACTATTACAGCCACTCCTTCTCAGAATGGACTTGCTTTCTCTGGAGTATGTTTCAGTGTTTAAAAGTTAGGGTTTGGGTATTTACTTTCAGCATGCAGAAGCTTTTTTGATTTCCATTTTGATGCAATTAAATCTTCTTTTGCATTGCACAGAGGAACTAAATGCCCAGGATGAAGCTATTGCACACCCCTGAAACCACAGCTAACTGCTTATGGCCTCTTCTCTACTCCATTAGACCACCTGCACCTATGCCTTTGTACAAAGTTAAAATTGATGTACCGCAGCAGCACAAAGTATTTGCACCTATACACCTTTATGAAATGCAGGCTGAAGCTTTTAAGTAGACAACACTTCAAATGGAAGAAAGAAAAAATGAGCACTAGCTGTTGCAGAGAGCCAGTGATTACTGTGAGATATCACCTTCCAACATGCCTTGCCTAGTGAAGAAGGCAGAATTGCACTCATACACAAACACAGCATTAAAAATGACCTTGCTATCTGCAAACAAAACATGTATACATGTATGTGTAAAGCATAAGCTACCGTAGCCTGGAGATGGCACCCTGGCAAGTGAGCCAGAGGTGAGCTGTGCTGAGGCACCTACCTGCCTCGCGATGGACCTCCCTAACGGCTGCTAGGCCACCTGCCACCACAGGGCTGTAATGAACCTCAGGTGCTGCGCGCCGCCACTGTGGGCTGCCTTCTGCCTCACCCATGGGGCTTCAAGCACCTCCCATTGAGAGAGGGAGTTAGGAGAATCTTATCAAGTAGAGATAGAGCGCTGACAGCATTAAACTTGGATGCTACTTAGTGTCTTTGCTAACCATGGTGCATTGTGCAAATTAACTAAAGCAAGAAGCCTTGGGCCCCTTACCAAGGTCAGTCTCCTAATAAGAATGTGAGCCTATCTTAAGAAAGTGGTAGAAACTGGTCCTGCGGATGGACAAGAGCCAAGGAGCAACTGAGTCTGCGCAAAGACAAGAGGTCAACTCGCAGTGACGAGGAAGAGTCATCAACCTTCATCCCTATGACCCCCAATGACCACCACCAGGAGACACTGTGCAAGCGCAGATGGGAGGAGCTTATGGAAATAACTTCTTGAACTAATTTTATTATGAAGCGGGGACAGGTTATGGATATGTATAGACGCATTGAGAAACTTCATGCATATGTAACTCTTTGCTGCATATAACCATGGCAAGTTGCTGCATCAGATGAGCATGACTTTGGTGGGACTACCCCCTGTGCTGCCCAGCATGCACTTATGCCTTTAAGAGCTTCCTCCTCATATTTCACGTGTGCGATCAGCTGATAGTGACATCGTGTAGGGGGTAGGGTAAGGTTCTCCTCTTGTGTTTGGGCTAGTGTTGGTTGTTCCTATACTGTAGTTGTGTGCCTCTCCTTTGCATCTTTTCTGCCCGTGTACTCGGGGCTAGTGTGGTGCGAGAGACAGCAACGGCAGGCACAAGCGCTAGGACAGCGCTGCTACAACAGCCTCTTCTCTCTTCAGCGCTGCGTCTTACGGCAACGGAGCCTCCCGCCCCACTGATTCCGGTGGGGCAGCGGCTTGAAGCGCCACTCCTCCAAACAGCGGAGCACCTGGTAGTCTAGCGCTGTTGTCAGTTGGGCGAGCACCCAAGATCCCGGTGGGGGGGGGGGCAGCAGGTGGAAGTAGAGCCACCGCAGCAGTGGGTGCCCCGTCGGGTCCGAGGGGTGTGGGCAGGCTCTGCGCAGAAGCGGCTGTACTGTTCTAGGTTCCTCCCAGTGCTATTAAACGCCTATAAACTCGTGTGGTTCTGCTGAAACGTCTGGTACTCCCGCTATTTTGTTGCTAATTAGACTGCTAAACTCATGACCCGTGCTGCTCCATTTTTCTTAAATGCATTAACATAGGGCTCACTTGAATGAACTAAATCATCACCTTGTGCATAATCAGTATGGGAGTTTATTGTTTTTTAATGAATATTGATTTTTGTCTGCGAGAGATTGTATCACAGGTGTGCACTTTTGTCTGGGGTCACAGTTGGTGTTCATGTTTACTGATGCACAGATAACTAGTCAGCATGTCAACTGTATGGCATGGCTAGGCAATAAGTTGATGGCTTTTAGTCCAGCTTACCTGTCCTTTTTTAATATTACTGGAGGAGAGTGTAACGGGCACATCCCATGATTCAAGTTTCGGTGTTTATTTATTTATTTTTTTGAGTGCTAGCTTATAAGCTATACCCTTTCTTTCTTCATGAAGTGTTGTGAAGATTCAGCCAGGTCGATGATGTTAGGAATGTTTTAACAATTCGTGTCCATAAAGAACAGTCCTGTCTGCCTCTGGGCCCTGCACTGGCAATTTAATTCTTGAACCACAGATGCAGTGTGTCCCAGTCTCCCCCTCATTCTAGTCAATTTATCAAGTCTTCAGAAGATACTCCTCAAATTTATGAACCTGTTTGCCTTTGTTATTCCGAACTTCTATTTCTAACAGTTACAGCCTTTTTTTTGTCTTCTTCGAGATTAACTTAACACTGCTATAGGTGTGACTGTCCCTATGAATGGCTGGTGAAGAATGTTTTAATTACTGGTGAAGTGTCAATAAGAAAGCTATTTGTGTTTGTATGAAGTCTTTGATGTCTGGGGGTTTCAGAACAACTGATAACAACTAGTGACTGTTATGGGATACTATGCAGGCCTCTGATATCTGGCCAGGTGGCCAAGAGATTAAGAAGAAGAAAAAAGAAGCTGAAGGACGGCTGGGAGACAAGACTTGCAGAAAATGTTCTATAAACTTGATACGTTGCCAAAGGAGTACAAAGGGGAAGGACTTGGAGAGGAAGACTACGAGCCTTCAGCATAAAAGTCCCCTAGAGACCCCCAGAGGAGACTGATGTGCATGCTCCAGTAGGAGGGACTGGACCCCGGAAGCTAATTATAATAACCTGTTTTTTTTAGAAGTAGGAATGAATATGTATTAGTCTAGGAGCATAAAAATCAGCTGCTTGATGTAACTGGTGTGCATCCTGGTGGAGCGGAGACTCCCGGTGCACCCAGCGCTGTTTGCTTACCTCTATTCCTTTATATTCTTTTAATAAATCCTATTTTTTTATTTAATCCTAATTTGAATCCTGAGCCATTTATAACAGGACTGTTCACAAAGGGACAGGTTATGCATATGTATAGGAATGTTCATGTATATGTAACTCTTTACTAAAGCAAGTTGCCACGTTAGGCGTGCACTACTTTGCTGGGACTACCCGCCCCGTGTTGCCCAGAACTGAGTAAACATACCTACTTTACAATCTTACTGATTGTGGAGTCAGCTTTCTGTGAGTCATTTTGGTGAGCCAGGCAGGAGACACTCTGCTTGGCTGCGGGATCGGCTGCGGCGTGGACGCCCTGATTTAAAGATCAAAGCTGAATTTCCTTAAGTGGTATATTCTTCATTGCAGCGCTGGATGCACGGGGGATCCTTCCGCCTATCGTGCATGTTTGAAGTGACAAACTATCTCGTATTTATACAGCGAAACAATGAATATTCAATTAGCACCTATACATATTCATTACCTAAGCCCGCCTACCCTCACTTCGTATGCTAATTAGCTTATCAGTCCTTGCGCTTGCGCAAAGCCTTCCAAGAATTGTGGGCCAGGGTCTCCAGGATGTGGGCAGTGGTCTTTGGGAGGAAGGCCGTAGGTCTTCCTCGTAATGCACTTTCTTAATCAGTTGTTTTCCAGGCTGTAAAAATGCTGAGTTGTCTTTCGGTTTAACTGGGGGTCGGCGGATAACAGGATGTCTCAGTTAACAGGACATAACAGACAGTTGACTCAAGTTATCTCAAGTCTCAGCCTGACTGAGTGTTAATGGATAATGGGGTGTTTTCAAATAACAAAATGCTTAAACGTAACAGAAGGTCTACGGATAACAAGATGTTGTTTACTTTGTCCTTGCTAACTTTTAATCACAAGTTCTATTCTATCCTAAAGTAAGTTTATACAATATCATTTCACAAGTTTTATTCTATCCTAAAGTAAGTTTATACAATATCAATCCACAAGCTTTATTCTATCCTAAAGTGAGTTTATACTATATCATTCCCCCCTTTTCTTGGAAAATCTAGTAAATTCTTTTACTTAATACGAAAATTTTTTTCCCAATCTTTATGATATGTACCCCTCAATACCTTACCATGCACATTTGTCAAGGAGGTTAACATGGACATTCGTTGTAACAATTTCCAATTCCAAGCAAGTAATATAAAAGACAATATTAAACTTATACCAACTAATATCAATAAAACAATAATTGGGTGACTCAATGTGTTCAAAATTCCAGTTACAGTTGGCGACCATCCAAAAAGTGTATCCCACCAGTTGTGACTTGTGTCTCGTTTTACTCTTTGCAAAACTCTGCTTATTTCCTTTGTATCATGATGGACAGTAATTAGAGTCTTCTCTCCATTTTCCTGAATGCCTTTTAAAATTTTAATCAGGTCTTGGTGTTTAACTAGTTGCTTCACTAGTGTGAGGTTCATCCCAATAAGTGTAGGTAGTAACTTATGATACATTGTGTTGTTAGACTTGATCAGCTGGTGGGATACCACTGGTGCCAAATATAGAAAATCACACCCAACGATTCTAACAAAGTTACAAATACAAAAATTAGAATGATTTTTGCTATGGAGAGTTATATTCTCCTTATCTACTTCTACAAAATCACAAGCAGTTCTTAAACACGCACACCCTTGACTAACATATACAAGCGCAGTCTTTTGACTAGTATTTGGATGAATTTCAAAGTGACAGATACCTTGCTCCGTGTCAAAACATACATCCTGAGCATCAATTGTATTACTTTCACAAATAAATCCTTGTTGTTCCCGTGTAACACATGATTCTAGATTTACAGACTGCCATTTCCCATTCTCCATTCGTGCCCATGTTCTATGCTCCGAAGGATAAAGCACTGTCTTCTCATGGTTTAATCCTAGTGCAATGATCAGGTGGATAACATAAACTGTGGCATTACGTATAGTAAGCACGAAGGCAGTAGCCATGTTAACAATGGGATCATAAGTAAAATTCACCAGGGTCCACCAAGACTGGAACTTCTTTTCAAAATCATTGGTATTGTCCCAGACTGCCTTTCGGACTTCAGCTGGAAAAATGCCTTCACTTCCTTCCCTAATGATCAAGGCAGCCGTTGCCTGCAACCATAACTGTGCTTGCATACAACTAAGAGCTAAGGATACATTATCTTGTGCTCCTAATTTTTGCCATTCTGATGGTTTACATAAATAGTAACCATTTGTTCGCCAGATGACCATAACTGCTAACTTTCCATTAAAGTTCTTATCCTCTGTTGTTACGGCTTTAGTTCAAGGCCACGCACCATTCTCTATTATCACAGAGGCACCTTCTTGAATCACAATTACAACTATAAGCCATAAAAAGCCATGTTTTTTTTTTTTTTTCCTTTGTTTTCTCACTTCTCTCGCTTGTTAGTTGTAGGTAATAAATCTTACTATCTCCTTATGCCGAGTCTGTTTTGCCCGTTACAGTAATTACTGCGTGATTTTCTCGTCCTTATCTCAATCCTTGAGCCCTTTTCACATATTTTCTCCCCATTCCTCTTTGAGGAGGGGGAGTGAGAGAGCGGCTGTGGTGGAGCTCGGCTGCCCACTCGAGCGGAACCACGACAGTCTTTTTTGGCGCCCAACGTGGGGCTCAAGGAACTTGAGATAAGGATGATAGTTAGTAGAAGTAACGGGCAAAAATATGTGCAGGATGATTGTTAGGAATGTACAAGTTGTGAAGAATTTAAGAAAGCAGTAACTGTGATATGTTAGTGTGGTGAAGGGACGAGGGGTGGTGTGTGTGTAAAATGTCCACCTTGTCGGTGCTGTGATGATGTTATGTTTATTTTGGTGTGGTGAATTCTTTTTCGTTTTGATTTAAGTGAATTTTGTGAAGGTTGTTGTGATAATTGTAAAGTAAGAGTATATTGTGAGTAATCTTAAATATGCTTTTAACAGAGGCGAGGGGTGGAATGTAGTGGGTTTACGTGGCAAGGTTTTGGTAGCAGGGAGCCATAGGGGTGGTTTCTGTGAGAAAGATCTAGAAGCTGCCCCATGTTTGGGAAGGGCCCCATTGTTTTCCAGATCCGAGCCAATAAGCGATGTTGTTTTGCACCTCTGTGAGAGCATATTTAAGACAGGGAAAAAACGCTGCGCCACACAGCAGCCGGGAGAGTCAAGGGAGTGAGAGAACAGCCTTGCACCAAGGTCAGTGTAGAAGGAGGGGAAGAGGTGCTCCAGGCGCCAGAGCAGAAGTCCCCTGCGGCCTGTGGTGAGGACCATGGTGAAGCAGGATGTCCCCCTGCAGCCCATGGAGTACCACGGTGGAGCAGGGTTCTACGCTGCAGCCCGTGGAGGAGACCACGGTGGAGCAGGTGGCCCTGCACCGACGGAGGCTGCCGCCTGTGGAAGACCCCTGCCGGAGCAGATTCCGGGCCGGACCTGTAGCCCGTGGAGAGGAGACCACGCAGGAGCAGGTGACCCGGCAGGAGCTGCTGCCCGTAGGGGAGCCAGGTTGGAGCAGTTTTCTCCTGAGGGATGGACCCCGTGGTACGGACCCATATCTGGAGCAGTTCTGAAAGAGCTGCTGCCTGTGGGAAGCCCACACTAGATCAGTTCATCAAGGACTGTATCCCGTGGGTGGGACCCCACAGCACAGGGGACGAGAGTGACCGAGAAGGAGCGGCAGAGAAGTGCTGTAGACTGACCATAACCCCCATTCCCCGTTCCCCTGCGCCGCTCGGGGGGAGGAGGTGGAAGAGGGTGGATGGGGGGGAAGGTGCTTTTGTTTTTTTTTTTTCCTTTGTTTTCTCACTTCTCTCGCTTGTTAGTTGTAGGCAATAAATCTTACTATCTCCTTATGCCGAGTCTGTTTTGCCCGTTACAATAATTATTGCGTGATTTTCTCGTCCTTATCTCAATCCTTGAGCCCTTTTCACATATTTTCTCCCCATTCCTCTTTGAGGAGGGGGAGTGAGAGAGCGGTTGTGGTGGAGCTCGGCTGCCCACTCGAGCGGAACCACGACACCATATTACCAAATACTCCCGACCATAATGTCCTCATTTTGTTCGACTAAGCTTTAGTTTCAGTTCATCGTCACCTAGTGTTACTTTCCAAGGAGCTCCTGGAGCCTTCTTCACTCGGGAATAGTGGATCCAAGTGGCTTGTTCTTTAATCTTGATAGCAGTGTAAGTTGTCAGCAACACTTGATATAGTCCATTCCATTTTTCCTCGAGGGGTTGTCCTAAAAAAGTCTTTATATATATATTCCCCAGGCTTAAAGGGGTGGATTGGTTGATCCAGCCCTCTAACCCTGGTCCCTAACACAAATTTATGTACTTTATTTAATTGTTTTTGAAGTTCAGTTATATAAGTATATAAATATTCTGATCCCAGCTGCATTAGATCATTTCCACTAAATAGAAATTGATATGGCCTTCCATACAAAATTTCAAAGGGGCTCAAATTCTCTTTTACTCTAGGTTTAACTCTAATTCTGAGTAATGCTAAAGGAAAGGATTGAAGCCATAACAAATTAGCTTCTTGTCCGATTTCAGCTATTTGTTGTTTAATCAAATGGTTCATTTTTCTACCTGTCCACTTGCCTGTGGTCTATAAGGAGTATGCAATTGCCAATCTGTCTTTAGAATCTTACTTATCTGTTGTACCACTTGCACACAAAAATGTGAACCTCTCTCAGAAGACATTGCTACTGGAATCCCAAAGCATGATATTATTTCATTTAACAAGACTTTAACCACTTCTCTTGCTTTGTTTGTTCGACAAGGAAAAGTTTCGGTCCATCCTGAAAACGTGTCAGTAAGAACCAGTAAATAACAATAACCCCCTTTTCTAGGGAGTTTCGAAAAAATCAATTTACCACTGTTGTCCCATATAAATTTCCTTTACCGATTATTCCAAATTTTATTCTATTCCTGGTATTGGGGTTATTAAATAAACAGATGCTACATTGTTGAGTTACTTGTTTTCCCCAATGTGTTTTATTGTGTTCTGTAAGAACTATGGGCCATGTCAAATTAGAGGGTATTATTACACAGTTATCTTTTAAATATACTCATCTATCTGGTTTCATTTTACCTTTCAAATGTTCATGTATATAGTTTGGATTTTACCATCTGGTATTAAAGACGATGCCTTCACCTCAGTTATTTCAGCTGCCTGTTTAGCCTCCTGATCTGCCAATCGATTTCCAATTTCAAAGTCAGCGTTCCCTTTTGGTGTCCTTGACAATGCATGATAGCTACCTTTTCTGATTGTTTTACAGCCTCTAACAATTTTAAAATTTCTTCAGCATGTTTTTTTTTTTTTTCTGTTTTCCCTGAGCAGTCAGCAATCCACTTTCTTTCCAAATTGCTCCATGAGCATGTACCACGCCGAATGCATATTTAGAGTCTGTCCAAATATTTATTTTCCTTCCTGCTGCTAGTTCCAGTGCTCGTGTAAGAGCAATTATCTCTGCTTTCTGGGCGGATGTCCCAGGGGGTAATGGTTTAGACTCGATTACCTGTTGAGCAGTTGTAACAGCGTATCCTGCCTTACGTTGTCCTTGTTTTACAAAGCTGCTCCCATCAGTATACCAAGATTCATCAGCATCTTCTAAAGGTTCTTCCTTAAGATCGGGTCGACTAGAATACACAGTCTCCATTGTTTCTATACAATCATGAGTTATAGGTTCATCCAGAGTTCCGCTAAGGAAAGAAGCTGGATTTACGATGTTAGTGACCACAATTTCCACATCATCTTGTTCTACTAATATTGCTTGATATTTTAAAAATCTTTGTGGTGAAAGCCAATGATTTCCTTTTTGTTCCAAAAACTGTTGAGACCATATGGGAGACTAACACTGTCATTTTCTGTCCCATTGTAAACTTCCGAGCTTCTTGTATATTGATAACAACAGCTGCAACAGCTCGAAGGCATCCGGGCCATCCTTTACTTACTTCATCTAATTGTTTAGAGAAGTAAGCTACTGCTCGTTTATAGGGACCCAATCTTTGTGCTAGTACTCCCAAAGCTATCCCTTGTCTCTCATGAGAGAACAACCAAAAGGGTTTCGAGAGATCCGGTAATCCCAAAGCCGGAGCTTGCATCAATTCTCGTTTAAG
Source organism: Aythya ferina (assembly GCF_964211825.1). Lineage (NCBI taxonomy): Eukaryota > Metazoa > Chordata > Aves > Anseriformes > Anatidae > Aythya > Aythya ferina. The sequence goes on from NC_140313.1 coordinate 14,176,253, forward strand.
TTGTTTAAAGGCGTTTCGTGCTTCTCCAGTCCAGACTAACTTTGACTGATTACTCTTTATCAATTCATATAGAGGCTTTACCATTAGTCCATAATTATAAATCCAAAGGCGACACCAACCTGTCATTCCTAGAAAGGTTCGTAGCTCCTTTACCGTTTGGGGTTCTGGAGTCCGGCAAATGACTTCCTTACGTTCAGTTCCTAGTTCTCGCTGACCTCCCGAAATTCCAAATCCCAAGTAGGTCACGTGTTGTTGATCCAGCTGGACTTTCTGTTGAGAGACTCGATATCCATTTAAACCCAGAAAATTAAGGAGACTTATAGTCCATCGAATACAATTCTCTTTAGTCTTGGTAGTTATTAAGAGATCATCTACGTATTGTAACAAAGCCCCTACAGTGTCCGGAGGTATCCATTTTTCAAGTTCCTTTGCTAATTGGTTTCCAAAAATAGTGGGGCTATTCTTGAATCCTTGAGGTAGCACTGTCCACATAAGCTGTGTCTTTCTGCCTGAGTCAGGGTTTTCCCATTCAAAGGCAAATAGATTTTGGCTTTCAGTGGCTAAAGGTAGGAAGAAGAAGGCATCTTTTAAATCCAGTACGGTAAACCAGACTTGACTATTCCTTAATTTAGTCAGCAAAGTATAAAGGTTTGCCACTACTGGATGTATATCCTCAGTGATCTTATTTATGGCCCTCAGATCCTGAACTAGCCTATATCTTTTTCCATCTGCCTTTTTAATTGGCAATATGGGTGTACTATATTCTGATTCACATTCAATCAATAATCCATACTGTATAAATCTATCAATTATCTCTTTAATTCCTTTCCTATCTTCTATCCTCAACGGATATTGCTTAACCTTAACGGGTTTCTCTCCTGGCTTTAATTTAACAATTTTTGGGGTCACATTTTTAGCTCTTCCAGGAACTTCAGTGGCCCAAACTCCTGGATATACTTTATTTATGATCTCTAAGGGTATTTCACTTTTAAGGTCTGTTTATATTAGTGCCAGGCTTAACACATTTATTAGTTGTTCTTCTCCTATCCTTAATTCCATTTTCCCTTTTTCAAAGATAATTTCTGCTTCTAATTGTTCTAACAAATCTCAACCTAATAGAGATTTTGGAGATCCAGGTGGATATAAAAACCTATGTATCCCCATTTGTTTCCTGTTATAAATGAGGTCTGAATTTTGTAATATTTATAAAACAAATATTTCTAAAAGGTATATAAAAGGCAAGTAAACAGTGCTGGGTGTGCAGGGAGTCTATGCTCCACCAACACACACACACAAACATCAAACGTTCTAAATACATGTATACAGAACATTGCTTTACATAATAACCCGAGTATGACTATACATACATACAATCAGGATAGGTAACAAACAATCCTTTAAGTTCCATAACTTAACAGTCTCTATTCTCCCAGCCTGTTCCTCTTCACTTCTTTTTCCTGCTTCTTTACTGATGTAACTTCATAGTGTTGCTTTTTTTTTTTTTTTTTCCTTTGAGGGCAGGCTCCCCTCTTATACCCTTCTCTCCACAGCAGTTCTTTTCAAAACAGCTTTTTTATTGGTCAAACAACTTTGAATGTAACAACAACAGCAAACACCCAGAAACATCCATGCCTTAAGGGCTGGAGAACAAGAGAACCAGCTGGAGAACAAGAAACCGGAGACTGCATGGAGTCTCCTGAATCACCCTTCTTTGTTAATATCAGCCATTTTCTCGACACGAATTACCACTCCATATATAGCATTTCCCCAAATTGTACTTCAAAGGTTCATGAAAATAAGCCTTTTTGGTTGCACCCTTTTGCCCTAACATAATCATTCCGTAAAGGCATTAATGCTTGATTTAGAACTGAATACCTTGCCCCATATCAATAAAAAAATTTCACTTCTGTTCCTCTCCTAACTTCATTATAATCAGTGGAGGATCTGCTAGGGTAGATACCCCAGGTCCCCCTTAGACCTGTTGAAATCAGGGGCCGATGATTACCCTAGAAACAGGCTAGTCAATTTGTTGTCCGAAGCCAGGTCCAAACTGTTTTTTTTTTTTCTTTTCTTTTCTTTTTTTTTCTCCTTCCCCATTATATTTCAGAGTTGGTTCAAAAATTCCACAGGGGTTTCTTTTAGACCTTATTGGAAGCATATTCTCAATTCCCAATTCGTCCAGATTTTAGTATTTACTTAACTGTTCATAATTTTCAGGATGATTAGGGTCTTAGTGGGGGTCGGTCAGGGAAATGCAATTGTCCACAGTTCTCTGAGCGATCCCATCGGCAATCTGAGCTCACACATGAACTCAGGTTGTTTTAAGAGTTAACTGCTTTTCTGTTTCTGTGACAACTCTCTGGGACCCATCATGATCCCTTTGCCCCAGAGGGCTAACACCCAAGATTTTAAGATCTCAGCCCTGGGCTGAGGCAGAACTGTTAACATTCCTACATCCTCTTTCCCTGCTCATTCAACTTCAAACAGCTCTGTCAAATACTACATGCCACACAACCTTTACCACCTTCAACAACCCTTTTAACACTTCCTTTATCTTTCTCCAGCCTGTACTTTTCTAATGCCAGCACCAAAGGCTCAGTCAGGGACCAACTTAATTCCGTACCTTTTCCCTCCAAGATGCTGACAACATTCCATTCTATTTTCCTTCTCAAAAACAACATTGACTGTAGCAACGTATTATGGTTTAAGGCTCCATTAAAAGGCCACTTTTTTCCATATTACAACTTATAAAGCAGCCACCATTGATAACAATATTTTATCAGAGTTTTCTTATTTTCACCTCCACCCGGGACCCCTCCTATATCCTTCCAATGACTCAAAATACAGCCCAACGTACTTTTCTTAGGAATTTCACTGCTTTCTCGCCCCCCCATTTTCTAATTCACAATTTCAGAATATATGTATCACTTACAAAAATGTGGGCACGCAGGTTTCTTTCAATAGCGATGTCACAAAACTACTATTATTACCAGGAGATATTGCCAAAGTCACAATAACAATAATCAGAGTCAAATTCCACATGCGATAGGTCAGAAAACCGAAATATGTAACACTGTAACGATATCTTTCTTATAACAACGCCACGAAACTTATTATTATCACCAAGAAAATAGCCAAAATCGCAGTAACAATAACCAGAGTTAAATACCACACTCCATGAGTCAGAAAACCAAAATAGGCAACACGATTCCAGATGGACCTTAAAGCGAGCTCTTTCCTTAAGGTCCCCAAATATACTTATGGTTCTTACCACAAAGTATATACCAAATACTGCCTTGCAGAAGATCACCTTCCGACTTAAAGACAGTTCCAGATCCAGATGGACCTCAAAGTCCCCAGATATACTTGTGGTACTAACCACAAAGTATATACCAAACACTGTCCTGCAGAAGATCACCTTCCGACTTAATGGACAGTTCCAGATGACCGGTCTACCAGAAAACCAAACCAGAATAAAGAATATACTCACTTACAATGATGGGGTCCTTGTCTGCCTCCACAGTGATCCAGTGAGTCGAGGAGTCCCTCCGGGAAATCCCGGGGGTACCCTAGAGAGTCCTGTCCCCAGCGGGTCCTGCAGACCAGCAGAGAGGTTGTCCCATCTGGGGTGCCAAATTGATTTAAAGATCAAAGCCGAATTTCCTTAAGTGGTATATTCTTTATTGCAGCGCTGGATGCACGGGGGATCCTTCCGCCTATCGTGCATGTTTGAAGTGACAAACTATCTCGTATTTATACAGCGAAACAATGAATATTCAATTAGCACCTATACATATTCATTACCTAAGCCCGCCTACCCTCACTTCGTATGCTAATTAGCTTATCAGTCCTTGCGCTTGCGCAAAGCCTTCCAAGAATTGTGGGCCAGGGTCTCCAGGATGTGGGCAGTGGTCTTTGGGAGGAAGGCCGTAGGTCTTCCTCGTAATGCACTTTCTTAATCAGTTGTTTTCCAGGCTGTAAAAATGCTGAGTTGTCTTTCGGTTTAACTGGGGGTCGGCGGATAACAGGATGTCTCAGTTAACAGGACATAACAGACAGTTGACTCAAGTTATCTCAAGTCTCAGCCTGACTGAGTGTTAACGGATAATGGGGTGTTTTCAAATAACAAAATGCTTAAACGTAACAGAAGGTCTACGGATAACAAGATGTTGTTTACTTTGTCCTTGCTAACTTTTAATCACAAGTTCTATTCTATCCTAAAGTAAGTTTATACAATATCATTTCACAAGTTTTATTCTATCCTAAAGTAAGTTTATACTATATCAGCCCCTAGGTGCACCCTGAGTGTTTTGCTCGGAGGGGACTCTACTCTCAGCTGCTCACCGTGGGAGCAAAGATCTCCTGAAACTGCAGACAAACGGTATGTTTTCGGCTGCTGGAGGGATACTAACTGGAGTGTTAATAATTGTATGTGTTATTCTTAAATGTCCAGGTATTTTGTGTTGAAAGTATTTGTGTAAATATAAGGGTTTGAAACAAAGTGTTACAAGTCACTTCACGAGGAACACAGTCAGAGACAATACTTGTTTGGTTGGTTATCATTTTAAATTATATTCCTGTGGTATGAATGAGATGTGCTAGAGGCCTCTGTGTGCGATTGTGCTGTGTGAGTGAGACGCAGCGTCGCTGCAAAGCGAGTGCAGAGTTCCGATCCATGGTTCCGTACTCTCCGCAAGGGGAGTGGGCAGAGACGAACAAAGTGCATGACAGACTGAAAAGAAGTGCTGTTTTATCCAAGTTTTGAGTGTTGGTGCCTAATATATGGGCCTGGCGGTGTAACTTGTGATCCTATTTTTGCTCTTAAATGCTTTGATTGTGACAAGAAAAAGGTGGGAGCATGATCTGACTCTACTGGTGTCTGTCGTGCTTTTGGCCGTGCTTCCTGCAACATATGAGGCCCGCACAGGCCGAGACCTGGACTCACTAAGACCCAGACTCGCTGAGACCTGAACAGGCCGAGAGACCGGAGCGGCGCCGAGAGACTGGAGCGGCGCCGGGAGACCCGAGGCACTACGGAGGGGACTACCGCTGGACGGTGAGAGCCCTGAGAGACGCTTTAGAGCCACGGACGGCTCTGAGAGACACAGAATAGACCTGACAGAAGCCGGAAAACGCGGGGAATTGAAGTAATTGCCGTGCGACGCGGGACATCCGAGATCGAGTTGCTATGGGAGACCAGAGGCGTCAGTGAACAACGGCAGCCGACCCTCACCGTGTGGCGAGTCGGCACAGAGCAGAGGGGCGGAGATCAGGACCCTGCAGCCTGTCTGACGGAACCATGGAGGCAGCGGCAGTGGCAGCTGTGCTGCTTCTCTCTGGCATTCTTTTTATAAGAGGTTTATCTTGCAATGCAAAAAAGACTATTCGTCCCCAGATCGGGGTTATAACTATTACTAATGACGACTTAGCTCTATTGCGGGGCAGGAGTGCAGAGACGCAGATTACACTGCCAAATGACCACCGGCAGGCTCTTTCACAAACCGCTTCTAAGGTTGCAGCTGGCACTGCCTGCAGCCCTATAGCAGACGTTACACTCTCTTTCCTAACTAGTAATCATGTGTCTCATCCATTTGTGGTGAATGGTCAGTGGCAAAAAGAAAAGGAGGATGCCGCTGACACTAACAGCATGGGTAATAGGAGTAGTATAAGTGACACAGGTGACAGTGCGGGGCGGCGGCGGGCGCTGCCGCGCTGTGGGGCACTCTGCCTGCTGCTCGCCCTCGCCTGACTGTGCACTGCTGCCAACGGTGCTAGAGCAAAATGTGAAGACTGCTCAGATGGCAGTGATGAGAGTGCTTGTGTGAAGAAGACGTGTGATGAATCTGACTTTGTGTGCAGCAGTGGTCAGTGTGTGCCAAACAGATGGCAGTGTGATGGGGATCCGGATTGTGAAGATAGGTCTGACGAGAGTGCTGAGCTGTGTCATATGAGAACATGCCGGGTAAATGAAATCAGCTGTGGTCCTCAGTCAACCCAGTGTATCCCAGTGTCCTGGAAATGTGATGGGGAAAAAGACTGTGACAGAGATCCTGATTGCAAGGATGGTAGTGATGAAATTAACTGCCCTTCTCAGACCTGCAGGCCAGACCAGTTCAGATGTGAAGATGGGAACTGTGTCCATGGGAGTAGGCAGTGCAGTGGTGTGAGAGACTGTCTGGATGGCACTGATGAAGCAAACTGTAACAATGTTATTCAGTGCTCTGGACCTGGCAAATTCAAGTGCAGAAGTGGAGAATGCATAGATATCAATAAAGTGTGTAACCAGCAGAGAGACTGCAAGGACTGGGGTGATGAGCCCCTGAAGGAATGCAACATAAATGAATGTGACTGTCCAGCTGGGAAACTGTGGAGATATTGATGAATGCCAAAACCCTGGTATCTGTAGTCAAATGTGTATCAACCTGAAAGGTGGCTACAAATGTGAATGTAGCTGTGGCTATCAGATGAATCCTGCTACAGGAACCTGGAAAGGGCCATACGGCATAGCAAATTACATAACCGTTGCTTAACTTCTCAGAAGATAAAAAAGAAAGTATTTCAACAAGCAGCCACGGGAGGGAAGAATCACTGAACCCCCGATGTGAGGGACTGTACCTTGTTTTACTGACTACTGAAACAGCTGTGAGAACAGCAGAAAGGGACCCACGCATCCAGAATAAAAGGACCAGTAACTACTGAAACTTGGAGGGTTGAGTCCGCTCCTGGGAAACTGAAACTCAAGCTAAGGAAGAACTAATATTCTGGCAACGAGGTTCTGCATGAATTAAGGATGCCAAATAAAGGGGACAACCCTGAAGGGAGGAAAGGGAGAAGGCAAGACCGGGGCAGGACCCTCCACTGCGGTGTGTATGGTCTACCAAGGGAGGCAACCCCTATGGGTATTGACTGCCGAGTGAGAGGGCCTCGACTGGACTTCTCCCACACTAAGGTCAGGTTGTCCCGAGAAAATAACATAAGAACCTTTTTTTAGACCTATATAAAATTGTGATTCGTTTTCCAGGAGCTGGATCACCCTGAAAGGCCAAATGGTAACACAAGCCTGAATCGACCCTGAAAGCGGGCCCAACCCCTTGATTGAAGGCGTTTGCCTATTATGATACGTGGGTAGAAGACAGATCCTGGGGCTATAGGACCCCAATATATATACTTAATAGAATAATTAGGTTATTAGCTGTAATAGAAATAGTTATAAATAAAACCAGAGATGCACTTGGATTAATTGCAAAGCAAAATACCAAGATGAGAACTGCTTTGTATCAAAATTGCCTAGCTTTGGATTATTTACTAGCACAAGAAGGAGAAGTCTGTGGAAAATTTAGCTTTAGTAATTGCTGTTTAAAAATTGATGAAAAGGGTTTTTCTTCTTAGTAGCTGATAGAATGTTATGTTCTGGTTTAGGATGAGAAGAATGCTAATAATATGCTGATGTTTTAATTGTTACAGAGCAGTGCTTACACCAAGCCAAGGATGTTTCAGCTTCTCACTGTCCTGCCAGCAGGCAGGCTGGGAGGAGGGCCGGACTGCTCAGGGTTAGGCTGGGCATCGGACAGCAGGTGGTGAGCAATTGCATTGTGCATCACTTGTTTCGTACACATTATTACTAGTAGTATTATTATCACCATTATTGTTATTATTATTATTGTTTTTATTTTCTTGTTTTTATCTCAACTCACAGGCTTCACTTTCCCATTTCTGTCTCCCATCCCAGAGAAGGAGGGGGGGAGGTGAGCGAGCGAGCACAAAACCCGGAAGGATATGGAATGGGATTTATTTTCATGGCTGCCTGGTGGACCATTGGTTAAAATAATGTTATTTTTATTGTTATGTGGTGTAATGATGTTATTGTTTATACCTTGTATGATACCTTGCCTTACATTATTAATACACCAGGTGATAAATAGTACATTTGTAATAACTTCATTAAAAAAGGAAGGGGATATGTCAATTATGATGCTTAAGAATTGGACCCTCCAAGAACGGACTGATGAAATCCAGTTATTAACAACAGAAGATACACGAATTGGGGATATTAAAAAGAAGATTCAGCCAGGTCGATGATGTTAGGAATGTTTTAACAATTCGTGTCCATAAAGAACAGTCCTGTCTGCCTCTGGGCCCTGCACTGGCAATTTAATTCTTGAACCACAGATGCAGTGTGTCCCAGTCTCCCCCTCATTCTAGTCAATTTATCAAGTCTTCAGAAGATACTCCTCAAATTTATGAACCTGTTTGCCTTTGTTATTCCGAACTTCTATTTCTAACAGTTACAGCCTTTTTTTTGTCTTCTTCGAGATTAACTTAACACTGCTATAGGTGTGACTGTCCCTATGAATGGCTGGTGAAGAATGTTTTAATTACTGGTGAAGTGTCAATAAGAAAGCTATTTGTGTTTGTATGAAGTCTTTGATGTCTGGGGGTTTCAGAACAACTGATAACAACTAGTGACTGTTATGGGATACTATGCAGGCCTCTGATATCTGGCCAGGTGGCCAAGAGATTAAGAAGAAGAAAAAAAAGAAGCTGAAGGACGGCTAGGAGACAAGACTTGCAGGGGATGCTGTATAAACTTGACAAGGAGTACAAAGGAGAAGGACAAGAAAAAAACTTGGAGAGGAAGACTACGAGCCTTCAGCATGAAAGACCCCTAGAGACCCCCAGAGGGACCACCGGAGACTGATGCGCATGCTCAGTAGGAGGGACTGGACCCCGGAAGCTAATTATAATAACCTGTTTTTTTTAGAAGTAGGAATGAATATGTATTAGTCTAGGAGCATAAAAATCAGCTGCTTGATGTAACTGGTGTGCATCCTGGTGGAGCGGAAACTCCCGGTGCACCCAGCGCTGTTTGCTTACCTCTATTCCTTTAATAAATCCTATTTTTTTATTTAATCCTATTTTGAAGATTGAGCCATTTCTAACAATGAGGAGCAGGTCTCTTCTAGTTGTTTCTGTGCCCCGCTGATATCTGGTACAACAAGTCAGAAACTTGATTTAGCCTTTCTGTTATCTTCATGTGAGATGCATGTGGGTGTAGGCTTTCAAAAGACGTTCATTAACCAATCAACAAAATCTCTGGAGATTCTTTTGTAGTGAATTATTTTGGAGATTTGCTGTATTGAGATGAGGGCTGTATGCAGTGGCTGACTTTTCCTTCACTGATGAAACTATCTAAGAAATATACTAAATATTATTTAAATATTATCCTTGTGTCCACATAGCTTACACTTATCTTAGGGTATTCTGCTTGTTCAAAAAACTGTTTTAGACTTTTCCTTCCTGAACTTGAATAACAAGTTCAAGACAAACTCCCAACCGACCCTGAATGTGTGCAGGATTTGCTGCTCCGCCTGGATCCATACAAGTCCATGGGTCCGGATGGGATCTATCCCAGGGTGCTTAAAGGGCTGGCTGATGTCATCGCGGAACCTCTCTCAATTATTTTTCAACAATCTTGGGAAATTGGAGAGGTCCCAGTAGACTGGAAGCTGGCAAATGTTGTGCCAATTTTCAAGAAGGGTAAGAAAGCTGTAGCGAGGTGGGGGTTGGTCTATTCTCCCACATGCCTGGTGACAGGACGAGGGGGAACGGGCTAAAGTTGTGCCAGGGGTGTTTGAGGTTGGATCTTAGGAAGAACTTCTTTACTGAGAGGGTTGTGAGGCATTGGAATGGGCTGCCCAGGGAAGTGGTGGAGTCACCATCCCTGGGGGTCTTTAAAAGACGTTTAGATGTTGAACTTAGTGATATGGTTTAGTGGAGGACTTATTAGTGTTAGGTCAGAGGTTGGACTCGATGATCTTGAGGTCTCTTCAAACCTAGATGATTCTGTGATTCTGTGAAAGAAGACCCTAGCAATTACAGGCCTGTCAGTCTCACGTCAGTGCCTGGTAAAATTATGGAGAAGATGATTCTTGAAGTTATCGAGGCGTACCTGGGGGACAATGCGGTCATTGGTCCCAGCCAACACGGGTTCACGAGGCGTAGGTCCTGCCTAACAAATTTGATTTCCTTTTATGATAAGATCACCCATCTAGTTGACCAAGGGAAACCAGCTGATGTGATCTTTTTGGACTTCAGCAAGGCTTTTGAGACAGTTTCTTTTTTGACACAGTAGCTGAAAAACTGGACCAATTCCTAGGCCCTAATACTTATACCTGGGAAGAAATACAGTCCATTTTAAGAATCTTATTTACTGCTGAGGAAAGGGGAATGATCAGGCAAGCCGGAATGAGGATTTGGGAAAGACAAAATCAAGCAGGACCCCCAGGAGACCAAAAATGGCCAAATGTGGATCCCCACTGGGATCATCAGCAACCCCAGGGAAGACAGAATATGAGGGATTTTAGAACATTAATCATACAGGGAATACGGGAAGTGGTTCCCCGAGGGCAAAACATTAATAAAGCATTTAATGAACAACAAGGAAAAGCTGAATCTCCAACAGAATGGTTGGAGAGATTAAAGAAAAGCCTACAAATGTATTTGGGAATTGATCTGAATACAGCAGTTGGAACCGCACTCCTTAGAACACAATTCGTAGCTAAATCCTGGGGGGACATAAGAAGAAAATTAGAAAAGCTGGAAGACTGGCAAGAGAGAGGAGTAGAAGAATTATTTAGGGAAGCACAGAAAGCATATGTTAGAAGAGATGAGGAAAAACAAAAAGCAAAAGCCAAGATCTTTGTAGCAGCAGTAAGAGAAAGTCAGAAAAAGACCTATTCTGGGGAGAGGAGAACAAAAAATAGAAAAAACTCCTAGGGGTCAGCCTTGTCAAGGGAAATCGACAATTCCCGTCTGTTACTATTGCAACAAGAAGGGACATGTTCAGAGGAACTGTCGTAAGCGGGAACAAGATGAGAAAATGTTCAAAGAAGAATAGGGGTGTCAGGGGCTATATCTTCTGGGGACTTCAACATCAACAGAGCCCTTGATAAAATTATTAATTGGTCCCCATAAAGAGGAAGTCTTATTTTTAGTAGACACAGGGGCTGAAAAATCCACTATTCAAAAACTCCCAAATGGAATAGAAGAAGGGAAGAGTTACATGTCTGTAATAGGGGCAAAAGGAGAACCCTTTAAGGTTCCTGTTTTGAAAGATGTAGAAATAGAAACAGAGAAAAAAATCTGTCTTAATGATTTACTTTTGCTCCCTGAAGAGGAGAACAATTTACTAGGAAGGGATTTGATTTTGAAATTAAACTTAAGCATTCAAAGCCAAGGGGATAAATTGCAGATTAAATTATACACTTTGACACAAAAAGATGAAGAATTCATTAACCCTTCAGTGTGGTATTGTACTGGGTCTGGCTGGAATGTTAACTTTCCCGGCAGCAGCCCATACAGTGCCGTACTCTGCACTTGTAGCTGGAACAGCAGTGTTATCACACCAGTGTTGTGTCTACTGCTGAGCAGCAGTGGCACAGCATTGGGCCTTTCTCTAACCCTCCTAGGGGGTGGGCAAAAAAGTGAGGAGAGAAACATCACTAGGGCAGCTGACCTAAACCAATCAAAGGGATATTCCATACCATGTGGTGTCACACTCAGCAATAAAAGGTGGAAACAGGAAGAAGAGGGGAGGGGTGGGCTCTCGTTGAGAAGACGTCGGTCCTCCTCTCGAACACCGGCTGCGTGCGTTGAGGCCTTGCTTCAAGGACATGGTCAATCATCGCTCATTTGTGGGAAGTAGAGAGTAATTTCTTTCCTCTGCACTTCCATATAGCTTTCATTTATTTTGTTTGTTTGTTTTCCTCCCTTTTTCCCCTTTCCCTTTTATTTCCCCTTAGTTAAATTGTTTAGTTCATGGTAGTCTTTATTTAATTATTATAATTATTTCCCTTTAATTAAATTATCCTTATCTCAACCCGTGAGTTGTTCTTTGCTTTACTTCTCCCCCTCCTTATCTAAAGGAGGGGGAGTGAGAGAGCGGTTGTGGGGTTTAGCTGCCCAGCACGGTAAAACCACCACAGTCCTTTTTGGCGCCCAACGTGGGGCTCGAAGGGTTGAGATAACAATAGAATTGATTAAACGCATACAACTAACACACTTGCTTGCTAGTAACCATGTTCCTTGCCCTGTTAATAATAATGGCTTTGTTCATATGTCATGCAATTCGTGTCATATTCTCCTTTCTCCTATATATCCGATCCGACAAAGTGCTACAATCTGTGTTCACTTTTTTTAATTCGTTGTGCTGCCAAGCACTGACCTTGGTTTTACTCTGGAATTCAGGCTCTGCGCTGTTATCATTTGGGTCCCATGGAAACTATCTTTCAGAGAATATTCAGAACTACACTGCCTTCCTTTTCTCATCTGGACACCAGTTTATTAATAATATCAGGAATGGTACCTTTCCCTTCTTTCACAGTGGGCTAATTACAACAGTTTGGGAGTATTTTGAAGATCCATCTGTAACCCATGTATTGCTATTTCTAATTCTGAATAACAGGTTTCATTTTCTCTCTAAGATTAGTCGATTGTTTAGAAAACTTATTTGGGAATCTGTCCCGAAACAGTCTCGTGGTGAGTGGCACGGTGTGTGGGATGATGTTAGCAGATACCTGTCACGAGTGTCTCCTCCAATAGTTTTGAACTTCACCCCTGAGCAAGTGCTAAATCCTAAAAACTTGGTAGAATGTTTGAGAGTTGTATGTCCTGACCCTGATAATGCCGGAGAACAACAGCTTGCAGCATTGTGCTGGGTCCTGGTTTATTCCTATCAAACACTGTTTAACATCATCCAGCAACTTGAAGAGAGGGAGGAAGTCTCTGAATCTGATGACCAAGTAACACATGCTGTGGCTGACCCAGAGGACCAACCAACTATGGTATCAGTCGCCCCCATAGTCAAGTCAAAACAATGGAAACGGAGGTCAGCTCGTTTAGTAAGGAAAGAAGGCTCTCCTAAGAAGGAGGGAGAAGGGGAATTGGCAGGCACCTCTAAAGCAGAGCCATCACAAAAACAGCAGGAAGACGAGACGGAAATCATAAAGGAATCAGAAATCACTCGATCCTTGTCCCTGAGTGAGATGCAAGAATTACGAAAGGATTATGGTCGACGCCCAGGTGAACACATCCTCACTTGGCTGCTCCGATGCTGGGATGCTGGGGCCAGTAGCCTACAATTAGAAGGCAATGAAGCCAAGCAGCTGGGATCCCTCTCTAGAGAAAGGGTAATCGACAAAGTAATCGGGAGAGGAGCACAGGCCCTCAGCCTCTGGAGACGACTCCTGGCAGCTATCAAAGAAAGATATCCCCATAAGGAAGATATTGTATATCACATAGGCAAGTGGACCACTGTGGATAAAGGTCTCCAACATCTGCGGGAATTAGCTGTGCGGGAGATGATTTATAGTGATTTGGACAATGCCCAGACACCTCAAGACCCCGATGAAGTCCAGTGCACAACATCCATGTGGTGTAAATTTGTGCGGAGTGCACCATCAGCACATGCCAGTACCCTGGCAGCAATTCACTGGGATGAGGGGATGGGACCAACAATGTATGATGTCTCCTGCCAACTTCAAAAATATGAAGACAATCTCTCTGCTCCTCTACAGTCCTGTGTCTCAGCTGTGGAGAAATTGTCTAAAGGACTTGACAAGCTTGTGGAGAAAGTATATTCCCCCTCATCTAGACAGAGTGATACTTCAGCCACTAAGAATCAGCATTCACCTGCTCAAGAGAGAGAGTACCCAAGACGTACACCACGTGGCACCTTGTGGTTTTATCTGCGTGACCATGGGGAAGATATGAGGAAATGGGATGGTGTACCTACTTCAACCCTAGCTGCTCGGGTACGTGAACTGAAAGGAAATACAGCAGCAAGAAGAGGGGCTCCTAAGAGAAATGCTGCTCCAGTTTCTATTGGGCAGTACCCCAGAGGCAGTAGAAGAGCTGATGTTATTCTTGACCACGATGAAGGGACCTCTACCTCTCATTTGCCAGAATTTGTGCATTTGCAAGAATTAAGTGGCAGACGCTCCAGCCAGGACTAGAGGGGCCCTGCCTCTGGCCAGGTAGAGGAGAGGGATAACCGGATTTATTGGACTGTGTGGATCCGATGGCCTGGAACATCAGAACCACAGGAATACAAAGCTTTAGTGGACACTGGCGCACAATGTACCATAATGCCATCAGGCTACCAAGGGACAGAACTCACCTGTATCTCTGGAGTGACAGGGGGATCCCAACAACTATCTGTACTGGAAGCTGAAGTGAGTCTAACTGGGAATGAGTGGCAAAAGCATCCCATTGTGACTGGCCCAGAGGCTCCGTGCATCCTTGGCATAGACTATCTCAAGAGAGGGTACTTCAAGGATCCAAAAGGATACCGGTGGGCTTTTGGCATAGCTGCTTTGAGCACAGAGAAGATTAGGCAGCTGTCTACCCTGCCTGGCCTTTCAGAAGACCCTTCTGTTGTAGGATTGCTGAAGGTTGAAGAACAACAGGTACCAATTGCTACCACAACGGTGCACCGACGGCAATATCGCACCAACCGAGACTCCCTGATTCCCATCCATGAGTTGATTCACCGACTGGAGAGTCAGGGAGTAATCAGCAAGACTCGCTCACCCTTTAATAGTCCTATATGGCCAGTACGAAAGTCTAATGGCGAGTGGAGGCTAACAGTGGACTATCGAGGCCTGAATGAAGTCACGCCACCACTGAGTGCTGCAGTGCCGGACATGCTAGAACTTCAGTACGAACTAGAGTCAAAGGCAGCCAAGTGGTATGCCACAATTGATATTGCTAATGCATTTTTCTCCATCCCTTTAGCAGCAGACTGGGCGTTGAGACACTGGAGAGCAGCCCTGCAGAGAGGGATCTGGGAGTTGTGGTTGACTGCAAGTTGAATATGAGTCAGCAGTGTTCCCTGGCAGCCAGGAGGGCCAACCGTATCCTTGGATGCATCAAGCACGGCATTGCTAGTCGGTCGAGGGAAGTGATGGCCCCGCTCTACTCTGCGCTTGTGCGGCCTCACCTCGAGTACTGTGTGCATTTCTGGGCACCACAGTACAAAAAGGATGTGAAACTATTGGAGAGTGTCCAGAGGAGGGCGACAAAGATGGTGAAGGGACTAAGGGGGAAGTCGTATGAGGAGTGGCTGTTATAAATAGCTCAGTCACAAAATAGGATTATAATCAAAGTTTACAATTTATTAAAAGAATAGAGGTAAACAAACAGCGCTGGGTGCGCCGGGAGTCTCCGCTCCACCTAGTCGCACACCCGTTACATCAAGATGCTGATTTTTATGCTCCTAGACTAATACATATTCGTTACTATTTCTAAAAAAAAAACGGGTTATTATAATTAGTTCCGTAATCTGAACCCTCCTACTGGAGCATGCGTATCAGTCTCTGGTGGTCCCTCTGGAGGTTTCTAGGGGTCTTTCATGCTGAAGGCTCATAGTCTTCCTCTCAGGCTTTTTTTTCTTGTCCTTCTTTGTACTCCTTGGCTGTATGTCAAAAGCTTGCACAGCGTTCCCTGCAAGCTTTGTCTTTTATCCGTCCTTCAGCTTTTCCCTTCTCCTTAATCTCCTGGCCAGATATCAGAGGCTTGCATAGTGTCCCATTCAGAAGTCATAACAGTTAGCAGTTGTTCTGAAACCCCCAGATATCATAGACTTCAAGGAAAGAACATACGAATACATTTTTCTTCAAGCTCTCTATTGACATGAATTGTTAAAACATTCCTCACAATCCCTTATCTTCTTTTTAATATCCTCAATTCGTGTCTCTTTTTCAACTTTTGTCATTAATAACTGGATTTCATCAGTCCGTTCTCGGAGGGTCCAATTCTTAAGCATCATAATTGACATATCCCCTTCCTTTTTCAATGAAGTCATTACAAATGTACTGTTTATCATCTGGTGTATCAATAATGTAAAGCAAGGTATCATACAAGGTATGAATAATAACATCAGTACACCACATAAAAAATAAAAATAACATTATTTTAACCCATGGTCCACCAGGCAGCCATGAAAATAAATCCCAATCCATACCCTTCCAAGTTTGTGCTGGGATGCGGGCTAATTTTCTAATTTCCTTTGTTATCTGTTTAACCACTTTCCCATTATCGTCAATTTGTAAGCAACAATTAGAATCATTTAGTTTCCCACACACACACCCCTCTTCTGCTAGTAAATAGTCTAAAACCATTCTATGTTGAAAAATAGCATTCCTCATTTGGGTGGACTGGTCAGCTAAAAGATCCAAAGCTGTCGCTGTTTGATTGGTTATTATTTCGAGGACAGCTTGCAATCTAATTATTCGATTCAAATTATAAATAGGTTCTCGGGCTCCAGATATTACCTCATTCGGGTTCCAGGTAGCTGGTCCATAATGCTGTATGATTCTTTCAGGGGGCCATTCATTTTCTTTCCATTTTTGAGCACTACCTCTGGCTAAAGAAGCATCAATAGATCATTTTTCTCTATTCAGATCATCATATAATTTTATTCCTAAATGATTTCCTTGTATTTGTGACAATAAAAAAAACAAGGGTCTTATGTACCCCACATAGCATATTCCTGACCAGTCCTTTGGTAGCCTTTTGTAGGCCTGTTTGCCACATACCCAATAATGTCCCTTTAGAGCCCATGTCCCATTTGGAAAAGGACCGTCCCATTCTCTTTTATTCCTTGGGACGTGAAAATACAAAGTGTTTTCATTACCAAGTGGTCCTGTCACAATGTTTGCCCCATTAGTACTCATATATATACACCTCCAAGCTCCCGCACTAGATTCCCACTCACAATTATGACTAAGTTCTTCTTCACAGCTTGTCATATTACGAGCTGACCAGAAATGTTTAAAGAACACTTGTGTCCCGTTCTCATTTTGCCACCTCCAGCAGTAGACTCTTACCACATGCTGCTCCCTAGTGGTGTTATCACGCTGACAACTCAGGATTTGAACGTCAAATTGTCCCTTTGATTGTGCTCTTGCCATGGCTTCACATCCAGGTCCAAAAAATTTCTTATATGAGCATTTCAGCCAAGTCCCGTTTTTCAGCTGGACATGTGTAGCATTCCATTTTCCTTTACTTTCTGTACAGTTTATAGGTCCACATTCAGGATCAGTACATTCATATCCAGGAGATAGAGTCCATTTACAAATACTTTCTCCCACCTTTACTGTTCCTGTTCTGTTTAAACAGTATATACCTTTCTCTGATGAGTGCAATTGCCATGGGCCTTCTTCCTCTTTCCAGAATTGTGTTCCATTATGAACTTCACTCAAATTACTAACCCACCACTTAGGTTTTACCGGGCCAGCTACCCAGGGCCAACTTTCAGCTCCCCCTGGTCCCCCACAAACCCAGAAATTGCTAAGGTTAAAAGCCTTGGCCACTTCCTCCCCCAGAATGAAAAAGTTATTCCCATGGCTTAATTGCCCTTGTAAAAATAGTACCAGGAAGTATAACATCCTTCTGCGTCGTCCAGGGGGTAGCGTGGGGGTGTGAGAAATGCCTTCAATCAAGGGGTTGGGCCCACTTCCAGGATCTATTTGAGCTTGGGTTACTGTTCAGCCTTTGAGGGAGATCCAGCTCCTGGAAAACTAATTACAATAGGTTAAAAAAAATCTTATTTATTATATACATATATCTTTGTTTGCTTGTTTGTTTCTTTTTCCTGGGACAACCTGGCTTTAGTGTGGGAGAAGTCCGCTCGAGGCCCTCTCACTCGGCAGTCAATACCCATAGGGATTGCCTCCCTTGGTAGACTATACATACCACAGTGGAGGGTACTGCCCTGGTCTTGCCTTCTCCCTTTCTTCCCTTCAGGCTTGTCCCCTTCTTCTGGCATTCTTAATTCATGCAGAGCCTTATTGCCAGAATATTAGTTCTTTTTTAGCTTTAATTTCAGTTCCCCAGGAGCAGACTCAACCCTCCAAGTTTTGGTATTTATTGGTCCTTTTACTCTGGATGCATGAGTCCAACCCCTTTCTGCTGTTCTCACAGCTGTTTCAGTGGTAAGTAAAACAAGGTACAGTCCCTCACATCGGGGGTGTAATGATTCTTCTCTCCAAGTTTTTATTAAGACCTTGTCCCCTGGTTGTATTTGATGAATAGCAAATCCTAAAGGTGGTGTCTGAGCCATCATTCCAATTTCTGTTAGCTCTTGCAATCTTTTCCCAATAGTAATTATATATTTCTGGATGCTACGATCCTCAACTACATTGTTCCCTAGAGTCATCCCTTGAGAATAAGGCATACCATATAACATTTCATATGGTGATAATCCAGTCTCACTGTGTGGTTTAGTTCTTATGTTTAAAAGTGCCAATGGTAAGCATTTCGTTCAGGGCATTTGTGTCTCGATCATTAACTTAGCCAATTGTTGTTTTATTGTTTGATTCATTCTCTCTACTTTCCCTGAGCTTTGTGGGTGCCACGGAGTATGATATTCCCACTGAATACCTAATGATTAACATAATAATTTTATTATTTTAGAAGTAAAGTGTGTGCCCTGATCAGAATCAATGTACTGGATTATCCCATATCTAGGTATCAGGTGTTCCAATAGAATTTTTACCACCATTTGTGCTGTAGCTCGTGCTACGGGTTAAGCTTCTACCCATTGTGTTAAATGATCTACTATTACCAATAAATACTTTATCCTCCCTACCTCGGGCAATTCAGTGAAATTAACTTGTACTCTCTTGAAAGGCCGATAAGCTGTTTTTCTCCCTCCCATGGCTGCTTGTCGAAACATTTTCTTATTTATCTTCTGACAAATTAAACAACGTTGTGTGATCTGCTTTGCTATTTCAAAAACCCCTATGCAACTAAATTGTTTGAGTAAATGATTACTTAATGCTTTTGTACCCCAATGTGTTTGTGTATGCAAACGTTCCAATATTTGCCTTGCATAAGCTTTTGGTAATATCTTTCGCTCGTCTGGCAATGTCCATTTTCCTTGTTCTAATTTAGCCCCTATTTTCTCCAGTTTTGTCTGTTCTTCAGGAGTAAACTTTTTTCTTCTCCTTCTCGTCTTTCTTCCTCCTGTAGTATGTTAATTTTAGCAGCCTGAGTTCTCAAGGCTGCTTCCTGAGCTTCTTTATCTGCTAGATTATTTCCTCTGGTGTGGTAATCTAATCCTTTTTGGTGTCCTTTTACATGTACCACTGCTATTTCTTTTGGTTCTCTTAATGCCCTTAAAATTTTTATTATTAATTCTTGATGTATAAGATTCTTCCCTTGAGTATTAATTAAACCTCTTTCTTCCCAAATGTTCCCAAAGGTATGTACCACCCCATATGCATATTTAGAATCTGTATATATAGTTCCACTTTTCCCCTTTAATAGTTCCAGGGCCCTATATAGGGCATACAGCTCACAAGTCTGAGCTGACCATGATGGACTCAAGGGTCCTGATTCCACAGGTTCCAGGTGTTTATTAATTATGGCATATCCTGATTTTCTTTTTCCCTCTACTACTTGGGAGGAGCCATCTATGAATAGTGCTTCTCCCTTCTCTAATTCAGTATCTCTTAAATAGGGTCTTACTTTAGTCTGGGTCTCAATTACCTCCAAACAGTTATGTTGTAATTCCTCTGATGGTTTTCTGAACAAAAATTGTGCTGGACTCTGAGCAGAGGTTACCCTTAGTTCTAAGTCAGGGGAGTCAATTAGTATAGCTTCATACTTTAGGATCTGGCTGTCTGTTAACTATTTATCCGCTTTCTGTTGTAAGACACTTCTGACATTGTGTGGAGTATACACTTTTAAGGGAGCATTAAAGGTGATCTTTCTAACTTCCTCTATTAATAATGCCGTAGCGACCAAAGCTTGGAGACAAGCAGGCCACCCTCTACTTACTGGATCAAGTAACTTAGAACAATACCCCACGGGTTTCTTAATCCCTGCCCAGTCTTGAGTAAGAACTCCATATGCCGTCTGGTTTGATGTGTTCACAAAGAGATAGAAAGGTTTTTCCAGATCTGGGAGGCTCAATACAGGTGCTTGTATTAATGCCCTTTTTATTTCCTTGAATTTCTGATCATCTTCTGTGAACCACTTCAGTTGGTTATTAATTAATTTCTCATATAAGAATTTAACTTTTTCACTGTAGCTTTCAAGCCATGGTCTACAATATCCTAATAATCCCAGTATTTGCCGGATTTCCTTTTTAGTTTGTGGGGGTCTCAAGGATAGGATCCCAGATACCCTGTCAGGATCTAACTTCTTTTTTCCCCTACTTAACCAATGTCCTAAGTATTTTACTTCCTGTTCCACAAATTGTAACTTTGATCGAGATACCTTTAATCCCTTTTCTCCCAGGATATTTAACAATGTAATAGTAGCTTCTCGGGTTCCCCCTTCAGTTTCTTCTGCTACTAATAGATTGTCCACATATTGCAATAATTTTACCTCCCTAGGTAATGTGAAATCTCATAAAACTTTCTCTAAAGTTTGTCCAAATAGATTTGGTGACTCTGTAAACCCCTGTGGTAGCACAGTCCACCTTAATTGTTGTTTTTGTCCCATTTCAGGGTCATCCCACTCGAAAGCAAAATAATCTCTGGATTTTTCATCCAGAGGGCAGGCCCAAAAGGCATCTTTCAGATCTATTATGCTATATCAAGTATATTTGGGAGAGACATGACTTAGTAAAGTGTAAGGATTTGCTACCACAGGTAATTTAGTGATTGTTCGCTGATTTACAGCTCTCAGGTCCTGTACCATTCTGTATGACCCATCCGATTTCTTTACAGGGAGGATGGGTGTATTATGAGGTGACATACATGGTTCTAGAGTTCCTTTTTCGAGAAGTCTGTCAACTATAGGTTTTAATCCTTTTCGACCCTCCATTGGTATAGGGTATTGTTTAATTCTAATTGGACGATGTGGATCCATTATTTGAACATTTATGGGGTCCATTTCCATTTTTCCAATTTCCCCTTCCTTATACCTGTGGTGGTTTTACCGTGCTGGGCAGCTAAACCCCACAACCGCTCTCTCACTCCCCCTCCTTTAGATAAGGAGGGGGAGAAGTAAAACAAAGAACAACTCACGGGTTGAGATAAGGATAATTTAATTAAAGGGAAATAATTATAATAATTAAATAAAGACTACCATGAACTAAACAATTTAACTAAGGGGAAATAAAAGGGAAAGGGGAAAAAGGGAGGAAAACAAACAAACAAAATAAATGAAAGCTATATGGAAGTGCAGAGGAAAGAAATTACTCTCTACTTCCCACAAATGAGCGATGATTGACCACGTCCTTGAAGCAAGGCCTCAACGCACGCAGCCGGTGTTCGAGAGGAGGACCGACGTCTTCTCAACGAGAGCCCACCCCTCCCCTCTTCTTCCTGTTTCCACCTTTTATTGCTGAGTGTGACATCACATGGTATAGAATATCCCTTTGATTGGTTTAGGTCAGCTGCCCTAGTGATGTTTCTCTCCTCACTTTTTTGCCCACCCCCTAGGAAGGTTAGAGAAAGGCCCAATGCTGTGCCACTGCTGCTCAGCAGTAGACACAACACTGGTGTGATAACACTGCTGTTCCAGCTACAAGTACAGAGTACGGCACTGTATGGGCTGCTGCCGGGAAAGTTAACATTCCAGCCAGACCCAGTACAACCTCCACCCCTTATTCCATAACATTTGTGTCACACTCAGATCCCCATACTTTAGCATACAAGCATTCTCATCATTATCCCTTGTCCTTTAACAGGACAAGGATTTAACAGGACAGGATTAATAGGCAGGTGTATCTTTTCATTCCATAGGTCTTTCTTGGAAAATGTTCATAAGAACTGTTGATGATTAGGTCTTCATCTGCCAAAGTGGCCACTCAAGGAAGGCGGAGTTGGATGTCTGGACACCAGCACCAGCTTAGTTCAAGTCCTTGTTGCACTGCCCGGCTCCTTGCAAAGTTGACCTGTCGTTGATCCTACAGCATCTTCCTACAACATACAACTTAGATTATAGATTAGTTTTCTCTCAATGTCAAATCTCCTTGAGGCACACACTTGATATCCCCATTCTTTTGCATGACCCACCAGGTATACCCTGGTCCTTGGGCGAAGACAATCCCACGAGTGGGTTTGCCTTTTCCCGAGGCAGGAGCAACCCACACTGCCTTCCCCATCCACTTTCCTATATGCACTACGGGAACCTTAGCTCCTTTCACAGTGTGTAGGGGTTTTGTTTCGGCAGGACCAGCACGGCTGTCAGACCCCCTATTGTTAACTAGCCAAGTGGCTTCTGGTAGATTTGTGTCCCATTGTTTCCACGTCCCAGCACCTAATGCTCGTAACATAGTCTTTAACAGTCCATTGTACCTCTCAACCTTCCCAGAGGCTTGTGGGTGGTAAGGGATGTGGTACACCCACTCAATACCATGCCTCTTTGCCCAGGAGGTAACAAGATTGTTTCGGAAATTACTCCAATTGTCAGACTCAATTCTCCCTGGTGTACCATGACGCCACAATACTTGTCTTTCCAGGCCCAAGATAGTGTTTCGGGCTGTGGCATGGTTTACAGGGTATGTTTCCAGCCACCCAGTAGTTGCTTCTACCATGGTGAGTATGTACCGTTTGCCTTGGCGAGTTTTTGGGAGTGGTCCGATATAGTCAATTTGCCAGGCCTCACCATATTGAAACCCTAACCATCTCCCCCTGTTCCAGGGAGATTTTACCTTCATGGCTTTCTTGATTGCAGCACAGGTCTCACACTCATGGGTAACCTGTGTGATGGCCTCAATGGTCAAGTCCACCCCTCGATCACGAGCCCATCTGTAAGTGGCATCTCTCCCCAGATGTCCTGATGTTTCATGGGCCCATCGAGCTACAAACAGCTCACCCTTACGTTCCCAGTCTAGGTCCACCTGAGCCACTTCAATTTTCGAAGCTCGATCCACTTCTTTGTTGTTCTGATGTTCTTCAGTAGTGCGACTCTTGGGCATGTGGGCATCTACATGACGTACTTTAACATCCAGGTTTTCTACCCGGGCAGCAATATCTTGCCACAGGGTAGCAGCCCAGATAGGCTTACCTCTGCGCTGCCAGTTGCTCTCTTTCCATTGCTGCAGCCACCCCCACAGAGCATTTGCCACCATCCATGAGTCAGTATAAAGATACAATACTGGCCAATTTTCTCTTTCGGCGATATCTAGGGCTAGTTGTATGGCTTTTACTTCTGCATACTGACTCAACTCACCTTCCCCTTCCATGGCTTCCACAACTCGTCGTATGGGATTCCACACAGCAGCTTTCCATTTCCGATGGCTCCCTATCACACGGCAGGATCCATCAGTAAACAACGCATACTGCTTTCTGTCTTCTGGCAACTCATTGTATGGTGGTGCCTCTTCAGCACGGGTTACCTCTTCTGTTGGCACTCCGAAATCTCTGCCTTCCGGCCAGTCCATAATCTCTTCCAGGATTCCTGGGCGATTGGGTTTTCCCAATCGAGCCTGCTGTGTAATTAACGCTATCCACTTACTCCATGTAGCATCAGTTGCATGGTGTGTAGTGGGAATTTTCTCTTTGAACATCCAATGTAACACAGGTAGCCGCGGTGCCAAGAGGAGCTGTGCCTCTGTACCCACAACTTCTGAAGCAGCTCGAACACCCTCATATGCTGTGAGTATTTCCTTTTCAGTTGGGGTGTAATTGGCTTCTGATCCTCGATAGCCCCGACTCCAGAAGCCCAGAGGTCGACCTCGAGTTTCTTCTGGGGTTTTCTGCCAAAGGCTCCAGGTGAGCCCATGCTCCCCAGCTGCAGTGTAGAGTATATTTTGCACAGCTGGTCCAGTACGGACAGGCCCAAGGGCTACTGCACGAGCTATTTCTTGTTTGATTTGTTCAAATGCCTGTTGTTGCTCAGGGCCCCACTCAAAATAGTTTCTCTTTCGAGTCACTCGATATAAAGGACTCACAAGCTGACTATAGCCTGGCACATGCATTCTCCAGAATCCCACGAGGCCTAGGAAAGCTTGCGTTTCCTTTTTGCTAGTTGGCGGAGACATTGCTATTATTTTATTGATCACATCCATTGGAATATGGCGACGTCCATCCTGCCATTTTACCCCCAAGAACTGGATTTCCTGTGTAGGCCCCTTGACCTTGCTCTTTTTAATGGCAAAACCAGCTTTCAGGAGAATTTGGATTATTTTCTTCCCTTTCTCAAAAACTTCTTCTGCTGTGTTGCCCCACACGAGGATGTCGTCAATGTACTGAAGGTGCTCAGGAGCTCCCCCTTGCTCCAGTGCAGACTGGATTAGTCCATGGCAAATGGTAGGGCTGTGTTTCCACCCCTGGGGCAGCCGATTCCAGGTGTATTGGATGCCCCTCCAAGTGAAAGCAAACTGCGGCCTGCATGCTGCTGCTAAAGGGATGGAGAAAAATGCATTAGCAATATCAATTGTGGCATACCACTTGGCTGCCTTTGACTCTAGTTCGTACTGAAGTTCTAGCATGTCCGGCACTGCAGCACTCAGTGGTGGCGTGACTTCATTCAGGCCTCGATAGTCCACTGTTAGCCTCCACTCGCCATTAGACTTTCGTACTGGCCATATAGGACTATTAAAGGGTGAGCGAGTCTTGCTGATTACTCCCTGACTCTCCAGTCGGTGAACCAACTCATGGATGGGAATCAGGGAGTCTCGGTTGGTGCGATATTGCCGTCGGTGCACCGTTGTGGTAGCAATTGGTACCTGTTGTTCTTCAACCTTCAGCAATCCTACAACAGAAGGGTCTTCTGAAAGGCCAGGCAGGGTAGACAGCTGCCTAATCTTCTCTGTGCTCAAAGCAGCTATGCCAAAAGCCCACCGGTATCCTTTTGGATCCTTGAAGTACCCTCTCTTGAGATAGTCTATGCCAAGGATGCACGGAGCCTCTGGGCCAGTCACAATGGGATGCTTTTGCCACTCATTCCCAGTTAGACTCACTTCAGCTTCCAGTACAGATAGTTGTTGGGATCCCCCTGTCACTCCAGAGATACAGGTGAGTTCTGTCCCTTGGTAGCCTGATGGCATTATGGTACATTGTGCGCCAGTGTCCACTAAAGCTTTGTATTCCTGTGGTTCTGATGTTCCAGGCCATCGGATCCACACAGTCCAATAAATCCGGTTATCCCTCTCCTCTACCTGGCCAGAGGCAGGGCCCCTCTAGTCCTGGCTGGAGCGTCTGCCACTTAATTCTTGCAAATGCACAAATTCTGGCAAATGAGAGGTAGAGGTCCCTTCATCGTGGTCAAGAATAACATCAGCTCTTCTACTGCCTCTGGGGTACTGCCCAATAGAAACTGGAGCAGCATTTCTCTTAGGAGCCCCTCTTCTTGCTGCTGTATTTCCTTTCAGTTCACGTACCCGAGCAGCTAGGGTTGAAGTAGGTACACCATCCCATTTCCTCATATCTTCCCCATGGTCACGCAGATAAAACCACAAGGTGCCACGTGGTGTACGTCTTGGGTACTCTCTCTCTTGAGCAGGTGAATGCTGATTCTTAGTGGCTGAAGTATCACTCTGTCTAGATGAGGGGGAATATACTTTCTCCACAAGCTTGTCAAGTCCTTTAGACAATTTCTCCACAGCTGAGACACAGGACTGTAGAGGAGCAGAGAGATTGTCTTCATATTTTTGAAGTTGGCAGGAGACATCATACATTGTTGGTCCCATCCCCTCATCCCAGTGAATTGCTGCCAGGGTACTGGCATGTGCTGATGGTGCACTCCGCACAAATTTACACCACATGGATGTTGTGCACTGGACTTCATCGGGGTCTTGAGGTGTCTGGGCATTGTCCAAATCACTATAAATCATCTCCCGCACAGCTAATTCCCGCAGATGTTGGAGACCTTTATCCACAGTGGTCCACTTGCCTATGTGATATACAATATCTTCCTTATGGGGATATCTTTCTTTGATAGCTGCCAGGAGTCGTCTCCAGAGGCTGAGGGCCTGTGCTCCTCTCCCGATTACTTTGTCGATTACCCTTTCTCTAGAGAGGGATCCCAGCTGCTTGGCTTCATTGCCTTCTAATTGTAGGCTACTGGCCCCAGCATCCCAGCATCGGAGCAGCCAAGTGAGGATGTGTTCACCTGGGCGTCGACCATAATCCTTTCGTATTTCTCGCATCTCACTCAGGGATAAGGATCGAGTGATTTCTGATTCCTTTATGATTTCCGTCTCGTCTTCCTGCTGTTTTTGTGACGGCTCTGCTTTAGAGGTGCCTGCCAATTCCCCTTCTCCCTCCTTCTTAGGAGAGCCTTCTTTCCTTACTAAACGAGCTGACCTCCGTTTCCATTGTTTTGACTTGACTATGGGGGCGACTGATACCATAGTTGGTTGGTCCTCTGGGTCAGCCACAGCATGTGTTACTTGGTCATCAGATTCAGAGACTTCCTCCCTCTCTTCAAGTTGCTGGATGATGTTAAACAGTGTTTGATAGGAATAAACCAGGACCCAGCACAATGCTGCAAGCTGTTGTTCTCCGGCATTATCAGGGTCAGGACATACAACTCTCAAACATTCTACCAAGTTTTTAGGATTTAGCACTTGCTCAGGGGTGAAGTTCAAAACTATTGGAGGAGACACTCGTGACAGGTATCTGCTAACATCATCCCACACACCGTGCCACTCACCACGAGACTGTTTCGGGACAGATTCCCAAATAAGTTTTCTAAACAATCGACTAATCTTAGAGAGAAAATGAAACCTGTTATTCAGAATTAGAAATAGCAATACATGGGTTACAGATGGATCTTCAAAATACTCCCAAACTGTTGTAATTAGCCCACTGTGAAAGAAGGGAAAGGTACCATTCCTGATATTATTAATAAACTCGTGTCCAGATGAGAAAAGGAAGGCAGTGTAGTTCTGAATATTCTCTGAAAGATAGTTTCCATGGGACCCAAATGATAACAGCGCAGAGCCTGAATTCCAGAGTAAAACCAAGGTCAGTGCTTGGCAGCACAACGAATTAAAAAAAGTGAACACAGATTGTAGCACTTTGTCGGATCGGATATATAGGAGAAAGGAGAATATGACACGAATTGCATGACATATGAACAAAGCCATTATTATTAACAGGGCAAGGAACATGGTTACTAGCAAGCAAGTGTGTTAGTTGTATGCGTTTAATCAATTCTATTGTTATCTCAACCCTTCGAGCCCCACGTTGGGCGCCAAAAAGGACTGTGGTGGTTTTACCGTGCTGGGCAGCTAAACCCCACAACCGCTCTCTCACTCCCCCTCCTTTAGATAAGGAGGGGGAGAAGTAAAGCAAAGAACAACTCACGGGTTGAGATAAGGATAATTTAATTAAAGGGAAATAATTATAATAATTAAATAAAGACTACCATGAACTAAACAATTTAACTAAGGGGAAATAAAAGGGAAAGGGGAAAAAGGGAGGAAAACAAACAAACAAAATAAATGAAAGCTATATGGAAGTGCAGAGGAAAGAAATTACTCTCTACTTCCCACAAATGAGCGATGATTGACCACGTCCTTGAAGCAAGGCCTCAACGCACGCAGCCGGTGTTCGAGAGGAGGACCGACGTCTTCTCAACGAGAGCCCACCCCTCCCCTCTTCTTCCTGTTTCCACCTTTTATTGCTGAGTGTGACACCAC
Organism: Aythya ferina; assembly: GCF_964211825.1. NCBI lineage: Eukaryota > Metazoa > Chordata > Aves > Anseriformes > Anatidae > Aythya > Aythya ferina. The sequence goes on from NC_140313.1 coordinate 14,203,860, forward strand.
ATGGTATGGAATATCCCTTTGATTGGTTTAGGTCAGCTGCCCTAGTGATGTTTCTCTCCTCACTTTTTTGCCCACCCCCTAGGAGGGTTAGAGAAAGGCCCGATGCTGTGCCACTGCTGCTCAGCAGTAGACACAACACTGGTGTGATAACACTGCTGTTCCAGCTACAAGTGCAGAGTACGGCACTGTATGGGCTGCTGCCGGGAAAGTTAACATTCCAGCCAGACCCAGTACAATGTTGCATCTCTACCTTGATGGCCTGAGGTGTCATGGGCCCTTCGGGCTATAAATAATTCACCTTTATGCTGCCAATCCAGGTCCACCTGAGCTACTTCAATCTTAGCAGCCTGATCCACCTGCTGGTTGTTTTGATGTTCTTCAGTAGCCCGATTCTTGGGCACATGAGCATCTACGTGGCGTACTTTCACAGCCAGGTTCTCTACCCGAGCAGCAATGTCTTGCCACAAAGCAGCGGCCCAGATGGGTTTGCCCCTGCGCTGCCAGTTGTTTTGCTTCCATTGCTGTAACCATCCCCACAGGGCATTTGCTACCATCCATGAATCGGTGTAGAGATAGAGAACTGGCCTTTTTTCTCGTTCAGCAATGTCTAAAGCCAGCTGAATGGCCTTCACTTCTGCAAACTGACTCGATTTACGTTCTCCCTCAGCAGCTTCTGCAACTCGTCGTGTAGGACTCCATACAGCAGCCTTCCATCTCCGATACTTCCCCACAATACGACAGGACCCATCAGTGAACAGAGCATATTTCTTCTCATTCTCTGGTAACTGGTTGTACAGTGGGGCTTCTTCAGCACGACCCACCTCCTCCTCGGATGATATCCCAAAGTATTTGCCTTCTGGCCAGTCCAGAATCACTCCCAAGGGCGACTGGGGTTTCCTATTCGAGCCCGCTGAGTAATTAGTGCAACCCACTTGCTCCATGTAGCATCAGTTGCATGATATGTAGAGGGACCCTTCCTTTGAACATCCAGCCTAGTACTGGCAGCCGGGGTGCCAGGAGGAGCTGCGCTTCAGTACCGACCACCTCCGAAGCAGATCGAACTCCTTCATATGCTGCCAATATCTCCTTTTCAGTTGGAGTATAGTGGGCCTCGGATCCTCTGTATCCCCGACTCTAAAAACCCCAGGGGTCGACCTCGAGTTTCCCCAGGTTCTTTCTGCCAGAGGCTCCAGGTGGGGCCGTTCTCCCCGGCTGCAGTGTAGAGCACAGTCTTTACATCTGTTCCTATTCGGACTGGCCCAAGGGCTACTGCATGAACTATTTCCTGCTTAATTTGTTCAAAGACTTGTCGTTGCTCAGGGCCCCATTCAAACTCATCGCAGTAGATTTTCCATCCCATTTTCTCATGTCCTCTCCATGGTCTCGTAAGTAAAACCACAGGGTGGCACGGGGTGAGTACCCACCATATCATCTTCCTTGTGTGGATGAACGACTACCCCTGATAGCTGAGACACTGCTTTGTACAGGTGCGGAGGAGAATAATCTCTCTTCAAGTTGGTGAACCTTTTCAGAAAGTTTCTCCCAAGTGTTCTCTTTTGGTCGGTGGGCACTGGTTTGTTCAGGTGGGGAGGAAGATAGATTCTCTTCAAGTTGGTGAACCTTTTCAGAAAGTTTCTCCACAGCTGAGACGCAGGCCTGTAAGGAAGAGGAGAGACTTTCTTCGTACTGCCGGAGTTGTTTAGCCACTTCATCCACTGTGGGTTCCTCATCCTCTTTCCAGGCCATTATTGCCAATGAGCTGGCATATGATGATGGTGCACTCCGTACAAACTTCCGCCACATGGGTCGTGTACACCTGACTTCATCTGGATCTTTGGATGTTGGTCTGAGGTCTGGATCCTCATAAATCACTTCCCGTACGGCTAATTCCCTCAGGTACTGGATTCCCTTCTCCATAGTGGTCCACTTGCCTGGTAGACATACAAGTTCTTCCTTGAAGGGATACCTTTCCCTCACAGCTGAGAGGAGACGCCTCCAGAAGCTGTGAGATTGTGTTCCATCTGCAATTGCTTTGTCAATGCCTGCGTCTCTAGCAAGGGATCCCAGCTGTCTGGCTTCCCTGCCGTCTAATTCCACACAATTGGCTCCAGTGTCCCAGCACCGGAGCAGCCAGGTGACAAGCTGCTCACCTATGCAGCAACCAAAATCTTTTCGCACCTCGTAGCTCACGCTCATATAGGTTTCAGGTAGTTACTGTTGATTTTTCAGCATCCTCATCTTCCTCCTCCTTGTTATAAATGGCTCAGGATTCAAATTAGGATTAAATAAAAAAATAGGATTTATTGAAAGAATATAAAGGAATAGAGGTAAGCAAACAGCGCTGGGTGCACCGGGAGTCTCCGCTCCACCAGGACGCACACCAGTTACATCAAGCAGCTGATTTTTATGCTCCTAGACTAATACATATTCATTACTACTTCTAAAAAAAATAGATTATTAAAATTAGCTTCCGGGGTGCAGTCCCTCCTACTGGAGCATGCGCAGTCTCCTCTGGGGTCTCTTCTGGGGGCCTCTAGGGGTCTTTCATGCTGAAGGCTCATAGTCTTCCTCTCCACCTTTGTACTTACTGGGCACCATACCAAGTTTACGGAACATCTTCTTCAAGTCTTGTCTCCCAGCCGCCCTTCAGCTTCTTTCTCCTTCCTCTTTATCTCTTGGCCCCCCCTAACCAGATACCAAAGATCCACATAGTATCCCATAACAGTCACTAGTTGTTATCAGTTGTTCTGAAACTCCCAGACACACGAGTAATTAAAACATTCTTCCCCAGCCATTCACAGACACATCTATAGCAGTGTTAGAAATAGAAGTCCGGAATAACAAAAGCAAACAGGTTCATAAATTTAAGAAGTGATAAATTGACTAGAATGAGGGGGAGACTGGGACACACTGCATCTGTGGTTCAAGAATTAAATTGCCAGTGCAGGGCCCAGAGGCAGACAGGATTCAAACAGAATTGTTCTTTATGGACACGAATTGTTAAAACATTCCTCACAATCCCTTATCTTCTTTTTAACATCCCCAATTCGTGTCACTTCTGTTGTTAATAACTGGATTTCATCAGTCCGTTCTTGGAGGGTCCAATTCTTAAACATCATAATTGACATATCCCCTTCCCTTTTTAATGAAGTTATTACAAATGTACTATTTATCACCCGGTGTATTAATAACGTAAGGCAAGGTATCATACAAGGTATATACAATAACATAATTACACCACATGACAATAAAAATAACACTCTTTTAACCCATGGTCCACCAGGCAGCCATGAAAATAAATCCCATTCCATATCCTTCCAGGTTTGTGTTTGCTCGCTCACCTCCCCCCCTTCCTTCTCTGGGATGGGAGAGAGAAATGGGAAAGTGAAGCCTGTGAGTTGAGATAAAAACAAGAAAATAATAACAATAATAATAATAACAATAATGATGATAATAGTACTACTAGTAATAATGTGTACAAACAAGTGATGCACAATGCAATTGCTCACCACCTGCTGTCCGATGCCCAACCTAACCCCGAGCAGTCCGGCCCTCCTCCCAGCCTGCCTGCTGGCAGGACAGTGAGAAGCTGAATTTGGCTTGGTCCTTGGCTTGGTGTAAGCACTGCTCTGTAACAATTAAAAACAATTAAAACACCAGCATATTATTAACATTCTTCTCATCCTAAACCAGAACATAACATTCTATCAGTTACTAGGAAGAAACACCCTTTTTATCAATCTTTAAACAGCAATTACTAAAGCTAAATTTTCCACAGACTTCTCCTTCTTGTGCTAGTAAATAATCCAAAGCTAGGCAATTTTGATACAAAGCAGTTCTCATCTTTATAACTCATTTAAATCAGTTCTCATCATTTATAACTATTTCTATTACAGCTAATAACCTAATTATTCTATTAAGTATATATACTGGGGTCCTATAGTCCCAGGATCTGTCTTCTGCCCACGTAGCTGGATCATAATAGGCAAACGCCTTCAGTCAAGGAGTTAGGCCCGCTTTCAGGGTCACTTCAGGCTTGTGTTACCGTTCGGCCTGTCAGGGTGATCCAGCTCCTGTAAAACGAATCACAATTTTATATAGGTTTAAAAAAAAGTTTTTTTTATGTTATTTTCTCGGGACAACCTGATCTTAGTGTGGGAGAAGTCCGGTCGAGGCCCTCTCACTCGGCAGTCAATACCCATAGGGGTTGCCTCCCTCGGTAGACCATACACACCGCAGTGGAGGGTCCTGCCCCGGTCTTGCCTCCTCCCTTTTCTCCCTTTAGGCTTGTCTCCTTTATTTAGCATCCTTCATTCATGCAGAGCCTCGTTGCCAGAATATTAGTTCTCCCTTAGCTTGAGTTTCAGTTTCCCAGGAGCGGACTCAACCCTCCAAGTTTCAGTAGTTACTGGTCCTTTTATTCTGGATGCGTGGGTCCCTTTCTGCAGTTCTCACAGCTGTTTCAGTAGTCAGTAAAACAAGGTACAGTCCCTCACATCGGGGGTTCAGTGATTCTTCCCTCCCATGGCTGCTTGTTGAAACACTTTCTTTTTTATCTTCTGACAAGTTAAATAACAGTTATCTAATTTGCTTTGCCGTATGGCCCTTTCCAGGTTCCTGTAGCAGGATTCATCTGATAGCCACGGCTACATTCACATTTGTAGCCACATTTCAGGTTGATACAGATTTGACTACAGATACCAGGGTTTTGGCATTCATCAATACCTCCACAGTTTCTCTTGTTTACAAACTCAAACCCAGCTGGATAGTCACATTCATTTATGTTGCATTCCTTCAGGGGCTCATCACCCCAGTCCTTGCAGTCTCTCTGCTGGTTACACACTTTATTGATATCAATGCATTCTCCACTTCTGCACTTGAATTTGCCAGGTCCAGCGCACTGAATACAGTTTGCTTCATCAGTGCCATCCAAACAGTCTCTCACACCACTGCACTGCCTACTCCTATGGACACAGTTCCCATCTTCACATCTGAACTGGTCTGGTCCACAGGTCCAAGAAGGGCAGTTAATTTCATCACTTCCATCCTTGCAATAAGGATCTCTGTCAAATCGCCACTTCTTGTAGATACATTCACCTGAGCCGCACTGCACCTCACTCACAGAACACTTCACCGGAGGTGCAGGCTGGCAGCCACACTGCTCCAAAGATTCATCTGAGTGGTCGGAGCAGTCACCTTGACCATTGCAGACAAAGCTTTTGGAAATACATTGTCCACTACTGCATGTGAACTCTGCTGCACTACAAGTCACATTGCCACAATTCTCTTCATCTTCTCCACTGTCACAGGCTTTTTCACCATCACATTTCCATGACACTGTTCTCATATGACACAGCTCAGCACTTTCGTCAGACCCATCTTCACAATCCGGGTCCCCATCACATTGCCATCTGTTTGGCACACACTGACCACTGTTGCACACAAAGATTTAGCACACATCTTTTTCACACAAGCACTCTCATCACTGCCATCTGAGCAGTCTTCACATTTTAATCTAGCACCGTCGGCAGCAGTGCACAGTCAGGCGAAGGCGAGCAGCAGGCAGAGCGCCCCGCACCGTCACCTGTGTCACTTATACTACTCCTATTACCCATGCTGTTAGTGTCAGTGGCATCCTCCTTTTCTTTTTGCCACTGACCATTTACCACAAATGGATGAGACACATGATTACTAGTTAGGAAAGAGAGTGTAACGTCTGTTATACGGCTGCAGGCAGTGCCAGCTGCAACCTTAGGTTTGTGAAAGAGCCTGCCGGTGGTCATTTGGCAGTGTAATCTGCGTCTCTGCACTCCTGCCCTGCAATAGAGCTAAGTCGTCATTAGTAATGGTTATAACACCAATCTGGGGACTAATAGTCTTTTTTGCATTGCAAGATAAACCTCTTATAAAAAGAATGCTTGAGTGAAGCAGCACAGCCGCTGCTGCCGCTGCCTCCATGGTTCCGTCAGACAGGCTGCAGGGTCCTGATGTCCGCCCCTCTGCTCTGCGCCGACTCGCCTCACGGTGAGAGTCGACTGCCGGTGTCCACTGACGCCTCTGATCTCCCGTAGCAACTCGATCTCGGATGTTCCGCAATTACTTCAATTTCCCCGCGTTTTGCAGCTTCTGTCAGGTCTATTCTTTGTCTCTCAGAGCCGTCCGTGGCTCTGCAGCGTCCCAGGGCTCTCTCCGTCCAGCGGTAGTCCCTCCGTAGTGTCTCAGGTCTCCCAGCGCCGCTCCAGTCTCTCGGCGCCGCTCCGGTCTCTCGGCCTGTTCAGGTCTCAGCGAGTCCAGGTCTCGGCCTGTGCGGGCCTCATATGTTGCAGGAAGCACAGCCGAAAGCACCAGTAGAGTCAGATCATGCTCCTGCCTTTTTCTTGTCACAGTCAAAACATTTAAGAGCAAAAATAGGATACACGAGATACACAAGATACACCGGGCCCGTATATTAGGCACCACCACTCAAACTTGGATAAAACAGCACTTCTTTTCAGTCTGTCAAGCACTTCGTTCATCTCTGCCCACTCCCCTTGCAGAGAGTACAGAACCACGGATCGGAACTCTGCACTCGCTTTGCAGCAACACTGCGTCTCACTCACACAGCACAATCGCACACGGAGGCCTCCAGCACATCTCATTCATACCACAGGAATATAACTTAGAATGATAACCAACCAAATAAGTATTGTCTCTGACTGTGTTCTTCGTGAAGTGACTTGTAACACTTTGTTTCAAACCCTTACACTTACACAAATACTTTCAACACAAAATACGTACAATATGCAAATATTACAATATACAAAATTTCAACACAAAATACAACACAAAATACATACATAAAAACACATACAATTATTAACACTCCAGTTAGTATCCCTCCAGCAGCCGAAAACATACCGTTTGTCTGCAGTTTCAGGAGATCTTTGCTCCTGCGGTGAGCAGCCGAGTGTGGAGTCCCCTCCGAGCAAAACGCTCAGGGTGCACCTAGGGGCGTCCGCGCTGCAGCTGATCCTGCAGCCGAGCAGAGTGTCTCCTGCCTGGCTCACCAAAATGACTCACAGAAAGCTGACTCCACAATCAGTAAGATTGTAAAGTAGGTATGTTTACTCAGTTCCATGCAGCACGGGGCGGGTAGTCCCACCAGAGTCGTGCACGCCTAACGTGGCAAATTGCTCTAGTAAAGAGTTACATATACATGAACATTCCTATACATATACATATTCCTAACCTGTCCCTTTGTGAACAGTCCTCCTTATCTCAGACCCCTTGATTAAAATCTGAACCATGAGGTTGTTTTTGATCTGGTTCTCGGTGTCCGAGAGGCTCCTGTTATCTGGTGGTATAAGTGCAGCACAGGCACAAATGCAGCACATATTCATTCTTAATCAATTGCTCTCTAATTTCTAATTCCATTGTTTCAGCTTGCTCTTTTCCGGATCCACAGGTATTCTACTATTAATGTTTAAAGCCTGACAGACCCCGTCCTCCGTGGATCAAAATACATGGGGTCTTAAGGGTTCTTTTGGTCATTCTATCATAAAATACTGGATCATTTTCAATTTACTCTTTAATTTTCTGGGGCCCCTATTGTTCCAATTTCTAATCATTATTCATAATGGACTTTTTGGTCATATATCTGGTAATTTGCTCCCTTTCTGGTCCTTGGTCTTCGATTTTATCTGACCCATCCGGGAATTTTACTAGTGGCAATTCCCACAGCCCTTGGTTGCCCCCAGTGAGAGTGTCTTGCAGGGGGTTTAGGACCTATCACCCACCCACGTATCACTCCCTTCACCAGCCCAGCCCCCCCCGACAGGAGATTAGAACCGGTGAGAAAACAAAAAGACCTCCACGCTGACTTTAGAAGTCTCAGTTACACTCTCACACACAAACACGGGCAACCGTACCTTTACCCAACCGGACGGTATCTTACGAATCAGTCGTCTTCGTCCAGAGTCCAACCGGACGGTATCCACAAGCGTCTTCGTCTGGGATCGAACCAGACGGTATCCAAACGACTGTCGTCTTCATCCGGTTCGATTCCGGACACCGGAACCCAACCGAACGGTATCCAAACGACCCTGTCGTCTTCGTCCGGATCTTCGCGCGCAGAATTACGGGCAAAAAACAGCCGGCAAGGGAGCTCAAAAAAAAATCAAATTCTTTGCTTACCTTTATTCAGGTTCAGGATGGCATTAGTCCTGATCTGACTCAAACAGGAGCCACCAAATGGTGGGGCGCCTCTCCTAGATTAAATCAGAATTCAGGAACTATAGCCATCCCGGACGAGCCCCCAAATTGTTATAAATGGCTCAGGATTCAAATTAGGATTAAATAAAAAAATAGGATTTATTGAAAGTATATAAAGGAATAGAGGTAAGCAAACAGCGCTGGGTGCACCGGGAGTCTCCGCTCCACCAGGACGCACACCAGTTACATCAAGCAGCTGATTTTTATGCTCCTAGACTAATACATATTCATTACTACTTCTAAAAAAAATAGATTATTAAAATTAGCTTCCGGGGTGCAGTCCCTCCTACTGGAGCATGCGCAGTCTCCTCTGGGGTCTCTTCTGGGGGCCTCTAGGGGTCTTTCATGCTGAAGGCTCATAGTCTTCCTCTCCACCTTTGTACTTACTGGGCACCATACCAAGTTTACGGAACATCTTCTTCAAGTCTTGTCTCCCAGCCGCCCTTCAGCTTCTTTCTCCTTCCTCTTTATCTCTTGGCCCCCCCTAACCAGATACCAAAGATCCACATAGTATCCCATAACAGTCACTAGTTGTTATCAGTTGTTCTGAAACTCCCAGACACACGAGTAATTAAAACATTCTTCCCCAGCCATTCACAGACACATCTATAGCAGTGTTAGAAATAGAAGTCCGGAATAACAAAAGCAAACAGGTTCATAAATTTAAGAAGTGATAAATTGACTAGAATGAGGGGGAGACTGGGACACACTGCATCTGTGGTTCAAGAATTAAATTGCCAGTGCAGGGCCCAGAGGCAGACAGGATTCAAACAGAATTGTTCTTTATGGACACGAATTGTTAAAACATTCCTCACATCCTGAATCCCTGATGGCCCAGCATCGTCGTCTCTATACCAAGATTTGGCAGAAGACTCTCTTGATTCCAAACGACCTGAATCTCTATACCATTTTTTCACCTTCTCTACAGGGGCAACGTGCACTGCTACAGCTCGTTTCTCTGACCCCGTTACAGGGTCTGCCACAGAGGTTGGAATACCCTCTGCAGGGTCAACTTGTATTGCTACAGCTCGTTTCTCTGACCCCGTTACAGGGTCTGCCACAGGGGTTGGAATACCCTCTGCAGGGTCAACTTGCACTGCTACAGCTCGTTTCTCTGACCCAGCCACAGGAGCTGGAGTGGCTGCAGGAGCTGGGACTGGAGTAGCTGCAGGAGCTGGGACTGGAGTGGCTGCAGGAGCTGGAGCAGCTGCAGGAACTGGAACTGGAGCAGCTCCAGGAACTGGAGCTGGAGCGGCTGCAGGAGCTGGGACTGGAGCAGCTGCAGGAGCTGGGACTGGAGTGGCTGCAGGAGCTGGAGCAGCTGCAGGAACTGGAACTGGAGCAGCTCCAGGAACTGGAGCTGGAGCGGCTGCAGGAGCTGGGACTGGAGCAGCTGCAGGAGCTGGGACTGGAGTGGCTGCAGGAGCTGGAGCAGCTGCAGGAACTGGAACTGGAGCAGCTCCAGGAACTGGAGGTGGAGCAGCTGCAGGAACTGGGACTGGAGCAGCTGCAGGAGCTGCAGGAGCTGTAGAGTCCACTGTAGGGATCACAGAGGCCGTTGGATCTGTCACAGGACTTGGAGTGGCCGCAGGGTCTGTCACTAAGTTGATAGTAGTATTAATTGCAGCTTGATAGGCATGAGCCAGGCCCCAGCATGTTACAATGATTTGTGTTACTTTGGAACTGCCAGAGTCATGACACCTTCTTTTCAAGCATTCTGCCAGTTCTCATCTTGGTATTTTGCTTTGCAATTAATCCAAGTGCATCTCCGGTTTTATTTATAACTATTTCTATTACAACTAGTAACCTAATTATTCTATTAAGTATATATATTGGGGTCCTATAGCCCCAGTATCTGTCTTCTGCCCCCATAGCTGGATCATAATAGGCAAATTCCTCCAATCAAGGGGTTGGGCCCGCTTTCAGGGTCGATTCAGGCTTGTATTACTGTTCAGCCTGTCAGGGTGATCCAGCTCCTGGAAAACGAATCACAATTTTATGTAGGTTTTAAAAAAAAAAGGTTCTTATGTTATTTTCTCGGGACAACCTTACCTTAGTGTGGGAGAAGTCCGGTCAAGGCCCACTCACTCGGCAGTCAATACCCATAGGGGTTGCCTCCCTCGGTAGGCCATATACACCGCAGTGGAGGGTCCTGCCCCGGTCTTGCCTTCTCCCTTTCCTCCCTTCAGGCTTGTCCCCTTTATTTGGCATCCTTAATTCATACAGAGCCTCTTTGCCAGAATATTAGTTCTTCCTTAGCTTGAGTTTCAGTTTCCCAGGAGCAGACTCAACCCTCCAAGTTTCAGTAGTTACTGGTCCTTTCATTCTGGATGCGTGGGTCCAACCCCTTTCTGCGGTTCTCACAGCTGTTTCAGTGGTAAGTAAAACAAGGTACAGTCCCTCACATCAGGGGTTCAGTGATTCTTCCCTCCAGGTTTATTTATTAAGACCTTGTCTCCTGGTTGTGTCTTATGAATAGCAAATCCTAAAGGTGGTGTTTGAGCCATCATTCCAATTTCTCTTAGCTCTTGTAATCTCCTTCCAATAGTAATTATGTATTCCTGGATGCTACGATTCTCAACTACATTGTTCCCTAGAGTCATCCCTTGAGAATAAGGCATACCATATAACATTTCATATGGTGATAATCCAGTCTCACTGTGTGGTTTAGTTCTTATGTTTAAAAGTGCCAATGGTAAGCATTTCGTTCAGGGCATTTGTGTCTCGATCATTAATTTAGCCAATTGTTGTTTTATTGTTTGATTCATTCTCTCTACTTTCCCTGAGCTTTGTGGGTGCCACAGAGTGTGCTATTCCCACTGAATACCTAATGATTGACATAATAATTTTATTATTTTAGAAGTAAAGTGTGTGCCCTGATCAGAATCAATGTACTGGATTATCCCATATCTAGGTATCAGGTGTTCTAATAGAATTTTTACCACCATTTGTGCTGTAGCTCGTGCTACGGGATAAGCTTCTACCCATTGTGTTAAATGATCTACTATTACCAGTAGATATATTATCCTCTCTACTTTGGGCAATTCAGTGAAACCAACTTGTACTTTCTCAAAAGGCCTATAAGCTGTTTTGTTTTGTTTCTCCCTCCCATGGCTGCTTGTTGAAACACTTTCTTTTTTATCTTCTGACAAGTTAAGCAACGGTTATGTAATTTGCTTTGCTATTTCAAAAAAAAAAACAACAAAACAACCAAATTGTTTTAGTAAATGATCACTTAACGCCTTTGTACCCCAATGTGTTTGTGCATGCAAACATCCCAATATTTGAATTGAAGCAATGAATGACTATGGTAATACTATGTATTGTGACTATGGTAATACTACTATGGTAATATGTATGTGTAGGAATATTGTGTTGTGTCTGTCTGAGCTGGAGTCACCTTTTCCCTGCAGCAGCCCACACAGTGTTGTACTCTGCACTCGTAGCTGGAACAGCACTGATATCACTCCAGCTTGCCGGGGCAGCTGACCTAAACCAACCAAAGGGATATTCCATAACACCTGATGTCACACTCAGCAATAAAAAGGGGGGCTCTCGTGGGGGAGGGGGCTGTTCCTCCTGAACAACCACTACGCGTTTTGAGGCCCTGCTTCCCAGGACGTGGCCGAACACCGCTCGCTGATGGGAAGTAGAGAATAATTTTTTCTCTCTCTGTGCTTCCGCGCGGACTGATTGCTTCTTTTGTCTCTGTTTTTTTCCTCCCCATTCCCTTTCCTTTTAATTAAACCTTTCTTATCTCAAACCTCAAGTTCTCTGTGTTGTATTTTCTACCCCTTCCTCTTTGAGGAGAGGGGGAGTGAGAGAGCGGTTGTGGTGGAGCTCAGCTGCCCACCTGAGTAAAACCACCACAAATCGTCAACAGTTCCCTGAGCAATCTGAGCTCACTCATAAACTCAGGTTGTTTTAAGGGTTAACTGTTTTTCTGTTTCCGTGACACCTCTCTCAGACCATCATGGTCCCTCTGCCCCAAAGGGCTCACACCCATGATTTTGAGATCACAGCCTCCTGTTGAGGCAGAACTATTAACATTCCTACATCCTCTTTCCCTGCTCATTCAACTTCAAACAGCTCTGTTAAATACTACATGCCACACCTTCAACAACTCTTTTAACCCTTCCTTTATCTGTCTCCAGCCTGTATTTTAAAAGGCTCAGTCAGGGGCCAACTTAATTCCACTCCTTTTCCCTCTAAGATGCTGAAACAACATATCAGTATGAGACATTTAATACTATTTTCTTTCTCTCCTCAAAAACAACATTAATTGCAAGATAGTGTTATAGTCAATTGATCCATAAAGTGGCCATTTAGTTTATATAGTGGCCACCACTGATTGCAATACTTAATGAAAGTCCTCTTGCTTTCTGTGCCCCTAGTTCTAACAATATGCACCCAAGGAGGCTTTCTTTAAAAAGTCTTTGTTTTGGATATTACCCATTTCCTTGATTTCCCATTCCCTTTTATTTGTTTGTTTATTTATTTATTTATTACTATTCCGTACTAGTTACTGTCCTTTGTTTCAATTTCCACGCAAACCTTTTTACTGCGGGTTTTTACTATCTTTTCCTAATCTTCTCCCCAAATGTCCCAATTCTCTGGGATTAAACTCTTCTTCCCACATACAAACTTTACTATTTCAGATTATTAATGAGCCCCGTTTCAATCATAAATCCACGGAACTTCAGGGAAACAGCTGAAGCACGCAGCCTTCAGTCTTCTAGACAAACATTACCACCTTTTCCACAAAAATTTACATTTCAACAGTGTTATAAGTTAGACCACACAATTTACTGGTCTATTGAAATTATTTTATTAATCAAGTAAGAAGACACAAGCAAAACAGCACAGGGCGGCTGGGGAGTCTCCGCTCCGCCACGGCACGCAACTTCCCTTTCCAGTGTCGCTGTTTTATAGCATTCAAGTTCCAGCTTGTCGAGACTTGTTGACTTGTCGAGACCTGTTGACTTGTCAACTTGTTGAGACCTGTTGACTTGTCGACTTGTCGAGACTTGTTCTGAGGCTGCGCAGTCTGTTGTTGGGGGTCATTATTCTTACTCCGGTGATCATGCGTTGTGCTTGTGTTCAGGTGGGGGCAAAACAGGATGTCTTGCGGTGGGTGGGTGGTATCTTACAAAATCTTTGTTTTAACAAGGATTTTTACCCAACCCCCCTTCCCCATTTGTCCCCATGTTACAATGCCATGAGTTGTGAAACCTTATCTCCTCAGTAGATTCTTTAAATTCTCAAGGACAATGAACAAACCCCTACTAATTTATCACAATCCCTCCTTTTTCTTTTTCTAACATATTTTGTTCATTGAATTTTTGCAATATTTGCTTGCTGAGCATCAAAGTTTCTGCATCGTCCTCCTCCTGCTCAAGAGATTCATACTTAGCACGCACGAGCATAAGATGAGCAGCCTCTAATCGACTTTTCACAATTGCGATTACTCGAATGAATATACATAGTCCAAAAGTCTGTGTTAATATAAGTAACAACAAGGGCCCCGCTATGGTTGATAGCAGGGTAGTAAGCCAAGGTGAGTAATTAAACCAGGATTCATACCAATTCTGACGAGCCTCATTTTCCCTTTTGCGTTTTTCTAATCCTTCCCGCAATTTAGTCATTGTATCTCTTACCACCCCAGTATGAGCTGCATATACACAACATTCTTCACGTAGGGCTGCACACAGTCCTCCTTGTTGTAAGAAAATCAAATCCAACCCTCTACAGTTTTGGAGTACCACTTCGGATAATGACCTAACCGATTTTTCCAGAGCTGTTATTGATTGCTCTATACGGGCCAGATCCTCATCTACGGCAATGCGGCAATGCATAGAGAAGTAACAATCAATAGATTGGTGGGTAACAGTCAATAAGAATGTGGATTGGATTAATTATATCTATTATAATCAGCAGAGATTCATCAAATATACCAGGGATGCGATGAGAGGAATTGCTGAACAACAAGATGCCACCAGCAAAATGGCTTGGGAAAACAGAACATCATTAGATATGATGCTCGTGGAGGAAGGAGGTGTGTGTGTGTGTGTGTGATACTGAGCAACCATTGTTGCACTCATACCCAACAACACTGTCCCAGATGGCTCAGTAACTAGAGCATTGCAAGGGCTTACCACCCTTGCCAGTGAATTGGCAGAAAAAGTAGGCATATTTACATCCTTGATCGTAGTTGTAGGAGTTTTGACAGCCATTGGTTGCTGCATTATCCCCCGTGTAAGAGGACTAGTACTGAAACCGCATTATTGAAACAAATGACCATGGAGCTACCACCTTACTCAGATAAGGTTTTAATGAGGAGATGGAAAGCAAAGAAAGCGAAGAAGAAGAAATCTACCAAATTACACCTTAGAGAAAGGTTTTACAAAAATCAACAGTTTATAACAAAGAAAAGGGGGGAATTGTAGGAATAGAAATGTTGTTTTTGCAGAGTTACATTGTTTCGAAGGAAGGAATGTGGTACTGAGATATGCTTACAGTAATAAGAAAGCTTAAGCAGGTGACCTTGTAAAATGCAGACAACCAGACTCCTTAGGACAATTAGGTGAAAATCACATTGTTAAGTCAAGTCAGATAAGTGAAGAAACATCACCACTTCAAGCAGTAAAAAAGTCAAAAGAAATTTGAAATTTAACAGGCGGGCAACTGAAGGCCATGCATTGTCTGTGAAGCATCAGATAGATTGTGAACCTGGATTACCCACTCAGTGGGGAAACAGGGGAGGGTCCTGTCCTCAAAAAGTATATAAACTGTGTTTTGGAACTAGTAGATGTGCTCTCTCCTGCTTGTGGGGCGCCCGCCATTGCAATCGCGAATAAATTACTACTTCACTGAGATCCTCGCCTGAGCCTGTTATTGGCTACGGAGTGTTTCTCACATAGTTATTATCTTGCACTACCCCCTTACTATACCATGTGTTATCATCTTGCACTATCCCATTACTCCATTCTTTGCAACCGCTTAAAGCATTTTTTCAGCCATGGGTAGTCTTTTATGTTGTGAGGAATGTGTTAACAATTCGTGTCCATAAAGAACAGTCCTGTCTGCCTCTGGGCCCTGCACTGGCAATTTAATTCTTGAACCACAGATGCAGTGTGTCCCAGTCTCCCCCTCATTCTAGTCAATTTATCAAGTCTTCAGAAGATACTCCTCAAATTTATGAACCTGTTTGCCTTTGTTATTCCGAACTTCTATTTCTAACAGTTACAGCCTTTTTTTTGTCTTCTTCGAGATTAACTTAACACTGCTATAGGTGTGACTGTCCCTATGAATGGCTGGTGAAGAATGTTTTAATTACTCGTGAAGTGTCAATAAGAAAGCTATTTGTGTTTGTATGAAGTCTTTGATGTCTGGGGGTTTCAGAACAACTGATAACAACTAGTGACTGTTATGGGATACTATGCAAGCCTCTGGTATCTGGCCAGGTGGCCAAGAGATTAAGAAGAAGAAAAAAGAAGCTGAAGGACGGCTGGGAGACAAGACCTGCAGAAAATATTCTATAAACTTGATACGGTGCCAAGGGAGTACAAAGGGGAGAGGAAGACTACGAGCCTTCAGCATGAAAGACCCCTAGAGACCCCCAGAGGAGACTGATGCGCATGCTCCAGTAGGAGGGACTGGACCCCGGAAGCTAATTATAATAACCTGTTTTTTTTAGAAGTAGTAATGAATATGTATTAGTCTAGGAGCACAAAAATCAGCTGCTTGATGTAACTGGTGTGCGTCCTGGTGGAGCGGAGACTCCCGGTGCACCCAGCGCTGTTTGCTTACCTCTATTCCTTTATATTCTTTTAATAAATCCTATTTTTTTATTTAATCCTAATTTGAATCCTGAGCCATTTATAACAACGTAAAAGCTTTTTTTTAAAAAAACAAACAAACAAAACAACTTTTATGTACTGATGTGAGGGCAGAGTTGCAATTCCTGTTCTAAAGTTCTTAACCTGTTCTGATTTTTTCTTTTAATGAGTAGTGTCTTTGTCTAATTTTTAGTTATCACGTGGTAAATTATATAATTGTTCTATTCTGTGTACCTTTTGTTCTTAAGTTTCTGAAAAATTGTTCTTTCATACATTCCTATGAAATCACGTATCTTTAAGGAGATACTGAAAGTTACTTGTTCTTCATGAGAAGCTCTATTTCTGAAGTTTTAGGAAGAAATTAAAAGTCTGGTTGTCATTCTTTAAATGATATTTATGAACAGGATTGTATGTGAAATATCATTTGTTCCATGAGTGATGTTTTTCATACAGCAGTCAGAACTGTTTCAGCACCTTACTGTGTTGCTGCTTTGCATTTAAATTGTTGTTTTTTTTAATGTGTTTCTTTGTCTAAAATATGATCTTTCTGAAGGATGCCAATTTAATGCAAAACTTAATCATCTGTAGGATAACTGATATTTGTACAGTATATTTGCATGTACTTTCTCTACTACTTTATTGCTATTTTTGTCTCCTTTGCCAAGAGATACAGAGAATAAAAAGTTAAGTCTATTATGTGTTAAATAGGAGAAATATAAATGGTATTGGGATATAATGATGCTTTTAATATGAGAGGAAGACAGTAGGTGAAAATCTTGCATGTTAAACTGTAAAAATTTGTATTACGTTGTTGGTCCTTTCCTCCAAGAATCTGTGTTTAAGAATATAAAAAGAATTTCATTTTAGTATATCAAGTTATATAAAAAGGTAAGCTGAAATGATGCAGGGATTAATTCTGTAAGTTCACAGAATCACAGAAAGGCTGAGGTTGGAAGGGACCTCTGAAGATCATCTAGTCCAACCCCCCTGCCAAGCAGGATCACTTAGAGCACATTGCAAAGGATAGCATCCAGGTGGGTTTTGAATACCTCCAGAGAAGGAGACTCCACAGACTCTCTGAGCAACCTATTCCAATGCTATGTCACCCTCACAGTAAAGAAATGCCCTCT
This sequence comes from Aythya ferina, assembly GCF_964211825.1. NCBI lineage: Eukaryota > Metazoa > Chordata > Aves > Anseriformes > Anatidae > Aythya > Aythya ferina. The sequence goes on from NC_140313.1 coordinate 14,221,078, forward strand.
CCTATTCAGATGGAACTTCCTGTGCTTCAGTTTGTGCCCATTGCCTCTTGTCCTCTCTCTGGGCACAACTGAAAAGAGACCGGCTCCATCCTCTCAACACCCTCCTCTCAGATATTGATATACATTAATGAGGTCTTCCCTCAGTCTTCTCCAGGCTAAACAGGCCCAGTTCTCTCAGCCAGTCCTCATACGACAGGTGCTCCAGTCCTTTAATCATCTTCATAGCTCTCCTCTGAATTTTCTCCAGTAGTTCTATGTCCCTCTTGTGCTGGGGAGCCCAGAACTGAACACAATACTCCAGGTGTGGCCTCACCAGGGCTGAGTAGAGGGGGAGGATCACCTCCCTTGACCTACTGGCAACACTCTTCTGAATGCAGCCCAGGATACCATTGGCCTTCTTGGCCACAAGGGCACATTGCTGACTCATGGGCAGCCTTCTGTCCGCCAGGACTCTCAGGCCTCTCTCTGCAGAGCCGCTCTCCAGCAGGTCGCCCCCCACACTGTACTGGTGCTTGGGGTTATTCCTCCCTAGGTGCAGGACCCTGCACTTGCCCTTGTTGAACTTCATGAGGTTCCTCTCAGCCCAACCCTCCAGCCTGTCACGGTCCCTCTGAATGTCAGAACAGCCCTCTGGGGTATCAGACACTCCTCCCAGCTTTGTGTCAACAGCAAACTTGCTGAGGGTACACTCTGTTCCATCGTCCAGGTTGTTGATGAATAAGTTGAACAAGACTGGACCTAGTACTGACCCCTGGCGGACACCGATAGCTACAGGCCTCCAACTAGATTCTGCACCACTAAGCACAACCCTCTGAGCTCTGCCATCCAGCCAATTGCCAATCCACCTCACCGTCCACTCATCTAGCCCACACTTCCTGAGCTTGCCTATGAGGATGTTATGGGAGACAGTGTCAAAAGCCTTGCTGAAGTCAAAGTAAACTACATCCACAGCTCTCCCCTCATCTACCCAGCCAGTCATCTCATAATAGAAGGCTATCAGACTGGTTAAACATGATTTCCCCTTGATGAATCCATGCTGACTATTCCTTACCACCTTCTTATCCTCCACATGCTTGGAGATGACCTCCAGGATGAGCTGTTCCATGATCTTTCCAGGGATGGAGGTGAGGCTGACTTGCCTGTAGTTGCCTGGGTCCTCCTTCTTGCCCTTTTTGAAGTCTGGGGTGACATGGGCTTTCTTCTACTCCTCAGGCACCTTTCCTGTTCTCCATGACCTTTCAAAGATGATGGAGAGTGGTCTAGGAATAACATCGGCCAGGTCCCTCAGTACCCGTGGGTGTATTCCATCAGGGCCCATGGATTTGTGGATGACAAGTTTGTTTAAATGATCTCTGACCCAATCCTCTTTGAACAAGTGGAAGTCCTCCTTTCTCCGGACTTCCTCTCTTGTCTCCAGGATCTGACATTCCTGAGGGCTGATATTAGCAGTAAAGTCTGAAGCAAAAAAGGCATTCAGCAACTCTGAATAGGCACCCACCCTATTCGGCAGTAGGCTGACATTTTCCCCGGTCTTCCTTTTTCTACTGATGTATTTGAAGAAGCCCTTCTTTTTGTCCTTGACATCCCTTGCTAGATTTAATTCCAAATGGGCCTTTGTCCTGGTTTCAGTTAGCACAGAATTAATTTTCTTCCTAGTAGCTGGTGGAATGCTGTGTTTTGGCTTAGAATGAGAAGAGTGCTGATAACACCCCGATGCTTTAATTGTTGCAGAGCAGTGCTTATACTAAGCCAAGGACATCTCAGCCTTTGCTCTGTCCTGCCAACGGGCAGGCTGGGGGGTGCAGTAAGAGCTGGGAGGGGACAGACCCAGGACAGGTGACCCAAACTAGCCAAAGGGGTATTCCATACCATCTGACGTCATGCTAAACAATATATAGGGGTGGCTAGCCGGGGGGAGGGGGCCGGACTGCTTGGGGTTAGGCTGGGCATCGGTCAGCGGGTGGTGAGCAATTGCATTGTGCATCACTTGTTTGTACATACTATTATTACTTTCGTATTATCACCATTGTATCATCATTATTATTATTGTTATTATTATTTTGTTATTTTTTTTTTCCTGTCTTATTAAACTGTCTTTATCTCAACTCACGGGCTTCACTTTCCATTTCTCTCCCCCGTCCCAGAGAGGGAGGGGGGAGGGTGAGCGAACGGCTGCGTGGTGTTTAGCTGCCGGTCGGGTTAAACCACGACAGTCTTTTTGGCGCCCAACGTGGGGCCCGAAAGGTTGAGATAACGGCAGATCTGATCAGAGTGTGTTAAACTAAAATTGGTGTAAGGATTAGACCTGCTTAATAGTCACTTGTCATGATGCTGATTGCTTTAATCACAACTCTGCTGCGCCTGTTTTCCAAATTGAGTATTATAGTACATTATTTTCCGTATTTGCTCTCTGTAGTGTTGTTTCTCCTCTCCGGGCCCTGGTTTCAGACCATTATGGTACTAAGTGTTATAGCAATGGCTTATGAGACGATAAAATATCTGGTCATGACTCTAACTTGGTATTTATACTCAGTAACATCGTGGACTCTGTACTTTGGAAACAGCATCTTGGGAACTATTAGCAATTATACCTATTGTTTTTCTCCATTAGAGAGTCAATCTGTGGAGGGGAAAGGGGAGGATATTTTTCCTTACTTGCTTACTTTCCCTTTCTCCTTCACCACCCCTGTATCCTCCTGGGTCACTCTGCCTTCCTCCTTCACCACCCTCTTACCCCCTGAGCTTGTCACAATAGCTCTCCAAGATATTGAATATTTCTGGAATACTCAGAATACCATAGTCTTGTTGTTCTGCCTCATGAATGCACTTCAGATTCTGCTTAAAGTTAAACAACTACTTATGAAGCTCATCCGGAGATCTGCCCGGAGGCAGTATAGTTGTGGGTGGCAGGGAGTATGGGTGGATATGGGCAGGCATCTAGAGCAGTTGGCACCCCCAGTGTGTTGGAAATTCACCCCTGAACAATGGCAAAATCCTCAAAAACTGGCAGAATGCTTGAAAAAAAGGTGTAATGATTCTGGCAGTTCCAAAGTAACACAAATCATTGTAACGTGCTGGGGCCTGGCTCATGCCTATCGAGCTGCCATTGATACTGCTGTCAACTTAGTGACAGACCCTGCGGCCACTCCAAACCCTGTGACAGATCCAACGGCCACTGTGACCCCTACGGTGGATTCTGCAGCCGCTCCAGTCCCAGCTCCTGCAGCCGCTCCAGTCCCAGCTCCTGCAGCCGCTCCAGTCCCAGCTCCTGCAGCCGCTCCAGTCCCAGCTCCTGCAGCCGCTCCAGTCCCAGCTCCTGCAGCCGCTCCAGCTCCAGCTCCTGCAACTGCTCCAGTCCCAGCTCCTGAAGCTGCTCCAGCTCCAGCTCCTGCAGCTGCTCCAGTCCCAGTTCCTGCAGTCGCTCCAGTTCCAGCTCCGGCCGCTACTCCAGTCCCAGTTCCTGCAACTGCTCCAGTCCCAGCTCCTGAAGCCGCTCCAGCTCCAGCTCCTGAAGCCGCTCCAGCTCCAGCTCCTACTGCTGCTCCAGTCCCAGCTCCTGCAACTGCTCCAGCTCCAACTCCAGCTCCTGTAGCCGCTCCAGCTCCTGTGGCCGTGTCAGAGAAACGAGCTGTAGCAGTGCAAGTTGACCCTGCAGAGGGCATTCCAACCCCTGTGGCAGACCCTGTAACAAAGTCAGAGAAACGAGCAGTAGCAGTGCAAGCTGCCCCTGTAGAGAAGGTGAAAATATGGTATAGAAATTCAAGTCGTTTAGAACGCAGAGAGTCTTCTGCCAATCCAGGTAAGGCTTCTGCCAAAACTAAGTATAGAGATGACGAAGATGATGACGACGCTGGGCCGTCAAGGATTCAGGAGGAGGAAGATGAGGATGCCGAAAGAGCAACAGTAACTACCCGAAGCCTAAACGAGCGCGAGCTACGAGATGTGCGAAAAGATTTTGGTCGCTGTATAGGTGAGCAGCTTGTCACCTGGCTGCTCCGGTGCTGGGACTCTGGAGCCAATTGTGTGGAATTAGACGGCAGGGAAGCCAAGCGGCTGGGATCCCTTGCTCGAGACGCCGGCATTGACAAAGCAATTGCAGATGGAGCACGACCCACCAGCCTCTGGAGGCGTCTCCTCTCAGCTGTGAGGGAAAGGTATCCCTTCAAGGAAGATATTTTATGTCTACCAGGCAAGTGGACCACTATGGAGAAGGGAATCCAGTACCTGAGGGAATTAGCCGTACGGGAAGTGATTTATGAGGATCCAGACCTCAAACAAACATCCACAGATTCAGATGAAGTCAAGTGTACACGACCCATGTGGCGGAAGTTTGTACGGAGTGCACCATCATCATATGCCAGCTCATTGGCAATAATGGCCTGGAAAGAGGATGAGGAACCCACAGTGGGTGAAGCGGCTAAACAACTCCGGCAGTACGAAGAAAGTCTCTCCTCTTCCTTACAGGCCTGCGTCTCAGCTGTGGAGAAACTTTCTGAAAAGGTTCACCAACTTGAAGAGAATCTATTGTCCTCCCCACCTGAACCAACCAGTGCCCACCGACCAAAGGAGAACACTTGGGAGAAACTTTCTGAAAAGGTTCACCAACTTGAAGAGAGATTATTCTCCTTCGCACCTGTACAAAGCAGTGTCTCAGCTGTCAGGGGTAGGCGTTCACCCACACAAGGAAGACGATATGGTGGGTACTCACCCCGTGCCACCCTGTGGTTTTACTTACGAGACCATGGAGAGGACATGAGAAAGTGGGATGGAAAATCTACCGCGACCCTAGAGGCACGGGTACGTGAGTTGCAAAAGAAAACAATCAGGAAAAAGGGATTCTCCGAAAAGTTTGCTGCTCCAACTTCCAGCAGACAGTCCTTCAAACACAGAAACGAGGAAGATTCTGACCAGGATTAGGGGGGCCCTGCCTCCAGCCAGGGGGAGGAAAGGGACAATCGAGTTTATTGGACTGTGTGGATTCGATGGCCTGGCACATCACGCGCACAGAAGTATAAGGCTTTAGTAGACACCGGTGCACAATGTACTATAATGCCATCGAGCTATAAAGGACCAGAGACCATCTATATTTGTGGAGTGACAGGGGGATCTCAGCAGTTGACTGTATTGGAGGCTGAAGTGAGTCTGACTGGGAATGAGTGGGAAAAGCACCGCATTGTGACTGGTCCGGATGCTCCATGTATCCTTGGCATAGACTATCTTAGAAGAGGATACTGCAAGGACCCAAAAGGGTTCCGGTGGGCTTTTGGTATTACTGCCTTAGAGACAGAGGGCATTAAACAATTATCTACCTTGCCTGGTCTCTCAGAGGACCCCTCTGTTGTGGGGTTGCTGAGGGTCGAAGAACAGCAAGTGCCAATTGCTACCACAACTGTGCACCGGCGGCAATATCGCACCAACCGAGACTCCCTGATTCCCATCCATAAGCTAATTCGTCAATTGGAGAGCCAAGGAGTGATCAGCAAGACTCATTCACCTTTCAATAGTCCCATATGGCCAGTGCGAAAGTCTAATGGCGAGTGGAGACTAACAGTGGACTATCGCGGCCTGAACGAAGTCACGCCACCACTGAGTGCTGCAGTGCCGGACATGCTGGAACTTCAGTATGAACTTGAATCGAAGGCAGCCAAGTGGTACGCCACAATTGATATCGCTAATGCATTTTTCTCCATCCCTCTAGCAGCAGAGTGCAGGCCACAATTTGCCTTCACTTGGAGGGGAGTCCAATATACTTGGAATAGGCTGCCCCAGGGGTGGAAACACAGCCCTACCATTTGCCATGGGCTGATCCAGTCTGCACTAGAGCAGGGGGAAGCTCCTGAACACCTGCAGTACATCGATGACATTATTGTGTGGGGTGACACAGCAGAGGAAGTTTTCGAGAAAGGGAAGAAAATAGTCCAAATCCTTCTGAAAGCCGGTTTTGCCATAAAACAAAATAAAGTCAAAGGACCTGCACGGGAGATCCAGTTTTTAGGAATAAAATGGCAAGATGGACGTCGTCAAATCCCAATGGATGTGATCAACAAAATAACAGCTATGTCTCCACCAACTAACAAAAAAGAAACACAGACTTTCCTAGGTGTTGTGGGGTTTTGGAGAATGCACATCCCAAATTACAGTCTGATTGTAAACCCACTCTACCAAGTAACTCGTAAGAAGAATGAGTTTGAATGGGGCCCTGAACAACGACAAGCCTTTGAACAAATCAAGCAGGAAATAGTCCATGCAGTAGCCCTTGGGCCAGTTCGAACAGGACCAGATGTAAAGAATGTGCTCTACACTGCAGCCGGGGAGAACGGCCCCACCTGGAGCCTCTGGCAGAAAGAACCTGGGGAAACTCGAGGTCGGCCTCTGGGGTTTTGGAGTCGGGGATACAGAGGATCTGAGGCCCGCTATACTCCAACTGAAAAGGAGATATTGGCAGCATATGAAGGAGTTCGATCTGCTTCAGAGGTGGTCGGTACTGAAGCGCAGCTCCTCCTAGCACCCCGATTACCGGTACTAGGCTGGATGTTCAAGGGAAGGGTCCCCTCTACGCATCATGCAACTGATGCTACATGGAGCAAGTGGGTTGCACTGATTACTCAGCGGGCTCGAATAGGAAACCCCAGTCGCCCAGGAATATTGGAAGTGATCATGGACTGGCCAGAAGGCAAATACTTTGGGATATCATCAGAGGAGGAGGTGGGTCGTGCTGAAGAAGCCCCACTGTACAACCAGTTGCCAGAGAATGAAAAGAAATATGCCCTGTTCACTGATGGGTCCTGTCGTATTGTGGGGAAGCATCGGAGATGGAAGGCTGCTGTATGGAGTCCTACGCGACGAGTTGCAGAAGCTGCTGAGGGAGAAGGTGAATCGAGTCAGTTTGCAGAAATGAAAGCCATTCAGCTGGCTTTAGACATTGCTGAACGAGAAAAATGGCCAGTTCTCTATCTCTACACCGATTCATGGATGGTAGCAAATGCCCTGTGGGGATGGTTACAGCAATGGAAGCAAAACAACTGGCAGCGTAGGGGCAAACCTATCTGGGCTGCTGCATTGTGGCAAGATATTGCTGCTCGGGTAGAGAACCTGGCTGTGAAAGTACGCCACGTAGATGCTCATGTGCCCAAGAATCGGGCTACTGAAGAACATCAAAACAACCAGCAGGTGGATCAGGCTGCTAAGATTGAAGTAGCTCAGGTGGACCTGGATTGGCAGCATAAAGGTGAATTATTTATAGCCCGATGGGCCCATGACACCTCAGGCCATCAAGGTAGAGATGCAACATACAGATGGGCTCGTGATCGAGGGGTGGACTTGACCATGGACGCTATAGCACAGGTTATTCATGACTGTGAAACATGTGCTGCAATCAAGCAAGCCAAACGGTCAAAGCCTCTTTGGTATGGAGGACGATGGCTGAAATATAAGTATGGAGAGGCCTGGCAGATTGATTACATCACACTCCCTCAAACTCGCAATGGCAAGCGCCACGTACTTACAATGGTGGAAGCAACCACCGGATGGCTGGAAACATATCCTGTGCCTCATGCTACCGCCCGGAACACCATCCTGGGCCTTGAAAAGCAAGTCCTATGGCGACATGGCACCCCAGAAAGAATAGAATCAGACAATGGGACTCACTTCCGAAACAACCTTATAGACACTTGGGCCAAAGAACATGGTATTGAATGGGTGTATCACATCCCCTATCATGCACCAGCCTCCGGGAAAGTTGAACGATACAATGGCCTGTTAAAGACTACCTTGAAAGCAATGGGCGCTGGGACGTTCAAAAACTGGGATACGCATTTGGCAAAGGCCACCTGGTTAGTCAATACTAGGGGATCTACCAACCGAGCTGGACCTGCCCAATCAAACCTGTTACGTACTGTAGATGGGGATAAAGTTCCTGTAGTGCATGTAAAAAATATGCTGGGTAAAACAGTCTGGGCTACTCCTGCCTCAGGAAAAGGCAAACCTATTCGTGGAATTGTTTTCGCTCAGGGACCTGGATATACTTGGTGGGTGATGCAAAAGAACGGAGAGGTCCGGTGTGTACCTCAATGAGATTTAATACTGGGTGAGAATAGCCCATGAACTATAGGTGACTAATTAGAATGTATGGAAAAGAGTGTAACCTGAGCATGACATAAATGGTATGGAATAAGGGGTGGATAGATGTCCTGGTTTCAGTTAGCACAGAATTAATTTTCTTCCTAGTAGCTGGTGGAATGCTGTGTTTTGGCTTAGAATGAGAAGAGTGCTGATAACACCCCGATGCTTTAATTGTTGCAGAGCAGTGCTTATACTAAGCCAAGGACATCTCAGCCTTTGCTCTGTCCTGCCAACGGGCAGGCTGGGGGGTGCAGTAAGAGCTGGGAGGGGACAGACCCAGGACAGGTGACCCAAACTAGCCAAAGGGGTATTCCATACCATCTGACGTCATGCTAAACAATATATAGGGGTGGCTAGCCGGGGGGAGGGGGCCGGACTGCTCGGGGTTAGGCTGGGCATCGGTCAGCGGGTGGTGAGCAATTGCATTGTGCATCACTTGTTTGTACATACTATTATTACTTTCGTATTATCACCATTGTATCATCATTATTATTATTGTTATTATTATTTTGTTATTTTTTTTTTTCCTGTCTTATTAAACTGTCTTTATCTCAACTCACGGGCTTCACTTTCCATTTCTCTCCCCCGTCCCAGAGAGGGAGGGGGGAGGGTGAGCGAACGGCTGCGTGGTGTTTAGCTGCCGGTCGGGTTAAACCACGACAGCCTTGGATTTCCTTGTCATATCCCTGCATACTCTGACAGTGTCCCTATATTCCTCCCAAGTGGCCTGTCCCTTTTTCCACATGCTGTAAACTTCCTTCTTCTGTCTCAGCTTTGCCAGGAGCTCCCTGCTCATCCATGCAGGTCTCCTGCCCCTTTTTCTTGCCTTCTTACTCATAGGGATGCACCAGTCTTGAGCCTGGAGGAAGTGATGCTTGAACACTGACCAGCTGTCTTGGACCCCTCTTCCTTCTAGGGCCCTAACCCATGGGATTCTTCCAAGTAAATCCCTGAAGAAGACAACGTTTGCTCTCCTTAAGTCCTACTTTTTGCCCTGCTTCCTCCTCGCAAGATCCTGAACTCCACCATATCCCCAACCCTCACATCTTCAACTAGTCCTTTCTCGTCCATTAATACAAGGTCCAGCAGCACACCTCTCCTTGTTGGCTTCTCCACCACCTGTGTCAAAAAAGTTGTCATCAGTGCACTGCAGGAACCTCCTGGAGTGTTTGTGCCTGTGGTCTTCCCAGCAGATATCAGGGTGTTTGAAGTCCCCCATGAGAACTAGGGCCTGTGACTGTGGGGCTACTTCCAGCTGTCTGAAGAAGGCTTTATCTACCTCATTTTCCTGATCAGGTGGCCTGTAGCAAACACCCACAACAGTGTGAGATATGTTCATCTGATTTGTGTCAGTATGGAACAGTGCTAGGGCCGCATGGTATGATGAATGTGACCTTCTGTCTTACATACCCTTGTATAACCACAAGTCTAAGAAAAACAGAGTGGTTAATGTATATAGTTCTTGCATCTTGCAAAGGAATGTTTTAGCAATTTGTGTCAATAGAGAGCTTGAAGGGAAATGTTTTTGTAGGCTTTTCCTTGAAGTCTCTGATATCTGGGGGGTTTCAGAATAACTGCTAACTATTATGACTATTGCATAGGACACTGTGCAAGTCTCTGATATCTGGCCAGGAGATTAAGGAGACGGGGAGAGCTGAAGAACAACTAAAAGACAAAGCTTGCAGGGGATGTTGCACAAGTCTCTGACATACAGCCAAGTTGGACAAAGGAGAAGGACAAGAGGGAGGAAGACTATGAGCCTTCAGCACGAGAGACCCCCAGAGACCCCCAGAGGGACCACTGGAGACTGATACATGTGCTCCAGCAGGAGGGTTTGGATCCCGGAAGCTAATTATAATAACCCGTTTTTTTTTAGAAGTAGTAATGAATATGTGTTAGTCTAGGAGCATAAAAATCAGCTACTTGATGTAACTGGTGTGCATCCTAGTGGAGCGGAGACTCCTGGTGCACCCAGCGCTGTTTGCTTACCTCTATTCTTTTAATAAATTGTAAACTTTGATTATAATCCTATTTTGAAGACTGAGCCATTTATAACAGTTAGATTACAATTGTAAGCTTTTATCCTACTCAGAGTCCATTATGAGATTTTTCTCTTTGATTTCAACTTCCAACAAGTCTTCTGTAGGAACAGCTTCCCAGGTACTAGGGTCGACGGATGCCTTCACTCAAGTATAGTGAGTCCAACCTTTTTCTGCAGTTCTTATGGCTGTTTCAGTGGTTAGTAATTGTCCTTACCATTCAGGCTGGAGTTGACTCTTTCCAGGTCTGAATCAGGACCTGGTTTCCTGGGTGATGGCGGTGAATGGGGAATTCCAAAGGTGGGATTTGAGCTGACAACCCACAGGTCCTGAGAGATGACAAAGAAGAGGACAACCCCAGAATACAGTTCTTAAGAAAACTCTCTTGTTTTGAATCGTGGTATCTCATCCCTTCTGCCCAGATAGGGCAATCTGAACAGCATCTCATATGGTGAAATTCCTATATCCTTTCTTGGTGCTGTTTGAACCTGTAGGAGTAAGCATTTTACCCAAGGAAGTTGGGTTTCTAACACTAATTTAGTTAATTGCTTCTTTAATGTCTGGTTCATTCGCTCCACCTTCCCAGAAGAGGAGGGGTGCCACGGGCTGTGAAAATCCCACTCAATCTCTAAGGCCTGCTTTAACCCTTGCAGTAAAGCTTTACATCCATCTAGTCACGTGGTCAATTAGGACAAACAAGTAACCCAGTAAAGTCTACCTGGATACTTTGGAAAGGTCAAATCCCCGGCTCCCGTCCCCCTCTAGATGGGTTACAGAAGACCTTTTTATTTACCTTTTGACATATGGTAAACCCCTGAGGTAAAATTGTCCACCTATATTGTTGCTTCCGCCCCCATTTCAGGGTCTTTCCAGTCAGAGATGAATATATGTTTGCTCTCAGGGCCTGAGAGCACTCCATTAATAACACTGTTATTCCAGTCTAACAATTTGAATGCCCAATTTTAATCATCAAATCCCTTCCCAACAAATTAGTCCCTGCCTTGGATACATACAATAATTGCCCAGTGATCATTTTATCCCCTGGTCTCAGCTTGGTATCCCCCAAAAGTGGCACTGTTATCCCAGCCCCTTCTACCCCCATCACATTTAGGGTTTCATTAGTTAATTTAATCCCTGATACTTTACAAGCCAGTAATGACCAGCTGCCCCAGTGTATTGGGTTTGATGGCAAGGTTCGGGGGGTGTAGGGGGGGAAGATTCCTCTTCAAGAGAAGAATCCAGCAGCTGCCCCGTGGCAGATAAGGGACAATTTCATCTGGCCCCAAAGGGGCCCACTGCTGCCCAGAGCCAAGCCATGAGCAACACAGTCGGTGCCTCTATGAGAGCACATCCACGAAGACAAACAAACAAAGAAACAAACAAAAACCTGCTGCTCAATAGCAGCTGGGAGAGCAAGGAGCGAGAAACCTCCCCGCAGACACCAAAGTCAGCCCAGAAGGAGAGGGAGGAGGCGCTCCAGGCGCTGGAGTCGAAGCCCCCCTGCGGCCTGTGGCTCCTGGTGGAGCAGGCTGTCCCCCCCCCCGTCCCCCTCCCCGATACTTGGGAAACTGACCAAACACCACAGCAAATATACCAAAACTTCTAGACTGTTACTTAGATAATGCCTACATCCCCTTTCCCTGCTCATTCAACTTCAAACAGCTCTGTTAAATACTACATGCCACACCCTTAAGACCTTCAGCAACCCTTTTAACGCTTCCTTTATCTTTCTCCAGCCTGTACTTTTCTAATATCAGCACCAAAGGCTCAGTCAGGGTCCAACTTAATTCCATACCTTTTCCCTCCAAGATACTGAAACAACATATCAATATACCATATTTCATCCCATTTTCCTTCTTTCCTCCTTCTTCCACTCTGGATATTGCTATTCGAAGGGGCCAGCCTGGCCACACTCAAAGCATCTTATCGAAGCCTGTCCCTGCTAGGACTCAGGCCACAACACAGGCAGCCTTCTTTGCCTGCCATTCCTTCATCTCTCTTCCTCTCCTTTCCATCCTGGCCCTGACTCCCCCTGAAAATTTTCTTCCTCTTTCTCCAACCCTCTTCCTCACTACCCGCTGCACTGTCAATGCCATTAGTTTCGCTCTCTGCTTTTCCTTCTCATCTCCCCTCCGGACACACACCTCCAGGGCCTCCCGCAGGAGGGTCCCCCAGTGACTGTTCACTACATCCCCCACCTTCTGGAGCATTTTCTGTGTATCTTTCCAGGCTTTAATCACAAAATGAACTTTCAAGAGCCCTTGGGATACCGGGTCCTCAGGACTCATCCCCGAGGACTTTCTCATTCTGACCCCAAGTCTCTCATATGATTTCTGTGTTGCACACTATTATTATTCCAGCCAGGATTGGCAAGTGGGTATTTTTGCCCTGCCAGTATTACCCCTGGTCCTGGAGGATGAGCTCTTTCCCATTCTTGTATAGCAGCTCTCCTCCTGATCATTCCCATTTCTTTCCCTGTAAACAACATACTTATAGACATAATTCCCTGCCCCAAGAGTATAAGTCAGGTCGTAGGAACTGGTCTAATTGTTCAGCTAGGCTGCTGGGGTCCTTGAATAAAGACTTCCTCTCCTTCTTAAAAGTCCTAACCTCTATGCTGGTAAGGAGGGAGTAGTTCACCTAAGAGGATACACGGTTAGTGTTAGTACTGTTAGTATCAGGGAAGGCAAAATTCTCGATATATCTTCTACCTTGTTCTAATTCTTGCCAGAGCCTAGAGTACGATCCTTCCTTAGGGACAGTGTTAATTACAATCCCTGTCTCCCTTCCTGGAGTGACTGCTGCTGCCACGGGTACAGTATTAGGATTATAGGGAGCATAATTTGGCTCCTTCTCCAAAAAAGGAATCTTATTGTTTACACATAAATTTAAAGCCTGAATTTTCATCAGACCCGTATTTTGGCCAAAATACTGCTGTTTCCTTAATTGGTTCTTTTGTCCAGACTGATACACAATATTTAACCTTTTTATTTTTATTTTTATTTTTATTTTTATTTTTATTTTTATTTTTATTTTTATTTTTATTTTTATTTTTATTTTACAATCCCTCTAATTTTGGGATTATGTTTCCAATTGCTTATCATTCTTCAGGAAGAACTATTGGTAGGCACTCCCCCAGGGATATCTCCCTGTCCCCTGGAACTCATATTTCCCGTTTTTCCTAGCCCTCATCAGTATGTTGCTACAGAAATTTCCCTTCTGCAGTGTACCACACACTAACGTTCCAATTCTGGAAAATGAGGGTGTACTGCCAAGCACTTCCCCGTGCAAGGGTTACCGCACAGCTATGAGTTTACCAGATTCCCTGGTGTACTTCCAAGCACTTTCCCATGCAAGGATTACCGTACACCAAATTTCCCTGGTGTACTACCCAGCACTTTCCCGTGCAAGGGTTACCGTACACCAAATTTCCCTGGTGTACTACCCAGCACTTTCCTGTGGAAGGGTTACCGTACACCAAATTTCCCTGGTGTACTACCCAGCACTTCCCTGTGTGAGGGCTTACCATACACCAAATTTCCCGAGACTCTTCACACAGAGTCTCACCCGACCCCCAAGGCAATACTTAATATTTCTTACCTTGGTCTGTGCACAGAGTTACCGGATCGATTCTTAAAAACCCAGAGTACCTACCTTCTTCCTTTCCCCACTACTTCACGGATCCTGCCTCTTTAACCAGTCTCGGGCCCTCTGTCAGCTTTCCGCAGAACCGCCACCGTAGATGCACAGGACCGCTGAAATCAGCAGGGCATGCCTTCCTGCTGCTGCGGCGATGGAGCTCCCCAGTAGATGACTGGATCCCGGACGAGCCCCCAAATTGTGAGAAACACTCTGTAGCCAATAACTTAGGCTCAGGCGAGGATCTCAGTGAAGTAGTAATTTATTCGCGAATGCAATGGCGGGCGCCCCACAAGCAGGAGAGAGCACATCTACTAGTTCCAAAACACAGTTTATATACTTTTTGATGGCAGGACCCTCCCCTGTTTCCCCACTGAGTGGGTAATCCAGGTTCACAATCTATCTGATGCTTCACAGACAATGCATGGCCTTCAGTTGCCCGCCTGTTAAATTTCAAATTTCTTTTGACTTTTTTACTGCTTGAAGTGGTGATGTTTCTTCACTTATCTGACTTGACTTAACAACATTTCTATTCCTACAACTAATAGCAAAAACAAACAAACAAACAAAAAGTGTCCCAGCAGCTTTTTATAAGAGTAGTTAAAAATGTCTTTTCTCTCTTAAGTAAAATATGATGAAAAAGCAGGAGAACTGTGTTTGTATCCAAGTATTATTTATCTGTTTTCCAGAACAACTAAGCCAACAACTGTATAAAGTGCTTTGGACTAAATTCTTAGGGTCATGAACTGTTCTTGGTCTCTGTAGTTACAATGAAGGGTAACTGAGGCCAGTTCTTAACTAGGATCACAGAATCACAGAATTTCTAGGTTGGAAGAGACCTCAAGATCATCGAGTCCAACCTCTGACCTAACACTAACAAGTCCTCCACTAAATAGTATCACTAAGCTCTACATCTAAATGTCTTTTAAAGACCTCCAGGGATGATGACTCCACCACTTCCCTGGGCAGCCTGTTCCAATGCCTCACAACCCTTTCAGTAAAGAAGTTCTTCCTAACATGCAACCTAAGCCTCCCCTGGCGCAACTTTAGCCCATTCCCCCTCGTCCTGTCACCAGGCACGTGGGAGAACAGACCAATCCCCACCTCACTACAGCCTCCTTTAAGGTACCTATAGAGAGCAATAAGGTTGCCCCTGAGCCTCCTCTTCTCCAGGCTGAACAAACCCAGCTCCCTCAGATGCTTCTCGTAAGACTTTTTCTCCAGACCCCTCACCAGCTTGATCACCCTTCTCTGGACTCGCTCGAGCACCTCGATGTCCTTCTTGTAGCAAGGGGCCCAAAACTGAACACAGTACTCGAGGTGTGGCCTCACCAGAGCCGAGTACAGGGGGACAATCACTTCCCTAGACCTGCAGGCCACACTGCTTCTTATACAAGCCAGGATGTCGTTGGCCTTCTTGGCCACCTGAGCACACTGCTGGCTCATATTCAGCCGACTATCAGCCAATACTCCCAGGTTCTTCTCAGGGTAATAAGTAATAAGTAAATAAGTAAAAACCAGGATGTCAGGGTAATAAGTAATAATGGGTCAGTGTCATGAGTCAGTAACAAATACAAACAGGCAAGATGCTGTCACTTTAACATACCTCTTGTACAGAGCAAGCTGCTGGCTTGTCTTGATGATTGGCCAGTATTTAAAATGGCAAAGTACATAACTGTGGGTGCTGGAGAGCTGGATGCAGTTCATTCCTAGCAGTTTTTAGATCATCTTCAGAGGAGGCACTATCTAATACAAATATTACCCCTTGGGATCCTTGGTAGTAACGACTCCAATATTTCCTGATATTATCAGCCCCTTTCAAGACAACAGTAACTAATTAAAGCAAATATAATTAAATAGATTTAACACTTGTAACTGAAAATAATCCTTCTAATTTGAACACTCAAAGCAATCAACTAATTTTCTCTTGTAAATATACATCGCTGAAAGAATAAAAATGAAAAATCAACCATAAATCCAGTGTGCGCGCACACAAACTAACATTTAAAGAAGAAAAGAATGTAACTCAAGGCCCTGAAAGTTTCTGCTCCATTAATGAATACTGGCAGAACTACTACACTTTCAGTGCCACCTAGGCTAATCCTATACTTTCACTGAAATATCCTGATATTAACATATAAACAAGATGTCCTTTGCGCATTCTTTTTTTTTTCCTTAGCCCTATAGCTGTAACCTGTAGTTTCTGTCATGTCAGTTGCTCATTATTAAGTATGATGAGGTCTTTCAGTTCACCTCCAAACCATCAAATACTTCATAATTGGGGAAAAAGGTGTCAGGAAAGCCTATTAAAGTTGTAATTGCACATTTAATGAGGAGAATGGTGATACAATAGTGAGTTTAATAGTGAATGAGAAAATATGGTGACAATTTGCAAAGGTATTAATTTCAACTACTTTTGCTCTGTCAACCATAAAAAGATTCTGAAAGAGCCCAACAGGAGACACATGAGTGACTGTACAGGCTTATGTGCCACAACAAATCTTTAGGACACAGTTCAGTGGTACTCAGCCAACTCAACAGAAGCCAAGAAATAAGGTTATCTATAGAAAGCTTTTGTCTCCTTTTTGTCTTCTTTAAATGTCTGAATCTGGCACTACACTCATGGGGACTAACATTAAAAAGTGAACAGCAACAGCAATACTCCAAGTAGAAAACTTGAAATGTCTGCAAGACAGATAATGATTTGCAGAAATGTGTTGAAGGTATCCTTTACATACGCTATTCTTACTTCAAGATAGGGAAAAGTGTATTTTAATGTAGACACAGATACCAAGTACTGATAATAAGAGAACTCAATTTTCCAGCAAAACAAAACCACCCACAGAAGTTCTGACCAACATGTAGTCATAAAATGAGAATTTGATACAAAATAATTACTATAAGATTGCCACGATACTTAAAATATTCACTGAATTTGTGCACTGTGCAACTGAAAAAAAACAAACAACAAAAACCAACCAACTAAACAAAGGTGAAGAAATTAATATTTAAGAAGGAATTCACACCATATCCTTTAGGTATTCAACACTGAGTATTCAAATTTCACTCCATGGATTCACCCCCTTCTCTGTACACTGGAACTTTAAACACTCCATTTCTGTATTTTACATCTAGCACAATTTAGATGGCTAATGAACGTTGTGAATAAACACTTTTTCATACAGAGAATATTGGAGTCAGACCCAAACAGTGTTTTTCTGCGACAGGTCTAAAGTATTGTTTAAAGGTAAACAGTCACAGGATTTAGTCATGTCATTGATCAATTTCTCTATTAATTTAGCCAGATGCATAAAGTAACGATGTACAAACAGGACAGGTGCTTTATTTATTTTATTGTCAACTTCTGAAGATCAGCATTACTTATACAGGAGAGGAACTGCATTGAAAGTTAATTGTATATTTCCTTACCGCTGTAATATCTATCAAATGAACTTGTAAAGAATTTCATAGCATCTATTTGAGGTCCCAGTCCTTCCAAACAGCTCTCTACATCAGAACCAAGAAGAGCTATTTGTCACATGAGTTTTCAGCCTGAGAGACACTACTTACATAGCCCATAGACATGCACACAGCAGTGTCAGCCACAGGCATCTAAAGTATCACATTACTAAAAAAAATAAATAAATAAATTAGAGAATCATTTTCAATTAACTGAAAGGCCAACACCATGATCAGTTTCTTTGAAGTGTGTCATCCCTCCCAGCAATATACCAACTCTTACCTACTCTAAACTTCAGCCAGCTACTTTTCAACTGCATGTCACAGCCAGACCTCAAGTCTTATCTTAGCAAGAGTACTGACTGCTTCTAAGGAGAAAAACAGTGCTTCATTCACGGTGGTATGAGGCTACCTTTATTTCCCTCCTTTTTGGTACTTTCAGGAGAACAAAGCATAACATCACAGAAAAAATTAACTACTTGAAGATGTCAAATATTATTTGTCAAATGTGCAGCAAGTCTTCATCGAGAGCACAACGTCACACAACCCTTGCCTCAATATAGTTTAGCCTGTGCATGAAAGTTCATATTAAACTGAAATTTATGAACACCATCTCTGTCATCTCTTCTCTGCTTTCCATGCTTCCCCAGTGAGTTTTCCCTGGAAGTCAAGCCTTCAGTATTTTCCCTCTTAGCTAACACAGGTGCCGTCTAACTTTGAATCTCCAGCTATTCTGATATTTTAAATTGTTAGAACAACATTTAGGTTGCAAGTTTTAAAAACACCATATTTATACTTGTCTGTGAAAAGTCAGTTTGATCTATTTAGGTATGTATATTATACTGCCATCTTAAAATAAAACACAATTTAAAATAAAAATCTCCTGCTCTAGTCAGGAGATTCTTACAGATTACTTTAAAAGGAAAATAAGAAAATACATGCCCTGCAATCTACTCTAACATTTATTAAAGCCTGAATTCTGAAACTTTAATAGTTTGCAGTAGGTGGCACACTACATTAAACTGGACTTCGAATATACTGAGCTGGACAGGACCCACAAGGATCATCAAATCCAACTCCTGTCTCCATACAGGGTCACCCAAAAATCATACCATATGTCTGAGAGCGTTGTCCAAGCACTTCTTGAACTCTGGCAAGCTTGATGTTGTGACCACTGCCCTAGGGAGCCTGTTCCAGTGCCCAATCACCTTCTCGTTAAAGAACCTTTTCCTAATATCCAATCTTAACCTCCCTGACACAGATTTATGCCATGCCCTCAGGTCCTATCGCTGGTCACCAGAAAGAAGAGATCAGCAACTGCCCTTCCACTCCTCATCATGAGGAAGGAGGTGATTCTATGCTAATAGTGTTAGCATAAAATTTGGGCTCTGCATGAAAGGTGAATTATGTTCCTGTGAACATCTTAGGGTACAAATGATTATCATAAGACATAAGATAGCAACAATCTTCAAGGAAATTAATATTTTTATTTTCTAATGGAGGTCATAAACTCTTCTTCCTCTCACCCTGTCTTTTATTTTCTTTTTTTTTTGAGATCCTATACCAAAACAAAGTGTGAGTTTTGGGCCCATTTGCAGACCAGAATAAACAAAAAATGATGATGATGGGAGGAAGTGCATCTTGAAGCAATCTTTAAATGACTATGAAATGCCCTGGATATATGTGCAATGGCAGCAGGAAACTAACTATAGCTTTATTTTCATTCTTGCTCAATGCTTAATGTTCCTCTGTAAAGAAGTTTTGCATTTTGGTGAACAATCTGAGGCTTGCCAATAAAAAACTGAGTGCAGATCAAGTACATTTCTCTTCCTGAGGCTATGCTGGTGATTAACTAATCATGCTAAATATGCTGATGTGGAAACTTTGTGGTAATCTAAATTCAGGACTATGATAGGAAGCAAGCTACAGAAACCAAGACTAATGGTTGCCTCAAGACCGTTACAAGCTGAGCCTGACCTAATTTTGCAATGGCAGAACAAGATGCTGCCTATACCTATCCCAGAATATTCTCTACCACATAGCTCTTCAGTGTTAGATCCTTTTTCACCAAATCTTAACCAAAAGTAAAGGAGATGGATGTCTCTTCTATAGCTATGTCAGAAAGCCCCCAAGAATGAAAATAAAAGTTTTTGTATATGAATAAAAATGAACCAAAACAAAAGAATGGCAAAGATAGTTCGTTACATATAAATTAACTATTACCTATATTATTTTCCTCAGACAGTGTTCATTGTCATCTTAGAAACAAATAAAATGGTTTTAGAGATTGATACAGGATAAAATAAAGAAACCAAGTAGAAATAAAACCCAAGGAAATGTACATGTATGTGTGGGATGCTGAGTGATGGACAAATGAGGCAGGAATTATTGATGAGGAGTAAAAGAACTGAGAAGAAGGCCAGGTGCTAAGAGACCCTTACATATACCACACTGAGTACCATATGGAGTCATGATAGTGCCAATATCTAGTAGAGAAAAGATGCTCTAAGTTAACATACTAAAATTAGAAAAAACGTGTAAGCTACATAAGCATAGCTTAATACAAAAGGATCTGTTTCGTTTAATGGAAGAAATTACAAAAAGATAAGGGTAAGTAATAAATCCATTTGCAAGATTACTCACTGAACAGGTAATTTTAGGAATTGTATTTGTTACTGAATTTCATTCTTGCTTTGGTCTAGAGGGATATACCTGTGCATAGGGGAGGTGTTGGCAGAGGAGGAAAATAGGAAGACTGATTTTCATCTTATTTATTTATTTATTTATTTACTTACTTACTTACTTACTTACTAATATTACCATTTTTTAGGCAAACTTTAATCCCACTATTGTTATATTTCCACTTGAATTATGGAAAGTCTGGGCAAGGCTCTTCAATACATTAAATTCTCTCCTTATTCTTTTCTTCTTTATGATACAGTGTTATTAATGGTCTAGATAGTTCCAGAATACTATCTTTTTATTGTAAAGAACAGCAATATTTTCAGTGAATTAAATTTGGATACAAATATAAATAGTTGCAATTTTCCTTTAATTTTTTTTTTAATATATCAAAATTTAGAACTTCTAAAAATCACTAAGATAAAGGAGTCTGATTGCCAAACCAAAGCTTGTTTTTCATTCATACAAAATAATATAAATTCTAAGGTGTTTATTTTTTAATTGCAATCATTCAGTGGGTAGAAAAATGATTCATACTTCATTGGCATTAAACACAGAATTCAGAGTTTGATTAACTTCAGTTCTCTCTAGCTGTGGGAGGAAAGGCTTTCACAGTATTATTACTCTTGTGTCTGTCTTTCCACTCTGATTGTGAAAGGAAGCATACAATATAATTTTAAAATTAGAATATGGAAGCAAAAATTCATACCTCCATTTGATATTAAAAGTTACATATTCAATATATTTGTTAGCATGACCTCTCTCTTTGTTAATACCACCTCATATTTCTGGGATGTTAATTGTTGTCTTTTTCCAATAGGTAAAACTAGAGCTGGTCCTGTAATTTGTGTAGTTTGATATACATGAGCCAACAAAGTGCCCTTGCCACAAAGAAGGCTAGCAATATCCAGGGCTGCATTAGTCAAAGTATCGCCAACAGATCGAGGGAGGTGATATTTCCCCTCTGCTCAGTAGCACTGGTGAGGTCACACCTGGTGTACTGGGTCCAGTTCTTGGCTCCCTGGTACAAGAGAGACATGGACATACTGGAGAGAGTCCAATGAAGGGCCACAAAGATGATGAAGGAACTGGAGCATCTCTGCTATGAGTAGAAATTGAGACAGCTGGGACTGTTCAACCTGGAGAAGAGAAGGCTTGTGGAGATCTCATCAATGTCTATAAATACCTGAAGGAAGGGTACAAGGAGGACAGAGGCCACAGGCACAAACTGAAACACAGTGGGTTCCCTCTGAGCATCTGGAAACACTTCTTTATTGTGAGGGAAACCAAGCACTGGGAAATGTGGAATTTCCTTCCTTGGAGATATTCATAAGCCATCTGGACATGGTCCCGGGCAACCAGCTCTAGGTATCCCTGCTTGAGCAGTTGGACCAGATGACCTCCATAGGTCCCTTCTAACCTCAACTATTCTGTTATTCTGTCATTCTGTGTCCCCTCAGTCTCCTCTTCTTTAGGATAAACAAACAAAGTGACCTCAGCCACTTCTCATAAGTCTTCCCCTCCAGACCCTTCACCATCTACATAGCCCTCCTTTGGACGCCTTCTTATATTGTGGCAGCCAAAACTACACACAGTACTTGAGGTGAGGCCACACCAGTGCAGAGTAGAGTGGGACAATCACTTCCCTTGAATGGCTAGAAATGTTGTGCTTGATGCACCCCACATTTTAAAGCATGACAGCTGTTATCAAACTCATCCTTTCCTTTTTCTTTCCCTCTTCCCCTTTCTTTCTAAACACACAAAAGCACAGTAAGTCCTCTAGAGCAAGGAAATAATGGTTGGCAACAAGAAAATCATCTACCAGTTTCCTCTCTACCCATCCTCTGCTGAAGACTCCATAACAGCTGTGATCTCAAACAGCAACACAACTCCCCAGGCTGAAGTCTGCTACCAGCACCCAGAGTGGCTCAGATTCACCCTCATACCCTCATCTTAGCTGGAGTCACAGCTTCGGCTACAGCACAGATAATCTCCTGTGGAAAGCTCTTTATGCTTCCATCTCTATGGAAATTGACACCAGCAGGCATATGAAGAATGCAGTAAGTCTACCACATCTGTATTATTTCTGTCTGTCTAGCCCTTTTGCTGACTGGCTAACAAAAAATTTGAATAAGTTTTACCCTTTTAAAGGATCAAAGCTGTTTCTGGCTATAGAATCAAAAATCAAAACTTTTTTTGGGGGGTGGGTGCTGTTCATAAAATGTAGGTATGATTTATGATGACTAGGCTGCTATACTACATCCTTTGATTCAGACTGAAGAAAACAGAGTTGTAAGTCCATCAGGAGACAGATCCTTTTTAGCAAACCAAGAAGTTTCTAAGAAGTTTCTACTTTTCATAAAAATGCAGAAAACGCCCACCCTGCAGAAAATGAAACAAGGAACTTTTGATGGTTTTTTTTTGTACTCATGCTATTGTACATAGCTTTGATAGGCAATGCTTACATGATTCCTATGCTCCTATTTGCTTTGAGTAAAACAGGAAATGGGTTGCCCATTCACACTGTTAAAAGATAATTTCAGAAAAAGAACAATTCCCTAGAACAGTAGAAAGATCACTACTGCTCAATCCTTGTCTGAATTTCATCAGGACTCAAGTTAATGAGATCAGTAAACAGGTGTAGATCTCTCTTATCTGTGAAATGAGGAAAATATGTGAAAGAGCTGGGACTAGGGCACCTTTTCAACATGTCCTGGTTTCGTCTGGGATAGAGTTTTCTTCCTAGTAGCTGGTATGGTGCTGGGTTTTGGATTTAGGATGAGGATAATGCTGATGACACACTGACGTTTTAATTGTTGCAGAGCAGTACTTGCACTAAGTCAAGGACTTTTCAGCTTCTCGTACTACCCTGACAGTGAGGAGGCAACTAGCAAAATGAAAACACAAGCTTTCTTAGGTGTTGTGGGATTTTGGAGAATGCACATTTGTTGTGGTTTAACCCGGCCGGCAGCTAAACACCATGCAGCCGTTCGCTCACCCTCCCCCCTCCCTCTCTGGGACGGGGGAGAGAAATGGAAAGTGAAGCCCGTGAGTTGAGATAAAGACAGTTTAATAAGACAGGAAAATAATAATAACAAAAATAATAATAACAATAATACAATGATGATAATAGTACTACTAATAATAATGTGTATGAAACAAGTGATGCACAATGCAATTGCTCACCACCCGCTGACCGATGCCCAGCCTAACCCCGAGCAGTCCGGCCCCCTTCCCTGGCTAGCCACCCCTATATATTGTTTAGCATGACGTCAGATGGTATGGAATACCCCTTTGGCTAGTTTGGGTCACCTGTCCTGGGTCTGTCCCCTCCCAGCTCTTGCTGCACCCCCAGCCTGCCCGTTGGCAGGACAGAGCAAGAAGCTGAGATGTCCTTGGCTTAGTATAAGCACTGCTCTGCAACAATTAAAACATCAGCATGTTATCAGCACTCTTCTCATCCTAAGCCAAAACATAGCATTCTACCAGCTACTAGGAAGAAAATTAATTCTGTTCTAACTGAAACCAGGACAACATTCCAAATTACAGTCTGATTGTAATCCCTCTCTATCAAGTGACCCATAAGAACAATTTAAAATGGGGCCCTAAGGAACAATAAGCCTTTGAACAAAGGAAACAGAGCCAGTCCAAACAGGGCAAGATGTAAAGACTGTGCTCTACACCACAGCCGGGGAGAATGGACCCACCTAGAGCCTCTGGCAGAAAGAACTTGGGGAAACTCGAGGTCGACCCTTGGGGTTTTGGAGTAGGGGATACAGAGGATCCGAGGCCCACTATACTCCAACCAGAAAAGAGATCTTGGCAGCATATGAAGGAGTTTGAGCTGTTTCAGAGGTGGTCGGTACTGAAGCACAGCTCCTCCTGGCACCCCAGTTGCCACTGCTGGGCTGAATATTCAAAGGAAGGGTCCCCTCTACACATCACGCAACTGATGCTACATGGAGCAAGTGGGTTGCACTGATTACTCAGCAGGCTCGAATAGGAAATCCCAGTCACCCAGGAATCTTGGAAGTGATCACGGACTGGCCAGAAGGCAAATATTTTGGAATATCACAGAATCACAGAATTGTAGCGGTTGAAAGGGACCTCAAGATATCATCAGGTCCAACCCCCCCTTCCAAAGCAGGTTCCTCAGTCGAGGAGGTTACACATCCTGAAGAAGCCCCACTGTACAACAAGCTACCAGAAAATGAGAAGCAATATGCCCTGTTCACTGATGGGTACTGTCATATTGAAAGCATTGAAGGTGGAAGGCTGCTGTATGGAGTCCTACACAACAAGTTGCAGAAACTGCTGAAGGAGAGGGTGAATCAAGACAATTTGCAGAAATGAAAGCCATCCATGGCTTTAGATGTTGCTGAACAAGAAAAGTGGCCAGTGCTCTGTCTCTATACTGACTCACGGAGGGTGGCAAATGCCCTGCAGGGATGGCTATGGCAACTTGCACTCAATGGGTAAAGTCCAGTGTGTACCTCAAGGAGATTTAATGTTGGGTGAGAATAGCCCATGATTTGAATTGTATGATGTTAATTGCTATATAATACTGTATGTCATCACTGGTATGATTGCTGTATGTCATATTAATGGTAACACAGTAACATTAGTAGCTGGTTTAAGAGTGTGAATTTATTACATTGGTCATGAAGCTTAATGAGAAACAGCAGTGAGGAGGAGAGTTCTCTTCTCTCTCCTTTCCTGGGCTTGCTGAACTGCATGGAAATTCAAGCATATTAAGCACTCCACTTTTGCAAAGTGGTTAACACATCGTGTCTTAAATGAAATTTAAAAGATGATTACATAACATATTGATTCTCTATGCTTATAAAAAAGGCCTTTGGGTAGATTACAAAAACTTAACACAACCATATAACGATATATTTTAGTACATAAAATAGAGAAAGTTACTAAATCTTGTAACATGTTAGTATTTTTAAACTTGGTAAGAAGAAAAAGAGCTATTCACATCCAAAATCATTCATTTAAATTTGACTGGGCTCAGTAGTTGGCATTCACCAGTAGTTTCTAAGCCTGTATTTACAAGATAGCAAGCTAAATTATAAAATAGACTTATTCAAAAAGAAAAAGAAAAAAAAAAAAAGTAAATTATTAGGTGGCCTCCAGAATGGGTCTGTAATCTTGATTTAGGCCTAATTATGTACCCACATCATAACATAAACCATGACTTAGCATTCTGTTTTGACAGCATTTCAAAAGTGAATGACTGAATAAATGGTGGTTTCAGGTACTGGGTATCCAGGCTGGAAAGACACTTTTTAGATCCAAAGGAAAAGCTTCCTATTGCCTTTGCACCTTTCATTATCTGTCTCAAGAAAAAACCTTGGCATTCAGTATCCCAAACTTCTTTCAGCAAAACAGTGTTAGAAACTTCCAAACAGCACATTAGCATCTGCCTTATTTTTCCAGTCTTTCCCCATTCTTCGTTATGTTCATCACACAATTTCATCCTTAGTTCCCACCAGAGATTGACACACCATAACAGGAAATCATCAAACCTGTACTTTCTTTCTATATCGTTACTCAGTTAAGTTGTGTAATATAGAGAGATGTTTCAAGTTACCCTGGTAAGAGTGCATTCTGAAGGAATGTGGTCTGGGCCATGCCCCACCTTCACAGGAATCTAAACTACAGACATTTTATGAATTTTTTTTTTTCTTTTTTAATTTTGCAGGGAGCAGGAAGGGATTATCGGTATATCAAAATAGAAACTTAGAGAATGAGAAGTTCAGCTTGGTCAGTAAATAAAGGAAGAGCTCCTTTTCAAGTAATTCAAGCAGGCCTGTTTGATTTGAAAACAATATATCTATTCTTATTTGGAATCAAATGTTTTAAAATAAAACTTTTAATATTTATGAAATTGGATAAAAAAATGATTACTGGTAGGAAGGCAGTCTGGCTTAAGAAACAAACAGTAAAAAAGCAGAAATAGTTATTTGGTGTTGTTTTGCTTTAATATTCTAATATCTTGTACTTCAAATATATATATATGCAAAATAGCACAGCAAACTTTGTTTCATGACCCTATTCCTAAAGACTGATGAAAAGATAATCAGACAAGAACAGACAAAAGAAGACAACTGTTTTCTATACACTTTGCATGAAGTTTTACAATCCCTACAGAAATGAAGAAATAAAACATGGCTTCATTAGCAGCTCCAGCAGACAACCAGCATACTCAAAACTAGCACTGTCTTCAACCTCGAGGAAGAATGGCACTTAAACCAAACAAAAAGGATACTACACAGTCAGAATCTGTTTCATATAACTGCTTGGCAGGCTGAATGCAAGAACCTTAAACAGTATAACTTTTGATGTAAGGTCTTTATATATTTTATGTTGCTACTTTGCTGTACGAAGACACATGAAGCTTTCAATTTTCAGTTACCTAAATCTAAAATATAATTTTAAAATAGAGTATAAAAAAAATAAAACTATATCAAATTTCACCCTTTGAATAACATGCAACAATGGATAGTGATTGTTAAAAAAAAAGATGCATTTCCACTGTCCTCCAGGTTTCCAAGATCAAATGCATGGAAAAGACCTTCATACTAAAGAGAACTTGGATAACAATACTTTAATAACTGAAGGCAAAAAGCAGGAATAAGAACAAGACCATGTGAGAAAAATCTCAATAATTTTCTTCAGACAGGATCTTCTGTGAAGCTATTTTATTCGCGATTGCAATGGCAGGCGTCCTGTCAATTTGGAGCACATTATAGTAAACATATCATAACCTTTTATTCCTATTACCCGAAACCAGATCACCTCACTTGTTTCCTCGTTGGCTGAGTACTACAGGTTCACAAGTGTGGTGGTTTTACCGTGCTGGGCAGCTAAACCCCACAACCGCTCTCTCACTCCCCCTCCTTTAGATAAGGAGGGGGAGAAGTAAAGCAAAGAACAACTCACGGGTTGAGATAAGGATAATTTAATTAAAGGGAAATAATTGTAATAATTAAATAAAGACTACCATGAACTAAACAATTTAACTAAGGGGAAATAAAAGGGAAAGGGGAAAAAGGGAGGAAAACAAACAAACAAAATAAATGAAAGCTATATGGAAATGCAGAGGAAAGAAATTACTCTCTACTTCCCACAAATGAGCGATGATTGACCACGTCCTTGAAGCAAGGCCTCAACGCACGCAGCCGGTGTTCGAGAGGAGGACCGACGTCTTCTCAACGAGAGCCCACCCCTCCCCTCTTCTTCCTGTTTCCACCTTTTATTGCTGAGTGTGACACCACATGGTATGGAATATCCCTTTGATTGGTTTAGGTCAGCTGCCCTAGTGATGTTTCTCTCCTCACTTTTTTTGCCCACCCCCTAGGAGGGTTAGAGAAAGGCCCAATGCTGTGCCACTGCTGCTCAGCAGTAGACACAACACTGGTGTGATAACACTGCTGTTCCAGCTACAAGTACAGAGTACGGCACTGAATGGGCTGCTGCCGGGAAAGTTAACATTCCAGCCAGACCCAGTACAACAAGCTACTCGGAATCAGAATCACAGAATCACAGAATCACAGAATCATCTAGGTTGGAAGAGACCTCCAAGATCACCTAGTTCAACCTCTGACCTAACACTAATAAGTCCTCCACTAAACCACTAAGCCCTACATCTAAACGTCTTTTAAAGGCCTCCAGGGATGGTGACTCCACCACTTCCCTGGGCAGCCCATTCCAATGCCTCACAACCCTTTCAGTAAAGAAGTTCTTCCTAAAATCCAACCTAAATCTCCCTTGGCACAACTTTAGCCCATTCCCCCTCGACCTGTCACCAGGCACGTGGGAGAACAGACCAATCCCCACCTCACTACAGCCTCCTTTAAGGTACCTATAGAGAGCGATAAGGTCGCCCCTGAGCCTCCTCTTCTCCAGGCTGAACAAACCCAGCTCCCTCAAATGCTCCTCGTAGGACTTGTTCTCCAGACCCCTCACCAGCTTGGTCACCCTTCGCTGGACCCGCTCAAGCACCTCGATGTCCTTCTTGTAGCAAGGGGCCCAAAACTGAACACAGTACTCGAGGTGAGGCCTCACCAGAGCCAAGTACAGGGGGACAATCACTTCCCTAGACCTGCTGGCCACAGTGCTTCTTATACAATGCTTATGCTGTTGGCCTTCTTGGCCACCTGAGCACACTGCTGGCTCATATTCAGTCAACTATCAACCAATACTCCCAGGTCCTTCTCCGCCAGGCAGCTTTCCAGCCACTCATCTCCCAGCCTGTAGTTCTGCTTGGGGTTGTTGCGCCCCAGGTGCAGGACCCGGCACTTGGCCTTGTTGAACTTCATACAGTTGACCTCAGCCCATTGGTCCAGCCAATCCAGATCCTCCTGCAGAGCCTTCCTACCCTCGAGCAGATCGACACACGCACCTAACTTGGTGTCATCTGCAAACTTACTGAGGGTGCACTCAATGCCCTCGTCCAGATCATCGATGAAGATATTAAAGAGGACCGGCCCCAGCACCGAGCCCTGGGGGACGCCACTAGTGACCGGCCTCCAGCTGGATTTGACTCCATTCACCACCACTCTTTGGGCCCGGCTATCCAGCCAGTTTCTAACCCAACAAAGCGTATGCCAGTCCAAGCCAAGAGCAGCCAGTTTCTTGAGGAGAATGCTGTGGGAAACGGTGTCAGAAGCCTTACTGAACTCAAGGTAGACCACATCCACAGCCTTTCCCTCAACCACCAAGCGCGTCACTTTGTCATAGAAGATCAGGTTCATCAAGCAGGACCTGCCTTTCATAAACCCATGCTGACTGGGCCTGATCGCCCGCTTGCCCTGCAAGTGCTGCATGATGACACTCAAGATAATCTGCTCCATGAGCTTCCCTGGCACTGAGGTCAAACTGACAGGCCTGTAGTTTCCCGGGTCTGCCCTCCGGCCCTTCTTGTAGATGGGTATCACGTTTGGTAGCCGCCAGTCAACTGGGACTTTCTCCAATAGCCAGGACTGCCGAAAAATGATGGTAAGTGGCTTGGCCAGCTCCTCCGCCAGTTCCCTCAGTATCCTCGGGTGGATCCCATCCGGCCCCATCGACTTGCGCACATCCAAGTGCCGTAGCAGGTCACCAACCATTTCCTCATGGATAGTGAAGGCCACATGCTGCTTCCCATCCCCTTCCACCAGCTCAGTTTACTGGGTATCCAGAGAACAACTGGTATTGCTGCTAAAGACTGAGGCAAAGAAGGCATTAAGCACCTCAGCCTTTCCCTCATCTTTTGTAACTAGGTTTCCCCTAGTCCATTTCCCCATAGTCCATTCCCCATAGTCCATTTCCATTATGTTTATTTTTTTGGTTGTTAGCATATAACACAAGGTAGTACTGAACATGATTAAAAGAAATGAAGTATGATGTAATTTTCAGAGCTTCACTATCCCATTCCAATTTATATCACATTCTCCTCTTTTCTTATTGTATAACAAAACTGCTTAAAAGCCAGAAATAAAGAGAAGAAACCTTTTAATGTCTGTCTGCAGTAAACTGCTATTGTCCATTTCATAAGGTTCTACTGTATTACACCACAATGTATGGTCTGACTTTTGACATATTCCAAATTGTATGTTTTCATGGATATTCCCCAATGTTCGGAAAAACACTGAAAAAGTAAGTTGTGTTAGCTTCAAAGCTATCCATTAGGGACCTTCAAAAGCAAGATAACTAAGCTGAAGTTCTCTACCACCTTTGCTACGTGCTTCAAAAGTTATCTTTGGGCAACATTAAAGCACACCATACAATAAAGCGTGTCTGAAGAAGGGCTGTGAAGCTGGTGAAGGGTCTGGAAAACAAGTCTTATGAGGAGTGGCTGAGGGAACTGGGGTTGTTTATTCTGGAGAAAAGGAGGCTCAGGGGAAACCTTACTGCTCTCAACAGCTACCTGAGAGGAGGTTGTGGGGAGCTGGGGGTTGGCCTCTTCTCGCAGATAACTATTGATAGGACAAGAGGGAATTGCCTCAAGTTGTGCCAGAGGAGGTTCAGGTTGGAAATCAGGAGACATTTCTTCTCAGAAAGAGCAGTCAGGCATTGGAACAGGTTGCCCAGGGAGGTGGTGGAGTCACTGTCCCTGGGGGTGTTTAAGGAAAGGCTGGACGGGGTACTTGGTTTAATTTGTGATACTGGTGCTAGGGGGATGATTGGACCAGATGATCTTGGAGGTCTTTTCCAACCTTAATGATTCTATGATTCTAAAGGCAGTATCTTACCTGTGGTAGACTCTATATTATCTGGGATTTTACTGCAAAGCTGTGACAGAAGACTTGTCTTGCTGGCACCACTGAGGCCTATGCAAACCAAGTCATATTCAGGTCTTGGTGGTGGTGGCCCCTTGCAACAAAGTGCTCTAAAACACTGCCAGGAAAAAAAAAAAAAAAAAGACAGAAGCAAAATATTATTCCAATTTACTATTTTGGCAAAATCATCAGTTAATAAAGTGAAGTCAGCTCAACTAAAATCTAGAACAGCTTTACAACAGAACATAATGCTGTGGTTTAACCTGGCAGGCAGCTAAGCACCACACAGCTGTTCACTTACTCCCCCACCCCCACAGAGGAATGGGGGAAGAGAATCAGGGAAGGAAAAAAAAAAAAAAAGTAGAAGCTCGTGGGCTGACATAAAGACAGTTTAATAGGACAGAAAAAGAAGGGATAGTAATAATTATAATAATAATAAAAGAAAATACAAAGCAAGTGATGCACAATGCAATTGCTCACCACCTGCTGACTGATGTCCAGCAAGACCCCAAGCATTGCCACCCCCCACCCCACCCCCAGCCTACTCCCCCTAGTTTTATTGTTCAGCATGACATCCTACGGTATGGAATATCCCTTTGGCCAGTTTGGGTCAGCTGTCCTGGTTCTCTCCCCTCCCAGCTTCTTGTGCACCCTCAGCCTCCTTGCTGACAGGGCACCATGAGAAGCTGAAAAGTCCTTGGCTTAGTGTAAGCACTGCTCTGCAGCAATTAAAACATCAGTGTGTTATCACCATTATTCTCATCCTAAATCCAAAACACAGCACATTCCAGCTACTAGTAAAATATATATATATATTCCAGCTGAAACCAGGACACACAAATATAGAATCACAGAATTTTATGGTTCTATATTTATGTGTCCTGGTTTCAGCTGGGATAGAGTAAATATAAATATACCTCTTAACTTTTTACCTAAACCTCATGGAGCTGGATTGAGGAAAGTGAATTATATTTCCTGAATAGCATGAAGAGTGCACATACAGCAAGATAGGTATGTGCTCTACTCAACTCTGCAGTTGGATATTTATGAATTTGCCTCCAGAAGCAAAACTGGCAAAACTGTCTGACTGTCTGTCCCCTCCCAGCTCTTACTGCACCCCCAGCCTGCCCGTTGGCAGGACAGAGTGAGAAGCTGAAATGTCCTTGGCTTGGTGTAAGCACTGCTCTGCAACAATTAAAACATCAGCATGTTATCAGCACTCTTCTCATCCTAAGCCAAAACATAGCATTCTACCAGCTACTAGGAAGGAAATTAACTCTGTCCTAACTGAAACCAGGACAATGGTATAGAGGAACATCAAGTAGCTTGTGAACCTGTAGTACTCAGCCAATGAGGAAACAGGGGAGGTGATCAGGTGTCGGGTAATAGGGAATAAAAGGTTATGATTTGTTTACTAAAACACGCTCCTGATTGACAGGATGCCTGCCATTGCAATCGCAAATAAAATAGCTTCACAGAAGATCCTATCTGAAGAAAATTATTTGAGATGTTTCTTACGCTATGAAGTCCGGTCTTAGTGAACAGGTATATAACTGAGGTGGAATAGCGACTGCAGAGATTGTGGATACCAGTCATAGTAAGAAAGTTTGTACAAAACACAAAATAGCAGAGAAGAACTCAAATATCCCATTGATAAGGAGTACTAGAATTATTTTGCAAACTACCAGAGAACAAAATTAAGCAAAATTAGGGTAGTGTGACAGTATGTTAAAAAGGAATCTGCAGTTTCAACTGTCACTTTAAACCTATTTGCTCATGTAATAATTCTCTCTTTGTTCATAAAGTAAAAGAAATACACCATAGTAAATTTAGGAATTACCCAACCAAGATGTTCACAAACTGATGTATGTTTGGTTGCTCCAAAATTATCAGGAGGCAAGGGAAAGAAAATATCAGTAAAGACTGATGAAAAAAAAAAAAAAAAAGTGACTAAATTAGCAACAGTCTATGCAGTTAACGTTGAAATATAAGGATGAAGAGTGCGCATTACTAATGTAGAATCATAGAATCATTAAGGTTGGAAAAGACCTCCAAGATCATCTGGTCCAATCATCCCCCTAGCACCAGTATCACAAACTAAACCATGTCCCTAAGCACCCCGTCCAGCCTTTCCTTAAACACCCCCAGGGACAGTGACTCCACCACCTCCCTGGGCAACCTGTTCCAATGCCTGACTGCTCTTTCTGAGAAGAAATGTCTCCTGATTTCCAACCTGAACCTCCTCTGGCACAACTTGAGGCAATTCCCTCTTGTCCTATCAATAGTTATCTGCGAGAAGAGGCCAACCCCCAGCTCCCCACAACCTCCTCTCAGGTAGCTGTTGAGAGCAGTAAGGTCTCCCCCAAGCCTCCTCTTCTCCAGAATAAACAACCCCAGTTCCCTCAGTCGCTCCTCATAGGATTTGTTTTCCAGACCCTTCACAGCTTCGTAGCCCTTCTCTGGACACACTCCAGGGCCTCAATGTCTTTCTTGTAGTGAGGGCCCCAAAACTGAACACAGTACTCGAGGTATGGCCTCACCAGAGCAGAGTATAGGGGGACAATCACTTCCCTAGACCTGCTAGCTACACTATTCCTGGATGCCGTTGGCCTTCTGGGACAACTGGGCACACTGCCGGTTCATGTACAGGCATGCATCAATCAGCACCCTCAGATCCTTTTCCTCTGCACAGCTTTCCAGCCACTCTGCCCCAAGCCTGTAGCTTTTCATGGGGTTGTTGTGACCAAAGTGCAGGACCCAGCACTTAGCCATGTTGAACCTCATCCCATTGGCCTCTGCCCATCGATCCAACATGTACAGGTCCCTCTGCAAGGTTTTCCTACCCTCCGTCAGATCAACATTTCCCCCCAACTTGGTGTCATCTGCAAACTTACTGAGGTTCAATTCCCTTGCCCAAATCATCAACAAAGAAGGGGCCCAGCCATACAGCCAGTTTTTAACCCAGCAAAGAGTGTACCTGTCCAAGCCATAGGCTGACAGCTTCTCCAGGAGAATACTGTGGGAGATCATGTCAAAGGCCTTGCTGAAGTCTAGGTAGACTACGTCAACAGTCTTTCCCTCGTTCACCAGGCAGGTCACCTTTTCATAGAAGGAGATGAGGTTGGTCAGGCAGGACTTGCCTTTCATGAACTCGTGCTGGCTGGGCCTGATCTCCTGGTTGTCTTCCACATGCTGTGTGATTGCACTCAAGATGACCTGTTCCATCACCTTTCCTGGCACCGAGGTCAGGCTGACAGACCTGTAGTTCCCCGGATCCTCCTTACGACCTTTCTTATAGATGGGTGTCACATTAGCAAGTCTCCAGTCATCTGGGACCTTTCTGGATGACTATGACTGCTGATAGATGATGGAAAACACTCCCCTACTATTGCTCACAACACCTTGGCAAAGGTTTTGACAGAAATCCCATTCTACCAGGCACTGTAATCTACCAATATATTGCCAATGTATTGATATGAGGGAAAAATCAATAGCTTTGGGATTAGACATTCCTCCGTTAAAACATCAGGGGTCCGTGCAAGAGGTTCAGTTCCTGGGAGTCTGGTGGATTAAAGGAGCTGCTTCTATTCCTCCAGAGACTCTGGAGAAAATATCACAGGGGCAGAGTCCCTCTAGCACAAAGGAGTTACAGGATGTTCTGGAAGCTTTAAGTTACTGGTGTAAACATATCCCTTGTTTTCTTCAAGATTCATCTTCTCCATAATTTTACCAGGCACTGACGTGAGATTGACAGGCCTGTAATTGCTAGGGTCTTCTTTCACAGAATCACAGAATCACTCTGGCATAGTGATTGATACCTTCTGGTGTCTTGAAGTATCTCATGCCTCTTAACAGATAAGAAGTGGAAATAAATTCAACATGCAATTCAGATAAATGAGCATAGTTCTGGGGTACTCAGTCTGCTGGGGTACTTTCCTGCTTTAATGCTCAGCTGTAAGAGATTTAATACTTATTCTAAGTAGAACTATTCTATAGGAGAACCAAAGAAAACAGAGGTCTGATACATGATGGGGAAGGTCTCCTCACAGACAATGACACAGGCAAAGCAGAGATGTTTAATGCCTTCTTCACCTCTGTCTTCAATGCTGATGATGGGCTTCAGGACCCTGGGTGCCCTGAGCGGGAAGACCATTACGTTGGGAAAGACAAACTCCCAACCGACCCTGAATGTGTGCAGGATTTGCTGCTCCGCCTGGATCCATACAAGTCCATGGGTCCGGATGGGATCTATCCCAGGGTGCTTAAAGGGCTGGCTGATGTCATCGCGGAACCTCTCTCAATTATTTTTCAACAATCTTGGGAAATTGGAGAGGTCCCAGTAGACTGGAAGCTGGCAAATGTTGTGCCAATTTTCAAGAAGGGTAAGAAAGCTGTAGCGAGGTGGGGGTTGGTCTATTCTCCCACATGCCTGGTGACAGGACGAGGGGGAACGGGCTAAAGTTGTGCCAGGGGTGTTTGAGGTTGGATCTTAGGAAGAACTTCTTTACTGAGAGGGTTGTGAGGCATTGGAATGGGCTGCCCAGGGAAGTGGTGGAGTCACCATCCCTGGGGGTCTTTAAAAGACGTTTAGATGTTGAACTTAGTGATATGGTTTAGTGGAGGACTTATTAGTGTTAGGTCAGAGGTTGGACTCGATGATCTTGAGGTCTCTTCAAACCTAGATGATTCTGTGATTCTGTGAAAGAAGACCCTAGCAATTACAGGCCTGTCAGTCTCACGTCAGTGCCTGGTAAAATTATGGAGAAGATGATTCTTGAAGTTATCGAGGCGTACCTGGGGGACAATGCGGTCATTGGTCCCAGCCAACACGGGTTCACGAGGCGTAGGTCCTGCCTAACAAATTTGATTTCCTTTTATGATAAGATCACCCATCTAGTTGACCAAGGGAAACCAGCTGATGTGATCTTTTTGGACTTCAGCAAGGCTTTTGAGACAGTTTCTTTTTTGACACAGTAGCTGAAAAACTGGACCAATTCCTAGGCCCTAATACTTATACCTGGGAAGAAATACAGTCCATTTTAAGAATCTTATTTACTGCTGAGGAAAGGGGAATGATCAGGCAAGCCGGAATGAGGATTTGGGAAAGACAAAATCAAGCAGGACCCCCAGGAGACCAAAAATGGCCAAATGTGGATCCCCACTGGGATCATCAGCAACCCCAGGGAAGACAGAATATGAGGGATTTTAGAACATTAATCATACAGGGAATACGGGAAGTGGTTCCCCGAGGGCAAAACATTAATAAAGCATTTAATGAACAACAAGGAAAAGCTGAATCTCCAACAGAATGGTTGGAGAGATTAAAGAAAAGCCTACAAATGTATTTGGGAATTGATCTGAATACAGCAGTTGGAACCGCACTCCTTAGAACACAATTCGTAGCTAAATCCTGGGGGGACATAAGAAGAAAATTAGAAAAGCTGGAAGACTGGCAAGAGAGAGGAGTAGAAGAATTATTTAGGGAAGCACAGAAAGCATATGTTAGAAGAGATGAGGAAAAACAAAAAGCAAAAGCCAAGATCTTTGTAGCAGCAGTAAGAGAAAGTCAGAAAAAGACCTATTCTGGGGAGAGGAGAACAAAAAATAGAAAAAACTCCTAGGGGTCAGCCTTGTCAAGGGAAATCGACAATTCCCGTCTGTTACTATTGCAACAAGAAGGGACATGTTCAGAGGAACTGTCGTAAGCGGGAACAAGATGAGAAAATGTTCAAAGAAGAATAGGGGTGTCAGGGGCTATATCTTCTGGGGACTTCAACATCAACAGAGCCCTTGATAAAATTATTAATTGGTCCCCATAAAGAGGAAGTCTTATTTTTAGTAGACACAGGGGCTGAAAAATCCACTATTCAAAAACTCCCAAATGGAATAGAAGAAGGGAAGAGTTACATGTCTGTAATAGGGGCAAAAGGAGAACCCTTTAAGGTTCCTGTTTTGAAAGATGTAGAAATAGAAACAGAGAAAAAAATCTGTCTTAATGATTTACTTTTGCTCCCTGAAGAGGAGAACAATTTACTAGGAAGGGATTTGATTTTGAAATTAAACTTAAGCATTCAAAGCCAAGGGGATAAATTGCAGATTAAATTATACACTTTGACACAAAAAGATGAAGAATTCATTAACCCTTCAGTGTGGTATTGTACTGGGTCTGGCTGGAATGTTAACTTTCCCGGCAGCAGCCCATACAGTGCCGTACTCTGTACTTGTAGCTGGAACAGCAGTGTTATCACACCAGTGTTGTGTCTACTGCTGAGCAGCAGTGGCACAGCATTGGGCCTTTCTCTAACCCTCCTAGGGGGTGGGCAAAAAAGTGAGGAGAGAAACATCACTAGGGCAGCTGACCTAAACCAATCAAAGGGATATTCCATACCATGTGATGTCACACTCAGCAATAAAAGGTGGAAACAGGAAGAAGAGGGGAGGGGTGGGCTCTCGTTGAGAAGACGTCGGTCCTCCTCTCGAACACCGGCTGCGTGCGTTGAGGCCTTGCTTCAAGGACGTGGTCAATCATCGCTCATTTGTGAGAAGTAGAGAGTAATTTCTTTCCTCTGCACTTCCATATAGCTTTCATTTATTTTGTTTGTTTGTTTTCCTCCCTTTTTCCCCTTTCCCTTTTATTTCCCCTTAGTTAAATTGTTTAGTTCATGGTAGTCTTTATTTAATTATTATAATTATTTCCCTTTAATTAAATTATCCTTATCTCAACCCGTGAGTTGTTCTTTGCTTTACTTCTCCCCCTCCTTATCTAAAGGAGGGGGAGTGAGAGAGCGGTTGTGGGGTTTAGCTGCCCAGCACGGTAAAACCACCACAAACATACAGATGGGATCGTGATCGAGGGGTGGACCTGACCATGGACGCTATAGCAGAGGTTATTCATGATTGTGGAACACGTGCTGCAATCAAGCAAGCCAAACGGTCAAAGCCTCTTTGGTATGGAGGACGATGGCTGAAATATAAATATGGAGAGGCCTGGCAGACTGATTATATTACACTCCCTCAAACCCGCAATGGCAAGCATCAGGTACTTATAATGGTGGAAGCAACCACCGGATGGCTGGAAACATATCCTGTGCCTCATGCCACCGCCCAGAACACTATCCTGGGCCTTGAAAAGCAAGTCCTATGGCGACATGGTGCCCCAGGAAGAATAGAGTCAGACAATGGAACTCATTTCCGAAACAACCTTATAGACACTTGGGCCAAAGAACATGGTATTGAGTGGGTGTATCACATCCCCTATCATGCACCAGCCTCCGGGAAAGTTGAACGATACAATGGACTGTTAAAGACAACACTGAAAGCAATAGGTGCTGGGACATTCAAAAATTGGGATACGCATTTGGCAAAGGCCACCTGGTTAGTCAACACTAGGGGATCTGCCAACCAAGCTGGACCTGCCCAATCCAACCTGTTACGTACTGTAGAAGGGGATAAAGTTCCTGTAGTGCATGTAAGAAACATGCTGGGTAAAACAGTCTGGGCTACTCCTGCCTTAGGAAAAGGCAAACCCATTCGTGGAATTGCTTTTGCTCAGGGACCTGGATGCACTTGGTGGGTAATGCAAAAGAACGGAGAGGTCCGGTGTGTACCACAAGCGGATTTAATACCTGGTGAGA
Organism: Aythya ferina; assembly: GCF_964211825.1. Lineage (NCBI taxonomy): Eukaryota > Metazoa > Chordata > Aves > Anseriformes > Anatidae > Aythya > Aythya ferina. The sequence goes on from NC_140313.1 coordinate 14,258,923, forward strand.
ATAGCCCATGAGTTAAATTGTACCATGTTAATTACTATATAATACTGTATGACATCACTACCATGATTACTATATACCCTAGATGAAAATGGTGATTAATTAGAATGTATGGAAAAGAGTGTAACCTTAGCATGACATAAATGGTATGGAATAAGGGGTGGATAGATGTCCTGGTTTCAGTTAGAACAGAATTAATTTTCTTCCTAGTAGCTGGTAGAATGCTATGTTTTGGCTTAGGATGAGAAGAGTGCTGATAACACCCCGATGTTTTAATTGTTGCAGAGCAGTGCTTACACCAAGCCAAGGACATTTCAGCCTCTCACTCTGTCCTGCCAACAGGCAGGCTGGGGGTGCAGCAAGAGTTGGGACGGGACAGACCCAGAGCAGCTGACCCAAACTAGCCAAAGGGGTATTCCATCCCATCTGACGTCATGCTAATCAATATATAGGGGTGGCTAGCCGGGGGCAGGAGGGCTGGACTGCTTGGGGTTAGGCTGGGCATCGGTCAGTGGGTGGTGAGCAATTGCACTGTGCATCACTTGTTTCATACACATTATTAGTAGTAGTACTATTATCATCATTATTGTTATTATTATTGTTGTTGTTATTATTATTTTCCTGTCTTAATAAACTGTCTTTATCTCAACTCATGGGCTTCACTTTCCCGTTTCTCTCCCCCATCCCAGAGAGGGAGGGGGGAGGGTGAGCGAATGGCTGCGTGGTGTTTAGCTGCCGGCTGGGTTAAACCACAACAAATATTGATTTTAATATATTAATTTATTAATTTCTTCTTGTTTATTGTGCAAGGTAAAAGCAGAGGATAACTTCCTGGTCCATGTATTAGACAAGCCAACCAGAGGAGAAGCGTTACAGGTGTTCACCAGGGCAGATGAACTCATTAAAGAGGTTAAGATTGCATGCCGTCTAGTCTGCGGTGGCTGTGTCCTGGTTGAGTTTGTGATCTCAAGGAACATGGACCTGGCAAATAGCAGGATCCAGAACTTTTGAAGAGTGAACTTCCAGCTGTTTAAAGAATTGGTGGAATAGATTCCCTGGGAAAATGTCCTTAGGGACAGAGGAACAGACCAGAGTTGGTAACTCTTTAAAGACACTTTCCTTAGAGTGCAAAAGCTCTCCATCCCTATGTGTAGGAAGTCAAGCAGGGGAGGGAGGAAACCAGAATTGCTGAGCAGGAACCTGCTCGTCAAACTCAGGTATAAGAAGTAAATCCACAGGCAGTGGAAGCAGGGACATGTGGCCTGAGACTGTGAGAAACAAAGTTGTGTTTTTGCAATGGAATGTGTTTTTGCAGTGGAAAATTCCACTTACCTTGCTTATTCAAAAGCGATTGTGCAGGCATGACAGTGGCATAACAGTGGGGAGTATGTTAAGCAGATAAGGGGACAGCAGAAGGTCCCACTGTCCCAAAATAAGGAGGATAGCTAAAAAAAAACAGGACGAGCAGTGTGAAAACAGTAAAAACAAAATATCATGGGCCCTCTAGTCACACGAGAAGAAGGAAAAAAAAAAAAAGGAGAAATTAATGGTTGGTCAAATAAAGTTGTACATATATGGTATAGTAATAAGCGTCCAGTAGTTTGTGAATCTGTAGTACTCAGCCAATGAGGCGACAGGGGAGGAATCAACTGTTGGGTAATAGGGAATATAAGGTTATGATAGTTTTGCTGTGCACTCCTGCTTGCAGGATGCCTGCCATTGCAATCACAAATAAAAGTGCTACTTCACTGAGATCCTCGCCTGAGCCGGTGTTATTGGCTACTGAGTGTTTCTCACAAACTGGGGGCTTGTTCGTGATCCAATCATCTTCTGGGGAGCCCATCTGACGTCATGCTGAACAATATATAAGGGTGGCTAGCCAGGGTGGGGGGGCCGGACTGCTCGGGGTTAGGCTGGGCATCGGTCAGCGGGTGGTGAGCAATTGCATTGTGCATCACTTGTTTCATACACATTATTAGTAGTCGTACTATTATCATCATTATTGTCTTTATTATTATTGTTATTATTATTTTCCTGTATTAATAAACTGTCTTTATCTCAACTCACGGGCTTCACTTTCCCATTTCTCTCCCCCATCCAAGAGAGGGAGGGGGGAGGGTGAGCGAACGGCTGTGTGGTGTTTAGCTGCCGGCCGGGTTAAATCACAATAAACAGACTGCTCAGATAGGCGTCCAGACAGGCCTTGAATATCTCCAGAGAAGGAGACTCCACAGCCTCCCTGGGCAGCCTGTTCCAGTGCTTTGTCACCCTCACCATGAAGACGTTCTTTTGCATGTTGGTGCAGAACTTCCTGTGTTCCATCTTGTGGCCATTACTCCTTGTCCTGTCCCCGCAAACCTCTGAAAAGAGGTTGGCCAAATCCCTCTGTCTCCCACACCTCAGGTATTTATACACATTGATGAGATCCTCTCTCAGTCTTCTTTTCTCCAGGCTGAACAGACCCAGGTGTCTCAGCCTTTCCTCATAGGGAAGATGCTCCAGGCCCCATATCATCTTTGTGGCCCTCTGCTGTACTTCTTCCAGGAGATCCCTGTCTTTTTTTGTACTGGGGAGCCAAGAACTGGACACAGTACTCCAGGTGAGGCCTGACCAGGGCAGAGTAGAGGGGGAGGATCACCTCCCTTGACCTGCTGGCCACACTCCTTTTAATGCACACCAGGATCCCATTGGCCCTTTTGGCCACCAGGGAACACTGCTGGCTCATGGTCAACCTGTCGTCCACCAGGACCCCCAGGTCCTTCTCCTCAGAGCTCCTCTCCAGCAGGTCACCCCCCAGCCTGTACTGATACTTCGGGTTGTTCCTTCCCAGGTGCAGGACTCTACACTTGCCCTTATTAAACCTCATTTGGTTTCTTCCTGACCAGCTCTCCAGCCTGTCCAGGTCTCGCTGAATGGCAGCACAGCCTTCTGTCGTGTCAGCCACTCCTCCCAGCTTTGTATCATTGGCATACTTGCTGAGGGCAGACACTATTCCCTCATCAAGGTCATCGATGAAGATGTTGAACAAGACTGGACCCAGCACCAACCCCTGGGGAACACCGCTAGTCACAAGTCTCCAGCCAGACTCTGTGCTGCCAATCACCACCCTCTGAGCTCGGCCAGTCAGCCAGTTCTCAACCCACCTTACTGTCCACTCATCTATCCCACACTTTCTCAGCTTTGCTAGCAGAATGTCATGAGACACAGTATCAAAAGCCTTGCTAAAGTCAAGGTAGATGACATCCACTGCTCTCCCCCCATCTACCCAGCTGGTGATGCCATCATAGAAGGCCACAAGGTTGGTTGAGCACGACTTCCCCTTGGTGAATCCATGCTGACTACTCCTCATAACCTTCTTCTCTTCCAATTGCTTGGAGATGGCATCCAGAACAAGCTGTTCCAACACCTTTCCAGGCACAGGAGACTGACTGGCCTGTAGTTTCCCGGATCCTCCTTCTTGCCCTTCTTGAAGACTGGAGTGACATTGGCTATCCTCCAGTCTTCAGGCACCTCTCCTGTTCTCCAGGACCTTTCAAAGATGATAGAGATGTCCATGAACAGCTTTGGCATGTTTTTCTAGCATTTGACATATTTTAGTCACTTGACTATAATGTAGTCAGTCCCTGAATGATAATTCTGAGCAGTGAAAGTCAAATTTTCCTACGTTGCTTGATCACAGTACTCAGACAATACATATTGTACACTTAAGCACTTCCAGTTACTGATTGTAGGCTCTTGTAATACTCAAAACTGTACTTTTCAGAATACAGAAGTTGAAATAAATGTGAAGCAGCAAGACTAGAAAACTGTCATACTAGTTTATTGCTTAAATGATTTGCATAACTTTTCCAGTCAGCAAAGACAATACCATGACAATAGCAGTAACATATGTACGGTACAGAATTCCTAATGACAATAGTTCTTAGGATTGATATCACACTTTAATTTGAGTATGTCACAGTCTGTTGGGAATTGGCATAAAGGGCGTGGACATGAGTCCATGGAACAATTGTTCGATCTGAGCTTGCCTTAAGCAACCAGGAGTAGGCCTTAGAAAATCTCATGGCCTGCTGTAGCTGAGCAAACCAAGCTACCAGAGTAACTATGAGAAGCTCCCACGACAATGATTCCCACATCGCCCAATTGAGGAATTCAGAAAAATATTGTTGCCAGCAGCTGGCTTCAAGGACAAGGTCTATGTGACTTCTAATCACAAGGGGGTTGTTTTCTTGCAGGTGGGGTTGTTTTCTTGTAGTTGTTTGTCTGAGTGCTTTTGACCAATAATCTTGTGTGAGACACTATCCGCCCCTGTTAAGTTCACTATAAAAGTTAGGCTATTCGGGCAATAAAATGGAGCATGATCTGACTCTACTGATGTCTGTCGTGCTTTCGGCCGTGCGTCCTCTAACAACAGTCCATGCATATAAAAGCACTGTAAAGTCAACTGAATCAGAGGCATCTTAAAAAAGGAAAAAAATTGAAATGTTCAGTGAGTAGGGTGATAGCACCAGCTGGAAGACAATAGTCCTCTTTTCTGCTCTGTTAAGATCTTAATTCCTGCTTTAAATTCAAACTTTCACTGGAATCACCAATAATTGGATGGCCATTATCTTTGGGGTTGTAGATGACAGTCTGCCTATGCTTAAATTCCTGTAAAATGAATATGAGACTGTTTTCATAGAATCATAGAAACATAGCATCATAGAATGGCTTGGGTTGGAAGAGACCTTAAAGGTCATCTATTTCCAAACCCTGCTATGGGCACAGATACCACCAGCTAGATCAGGACCCCATCCAACCTGGCCTTAAACACCTCCAGGGACGGGTGTAGTGGGTTTATGTGGCAAGGTTTTGGTAGCAGGGGCCATAGGGGTGGCTTCTGTGAGAAGGATCTAGAAGCTGCCCTGTGTTTGGTAAGGGCCCCACTGCTGACCAGAGCTGAGCCAATAAGTGATGTTGTTCTGCGCCTCTGTGAGAGCATATTTAAGACAGGGAAAAAAAAAATGCTGTGCCACACAGCAGCCGGGAGAGTGAGAGGAGTGAGGAACGGCCTTGTAGGCACCAAGGTCAGCGAAGAAGGAGGGGGAGAGGTGCTCCAGGCACCGGAGCAGAAGTCCCCTGCGGCCTGTGGTGAGGACCATGGTGAAGCAGGCTGTCTCCCTGCAGCCCATGGAGTACAATGGTGGAGCAGAGTTTCACGCTGCAGCCCATGGAGAAGACCACGGTGGAGCAGGTGGATCTGCACTGAAGGAGGCTGTGGCCTGTGGAGGACCCCTGCCGGAGCAGATTCCGGCCAGACCTGTAGCCCGTGGAGAGGAGACCACGCAGGAGCAGGTGACCTGGCAGGAGCTGCTGCCCGTGGGGAACCCAGGTTGGAGCAGTTTTCTCCTGAGGGATGGACCCGGTGGTACGGACCCATATCTGGAGCAGCTCTGGAGGAGCTGCTGCCTGTGGGAAGCCCACGCCGGATCAGTTCATCAAGGACTGCATCCCATGGGAGGGACCCCACAGCACAAGGGGCGAGAGTGATTGAGAAGGAGCGGTGGAGAAGAAGTGCTGTAGACTGACCATAACTCTCATTCCCCCGTTCCCCTGCGCCACTCGGGGGGAGGAGGTGGAAGAGGGTGGATGGGGGAAGGGGGAAGGTGCTTGTGGTTTCTTTCTTTTGTTTCTCACTTCTCTAGCTTGTTAGTAATAGGTAATAAATCTTACTATCTCCCTACGCTGAGTCTGTTTTGCCTGTCACAATAATTACTGTGCTATCTCCTCATCCTTATCTCAACCCTTGAGTCCTTTTCATTGTATTTTATCCCTGTTCCTCTTTGAGGAGGGGAGTGAGAGAGTGGTTGTGGTGGAGTAAAACCATCACAATGGGGCATCCACAACTTCTCTGGGCAACCTGTTCCAGTGCCTCTCAACCCTCTGAGTGAAGAACTTCCTCCTAACCTCTAATCTAAATCTCCCCTCTTTTAGTCTGAAACCATTCCCCTTTATGCTATCATCTGCCCAATTAAAAAGTTGCTCTCCGTCTTTTTTACAAGCCCCCTTTAAGTACTGAGAAGCTGCAATGGAGCCTTCTCTTCTGTAGGTGTACTGCGTCTGGCTGGGATGTTAACTTCCTTTGCAGCAGCCCATGCTCTGCACTTGTAGCTAGAACAGCAGTGGTATCACACCACTGCTGTGTCTGCTGCTGAGCAGTATTGGTACAGCATCAGGACTCTAACCTTCCCAGAGCTAGCAGGCTGGGGGTGGGCAAGAGGTGAGGAAGGAACATCACCAGGGCAGCTGACCTAAACCAACCAAAGGGATATTCCATACCATATGATGTCACACTCAGCAATAAAAGGTGGAAAAAGGAAGAAGAGGGGAGGGGTGGGCTCTCGTTGCGAAAACGTCGGTCCTCCTGAACACCAGCTACGTGCGTTGAGGCCGTGCTTCAAGGACGTTGTCAAGCATCACTCATTTGTGAGAAGTAGAGAGTAATTTCTTTCCTCTGCACTTCCACACAGCCTTTACTTTGTTGTTGTTGTTTTCCCTTTCCCCTCCTTTTTCCCCTTTCCCTTTTATCTCTTTAGTTGATTTGTTTAATTAATAATAATCTTTCCTTAATAATTATTTTTCCCTTTAATTAAATTATCCTTGTCTCAACCTGTGAGTTGTTCTTTCCTTTACTTCTTCCCCTCCTCTCCTGAGGAGGGGAGTGAGAGAGCAGTTGTGATGGAGTTCAGCTGCCTAGCTGTGGTGTAATTGCCTGAAGTAACTAGGAAAATAAAACTTAAAGAAAATGTACAGCATTGAAGAGGCTTTCAGGGTAGGGCATAACTGCATTACTTGAGTGTTCCCTAGGCTTCCAACCTTAGATGCTATCGTGCTGGGGAAACCTGGTGTGCCAGCTCTAAGGAACAGTACGGAGAGTAGAGTGGAGTGGAGACACCACGGCTAGGCTCTGTGACCAGGTGGGGACTCGATTGTTCTTGCGCACACTGAGACCGATAAGCTGCAGTTTTTGCTACCCTGAGCCAAGGACTTGTCATGTTTTGACAAATGCTGTACCCTAGTGTATTTTTTGCTCATTATAATATCATTATAATACCAAAACACACCTCTATCCCAAAAGCTACCCACCTCCAAGGTGCGACCACCCCTCACCGAGCATGTGCTCTGAATTTCTCGGAGCCTATTACTTTAAACGGAGACGGGAGAACTTTTCACCAATCATAACTAAGATATGCTTGACTAGAGCCACTCAAGCTCCACCTAAAAGATAGAAAATAATATAAATTGGCCTAAGAGAGAGGGGATGTTAGGGAAGATACCACCATCAGGGGAGATACCATCCCGAGGGAATACAACATCCTTAGGACCCCCTGACTCCTGGGACCAGTCGACGGGCTGAACCTCTCTTCCCCCCCCATTGGGACACCTTTGGATGAGATTTGAACACTTGGTTATAAATATTTCTAGAGTCTTTGATCCTTTTAACATGTTAATTTCTAGGCTGCGCACCTGTAACACCTGTAACACCATGTATGTCATGCATGCTAGCTTGCTTTTGCAGACAGTCACTATCGCTGGCAATCCAAAGAACCTGTGTGCCTGTTGCTGTAATAAATCACACCTGATTGCATTGTTATAGCTCTCATTAAGTGCGACTAGGGTAAGGGTGGTTATACATTATTGGTGAATCCGCGACAGTGATAGTTCAGTGTTCTGAATCCAACCGGACCCCAGACGGTTAATGCGTTATTGGTGAATATCCGACCGGACCCCAGACGGTTAATGCGTTATTGGTGAAATCTGTGATAGTGATAGTTCAGTACCCTGAATCCGACCGAGTCCATAATGGTTAATCAGCTACACCCCTTAACGCGACACTAGCAAGGTAAAACCACCACAGTAGGCTGAGCATTCCCAGCTCTCTCAGTCTTTCTTCATGGGAAAGATGCTCTAGCCCTCTGATCGACTTCATAGCCCTCCTCTGGACCCGCTCTAACAGATCAACATCCTTCTTGTGCTTGGGGACACAGTACTGCAAATGGGGCCTCACAAGGGCAGAGGAGAGGGGACAATCACCTCCCTTGACCTGCTGGCCACTCCTCTATTAATGCAGCCCAGGATGCAGCTGGCCTTCTGGGTTGCAAGCACAGTCTCTACTCATGTCTGGGATTGCCCTGACACAGGTGCAGCACCTTGCACTTAGACTCGTTGATCCTCATTAGGTTCACTTGGGCCCACTTCTCAAGCTTGTCCAGGTCCTTTGAGACAGCATCCCTTCCTTCTGTTGTATCAACGGCACCACTCATCTTGGTGTCTTCTGCAAACTTGCTGAGGGTGCACTCGATCCCGTTGTCTATGTCATTAATGAAGATATTCAAAAGCACCGGTTCCAAGATAGACCCCTGAATGATACCACTCATCACTGGCCTCCACCTGGACATAGAGCCCTTAACCACCGTTCTCTGGGTGCAGCCTTCAAGCCTATTCCTTATCCACTGAATAGTCCACCCATCAAATCCATCTCTCTCCAATTTGGAGATCAGGATGTCATGTGGGACTGTGTCAAAGGCCTTGCAGAAGTCCAGGTAGATGACATCAGTCGGTCTTCCCTTGTTGACTGATGCAGTCACTCCATCATAGAAGGCCACCAGATTGGTCAGTCATGATTTTCCATTGGTGAAGCCATGCTTGCTGTCTCGGATCACCTCCTTGTCCTGCACATGCCTTGACATTGCTTCCAGGAGGATATGTTCCATGATCTTTCCAGGCACAGAGATGGAGCTCACCGTTCTGTAGATCCCCGGGTCTTCCTTTATACTCTTTTTAAAAATGGGAGTGATGTTTCTCTTTTTCTAGCCACCGAGGACTTCTCCTGACTGCTAGGACTTTTCAGATACGATGGAAAGAGGCTTGGCAACTACATCAGCCAGTTCCCTCAGGACCCTGGGATGCATGTCATCAGGCCCCATAGACTTGTACCTGTTTAGTTTCATCAGGTGGTGTCGAACTTGCTCTTCACTTACAGTGGGAGGGACTTTGCTCCCCCAGCCTCCATCTACGGGTTCAGGGAAATGTGAGATGTGGGAAGTCTGACTGGCAGTGAATATGGAGGCAAAATCATTGCTGAGTACCTCAGCCTTCTCATGTCTGTTGTTAGCAGTTCACCCTTCTCATCCATCAGAGGGGGTACGCTCTCCTTGCCCTTTCTTTTCTGGCCAATGTAACTACAGAATCCCTTCTTGCTATTCTTTCTACCCCTTGCCAAGCTCAGTTCCATCTGTGCCTTGGCTTTCCTGATCCCATGCTTGCACTTCCAGACAGCATCCCTGTACTCCTCCTGTGAGAAATTTTCTGTTCTAGAATTACCTTAGCTACCACACTCACAGTCACAGATATTGAATGGAAAGCTTCCACCCACCCTGACAAGTGTCTGACCAAGACTATTACGTATTTAAAACTACCTACTCTAGGGAGTTCTGTAAAATCTACCTGTATACTTTGGAAAGGTCAAATTCCTGGTTCTCACACCCCTTTGTGGATAATTTTCCTATTTACCTTTTGACCTACTACACAACTCCTACATTCTTGTTCAGCCAGAGTATATATATTTGTGGTGGGCAGCCGAGCTCCACCACAACTGCTCTCTCACTCCCCCTCTCCTCAAAGAGGAAGGGGGAGAAAATACAACACAGAGAACTCGAGGTTTGAGATGAGAAAGGTTTAATTAAAGAGAAAGGGAATGGGGAGGAAAAAGAAACAATAAGTCCACGCGGAAGCACAGAGAGAGGGAAAAAATTATTCTCTACTTCCCATCAACGAGCGATGTTTGGCCACGTCCTGGGAAGCAGGGCCTCAAAACGCATAGTGGTTGTTCAGGAGGATCAGCCCCCTCCCCCACGAGAGCCCCCCTTTTTATAGCTGAGTGTGACATCAGGTGTTATGGAATATCCCTTTGGTTGGTTTAGGTCAGCTGCCCAGGCGATGTCCCCTCCCCATCACTTGCCCACCCCCAGCCTGCTGGCTCTTGGGGGCTTGGAGGGAGTCCTGATGCTGTGCCAGCACTATGCAGCAATAGACACAACACTTGAGTGATATCAGTGCTGTTCCAGCTACGAGTGCAGAGTACAGCACTGTGTGGGCTGCTGCAGGGAAAAGGTGACTCCAGCTCAGACAGACACAACACAATATTCCTACACATACATATTACCATAGTAGCATTACCATAGTCACAATACATAGTATTACCATAGTCATTCATTGCTTCAATTCCCCAATGACTCCCTTGATGTAAAACAGTTAATATTTGCCTCATTAGTGTTTTATTCATCATTTCTCTCTGTCATGGTTTAACCTGGCTGGCAGCTAAACACCACACAGCCGTTCGCTCACCCTCCCCCCTCCCTCTCTGGGATGGGGGAGAGAAATGGGAAAGTGAAGCCCGTGAGTTGAGATAAAGACAGTTTATTAATACAGGAAAGTAATAATAACAACAACAACAATAATAACAATAATGATGATAATAGTACTACTACTAATAATGTGTATGAAACAAGTGATGCACAGTGCAATTGCTCACCACCCACTGACCGATGCCCAGCCTAACCCCAAGCAGTCTGGCCCCCCTCCCCCGGCTAGCCACCCCTATATATTGTTTAGCATGACGTCAGATGGTATGGAATACCCCTTTGGCTAGTTTGAGTCAGCTGCTCTGGGTCTGTCCCCTCCCAGCTCCTGCTGCACCCCCAGCCTGCCCATTGGCAGGATAGAGCAAGAAGCTGAGACGTCCTTGGCTTGGTATAAGCACTGCTCTGCAACAATTAAAACATCAGGATGTTATCAGCACTCTTCTCATCCTAATCCCAAACATAGCACCCTACCAGCTACTAGGAAGAAAATTAACTCTGTCCTAACTGAAACCAGGACACAATCCAGTCAGGAAGTATCCACTTTCCTTCAGACTCTGTGGCTCCTGATTCCTTAAAAAATGCTTTCTCTTAAAACTTTTTTAGTTCTTTCTTAGTTTTGGCTAGGGGTAGCTCAACAATTCCCTGAATTCTCTTTGGATTTATTCTTCATTTTCCCTCAGACACTAAATGCCCTAAATACTTGACATCTCCTACATATTGTAATTTATTTTTCAATACTCTCAAGCCCTGTTTTTCCAGAAAGTTGAATAGCTTGTTAGTGGTTTTCTTCACAACTATTTTCTCCTGTCCTGATAATAAAAGATCATCCACATATTGTAACAGCAACATGTGGGGCCAGAGGCATATGCAAACTTGGATAGCCACCAAAGTCTTATTGCTTTGGTCGGCAGAAAGCCCTGGGGACGTGACGATTAGGAGAAACTTGGGAAAGCACAGAAAGACTTTTTTTGTAATATAGGCGCTATGTGAGATTGCTTAACCTTGGGCAGTGAGAAAGTAACAAAGTGCACATAGGCTGTATTCTGTCACTAGGAGGTTTCCATGGTATTGTGCTATTTCGGGATGGATAAAAGAGCAGAGGAAGAGACAATAAAAAAAATAATTTCCTTTGCTTGCAACTTGCATTGGAGTCCATGTGTTCATTGCCACAGTTGGTGCCTGAACAGGGACCTGAGTAAAGGAGCCAAGAAATGGCCGAACCTGTGGTAAGCCCCGTTGAAGCTGCTGAAAGGAAGCAGAAGAGTGATGTTGCATTCATCATCTCTGCAGGACACAGGTGAGCAATGGGGAACAATCGGTCTTAGTATGTACGTGGAAGAGAAAGTGGTGCACAGGATGTTCAAGCTATTAGTAAAGAAAAATAATGTGACGATAGTGGGTAACAATCTCAAGCACCTCTTGAAATGGGTTACAACAGAACCCCCCAGAATAGACTCAGCTAATATTTATATCCCTGAGAAATGGGATGAGGCCGGAGTTAAATTATGGGATGCAGCCACACGATCTGACACAGTGGTGGCTGGACTCCTTGGCCCTGGAGAGTAGTGTTTGAAGCACTGAAAAAACAAGTCAGTGCCAAAGAGCAAACATACAGCGGGGCAATCCCCAAAAAATCCTGTCCTGCAACTGCCCTCCCACCCCTCCCCCAGCCCCGTGCATCTAACAATTACAGATTTAAAAGATTGTTTTTTCACTATTCCCCTAGACCCTGCTGATGCACCATATTTTGCATTCGATTTGTCAATGGTTTGTGGCAAGAGCCCTCAGACACGCTAGGGAGCAAGCTCCCCAGGCAGTCATATACCATTACATGGATGACATTCTTGTGGCCACGAAGACAGTCTGAAATGGAGGAGATGTTGCAAATTGTGGTCTTCAGCCTCACTAGATTCCATTTGGTTATAGCCCCTGAAAAGGTGCAGAAATATGCCCCGTGGCACTATCCGGGATGGCATATCTTGGAGCAAAGTGTAGTCCCACAGAAATTAAAGATCTCCCAGAATATAAAAACTTTGAATGATATGCAAAAATTGCTAGGCACCATAAACTGGGTGCGTTCCCTATCAGGGATCACTAATGAAGACCTACACTCCGTCTTTTCCCTATTGAAGGGGGATCCGGCTCTGGGATTTGCCTGATCGCTAACCCCAGCAGCTCTGACCACCCTTCAAAATGTGGCCACAGAAATATCAACCAGACAAGCTCAGCGCTACCACCCAGACTACCCATTCCAGCTATTAATCTCGGATTCATTATTTCAACCTTATGGCCTCATATTCCAGTGGGAAGAAGAGTTGCACAGCTCTGTGCAAGACCCACTCAGAATTACTGAATGGGTCTTTTTACCTCATCAATTTGGAAGGACCATATCTATTAAAATCAAATTGTTAGCATCATTAATCATAAAGGGTAGAAAGAGGTTGCTGGCACTGAGCAGTCAAGAACCGTACACATTAATATTACCTGTATCCATGAAGATGTTGCAATGGCTGTTACAGTCCTTGTTCTTTTTCCAGCTCTGGGGTATCCGCCATGTCACTGGCATCCCCCACTCACACACCGGGCAGGCAATTGTCAAGTGAGCGCATAGGTCAATGAAAGCTATGCTAGATAAACAAAAAGGGGGAGTAGGTGGCCTGTCCCCTCAGGAAAGGCTAGCCAAACCAAACTACATGCTAAACTTTCTAAATAAATAGATGGATGAAGATGGGCTTCCAATTTTTAATTACTTCCTTTCTATGCACAAGGCCTGACCGGAGATAAAAGGGAAGGCCATGGAGTTAGTTAAAAACCTAGAAACTAATAGATGAGAAGGGCCGTATCAGTTAATAACTGTTGCAGGAAGAACGGCTGAAAACACGACAGACACTAGTATGGTCAGATCATGCTCTCTCTTTATTACCCAAATAGCCTGACTTTTCTAGCAAACTTAACGGGGGCGGATAGTGTCTCACACAAGATTATTGGTCAAAAGCACTCAGACAAACAACTGCAAGAAAACAACCCCACCTGCAAGAAAACAACCCCCTTGTGATTAGCAGTCACGTAGACCTTGTCCTTGAAGCCAGCTGCTGGCAACAATATTTTTCTAAATTCCTCAACTGGGCGATGTGGGAACACTGTCATGGGAACTTCTCATAGTCATCCTGGTAGCTTGGTTTGCTCAGCTGCAGCAAGCCATGGCCTCCTTGCTGTTTCAAAAATCCCTCAAGAATTCCCACTTTTTCTTTTTGAGCAAACCAAGCCCGATGTAACAGCTTTGCAAGTAACGCTTTAACCACATTTATTACAATACAACACGCAATGATGATTAACACCACAATAAACAGAATCCTTAATCCCTCTTTGATTAATCACAGTAACCATCTATGCATCATTTCAAACAAATCAGTGAGCCATTGATTGAAAGGATTGATATCATATTGAATCTTTCTCATGTGCCCTTTCAGGAAAATAATGGATTTGTGAATTGACTCGTTATGATCAGAAAGGTTTAAACAGCACATTCCCTCAAAGTTCTCACACCCATGCCCTTGAGCCAAAAGCAAGAAGTCAATAGCAGCTCGATCCTGTAAAAGCACATGTCGCAGACTATTTTGATCTGGTAACATCTCAAGTATCTCTGTCGTGGCATGGGCTTGCTTCTTGGCCCAGCATACCAATTTTCCTAAGTTGTTAAGTGCGGCCGCAGATGCCACTCCTGGCATGAAAATTGCCAATGCCGCTCTAGCTGCAACACCAAGCAACTCAACATTATCATTGCAATCCAGTGCGAGCAATGCCCATTTATATCTGGTGATCTTACACAACTGTGACAAGCTAGTAGAAAATATAGTAAGTTTACGTAAGTAACATGGACCTCTGATAGCATTTGCAGGGATACCTTGCCAGGCCCTATCCCCGCAAATCAGATGCCACTCCTGGCACGAAAATTGCCAATGCCGCTCTAGCTGCAACATCAAACAATTCAACATTATCATTGCAATCCGGTGTGAGCAATGCCCATTTATGTCTGGTGATCTCATGCAACTGCAACAAGCTAGGAGCAAATATAGTAAGTTTATCTAAGTAACATGGACCTCCGATAACATTTGCAGGGATACCTTGCCAGGCCCTATCCCCGCAAATCTGAAAAACATCAGGAGGTAAGGCCATAGCTGTACAATTGTTCCAAACGCTATAGTTGTTACCCCTTGTCTCCGTGCCATAAGCCCCTAAACCCTGCCTAGCAATGCCATTGTAACCACAGGTGTTATTTGTATTTCTGTACCTGTATGGCCCTTTCCAAGTTCCTGTAGCAGGATCTTGGTAATTCATTCTTATTTGTGGTAACACATTTGGTGCTGCTATATTTATTGTTTGAAAATGAATACTCGCAAGAGGGTCTTCTCGGTCCCTAGTCAAACATAAGTGATTCAAGACAACCAATGCCTCGGACAATCGTTCATCGATGTTCTTGATCTCTTTTAATCTCACTAATTGTGCCTTTAAAACCTGATGTGATCGTTCAACCATCACTTGGCCCGTGGAAGAATATGGAACACCTTTGATATGCTTTGCTCCCCACATTTTCATAAATTTTCTAACCCTTTTGCTGACATACGCTGGACCATCGTCCATCTCAATCTGCTGTGGCACTCTCATAATGGCAACTCACACCATCAGATGTCTACACACAAGGTGTGCTTTTTCTCCCCCCTGCGCCGTTGCCCATGTGAATCTTGAAAAAGTATCAATACTCACATGCACATATCTTTTAGTATCAAATTCCAGCACATGCGTTACATCCATTTACCATACCTCAAGTGCCTTAACACCCCGTGGATTATTACCCAAACCTAACCCTGGTCCATGATGACTACAGGAAGGGCACGCTCTTAGTATTCCTTTCGCCTCTGTCCAAGTAAATCCAAGCATTCTCTAAAGACCCTTTGCATTCTGATGGAACATTTCGTGCGACACTCACGCATGTGCAAAATCACTCTCAGGCCTCTTTGTGACTATACTCACCAACTTGTCTGCTTGTGAATTACCTTCTGCTAACCCAATCGAGAACTGATGACTATACATATGGATAACACAGTAAGGTGCAGTTCTCTCCTGAATGGCATCTTGCAACTGCAGAAATAATCTGTCTCTCTTAGTGTGCCGTATAAAGGATATAACCTAGGGACGAGAGAGAGTATGCTTGTGTTTCCACAGATCGAGGTTCAAGATGGGTGCCTACAAGATTTATGCAGCCTGCATCATTATCTGGAGCTACCTGAACATTGCTGTAGCCTTCTGGGTTCCACCGAAGCTGAAAGAGAACATATAGGTAACCTTAATGGATAAAGCAGATCAGGACACTATGTGCCTCTCCTTATCCACCCCCAGGAACCCCTTCTCTACTTGCCTAGTTGAAGTTCCTGGCCTGCACCCAATTTGATGATGGCATCTCTGTGCAGCACCATGAACTCCTGTACAGAGAATTGTGCTGGATGGGGTGCTTACTTGTCCCAGCTACACTTGAACTGCAGGAGTGTGAACTTTTGGGTTCAATCAAAATGGACAGTTTTTTGTATTTTAACTACACTGGTAAAAATCAATCTATAGCACAAAATGTTAATTCCTCTCTATCAATATATAGAAATAGTGCAGCCTGGTGCAACTATCATCTCCCATCTGCCCGAACATCTTCCATTCCACCAAGGTGCCCTTAGCGCTCCCCTCAGGGATCTTCTTTATCTGCAGAGATCACATGTGTGGAAGAATACCCTCACATATAGGGGGAGGACCTTGTAGCTTGGGAAGGCTCACATTGTTGACACCGAATATATCCATGATTCTGACGTACAGAAAATGCCATCAGCGCAGTAGACTATCAACCCACACCTTTCAGGCAGAATGCGGGGATGATATAGAATTCTGGAGTAGCAAAGAGATACTTCTGGTCTCTATATTTGCACCAGGAGTATCGGCATCGAAAGCTTTAGCCACACTAAGTTAGGCTGTTGGCTTGCTAAGCAGAGCAATGCCACATCTTTAGCATTATCTAATCTATTAATGGATGTAGATTCAGTTAGGCACGCTACCTTGCAGAATCGTGTGGCAATTGACTTATTGCTAGCCCACGGGCACAGGTGTGACAAATTTCAAGGGATGTGCTGTATGAACCTCTCGGACCATTCTGAGTCCATTCATGAGAGCATTCAGAAGTTAAGGGAAGGTGTCAATAAGTTTAGGCAGAATGATGAGTGGGGATGGTTTAATAATTTGTTTAGTGGTTTCGGCTTGGGGAGCTGGATGATACACTTCCTGAAATTGCTTGCTATAAGGTTACTGATCTTTTTATATATGCTAATATGTGTGCCGTGCCTTTTGCAGTGTGTGCAGAGGATGGTAGAAAAATTGTGGAAAGCAATCCTGATTGTCCAACAAAACAAAGAAGGGGGAGATGTGGGGCCAGAGGTATATATGAACTTGGATAGCCACCAAAGTCTTATTGCTTTGGTCGGCAGAAAGCCCTGGGGACGTGACGATTAGGAGAAACTTGGGAAAGCACAGAAAGACAGTTTTTGTAATATAAGCGCTACTGTGAGATTGCTTAACCTTGGGCAGTGAGAAAGTAACAAAGTGCACATAGGCTGTATTCTGTCACTAGGAGGTTTCCATGGTATTGTGCTATTTCGGGATGGATATAAAAGAGCAGCGGTAGAGACAACAAAAAACTTCATTTCCTTCGCTTTCAACTAGCATTGGAGTCTGTGCGTTCATTGCCACTGTAACTCACCTCTGAAGGTTGGAATTGCTCCAAAATCTGTTCTAGAACTTGCCCAAATAAATTCGGTGACTCTGAACCCCTGAGGTAAAACTGTCCATCTGTATTGTTGCTTCCACCCCATTTCAGAGTCTTTCCACTCATAGGCAAATATATCTTTGCTCTTAGACCCTGAGAGCACCTGTAGTGGGTTTATGTGGCTATCTCCCTAAAAAATAAAAAAAGGGGGAAGACCCCAAAAAGGACTGTGGTGGTTTTACTTGGGTGGGAGGCCGAGCTCCACCACAACCGCTCTCTCACTCCCATCCTCAAAGAGGAACGGGGAGAAAATACGATGAAAAGGGCTCAAGGGTTGAGATAAGGACAGGGAGATCATACAGTAATTATTGTGACGGGCAAAACAAACTCAGCATAGGGAGATAGTAAGATTTATTACCTATTACTAACAAGCTAGAGAAGTGAGAAACAAAGGAAAGAAGACAAAACATAGCACCCTACCAGCTACTAGGAGAAAAATTAACTCTGTTCTAACTGAAACCAGGACACTGCTCTAAGGAACCTGCTTTGACAGGGGGGTTGGACCCGATGATCTTTCGAGGTCCCTTCCAACCCCTACAATTCTGTGATTCTCTGATTCTGTGATTTGTTTTAGCGTGACTGAAAAATAATTTTGAATTAAGATTGTATTTACATTTTGAATTTATATTCAAAATACAATGTTTAGCGTACTGGTATAACCTGACATTTTGTAACCTGTTTCACAGCAATATCTGCAAAGTAAATGGATTTTAGGAGGTGATGTTGCTTTGATACTTGAACATTGCTGTTCAAAACATTTTTTGACTCTGAAAAAGACTTTGATATCAGTTTAAATTCTCTTTTATTGTAATAACTGGAAATAAATACAACACTGTCAAGTTCTGAAAAGGTATTCCTGAGTTACATAATACATAGATAATATACAATAAGACCAAATTATTTATAATTTGTTTAAAAAAGTATCCTGTATCCTTCATTCATTTCAATAAGTAAAGCAAGTTCTATTATCTTCTTACTACAGGTGTCTGATCCAGAAACAGTTGAATCTGTCTCAGATCTGCATGTTTTTTTGAGATTCGTGGTGACTTATAAATCTGTGTGGTTATTTTTCCCCCCTGTAACTCAGTGAGAAGATATGAGCATTATTAAAAAACATAATTTAAGCCCACAAAATGCTTACACTGGGATTTCAAGGTAGTATACTACTTTGATTATTTAAAATTTATCACTTTTTATGTTGAGAACGATCTTGTTTATTCACTTGTGGTGTTAAATAATGCAGAAATAGTATTGCTATAAAATATTTTTAGATATGCTAGAAGTCCATGCTGAAGTGCTTATTTTGTTAGTATACTCACTGAAGACCATAATTTTCTCTATCCTGCAGTCTTAAAATTCTTTTACTTTTTAGATTGTTTCATTTGTTTCCACTTCTTTTGCTTAACTGTATTATCTTAATAGAATTTTAATTCATTTTTTTGTATGGGAAAAAAATCTCATTTAGGAGTATAACTCAGAATTAATGTCAGAATATAGTTACTGATATATAATATTCAGAATATGTGTTAATATTCAGATTGTAAATGCTAATAGATAAAGATTTTTTAAACTTGTATTAAAAGTGATCTCATCTAGTTTGCATAGTGGAGTTTGCAAGCTTTGATACAATTATGCATTTTTCCAGAGATGAAAAAGAAAGCTTTAAATCTGATTCCCAGGTTTTGGTGTTTGTTGTTGTTGTTGTTGTTTTTCCTTAATTGTTGCTTCATCAGTTGCTTCATTCTTGATTTAGACTAATAAGTCTCTTCAGGAGTCAAGTTTTTGGGAGTTTTGTGAAGATTGGTATAAAGTACTACTGCTGAAAAGTGTGGCAGTCCTGTACCTATTAAAGGAATTCACAGCATGAGCTCCACAAAAGGCTCAGCAAGAAACCAATGTAGTTCTATAGAAATACAGGAAAACTCTGCCAAAAATCCTGCAAAACCACCAATGGATTCCACAAATTTAGCATTTTTAATCTGACTGCACTCTGGACAACTGCCCTCCCTCTATGACAGAGACAGATCTGAGCCGGACCAACTGTCTCACAACCTCTATCAACCTATTTTCTGTTACATCATGCCTTTGCTTAGATGGCTGCTTTGTGCAATGGTCAGAAATAGAGAAATGTTTTCTTATCTGCAGCTTTTGTTGCTGGAACAGATGTGAACAGTTATTCATCACTATAATGCTTATAATTTTCTTACTTGAAAGTACTCTGATGGTCTTAATTTCTGGTGATCAGAGGAAAATTGAAGTCTGTTTGTATTGAGCTAATTTCTACTACCTGGCTCTTGGAAGTTTGTCTTTCAAAATAAATAAATAAATAAATAAAATATTGAGTTTGTCACCTTATTTTTTTAATCCACTCTAGTTTTAGGTTGGATTTCTGTCTACCCTTTTAGTAGAATACTCACTGTACCTACAGGGGAAGAGTTGTAGATACCAACATCATAGTCTTCCCATTCAGGAGCTTTGAGGTGCTGGGAGTAATTTCCAAAATAAAACTTTGGTTCTCATCATAATTTTCCATGCTAGTTGTGGATCAATACCAGAAACCTTCCAGCAAACCCCATATTACTTCTTTAAATTCTCTGTTGCAAACAGGTTCTGCATCCTGCAAGCTTTTACTGTGCTATTGGACAATATTTTAGGGCTGCATCAGCATTTTTGTATTTCATAGTACTACGCAAACATTACTATTCATACAGTGTCTAAAGTTTTGTCTTGGAAGGGCCAAGCCATGTGCCTATTGGACACTGTCTCTGAGGATGGCAGGCTATTGTTAGAAAAGGCAAGGTTTGTTTTTGTCATACAGTAACAATATGTTGCTTGTCTTTGCAAACACGAATATTTAATCTTAAATTCAACAGGCAAAAAACAAGGGAGAATAGATGAAGAGGAAAAAAGCAAGCTAGAGTTCTAGAAATTTTCTTTTCCTTTTTCTCCATGAAACTTATTCTGCAGTGAAAGCATTATTTACAGACAAGGCATGCTAGCTGATGTCACTCAGCATTGAGTGGGGAAGTAGAATGCTAAAAATAAAATGATTTGTCCTTGCCTGTTTGACTCCCAAAAATAATTTAAATTATCAATGTTTGGTACTTGTCAGATGCCCAGAGCCTCACCTGTCTGTAATGCTCACAAAAGTACTCTGGTGACCATTGCTCCTCACAAATATCTGAGAGCAATTGTCCTGGTTTAGGCTAGGAAAGAGTTAATTTTCCTTCTAGTAGCTGGTAGGGTGCTGTGTTTGGGATTTAGGATGAGAATAATGTTGATACCACGCTGATATTTTAATTATTGCAGAGCACTGATTACACTAAGCCAAGGACTTTTCAGCTTCTCACACTGCCCTGCCAGTGAGGAGGCTGGGGGTGCAGCAGGAGCTGGGAGGGGACAGAACCAGGACAGTTGACTCAAGTTGGCCAAAGGGATATTCCATACCATATGATGTCATGCTGAACAATAAAACTGTGGGAAGTTGGCCAGGGCTGGGGGGCAACTTCTGCTCTGGGACAGGCTGGGCATTGATCAGAGGGTGGTGTGCAATTGCATCATGCATCACTTGTTTTGTATATTCCTTTATCATTATTATTATTTTCCCTTCCTTTTCTGTCCTATTCAACTGTCTTTATCTCAACCCACAAGTTTTACCATTTTTTCTTCTGATTCTTTTCCCCAGCCCACTAGTGGGGGGGGGGGGGGGGGCAAATGGCTGTGGGGTGTATAACTGCCTGCCAGGTTAAACAGGTTAAAACACAACAGCAATTAAAATTTTACCAAAGAATATTGAAAAAAAGTGGGGACATGTCATGTAGCTACTGAATTCTTTAAAGATATAAAAAAATGCCACCACAGCAGCAAATTAAAACCCCTGGGAGCTGACATGGTTATTAAAAGCTTTAACATACTTACCTTACCATAGAAACCTCCTTTCCTATTATTATTCATTCTGGTCTCTGAAAAGGAATTTATGATCAACGTTTTGTTTGAGCACAATGTAATGGCACAGTTAAGTACTCTGAATAGATTTTTGCAAAGTCAGTGAGGGATTTGGGTAAATTTTTTTATGTGGCACTCATCCTATGGCGAGAAAAGCATTTTACAGGTTACAGTGTTGTTGCATTAAGGGTATGCCCAATTAGCCTTTATAAGTCCGGTCCCGTTCAAGGTACTGAAATATCACAATTACAGATTCACAAATAACATAATACACCCTCACTTTAGTCACATTCCACGAACTACCATGGCCACACTTAAAGAGTTTGGTCACGTTCAATGAGAACTATCATGGCTAGATTTAATGAGTAGTGCAATTTATTAAAGCAACAAGTACACAGTTTCTTTGGATTACTGGTGATATATTCACTTTCTGCAAAGCACTCAAATACTAAAAGTATGAATAACTCGGCCTGGCTATAAATGTGTTAAAAAATATAAAGAGTCTATAGAGATTTCAAGGTTGTGGAACTCAAAGCTGGGAATGGTAAGGTTGAGTCCCTATCGGTTAGAATCAGTGGGATGGCCAACAAGGCAAGCATCCTGGTGGGGGTCTGTTATAGACCGCCAAACCAGGATGAGGATATGGATGAGGCATTCTACAGTCAGCTGGCAGAAGTCGTGCAATCATCAGCACTTGTTCTCGTGGGGGACTTCAACTTCCCAGACATATCCTGGAAATGCAATGCAGCTCAGAGGAAGCAGTCCGGGAGGTTTCTGGAGAGCATGGAAGATAGCTTCCTGATGCAGCTGGTTAGTGAGCCTACCAGGGGAGGTGCCCCGCTAGACCTTCTCTTCACAAACAGAGAAGGACTGGTGGGACTGGTGGGAGATGTAGTGGTTGGGAGCTGTCTTGGGTAGAGTGACCATGAAAGGGTGGAGTTCTCTGTTCTTGGCGAAGTCAGGAGGGAGATCAGTAAAACTGCTGTGTTCGACTTCCGTAGGGCAGATTTGAGCTGTTCAGGACACTGGTTGGCAGAGTCCCTTGGGAGGTGGTTCTGAAGGGCAGAGGAGTCCAGGAAGGCTGGCATTACTCAAGAAGGAAATCTTAATGGCTCAGGAGCAGTCTGTCCCCACGTGCCCAAAGATGAGCCAGTGTGGAAAAAGACGGGCCTGGCTGAACAGAGAGCTGCGGATAGAGCTCAGGAAGAAAAAGAGGGTTTATAATCTTTGGAAAAGAGGGTGGGCCACTCAAGAGGACTACAAGGATGTTGCAAGGCTGTGCAGGGACAAAATTAGAAAGGCCAAAGCTCATCTGGAGCTCAATCTGGCTACTGCCGTTAAAGATAACAAAAAACGTTTCTATAAATACATCAACACAAAAAGGAGGACTAAGGAGAATCTCCATCCTTTACTGGATGCGGGGGGAAACTTAGTTACAAGAGATGAGGAAAAGGCGGAGGTGCTCAATGCCTTCTTTGCCTCAGTCTTGAGCGGCAATACCGGATGTTCTCTGGATACTCAGTACCCTGAGCTGGTGGAAGGGGATGGGGAGCAGGATGTGGCCCTCACTATCCACGAAGAACTGTTTGGTGACCTGCTACGGCACTTGGATGTGCACAAGTCGATGGGGCCAGATGGGATCCACCCAAGGGTACTGAGAGAACTGGCAGAGGAGCTGGCCAAGCCGCTTACCGTCATTTATCAGCAGTCCTGTCTATTGGGGGAGGCCCCGGTCGACTGGCAGATAGCAAACATGACGCCCATCTACAAGACGGGCCGGAGGGCAGACCCGGGGAACTGTAGGCCTGTCAGTTTGACCTCAGTGCCAGGGAAGCTCATGGAGCAGATTCTCTTGAGTGTTATCACGTGGCACTTGCAGGGCAAGCAGGCGATCAGGCTCAGTCAGCATGGGTTTATGAAAGGCAGGTCCTGCTTGACAAACCTGATCTCCTTCTATGACAAAGTGACGCGCTGGGTGGATGAGGGAAAGGCTGTGGATGTGGTCTACCTTGACTTCAGCAAGGCTTTTGACACCGTTTCCCACAGCATTCTCCTCAAGAAACTGGCTGCTCATGGCTTGGACTGGTGTACACTTCGTTGGGTTAAAAACTGGCTGGATAGCCGGGCCCAAAGCGTTGTGGTGAATGGAGGTAAATCCAATTGGAGGCCAGTCACTAGTGGCGTTCCCCAGGGCTCGGTGCTGGGGCCAGTCCTCTTTAATATCTTTATTGAAGATCTGGATGAGGGCATTGAGTGCACCCTCAGTAAGTTTGCAGATGACACCAAGTTAGGTGCATGTGTCGATCTGCTCGAGGGTAGGAAGGCTCTGCAGGAGGATCTGGATTGGCTGAACCAATGGGCTGAGGTCAACTGCATGAAGTTCAACAAGGCCAAGTGCCGGATCCTGCACCTGGGGCGCAACAACCCCAAGAAGCGCTAGACGAGTGGCTGGAAAGCTGCAGGGCAGAGAATTTCCTGGGAGTGATGGTGGATAGTCGGCTGAATATGAGCCAGCAGTGTGCTCAGGTGGCCAAGAAGGCCAGCGACATCCTGGCTTGTATAAGAAGCAGTGTGGCCAGCAGGTCTAGGGAAGTGATTGTCCCCCTGTCCTCGGCTCTGGTGAGGCCGCACCTTGAGTACTGTGTTCAATTTTGGGCCCCTCGCTACAAGAAGGACATCGAGGTGCTCGAGCGAGTCCAGAGAAGGGTGACCAAGCTGGTGAGGGGTCTGGAGAACAAGTCTTACTAGGAGCATCTGAGGGAGCTGGGCTTGTTCAGCCTGGAGAAGAGGAGGCTCAGGGGCAACCTTATTGCTCTCTACAGGTACCTTAAAGGAGGCTGTAGCGAGGTGGGGATTGGTCTATTCTCCCACGTGCCTGGTGACAGGATGAGGGGGAATGGGCTAAAGTTGTGCCAGGGGAGGCTTAGGTTGCATATTAGGAAAAACTTTACTGAAAGGGTTGTTAGGCATTGGAATGGGCTGCCCAGGGAAGTGATTGAGTCAACATCCCTGGATGTCTTTAAAAGACGTTTAGATGTTGAGCTTAGTGATATGGTTTAGTGGAGGACTTGTTAGTGTTAGGTCAGAGGTTGGACTAGGTGATCTTGGAGGTGTCTTCCAACCTAGACGATTCTGTGATTCTTCCTTATACCTAATTAAAATATCCCTGATTTCAATTTAAAGGCATTGCTCCTTTTCCTCTCACTACACTCTCTGATAAAGAGTCCCTCTCCAGCTTTCTTGTAAGCCCCCTTTATGTACTGCAAGGCTCTCCCCTTATAGACCACTATAAGGTCTCCCTGGAGCCTTCTCTTCTCTAGGCTGAATAACCCCAACTCCCTCAGCCTTTCTTCATAGGGTAGGTGCTCCAGTGCTCTGATCATCCTTGTGGCCCTCTTCTGGACTCATTCTAATAGGTCCATCTCCTTCTTTTCCTGGGGGCATCAGAGCTGAACACAGTACTCCAGGTGGAGTCTCACGAGAAGAGAGGGAAAATCACCTCCCTGGACCTGCTGGCCATACTTCTTTCAATGCACCCTAGGATGCAGTTAGCTTTCTGGGCTGCAAGAGCACATTGCTTGCTCATGTTGAGCTTCTCTTCAACCGGGATCCCCAGGTCCTTCTCATCAGGGTTGCTTTCAAACCATTCTCCACCCAGCCTGTATTTAGATGGGATTGACCTCACCCAGGTGCAGCACCTTGCACTTGGGTTGAACTTCACCTTTTTGAACTTCATGAAATTCACATGGGTCCACCTCTCAAGCCTATCAAAATCTCTCTGGATGGCATCCCTTCCCTCCAATGTGTTGACCGCAACACACAGCTTGGTGTCATCAGCAAACTTGCTGAGAATGCACTCAATCCCACTGTTCATGTCACTGACGAAGATGTTAGTGTGAGACCCAATACCGACTCCTGAGGAACACCACTTTTCACAGATCTCCACCTGGACACTGAGGCATTAACTGCAACTCTTTGACTGTGTAACCATCCATCCAATTCCTTACCCACTGAGTAATCTCTCCTATTTTGAGACAAGGATATCATGGGGGACAGTGTCAAATGCTTTGCACAAGTCCAGGTAGATGATGTCAGTTGCTCTTCCCTTATCCACCAATGCTGTAACCCCATGGTAGAAGACCACCAGATTTGTTAGGCTCAATTTGCCCTTAGTGAAGCCATGTTAGCTGTCACCAATCACCTCCTTATTTTCCATGCGCCTTAGCATTGTTTCCAGGAGGACTTCCTCCATGATCTTGCTGGGCACAGGGGTGAGACCGACTGCCTTGTAGTTCCCCGGGTCTTCCTTTTTTCCCTTTTTAAAAGTGGAGGTTATGTTTACCCTCTTCCAGTCAGTGGGAACTTCACCTGACTTCCACGACTTCTCAAATATGATGGATAGTGGCTTATTAACTACATCTGCTAGTTTTCTAGGGACCTGTGGATGCATCTCATCAAGTCCCATGGACTTGTGCACTTTCAGGTTCCTTAGATGGTGTTGAACCAGATCTTCTGCTATGGCAGGCTGTTCTTCATTCTCTCAGTACCTGCCTTTTCCTTCTGGAGCCCAGGCTATGTGGCTGGAGCACTTGTCGGTGAAGAGTGAGGCAAAAAAGTCGTTAAGTACCCGGTCACCCATTAAAAGTCATTAAGTGACCAGGTCTCCCATTTCCTTCCAGAAAGGGACCATAATTTCCCCAGTCTTCCTTTTATCACCAATGTACCTATAGAAGCCTTTCTGGTTGTCCTTGATGTTCCTGGCCAAGTTTAATTATAAAAGGACTTGAGCTTTCCTAACCTGATCCCTGGCTGCTCATACAATTTCTCTCTATCCCTCCCAGGCTAACCGTCCTTTCTTCCACCCTCTGCAGGCCTCACTTTTCTGCTTCAGTTTTGCCAGAAGCTCCTTGTTCATCCATGCAGACCTCCTGACATTTTTGCCTGACTTCCTCTTTGTTGGGATGCATTGCTCCTGAGTTTGGAGGAGGTGATCCTTGAATATTAACCAGCTTTCTTGGGCCCCTTTTCTCTCCAGGGCTTTGTCCCATGGTACCAAGCAGATCCCTGAAGAGGGCAAAGTTTGCTCTCCCGAAGTCCAGGGTAGTGAGCTTGCTGTGCTCCCTCCTTGCTGCTCTCAAGTTCCTAAACTCCACCATTTCATGGTCACTGCAGCCAAGGCTGCCCTCGAGCTTCACATTCCCCACCAGCCAGCCCCTCCTTGTTGGTGAGAATGAGAGCCAGCATACAACCTCTCCTTGTTGGTTCCTCTATCACTTGGAGAAGGAATTTATCATCAATGCTTTCCGGGAACATCTTGGATTACCTATGCCCAGCTGTGTTGTCCTTCCAACGGCTATCAGGGTGGTCGAAGTCCCCCATGGAGACCAGGGATTGTGAATGTGAGGCTGCTTCTATCTGTCTATAGAGGGCCTCATCTGCTTGGACTTCCTGATCAGATGTCCTGTAGCAGGCCCCCACTATAATGTCCCCTGTCCCTGCCCTCCCTGTAATCCTGACCCATAAGTTCTCTGTCAGCTCCTCCTCCATCCCCAGGCAGAGCTCCATGCACTCCAGCTGCTCATTGATACAGAGTGCAACACCCCGTCTTCATCTCTCCTGCCTTTCCTTCCTAAACAGCTTATATTCTTCCATTCCAATGGTCCAGTCATGGGAGCCATCCCACCACGTCTCTGTAATGCCAATGAGGGCATGTGTACATCTCTAAATCCTCTTTTTTATTCCCCATGCTATGTGCTTTAGCATAGAGGCACTTAAGTTGAGCCCCTAAGTTGATTAACTGTCTGGAATGGCTAGAATTCCTTCGTGCTGCTCTCCTGCTGACCTGTGATCCTTCTCCAGGCTCTGGACATCTATTACTGACACTGGCATCAAACTGGGAGGAGTGAGATGGTTCCCCTCCCCCCCCGAAATTCTAGTTTAAAGTTCACCACCTTGGAAGCTGTCCTGGTTTTGGCTAGGAAAGAGTTAATTTTCCTTCTAGTAGTTGGTATGGTGCTGTGTTTGGGATTTAGGATGAGAATAATGTAGATATCACACTGATGTTTTAATTGTTGCAGAGCAGTGCCTACACTAAGCCAAGGACTTTTCAGCTTCTCACACTGTCCTGCAAGCCGGCAGTCTGGGGGTACAGCAGGAGCTGGGAGGGGACAGACCCAGGACAGCTGACCCAAACTGACCTGAACTGGCCAAACCTGATTCCATTCCCCCCTCTTAGGTCCCTCCTTCTGCATGATGGTGGCAAAAGGGTAGTGGATCCTTCGTTTCTTGCACTGTGGCTGGCTGATGCATCTGTCTCAGGGATGGTAGAGTATGATTCCACCAGTTGATCTTCTTCTCTGACTCCCTGATGCTCTTCAGCCTGTCCACCTCTTCCTGAAGTTCTGTCACCACACTGTGCAGTTCTTCCTGGGTGCACCTCCCACAGGTATACTCATTGTTGCCTTCAGACACTAATGTTCCCCTTTTTTTTTTTTTTTTTTGTTTCTTTGTCTGGATAGCTGCATCTGTTCCTGTGGCTGGAGAAGCTACAAGGGATGCAGTTCTCACTCTGTCCTCCCAGTAGGCAGGCTGGGGGTGCAGCAGGAGCTGGGAGGGGACAGACACAGGACAGCTGACCCAAACTGGCCAAAGGGGTATTCCATGCCATCTGACGTCATGCTGAACAGTTAACGTGGGGGGGCTGTCTGGGTGGGAGGACCGGCTGCTCAGGGATAGGCTGGGCATTGGTCAGCGGGAGGTGAGCAATTGCATTGTGCATCACTTGTTTGTACACATTATTAATAGTAGTACTCATTATTATTATTTTCCTTTCTTTTCTGTCCTAATAAACTGTATTTTATCTTAACCCACAGGTTTTAATTTCTTTCTAATTCTCTTCCCCCATCCCAGAGAGGGAGGGGGGAGGGTGAGCGAATGTCTGTGTGGTGCTTAGCTGCCGACTGGGTTAAACCATAACAGTCCTTTTTGGTGCCCAACGTGGGGCACGAAGGGTTGAGATAACGACAGATTTGACAAGAGTGTGTTAAACCAAAACTGGTATCAGTATTAGATCTGATTAATAGTTTCTAGTCACAAAGTTGATTGCTTTGATGTCAGGTCTGCTGTGCCTGTTTTCCAAATTGAGTTTTATAGCACATTTCTTATTGTATGTGTTCCCTGTCATGTTGTTTATCCTTTCCGGGGGCTGGTTTATGATTATTATTTTACTGTACAGTATAACACTGGGTTATGATATGATAAAATTGCTGGTCATGAGACTAACCTGGTATTTGTACTCAGCAATGTTATCTACTCTATACTTTGGAAACCATATCTCGGAAACTATTAACAATGACACCTACTGCCTTTTTTTCTTCAGGAAGCCAATCTGTGGAGGGGTCAGGGGAAGATGTTTTTTCCCACTTGTTTACTCTCCCTTTCTCCTTCACCACCCTCTTATCCTCCGGGCTAGTTACGATAGCTCTTCAAGATTTTGAATATCCTTGGGATACTCAGACCAGCATGTTGTTATTGTTATGTCTCCTGAATGCACTTCAGGTTTTGTTTAAGGTTAAACAACTACTTAGGAATGCCATCCAGAGAACTGTCCTGAGGTGGGATGGTTGTGAGTGGCAGGGAGTGTGGGAGGATATGGGCAGGGTTCTAGAGCAGTGGGCACCTCCAATGCTTTGGAAATTCACCCCTGAACAACTGCAAAATCCTAAAAAACTGGTAGAATGCTTGAAAAAGATGTGTCATCACCCTTGGAATTCCAAAGAGACAAAAATCACTGCAGTGTGCTGGGGCCTGGCCTATGCCTATCGAGCTGCAATCGATGCCACCGTAACCCTAGTGACAGACCCTGCGGCCACTCCAAGTCCTGTGACACACCCAATGTCTACTCCAACCTGTACGATGGACCCTGAGGCCACTCCATCCACTGTGGCCACTCCAGCCCCTTCAGCCACTCCAACCCCCGTGGCCATTCCAGTCCCTGCGGCCACTGCAGCCTCTGCAGCCACAGCAGCCTCTGCGGACACTCCAACCCCTGTGGCCACTCCAGCTCCTGCATCCACTCCAACCCCCGTGACAGACCCAACGGCTGTTCCAATCCATGTGATGGGCCCAGGGGTCATTCCAACCCCTGTGATGGGCCCTGCATCTGGGTCAGGGAAACGGACTGTAGCAGTGCAAGTTGCCCCTGTAACCAAGACAGAATCACAGAATCACAGAATCACAGAATCACACAGAATCACAGAATTTCTAGGTTGGAAGAGACCTCAAGATCATCGAGTCCAACCTCTGACCTAACGCTAGCAGTCCCCACTAAACCATATCCCTAAGCTCTACATCTAAACGTCTTTTAAAGAATTCCAGACATGGTGACTCCACCACTTCCCTGGGCAGCCTGTTCCAATGCCTCACAACCCTTTCAGTAAAGAAGTTCTTCCTAACATCTAACCTAAAACTCCCCTGGCTCAACTTAAGCCCATTCCCCCTTGTCCTGTCACCAGGCACGTGGGAGAACAAACCAACCCCCACCTCGCTACAGCCTCCCTTGAGGTACCTATAGAGAGCGATAAGGTTGCCCCTGAGCCTCCTCTTCTCCAGGCTGAACAAGCCCAGCTCCCTCAGCCGCTCCTCGTAGGACTTGTTCTCCAGGCCCCTCACCAGCTTCGTCGCCCTTCTCTGCACCCGCTCAAGCACCTCGATGTCCTTCTTGTAGCGAGGGGCCCAAAACTGAACACAGTACTCGAGGTGCGGCCTCACCAGAGCCGAGTACAGGGGGACGATCACCTCCCTAGCCCTGCTGGTCACACTGTTCCTGATACAAGCCAGGATGCCGTTGGCCTTCTTGGCCACCTGAGCACACTGCTGGCTCATATTCAACCGACTATCCACCACCACTCCCAGGTCCTTCTCTGCCTGGCAGCTCTCCAACCATTCCTCTCCCAGCCTGTAGCTCTGCTTGGGGTTATTGCACCCCAGGTGGAGGACCCGGCACTTGGCCTTGTTGAACTTCATGCAGTTGACCTCTGCCCATCGGTGCAGCCTATCCAGATCCTCCTGCAGAGCTTTCCTACCCTCAAGCAGATCGACACACGCACCTAACTTGGTGTCATCTGCAAACTTACTGAGGGTGCACTCAATGCCCTCGTCCAGATCATCGATGAAGATATTAAAGAGGACCGGCCCCAGCACCGAGCCCTGGGGGACGCCACTAGTGACTGGCCTCCAACTGGACTTGGCTCCATTCACCACGACTCTTTGGGCCCGGCTATCCAGCCAGTTTCTAACCCAACGAAGTGTATGCCAGTCCAAGCCTAGGGCAGCCAGTTTCTTGAGGAGAATGCTGTGGGAGACGGTGTCAAAAGCCTTGCTGAAGTCAAGGTAGACCACATCCACAGCCTTTCCCTCATCCACCCAGCGCGTCATTTGTCATAGAAGGAGATCAGGTTCGTCAAGCAGGACCTGCCTTTCATAAACCCATGCTGACTGGGCCTGATCGCCTGCTTGCCCTGCAAGTGCCGCGTGATGACTCTCAGGAGGATCTGCTCCATGAGCTTCCCTGGCACTGAGGTCAAACTGACAGGCCTGTAGTTTCCCGGGTCAGTCCTCCGGCCCTTCTTGTAGATGGGCCTCACATTTGCTAGCCGCCAGTCGATTGGGACCTCCCCCGATAGCCAGGACTGCTGATAAATGATGGATAGTGGCTTGGCCAGCTCCTCTGCCAGTTCCCTCAGTACCCTTGGGTGGATCCCATCCGGCCCCATCGACTTGTGCACATCCAAGTGCTGTAGCAGGTCACCAAACAGTTCTTCGTGGATAGTGAGGGCCACATCCTGCTCCCCATCCCCTTCCACCAGCTCAGGGTACTGAGTATCCAGAGAACATCCGGTATTGCCGCTCAAGACTGAGGCAAAGAAGGCATTGAGCACCTCCGCCTTTTCCTCATCTCTTGTAACTAAGTTTCCCCCCGCATCCAGTAAAGGATGGAGATTCTCCTTAGTCCTCCTTTTTGTGTTGATGTATTTATAGAAACGTTTTTTGTTATCTTTAACGGCAGTAGCCAGATTGAGCTCCAGATGAGCTTTGGCCTTTCTAATTTTGTCCCTGCACAGCCTTGCAACATCCTTATAGTCCTCCCTAGTGGCCTGCCCACTTTTCCAAAGATTATAA
The DNA here is from genome assembly GCF_964211825.1 of Aythya ferina. Lineage (NCBI taxonomy): Eukaryota > Metazoa > Chordata > Aves > Anseriformes > Anatidae > Aythya > Aythya ferina. The sequence goes on from NC_140313.1 coordinate 14,290,306, forward strand.
ACCCTCTTTTTTCTCCTAAGATCAAGCCACAATTCTCTGTTGAGCCAGGCTGGTCTTCTTCCCCGCCAGCTCGTCTTTGGGCACGTGGGGACTGACCGTTCCTGCGCCATTACGATTTCCCTCTTGAAGAGCGCCCAGCCTTCCTGGACCTTCAGAACCGCCTCCCAAGGGACTCCACCAACTAGTGTCCTGAGCAGCTCAAAGTCAGCCCTTCGAAAGTCCAATACAGCGGTTTTACTGGTCCCCTTCCTGGCCTCGCCAAGAATAGTGAACTCCACCATTTCGTGGTCACTCTGCCCAAGACAGCTCCCGACAATCACATCTCTCACCAGTCCTTCTCTGTTTGTGAAGAGAAGGTCTAGCGGGACACCACCCCTGGTAGGCTCACTAACCAGCTGCATCAGGAAGCTATCTTCCACGCTCTCCAGAAACCTCCTAGACTGCTTTCTCTGGGCTGTGTTGTGCTTCCAGGATATGTCAGGGAAGTTGAAGTCCCCCACGAGTACAAGAGCTGACGATTTCGCAACTTCTGTCAGCTGCCTGTAGAATTCCTCATCCGTCTCCTCATCCTGGTTCGGCGGTCTATAGCAGACCCCGACCAGGACACTAGCCTTGTTGTCCCTGCCGATCCTAACCCAAAGGGACTCGACCTTGTCATTCCCAGCCTCGAGTTCTACAACCTCGAAAGACTCTCTAATATAGAGAGCCACACCACCACCCCTTCTGTGCTGCCTGTCCCTTCTAAAGAGCTTATAGCCAGGCATTGCAGCACTCCAGTCATGAGACTGGTCCCACCACGTCTCCGTGATGGCAACCAAGTCGTAGCCTGCCTGCCGCACGATGGCTTCCAGCTCCTCCTGTTTGTTACCCATGCTGCGTGCATTGGTGTAGATGCACTTCAGCTGCGCCATTGCCTTATCCTCCGGCCTTGCCATCGTTCCCCCTGGCACAGCCCCAACAATCCTAGCTTCAGCCCCATCCCCCTTCCTACCTAGTTTAAAGCCCTCTCAATGAGCCCTGCCAGCTCCTGGCCCATGATCCTTTTTCCCCTAAAAGATAGGGACCCGTCTGCGGCCATCAGGCCAGGTGCTGAGTAAAGTGCCCCATGATCAAAAAAAACAAGATTTCTGCGTTGGCACCAGCCCCGGAGCCACATGTTTAACAGGTGGGCTTTCCGTGTCCTCTCTGAACCCCTCCCTGCCACCATAGGGATGGATGAAAACACCACCTGCACTCCCGCTCCATCCACTAACCAACCCAGTCCTCTAAAGTCTCTTTTGATAGCCTTGAGGCTTCTCTCTTCGATGTTGTCACTGCCCGCCTGGACTATCAAAAGAGGGTAATAGTCAGAGGGGCGTACCAGGTTGGGAAGCTTCCTGGCAACGTCCCTGACCCTGGCCCCAGGGAGGCAGCAGACTTCCCTACAGGTAGGGTCAGGCCGACAAAAAGGGCCCTCTGTTCCCCTAAGAATCGAGTCTCCAACAACAATAACCCTCCTGTCTTTCTTGGTGGAGGCAGTCCTGAGGCGTGGAGTCGACCTCCTCGCCCTAGGCATCCTCCTGGGAACACTTGCTACCTCTTCCTCAGCTACTGGTCTGTCGAGCTCCAGGGCCTCAAACCTGTTGTGTAAGGGCACCTGGGAATGCGGGGCCAGAAGGGGAGGGCGTCACCTGCGATGTCAAGCAGGGACCTGTTTCCATTCCTCCTCAGCTCCCAGATCCCCTCCCTCTGCCCGACGGCTACAGGGCGGGGGGTCCACCCCCATTTGAGGAGTCACACCTCGGTACCTCTCCTTGAGGCCCTGCAGGGAGTTACTCCAGAAGTCTATCTCCCGCTCACACTCCCTGATGTCCCTCAACCTCTCCACCTCCTCCTTGAGCTCCGCCACCATGCGGACCAGATCATCCACCTGCTCGCACCTCACACACGCAGTTTCTCTGCCTCCCGCTGATGGCAGCAACAGGCTCAGACACTCCCTGCATCCGGTGACCTGAACTGCGGCATTTTTTAACGGGTAGTCAGTCTGGGTGTGTACCGACTTCCTGGAGAGCGCACCGTGCCTGGTGGAGACCATTATCACCTAGCTACGGCTGTTGTTAAGGAGGTGTTGTTTGTGTGTAGGGGGAGCGCTCTGCCCTTCCTGCGCGCCCTGCCTGTGCAAACTGCCGCGCTAACTACCTCGCAACTCCCTTCTGACGCGCCACGCCCTGTTTGCCCGACCTGTTCGCCGCGCTCCTGGTCGCTCGCGCTCCCTAGGGGCAGCTTTTGAACGCCTGGGGAGGGGGTGCTGCTGGCTCCGCCTTCGCCTCTTCAGTCTCCCTCACGAGGGCTGCCGGGTCCTGGCGGCTCCCTCAAGTAGGCTCGATGCCGGAAAAATTAGCCCTGCCTGGCCCGATCCCCCGCTCCGCTGCAGAACGCGTCTGCCCCGGAGCCGATCGCCTCAGCAAATGGCCAAAAGACAAAAAAAAAAGACAAGACAAAACAATGGATGAGAAAGTCAGGTCGTTTAGAACACAGAGGAACTCTTACTCGGACTGGAGAGGAAGACAACGACGGGATGGGCTACTCTGCAATGGCTGGGCTATCATGCGAATGGAAAGATGAAGAGGAAGATATCATAAAAGCATCAATAACTACCTGAGGCCTATCCCAGAGTGAGCTACGAGATATGCAAAAGGATTTTGGTCATTGTCCCTTTTTTTTTTTTTTTTTTTTTTGTTTCTTTGTCTGGATAGCTGCATCTGTTCCTGTGGCTGGAGAGGCTACAAGGGATGCAGATGACATAACTTTCTGCTGAGTGGGTGCCATGACTGAACGTTTCAGCTTCTCACTCTGTCCTCCCAGTAGGCAGGCTGGGGGTGCAGCAGAAGCTGGGAGGGGACAGACCCAGGACAGCTGACCCAAACTGGCCAAAGGGGTATTCCATCCCATCTGACGTCATACTGAACAATTAATATGGGGTCCCATGCAAACTGCCATGCTGCGCTTCTGGATACCGTTCTCCCTAGGGTCTGCTTATGTACGTGTACAATAGGGGATTAAAAGGGCCAGTCAAATTGTAGTCCCATAGCTGGGAAAAAACAAGAAACCTTGAAGAATATAGGGAGTGTTGAGGGATTTCTTGAAGCAGCAAAAATCCCATGGCTTGTAATAGCTGAGCAAACCAAGCTAGCAGGGCAACTATGAGAAGTTCCCATGACAGTGTTCCCACATCGACCACTTGAGGAATTCGGGAAAATATTGTTACCAGTAGCTGGCCTCAAGGACAAGGTCTATGTGGCTGCTAATCACAAGGGGGTTGTTTTCCTCCCTGGGGCCAGGGTCAGGGACGTTGCCAGGAAGCTTCCCAACCTGGTATGCCCCTCTGACTATTACCCTCTTTTGATAGTCCAGGCGGGAAGTGACAACATCGAAGAGAGAAGCCTCAAGGCTATCAAAAGAGACTTTAGGGGACTGGGACAGTTAGTGGATGGAGCGGGAGTGCAGGTGGTGTTTTCATCCATCCCTATGGTGGCAGGGAGGGGTTCAGAGAGGACACGGAAAGCCCACCTGTTAAACATGTGGCTCCGGGGCTGGTGCCAACGCAGAAATCTTGTTTTTTTTGATCATGGGGCACTTTACTCAGCACCTGGCCTGATGGCCGCAGACGGGTCCCTATCTTTAAGGGGAAAAAGGATCCTGGGCCAGGAGCTGGCAGGGCTCATTGAGAGGGCTTTAAACTAGGTAGGAAGGGGGATGGGGCTGAAGCTAGGATTGTTGGGGCTGTGCCAGGGGGAACGGTGGCAAGGCCGGAGGATAAGGCAATGGCGCAGCTGAAGTGCATCTACACCAATGCACGCAGCATGGGTGTCCTGGTTTCAGTTAGAACAGAATTAATTTTCTTCCTAGTAGCTGGTGGAATGCTGTGTTTTGGCTTAGGATGAGAAGAGTGCTGATAACACCCCGATGTTTTAATTGTTGCAGAGCAGTGCTTATACCAAGCCAAGGACATCTCAGCCTTTCGCTCTGTCCTGCCAACAGGCAGGCTGGGGGTGCAGCAGGAGCTAGGAGGGGACAGACCCAGGACAGGTGACCCAAACTAGCCAAAGGGGTATTCCATACCATCTGACGTCATGCTAAACAATATATAGGGGTGGCTAGCCGGGGGGAGGGGGCTGGACTGCTCGGGGCTAGGCTGGGCATCGGTCAGCGGGTGGTGACCAATTGCATTGTGCATCACTTGTTTGTACATATTATTATTACTTTCCTATTATCACCATTGTATTATTATTATTATTATTGTTATTATTATTTTGTTATTATTATTTTCCTGTCTTATTAAACTGTCTTTATCTCAACTCACGGGCTTCACTTTCCATTTCTCTCCCCCGTCCCAGAGAGGGAGGGGGGAGGGTGAGCGAACGGCTGCGTGGTGTTTAGCTGCCAGCCGGGTTAAACCACGACAGTCTTTTTGGCGCCCAACGTGGGGCTCGAAAGGTTGAGATAATGGCAGATCTGACCAGAGTGTGTTAAACTAAAATTGGTGTAAGTATTAGACCTGCTTAATAGTCACTTGTCATAATGCTGATTGCTTTAATCTCAACTCTGCTGCGCCTGTTTTCCAAATTGAGTATTATAGTACATTATTTTCCGTATTTGCTCTCTGTCATGTTGTTTATCCTCTCCGGGCCCTGGTTTCAGATCATTATGGTACTGAGTGTTGTAGCAATGGCTTATGAGACGATGAGATATCTGGTCATGACTCTAACTTGGTATTTGTACTCAGTAACATCGTTGACTCTGTACTTTGGAAACTCTATCTTGGAAACTATTAGCAATTATACCTATTGTTTTTTTCCATTAGGGAGTCAATCTGTGGAGGGGAAAGGGGAAGATATTTTTTCTTACTTGATTACTCTCCCTTTCTCCTTCACCACCCCTGTATCCTCCTGGATCACTATGCCTTCCTCCTTCACCACCCTCTTACCCTCCGAGCTTGCTACAATAGCTCTCCAAGATATTGAATATTCTTGGGATACTCAGACCAGCATAGTCTTGTTGTTCTGCCTCCTGAATGAATTTCAGGTTTTGCTTAAAGTTAAACAACTACTTAGGAAGCTCATCCGGAGATCTGCCCGGAGGCAGTATAGTTGTGGGTCTGTCCCCACGTGCCCAAAGACGAGCTGGCGGGGAAGAAGACCAGCCTGGCTCAACAGAGAATTGTGGCTTGATCTTAGGAGAAAAAAGAGGGTTTATAATCTTTGGAAAAGTGGGCAGGCCACTAGGGAGGACTATAAGGATGTTGCGAGGCTGTGCAGGGACAAAATTAGAAAGGCCAAAGCTCATCTGGAGCTCAATCTGGCTACTGCCGTTAAAGATAACAAAAAACGTTTCTATAAATACATCAACACAAAAAGGAGGACTAAGGAGAATCTCCATCCTTTACTGGATGCGGGGGGAAACTTAGTTACAAGAGATGAGGAAAAGGCGGAGGTGCTCAATGCCTTCTTTGCCTCAGTCTTGAGCAGCAATACCGGATGTTCTCTGGATACTCAGTACCCTGAGCTGGTGGAAGGGGATGGGGAGCAGGATGTGGCCCTCACTATCCACGAAGAACTGTTTGGTGACCTGCTACGGCACTTGGATGTGCACAAGTCGATGGGGCCGGATGGGATCCACCCAAGGGTACTGAGGGAACTGGCAGAGGAGCTGGCCAAGCCACTATCCATCATTTATCAGCAGTCCTGGCTATCGGGGGAGGTCCCAATCGACTGGCGGCTAGCAAATGTGAGGCCCATCTACAAGAAGGGCCGGAGGACTGACCCGGGAAACTACAGGCCTGTCAGTTTGACCTCAGTGCCAGGGAAGCTCATGGAGCAGATCCTCCTGAGAGTCATCACGCGGCACTTGCAGGGCAAGCAGGCGATCAGGCCCAGTCAGCATGGGTTTATGAAAGGCAGGTCCTGCTTGACGAACCTGATCTCCTTCTATGACAAATGACGCGCTGGGTGGATGAGGGAAAGGCTGTGGATGTGGTCTACCTTGACTTCAGCAAGGCTTTTGACACCGTCTCCCACAGCATTCTCCTCAAGAAACTGGCTGCCCTAGGCTTGGACTGGCATACACTTCGTTGGGTTAGAAACTGGCTGGATAGCCGGGCCCAAAGAGTCGTGGTGAATGGAGCCAAGTCCAGTTGGAGGCCAGTCACTAGTGGCGTCCCCCAGGGCTCGGTGCTGGGGCCGGTCCTCTTTAATATCTTCATCGATGATCTGGACGAGGGCATTGAGTGCACCCTCAGTAAGTTTGCAGATGACACCAAGTTAGGTGCGTGTGTCGATCTGCTTGAGGGTAGGAAAGCTCTGCAGGAGGATCTGGATAGGCTGCACCGATGGGCAGAGGTCAACTGCATGAAGTTCAACAAGGCCAAGTGCCGGGTCCTCCACCTGGGGTGCAATAACCCCAAGCAGAGCTACAGGCTGGGAGAGGAATGGTTGGAGAGCTGCCAGGCAGAGAAGGACCTGGGAGTGGTGGTGGATAGTCGGTTGAATATGAGCCAGCAGTGTGCTCAGGTGGCCAAGAAGGCCAACGGCATCCTGGCTTGTATCAGGAACAGTGTGACCAGCAGGGCTAGGGAGGTGATCGTCCCCCTGTACTCGGCTCTGGTGAGGCCGCACCTCGAGTACTGTGTTCAGTTTTGGGCCCCTCGCTACAAGAAGGACATCGAGGTGCTTGAGCGGGTGCAGAGAAGGGCGACGAAGCTGGTGAGGGGCCTGGAGAACAAGTCCTACGAGGAGCGGCTGAGGGAGCTGGGCTTGTTCAGCCTGGAGAAGAGGAGGCTCAGGGGCAACCTTATCGCTCTCTATAGGTACCTCAAAGGAGGCTGTAGCGAGGTGGGGGTTGGTTTGTTCTCCCACGTGCCTGGTGACAGGACAAGGGGGAATGGGCTTAAGTTGAGCCAGGGGAGTTTTAGGTTAGATGTTAGGAAGAACTTCTTTACTGAAAGGGTTGTGAGGCATTGGAACAGGCTGCCCAGGGAAGTGGTGGAGTCACCATGTCTGGAATTCTTTAAAAGACGTTTAGATGTAGAGCTTAGGGATATGGTTTAGTGGGGACTGCTAGCGTTAGGTCAGAGGTTGGACTCGATGATCTTGAGGTCTCTTCCAACCTAGAAATTCTGTGATTCTGTGTGATTCTGTGATTCTGTGATTCTGTGATTCTGTCTTGGTTACAGGGGCAACTTGCACTGCTACAGTCCGTTTCCCTGACCCAGATGCAGGGCCCATCACAGGGGTTGGAATGACCCCTGGGCCCATCACATGGATTGGAACAGCCGTTGGGTCTGTCACGGGGGTTGGAGTGGATGCAGGAGCTGGAGTGGCCACAGGGGTTGGAGTGTCCGCAGAGGCTGCTGTGGCTGCAGAGGCTGCAGTGGCCGCAGGGACTGGAATGGCCACGGGGGTTGGAGTGGCTGAAGGGGCTGGAGTGGCCACAGTGGATGGAGTGGCCTCAGGGTCCATCGTACAGGTTGGAGTAGACATTGGGTGTGTCACAGGACTTGGAGTGGCCGCAGGGTCTGTCACTAGGGTTACGGTGGCATCGATTGCAGCTCGATAGGCATAGGCCAGGCCCCAGCACACTGCAGTGATTTTTGTCTCTTTGGAATTCCAAGGGTGATGACACATCTTTTTCAAGCATTCTACCAGTTTTTTAGGATTTTGCAGTTGTTCAGGGGTGAATTTCCAAAGCATTGGAGGTGCCCACTGCTCTAGAACCCTGCCCATATCCTCCCACACTCCCTGCCACTCACAACCATCCCACCTCAGGACAGTTCTCTGGATGGCATTCCTAAGTAGTTGTTTAACCTTAAACAAAACCTGAAGTGCATTCAGGAGACATAACAATAACAACATGCTGGTCTGAGTATCCCAAGGATATTCAAAATCTTGAAGAGCTATCGTAACTAGCCCGGAGGATAAGAGGGTGGTGAAGGAGAAAGGGAGAGTAAACAAGTGGGAAAAAACATCTTCCCCTGACCCCTCCACAGATTGGCTTCCTGAAGAAAAAAAGGCAGTAGGTGTCATTGTTAATAGTTTCCGAGATATGGTTTCCAAAGTATAGAGTAGATAACATTGCTGAGTACAAATACCAGGTTAGTCTCATGACCAGCAATTTTATCATATCATAACCCAGTGTTATACTGTACAGTAAAATAATAATCATAAACCAGCCCCCGGAAAGGATAAACAACATGACAGGGAACACATACAATAAGAAATGTGCTATAAAACTCAATTTGGAAAACAGGCACAGCAGACCTGACATCAAAGCAATCAACTTTGTGACTAGAAACTATTAATCAGATCTAATACTGATACCAGTTTTGGTTTAACACACTCTTGTCAAATCTGTCGTTATCTCAACCCTTCGTGCCCCACGTTGGGCACCAAAAAGGACTGTTATGGTTTAACCCAGTCGGCAGCTAAGCACCACACAGACATTCGCTCACCCTCCCCCCTCCCTCTCTGGGATGGGGGAAGAGAATTAGAAAGAAATTAAAACCTGTGGGTTAAGATAAAATACAGTTTATTAGGACAGAAAAGAAAGGAAAATAATAATAATGAGTACTACTATTAATAATGTGTACAAACAAGTGATGCACAATGCAATTGCTCACCTCCCGCTGACCAATGCCCAGCCTATCCCTGAGCAGCCGGTCCTCCCACCCAGACAGCCCCCCCACGTTAACTGTTCAGCATGACGTCAGATGGCATGGAATACCCCTTTGGCCAGTTTGGGTCAGCTGTCCTGTGTCTGTCCCCTCCCAGCTCCTGCTGCACCCCCAGCCTGCCTACTGGGAGGACAGAGTGAGAACTGCATCCCTTGTAGCTTCTCCAGCCACAGGAACAGATGCAGCTATCCAGACAAAGAAACAAAAAAAAAAAAAAAAAAAGGGGAACATTAGTGTCTGAAGGCAACAATGAGTATACCTGTGGGAGGTGCACCCAGGAAGAACTGCACAGTGTGGTGACAGAACTTCAGGAAGAGGTGGACAGGCTGAAGAGCATCAGGGAGTCAGAGAAGAAGATCAACTGGTGGAATCATACTCTACCATCCCTGAGACAGATGCATCAGCCAGCCACAGTGCAAGAAACGAAGGATCCACTACCCTTTTGCCACCATCATGCAGAAGGAGGGACCTAAGAGGGGGGAATGGAATCAGGTTTCTGCTCGGGGCAGGAAAATCCCCTCCCTGAATGCCTTCCCTTCCCATGTGCCTTTACATAACAGGTATGAAGCTCTGGATCTTGATGGCCAGAAAAATGATGATGTGGATGAAGGTCCATTCAGGTTGGAGGGGTCACCTAGGGCAAGTCAGCCTACCCCCTGTATCACAACCACCTCCGTTGCAAAAAGAAGGAAGGATTATTGTCATAGGTGACCCCTTCTGAGGGGAACAGAGGGCCCAATATGCTGTCTGGACCCAACCCATAGGGAAGTCTGCTGCCTCCCTGTGGCCCAAGTAAGAGATGTTACTGGAAAGCTAACTAGCCTGATACGTTCCTCAGATTAATATCCATTATTGATTTGTCATATTGGTAGCGATGAAGTAGGAAAGAGAAGTCCAAGGGCAATCATAAGGGACTTCAGGGCCTTGGGGCGATTGGTTAAAGGATCAGGGACACAGGTAGTGTTTTCCTCTATCCAGGCAGAACCAGCTGATCAATATGTGGCTCCGAGGCTGGTGTTACTGGCAGAATTTTGGGGTTCTTCATCATGGGATGGTCTACACAACACCAGGCCTACTGGCACCTGATGGGTTGCACTTCTCAGAGGGGGAAAAGGAGTTCTGTGTAGGAGTTAGCAGTTGTGATTGATAGAGCTTTAAACTAGATTTGAAGGGGGAAAGGGATAAAAATAGGCTCGCTAGTGATAAGCTATGGGATGGTACGCCAAAATTTGGGGGACTGCATGCTAGTGAGGCCCTTCAGTCTGTTCCAGGAGGTGCTCAGTACACTGAAGTACGTTTGAAATGTTTCTACACCATTGCACAGAACAAGACGAGCTAGAAGCCTTGGCTCAGTCCCAGAGCTACGACATCATTGACATAAGCGAAACCTGGTGGGAGGACTCCTGCAACTGGTGTGTTACAATGAATGATTACTGGCTCTTCAAAAAGGATATTGGCCGACCTCATTGCGGGACCTCTCTCAATTATTTTTCAATGGTCTTGGGAATCTGGAGAGGTCCCTTCTGACTGGAAGCTGGCAAATGTTGTGCCAATTTTCAAGAAGGGCAAGGAAGAAGATCCTAGCAATTACAGGCCTGTCAGTCTCACATCAGTGCCTGGTAAAATTATGGAGAAGATGATCCTTGAAGTTATTGAAGTGCACCTGGGGGACAATACAGTCATTGGTCCCAGCCAACATGGGTTCATGAGGGTTAGGTCCTGCCTAACAAATTTGATTTCCTTTTATGATAAGATCACCCATCTAGTCAATCAAGAGAAACCAGCTGATGTGATCTTTTTGGACTTCAGCAAGGCTTTTGATTTTTTGATTTTTTGGTTATGATTCATATTAGTGGCTGCTTGTTGCTGTAATAAGGACATGCATGAGGCTAAATCAGTGAACAAAGGCAATGAGTTTTATTAGAAATATTAGTATAAGTATAAAAGTAATTAGACAGAGGAGGCAAAGAAAAACAAATAAAATAAAATGACTTTGATCCTAAATATTAGAAATATTAGCTGAGAACAATTCTGATTTCAACTGTCATTTTCCCTTTTTTTTTTTTTTTCCAGTGTAAGCAAGGAATCTGAATTCCCAAAGCTGGGCTATTTTTAATCCATATTTTGTGTCTGCGTAGGAAATGCTACAAGCACTAGGACTACATCTCAGATGGAAATAGTTGCTACACACCATCACTTACTAGATATCAGCTAAGTAAAAAGAAACTTTTGAAGTACAACAGCATGCACATTAGGTGTAAACATTTGTCCTTCACAACAACTACAGGTTGTTCATTACAGTTCTAAATTTCATTATCTCTTATCTTATCTTATCTTTTATTTATTTTTTCCCATAGGATTTCCTATGCATAGGTCTTCCTCCAAATGCAACCTGACACTGTTGTTTGGGAATGCCGGGTAAAGCCTACCCAAAAGAGGGAGATCTGGATCACCTCAACCTGGCTTAGAGTGATTAAACTAACATTCTTGAGCTGGAAAGCAAAGAAGCATTTGTCAAGCTGTGCAAAGCAACTGCTGCTGGATTCACGTTTTGTCACAGATTTGAGGGGAGAGAACAGAGGGGACCAGAGATACTGGTGACAGCACAGGCACCTCATAGGACAAAAACCTCAGAGCAGAAATCTTTGGTTCAAAGTCTCAATCCATAAAGCTTTTCTCATTCCACTTAGGAAAAACAGAAACCACACCTGCAGGATGTAAATCACTGAGCAATGCAATTTTGCCATTTCAGCTTTGATTATCAAAACGTTGGAGGCAGTGAGATGAGCTATGCACTGCAGTCAGGTATGTCCATTTGGAATGAGGACTGCTCTGCTGGAGTTGCTACAGTTTCTCCTGGATCAGACCAGAATAACCAAGAGCAGAATTTGGCCTGATGTATTCAAAGGGTCATTTGTGGGACAGTGATAATAATGATTTGTAAATTGAAAGAGATTTTCTCAGGTCAGATTGTGATTTCCTCAGCTGATGAGGTAGATGAAATTGAACTTTCTAGACAGAGTAGCACAACAAGTACAAACATATTTGCCGAGTACAGAGACAAGCAAAAATCATCTCAAAATCTTTGAGCATGGATTGCCATATATCAAATATTAGCGATAAAGCAATTACTGCAGAGAAATAATTTCTGAGCTGGCTATTATGATTACCCTTGAACTGAATTAAAAAAAAAAAATAGAAGTAGGTGGTGTCTCTTTCTCATTAGTGTAAACATGTGGCCATGTTTTGATCCTATTTACCTACCTACAACTGCCAAATAAGACTGTGGCACACTTATTTGCCCTCATCAAAGTTGTGCTGAAGTCACATCCAAACTAGCTCAAGGTTTATTAAATCCTCATCCAAGATCCTTCTAATTAAATTATAAAATTTGTCTTTCATGCTGTCATCTCTTCTACCACTGACCATTTCTTGTGTTATCTGCACAAAATCTGGGATCACAGCTGAAGCCAAAACCATTTCAAAACCACATTGACAGTTTTGTATTGATGCAGTAAATAAATGTAAAAAGAATGTGATTTTACATAATTTGAAGAATATTATTATGCAGTATATATTAATAATACCACTTCCTCTTTAATCCTTTTTGAGTATGAAAGAATAATTAGAGAATTTATTTATTTTTTTTTTCACTTTTTTTTCTAAATGTAAGGAAACCAAAGGGAAAGACTTTTCCCCCATAATACTGTGTAATAGCTGTGATTTAGAGAAGAACAATAGCTTTCTCTACCTCTCTAGCAGAATGAAAAAAATATTAAATGTTTTTTCCCCTTTCCTTTCCTTTCCTTTCCTTTCCTTTCCTTTCCTTTCCTTTCCTTTCCTTTCCTTTCCTTTCCTTTCCTTTCCTTTCCTTTCCTTTCCTTTCCTTTCCTTTCCTTTCCTTTCCTTTCCTTTCCTTTCCTTTCCTTTCCTTTCCTTTTTACTTGACCGTGGATAGATTAATTATAGTTCTTCACTCTAAAGCAGCTGTGTTAGTATCATGCATGCTAAATAAGTTTACAGTTGTGTGATATCATAATTGGAATTTAGTAAGCTTTGAACTACCCACGCTTGAATTGAGCTCTGTGAGCCTAGAGCAAAGCTTTTGACATCTCAAATGCTGTAATGGAAAACTGTGAGAGAATTACAATATTCAGAGTCCCCTAGATCCCCTTCCTCTCTCCCTCTGACATTACACATTATCTCCAGTAGTGCCAGTAGAGGCTTTGTTGTGGGTCACACCACCGCATCCCATAAATTCTTCCTTGTCTTGTCTTTCACAATGTATAACCATTGAAAAGTCTGCCATGTTTGCTAGAAATACCCAGCAGCCTAAAATCAGCATGTTGCAGCCAACCAGTATAATACAGCAGATGTTTAGACAAGGAAAAACATGGTCTGGCTGCAGATAAAGAGTGTTAAAAAATAAAATAAAATAAAATAAAATAAAATAAAATAAAATAAAATAAAATAAAATAAAATAAAAAATAAATAAAAAGGATAATAAGGGCTGGGATTTGTGTCCTTTACCCTAGAATGTCCCTTTGCAGTAAATGTTGTGCAGGAGAACAGGTAAGTGTCAGGAGGACAGAGCCAGGTTCTTGGTGACATCCAATGACAGGACAAGGGGCAATGGGTGCAAGCTGGAACATAAGAGGTTCCACTTAAATATGAGACAAAACTTTTTTATGGTGAGGGTGACAGAACACTGGAACAGGCTGCCCAAGGGGGTTGTGGAGTCTCCTTCTCTGGAGACATTCAAAACCCACATGGATGCATTCCTGTGTGATGTGATTTAGGTGTTCCAGCTCTGGCACGGGAATTGGACTAGATGATCTTTCAGTGTCCCTTCCAATCCCTAATACTCTGTGACTGTGTGTATGATTCTGAACCTTCCCTGTCGCAGCTTGACTCCATTTCCATGTGTCCTATTGCTGGTCACCAGAGAGAAGAGATCAGCACCTGGCCCTCCACTTGTGGTGGTTTTACCATGCTGGGCAGCTAAACCTCACAACTGCTCTCTAACTCCCCCTCCTTTAGATGAGGAGGGGGAGAAGTAAAGCAAAGAACAACTCACGGGTTGAGATAAGGATAATTTAATTAAAGGGAAATAATTATAATAATTAAATAAAGACTACCATGAACTAAACAATTTAACTAAGAGGAAATAAAAAGGGAAAGGGGAAGAGGGAGGGGAAAAGGAAAAATAAAAAGAAGGGAGGAAAACAAACAAACAAAATAAATGAAGGCTATATGGAAGTGCAGAGGAAAGAAATTACTCTCTACTTCCCAAAAATGAGTGATGATTGACCACGTCCTTGAAGCAAGGCCTCAACGCACACAGCCGGTGTTTGAGAGGAGGACCGACGTTTTCCCAAAGAGAGCCCACCCCTCCCCTCTTCTTCCTGTTTCCACCTTTTATTGCTGAGTGTGACATCACATGGTATGGAATATCCCTTTGATTGGTTTAGGTCAGCTGCCCTAGTGATGTTTCTCTCCTCACTTTTTGCCCACCCCCTAGGAGGGTTAGAGAAAGGCCCAATGCTGTGCCACTGCTGCTCAGCAGTAGACACAACACTGGTGTGATAACACTGCTGTTCCAGCTACAAGTGCAGAGTATGGCACTGTATGGGCTGCTGCAGGGAAAGTTAACATTCCAGCCAGACCCAGTACACCACTCCCCTTTGTGAGGAAGCTGTAGACTGTGATGAGGTCTCCTTCAGCCTCCTTTTTTCAAGGCTGAACAAACCAAGTGACCTCAGCCACTCCTTGTACGTTTTTCCCTCTAGGCTCTTCACCATCTTCGTAGCCCTTCTCTGGACACTCTTTAACAGTTTCACATCCTTTTTGTACTGTGGTGCCCAGAATTGCACACAGTAATTGAGGTGAGGCCGCAACAGCACAGAGTAGAGCAGGACAATCACTTCCCTTGACCAAATAGCATTGTCATGCTTGATGCACCCCAGGATATGGTTGGCCCTCCTGGCTGCCAAGGCACAATGCTGGCTCGTATTCAGCTTGCTGTCAACCAAAACCCTCAGACCCCTCTCTGCGGGGCTGCTGTCCAGTGTCTTGTTGCCCAGTCTGTATGTATAGCCAGGGTTGTCCTTTCCCAGGTACAGGACCTGACACTTGCTCCTGTTAATCTTCATGCAGTTGGTGATCGCCCAGCTCTCCAATCTGTCCAGATCTCTCTGCAAGGCCTTTCCAGTTTCAACAGAGTCAACAACTCCTCCCAGTTTAGTATCGTCAGCAAATTCAAAAACACCTTCTAGTCCTACATACAAATAGTTTATGAAAGCATTGAGAAAAACTGGCCCTAAAATGGAGGCCTGGGGAACCCCACTGGTGACTAGCTGCTAGCCTGATATAACCCGATTTGCCATAACACTTTGAGCCCTACCCATCAGCCAATTGTTCACCCATCATATGATGTTTTTATCTAGCTGTATGCTGGACATTTTGTCCAGTAGGATCCTATGAGAAACTGTATGAAAAGCTTTACTGAAATCCTAAAAGATTACCTAGCTATTTTCCCTTGATCGACTAGATGGGTGATCTTATCATAAAAAGAAATTGTGTTAAACAGGACCTACCCCTCATGTACCCATGTTGGCTGTGACCTATGACTGCATTGTCTCCCAGGTGCATTTCAATAACTCCCAGCACAATCTTCTCCATATTTTTATCATGCACTACATGAGACTGACAGGCCTATAGTTACCAGGGTCTTCTTTCTTGCCCTTCTTGAAAGGTCACACAACTTGTGGAAGCTTCCAGTCAATTGGGACCTCTCTAGATTCCCAAGACCATTGAAAAATAATTGAGAAAGGTCCTGCAATCATGTCAGCCAGCTCTCTGAGCACCCTGGGATGAATCCCATCAAGCCGCATGGACTTGTATGCATCCACGTGGAGCAGCAAATCCCACACACATTTAGGGTTGTCTGGGAGTTTATCATTCCCACCGTCATGGTCCTCCAGCTCAGGGCACCCAGGGTCCCAAAGCACATCATCGGCGTTGAAGACAGAGGCAAAGAAGGCATTAAACGTCTCTGCTTTGCCTATGTCCTTGTTTGTGAGGTGACCATCCCCATGAAGTAGCGGACCTATGTTTTCTCTGGTCTTCCTTTTTCTGTTCACATATTTTAAAAGGCCCTTTTTATTGTCTCTCACAGTCCTGGCCAGCTTCAACTCTAATTGGGCTTTGACCACATGAATTTTCTTCCTATAAAGGTGAACAGTTCCTTTAGTGCTTCCTTGTTGCCTAACCCTGCTTCCAGCAGCCATACACTTTCTTTTTGTGCCTAAGCTCCAGAGAAGATCTCTGCTAGGCCAAACTGACCTTCTGCCCAGCCTGCTTGAATTCTGTTATTTTGGATTTACCTGATTTGCCTCCGCTTTTAGGAGGCAGTACTTAAAGACTGACCAGCACTGATGGACTCTGACGCCTTCAAAAGCAGTTTCCCAGGAGACCTTACTAACTAGTTCCCTGAGCAGCCTGAAGTCTGCTCTCCTCATATCCAGGGTTGAAGTTTTGGTGGCAGTTTTCCTTCTGTCGCCCAAACTTTTAAACTCAACTGCTTCATGGTCACTATGACCAAGACAGCTGCCTATTGCCACGTCACCCACAAAACCCTCTCTGTTCTCAAGCAACAGATCAAGGAGGGCACCTTTCCTAGTTGGCTCCCTTGGTGCCTGCACCAAGAAGTTATCATCTAGGTGCTTTAAGAACCTCCTGGACCTGCTTGTGTCAGCTGTCTGATATTCCCATTTAAAGTCTGGCAAGTTGAAGTCCCCCATGAGGACAAAGACAGTTGATTGTGAGGTAAAAGCAACCTAATATTTTTCTTTCAGAAAAATACACGGCACTTTCACAAACATTTTAAAAAACATACGGAGGTCACTGTTTAATAATCTCTCTAATATTTTTGGTCAGACAATATCTGGCTTACCCAAAAATGCAGTTCCCTTGCTCTTACAAACTTCAGTCAGAAAGAAGTCTGCATTGTGGATAAAGACATGCAGCCTTTCTAAGCCTCTGCAAATTACTACATACACAGTGATTAAAAACTCCAAGTTTTGTTAAACTAATTCAAATTAAATATTTTGTGTCATATCATTAAACTCTTATTAAAATGTAATTAGTGTAGATTTAAATATTATCATTTACCTTGCAGAATTATTTTTTTTACTTTCTACAATAAATATTTTACTAGAAAAATCCAATAACTTAATTATTTGCTTGATTTTATATTTTATTTTATTTTAAATAAATCTCTTACTTCACAAGCTTCCACAGCATAGCAGATGCATTTTCACCTTCCAAGCACTCATCTGAAAACTCAACAAATTTATCTAGTTTAGCAACATTTTGACAATGTTTAGCTAACACTGTTTTCTACTTGTGCATGAAGAAAGGGAGGCTGGCTTGCAATAAAATTGAAGGGACCCTCATATATGCATTTAATGTTTTGTGAAGTTCACAAGCTATCAGGAAAAAAAGTACTATCAAATTTGAACAATCTTAAAATACTTCAATTTAGCTAAAATTCAGCTGAATTAACCTAATGTGATCTACTGCTTCCTGTAAGCAAAAACTCAAATACTTACTTATTTTCTCCAAATGCCAGCAACTCTCTTGCTACACAATATTTTACATGATGAAATATAACTTTCATTTCCTGGATTTGCAAAGGAAATTGGATATTAAAAATTGTATCATGGGATAGGCAGTCCCAAGAAACTCCACTGTAGAGTAATTCTTCTCACATGCAACTGTAACTTTTCCAGGGGATAACTCAGCTTTACATAAAATGTGGTTTAGCAGTGACTGGGCTCTAAGAAGCTGTTTATTATCAACTCAATAAATCAAAAGGGCATTTTTGTAGTCTCATCAATATGTATTTGATTTTAATAAAGCTATATTAAAAACAGTATCATTCTTACGAACTAAAAAATGCTGAAAATTTTGTGGCCATTTTCATAATTCAGCCTTTTATTCTGAATGCATGAAATAAGATTAAGCTGACAGATTTTACTACAGAATGATATTCTTTAATTTTCTTACTCTTTCTTAAAATACGTGTGTTTTTAAAACATATTTTTTTAGCTGCTATCACAGACCTGCAACAAGTAACTCAGCTATTTAAAATCTGAAGGAATTTGGTTACTGTTAGTTTTTGCTGTGTAGTGGTATTTAGAAAATGACAACTTTTGCAGTAGATTTCTCTATTAACCATAAATTTAATTACTTAATTATTAACTGAACAACAATGGATTGGGAAGCATCTGAGATTGATTAACTGTTATGGTTTTAAGTGTCTATTTAAAATATGGTGATAAATTTGGTGAAGTCTGTTTCTGTTCAAAGGCAAAGCAAAACAATAGTACATTACAGAAGAAAAATGGGATGAAACATTTGCAAAATTACACGCAATAACATCTTGTTATACATTACAATTCATCTCATCAATTTCTTTGCACATGCAGATTTAGTTGTGGTAATATATATTCAAGTATTATACTCAGTTACATTTTTGATTAAACATGATATAATTGTCACTAAAATTAGTAGTTTAAGGTATAGCCTTCCTGGTTTTGCTTCATAAACATTTTTTATTTTATTTTATTTTATTTTATTTTATTTTATTTTATTTTATTTTATTTTATTTTATTTTATTTTATTTTATTTATTTTTGTTAACCACTATGCCCCTAGTTTACAGGAAAAACACCGACAATATCAAATTTCATAGCTCATTTGTTTTGGTAAATACAAGTCCCCTTTCCTTCAACCCTCTCACAGCATCAGGTATGCTATCTAGCTCCTTTTAGTACAAATTCAGGCACAAGAAGTTCATTTTAGATGCTGCTTAGAATACAGCTTAATTCTTGTTACCTCTAAACCAGTCCTTCAAACATTATTTTGGCTTGTCCTCATGCTACACAAGGATATGCAACATTTATTTTTATTGTCAAGCTGCAACACTCCAACAGCATCAGCCATCCATTCTAATTATTTCAGGAACTGTGAGGTCATTTGCTCTAAAGAAATATGTCTTAATAATCTAAAGGAACAGTTTGGCCCAAAGAAGACCAAGGACACTTGAAACATGGAAGAGGAGACAGCCAGAGATTAAAAGCTTTCTGAACTTGGAAAACCTTTCTGAACTTGGAATGCAATTTAGAGCTCATTGTGGGAGGAACCTTGACACCCACTCACACGGTAAGTCTCCAGCTGATGGTCACTAGGGATGCAGTGCACAGACGGATGCCCTAAATTTACACTTCCCAGTGATTATGGATCTGCTCGGAGCTTCAGCTCACCCTTAGCACATTTCCAAGAGGACTTTTCATAAGTATGATCGAGGCAGCCTTTCCTGCTTGACTGTGTGCTTCCCTTGTAGCTGAGCTTTCAGTTTTCTCTTGTTTGTCTTGATGGGAACTGAAATAGAGCTGTGAGGTTTGGAAAAGGGGCTGAGGCTCCTACACCGCCATCCAGAGGACAACAAAGCAATATGGTTTAGTGGAGGACTTGTTAGTGTTAGGTCAGAGGTTGGACTCGATGATCTTGAGGTCTCTTCCAACCTAGAAATTCTGTGATTCTGTGATATGGAACAAGCTTTATTCTGTATCACTGTCATGAGATATGTGGCCTTGAGAGTACACTTTATCAGCCTTGATAGTAGTAGCCTATCTAGAAATTGAATTCACTTGCAAGCAAGAGAACGAGACAGATCATTTTTAGCATTTGGTATTAATCACTTACAAATAATATTTATCTTTCATACACAATAGTATCATTTCTGATCCTGAGCTGTGTAAAAATCTTAAAAAAAAATAATCCAGGAAATTAGAAGAATAAAGAAATTATAAGAAGATCAAACAAAACAAACAAACAAACAAACAAACAAAAACCTATAGCTGAATATATTAGCAGTTTTGGTGAAACCAGATTCCATTCTAGATTTCATTCATTGCACACATATCCTCTCACACAAACATGCATTTAAACATAAGTATATCAAGGTCTGTGTAATACATAGATCTTTAGAGCAAGAGCTTAATAGAATCTATATGATTCATATAAATGTATTATTTGTCATTTCATATGTCAGTTGCATACAAAAATGCATACACTAACAACAATGCTGAAGTGTTTTTTTTTCTTATTCATATTTTCTTTAAGAAGTCCATCTTTCTTATCTCCCATCTGATAAGAAATAAAAAACAATCACTAAATGTTTTTTAAACTACTTCAGAATCCTTCAGAGGGCAAAAATTTCTGGAAATATATGTTCAGACAAAACTCTCAAATTTAGCAAGAGGTTTTGTAAAAAGTAGTACCATTAAGAAACCATTAAGTACCACATTAAGAAAAAAAAAATCAAACACTAGAAAAGGTATAAGTCTTTTTCTCTTTTCATGTGTTTGTATGCATTCTTTTGCACAGTCATCCAATACCTAACTATCCAGTTCTTCCTCACAATTTTCCTAATTTTTTTAAAAATCTTATCTTTTATATTATAGAGCTACATACTGTTCTCAGCACACACATAGCTGCAAAAACGTTGCAAACATTCATAAAAAACCTGTACTTTCTTACTGCAATGGAGAATGTTTAGACATCAGATGGAGCAAGTTTCTCAAATTTCCTCTAGAAAACCTTAGAGTTCTGTTACAACAGACAGAAATGGAGGAAGGGGTCAACATGACTTTTTTTCTGTTTGTTTCTACTTCCGATACACCAATGTTCTGCTACTCATTGCTAGGGGAAAAGATAGCAGGATATTTATGTTTAACAGCTAGGAAAATGCTATCAAAATCAAGCACAGTGAAATTAGATTTTAGATCCCATGTCAGTATCAAACAGAAAATATTTCATATCAAGTCACTGAAATGATTGGTAACAAGAAATTTATATTAGTTCTAAAGCATTCAGTGGTTTGGAAAGGAACAGCATACTCCTTTACCTTCCTTAACCAGATGCTGTCTTCTATTTCTGCCTTTTTTTTTCTGTTTGCTGCTGTTGTGACTTAATCCTTTCATAAATTTCTATTATGGAGTCTCAGCTCGAATTTATAAAACCTGATATCTGCTTCTTAAACAAAATACTGTGCAATCTCATAGTTCATTCAAAATGCTGACATTTTCAGCTATGAAATTACTTTTTGACAAACTTGCATTCATTGCCTTTTATTTTTCTTTTTTAATTTTACATGTATTTCATCCCTGCAGTAAAAACTGCATCCAAGCAAACAGTGTGGGCTAAACTTTGCACATGCATAAAATTTCCTGTTTATTACTGGCAAAACCTCTCCTTTTCATTGTATTACTAAGCATCAGGTATAGGACAAGCACTACCCTTACTCTCAGTCCCAATGAATGGTACATTTTGAGCAACTTTCCACAGAAAAGGCATTAATGTGTACAAGACCTGCTGCAGCTTCTGGGAGCTTTTGTGCATAAAGCAGCAAAACACACCTGGGAGCACAATGAACATGTAGCTCAAACCAAGAAGTCTGTACCCCCAACAGAAAAGCACCTGTGGCTGTTTTGATAGGACATAGGGATACAGGGTGGCTTATACCTGCAAAAGACTGTTTTACTTCTCTTAATCCACAGTCATATCAAAGCATTCTCATTTATCTGCCATTCTGTTTTTCACTTGATCTATAAACTATATGGGGTGGAGCAGGTGGGGAGGAACACAATAAACAAAACTTTATACCTTAAAAAAGGAATCATATAAAAGCCTAAAAGACTTAAAGAAGATTGCCTCTTGCCCTTATGGATGGACAATAACATGATGAAAATGAGTGTTGACAAAAGTATAATTTACTTTTCATGCTTACTGAGTATTTCAAAATGTGGTTATAACCCTGATGTGGGTACGGGAAGGTTTACTCCTTTATGGAAATAAATAAACACTGATGGGCAAACCTGAGGAGGAGGTCGACTCTGGGAAAATACTAAAATCTTGGATGTCTTTGCTTCCATCTGCACAGTACAAAATGACAAGATGGCAAAGTGAAGACATCCTTCACTACTACTGACTTTCCCATGACATTCCCATTGTCATAACAAAAATGCTGTCCTTAGAAAAGCCTTCCATGAAAATCACTGTCACACACACAACAAACAAATAGAAAATACTTTAATTTCCCTTTTCCTTTATTTTTTGAGGTTTATGAAATATCTGTTTGGAATCATATCACCATGTATTAGAACTGCCACACCTAGCAACGTAGTGAATTATGGCTGTTCTTCAGATGTGGGTCCTAATAACATATTTCAGCATGGAATTTAATTGCCAGATGCAATGTCTTGTATTGTATTTATTTCTTATCTTTGAAAACAAGGGCTGGATCCTATACGGCTATGGCTGTGCAGTCAGGATCTATGTCTCATAAGTGCAGAACTTCCTGTAGTAAATGACAACCATTAACGTACCCTTTCATAGTAAATGGTGATGACTTTCAGCTTCCATAATAAAAGGTCTGTAACATCTTCAATAGGAAAACTGTCTCTGATTATGAGTTTGCATAGCTCTAAGGATACAAGGCCTTGATCTTCCTAGGCCATCAGAATTATACTATAACACAAATGATCAATTATTAATGTTACTGTGAGCAATAAAGTTCTGGAAGGATGCCTCAAATTGACACTTAATTGAATGATACTTAATGTCTCATCTGAATATCTGAAGATCAATGCTTGCAAAAACCTCCCTAACACTATTTTACTTGACATTATACATTTCGACATAAGGTCCACATATCACAGTATTGTTGCTTACAATATTGACAACAATAGAGTCATATGGAATTCTGTCACACCTCTGGAATGTGTCATTTTGTTTAACTGATTTATATTTCAGTGTATTCCATTCAGTCCATTCAGTGCCTTCAGTTGCTTCTGTTCTTGTACATGACCAGATTGCAAACAGCAGGGAAAAAAAAAAAAAAAAAAAAAAAAAAAGAAGATCATCCATAAGCAAGCATTTCATTTTTTTGGCTGAAAATTTCATGGAGGAGAGAACTCTCTAGTTTGTAAGCTAGCAAATGCACTTATAGCTGAGATACCATCACAAAATGGACTGCCAGTTATAAGAATGTTTGCACGACTTGAACAAGTTCACTTGCATTCTAGTTATCTAAAATGAATGGTCCAATTTCTGTCATTTCTCAGTCTGTGCTTGTCATTGTGTGTTTGTAGAGGTTCAAACCACCATAAATTTGTGTCACTTCTTTTACTATCTAAACAGATTTTTTCATGTTTTTCTCTCTTATCACAGATATTTTTTTAGAAAAAAATCCTGTGAGCTGTTTCCAAATGAATTTAAGTATTGAACAAAAATGTGTAAGAAATAATGATTCTTTAATGATTCTTTAATGTGCAAAATATGATTACCCTTGAGGCATAAAATGCTTTGAAATTTGCATCAGTAAATCTAGATTTTTAAATTTTGTTTCAAAACATTTAGACCTTACAACAACAGGTCCAAATATAAACAAAAATAGTGCTATTACAGTGCAAACTTGTGCTAAAATACAGTCTTCATACACACTAACTCCACTGAAGTTTTTTTTTCATCCACTGATTCTGACCACAACTCGTCCTTCCATAATACATGCTTGTAGAACAAAAGCTACTTTGCTGTATAATGGTCTTGAACATAGATGGGGCATAACTGTCAGTAGCAAAGTAGATTTATTCATGAAATAATATGTTTTCTCATAAGAAAGTGAATGAACATTAAAATATATTTTGAACACAGATTCTTAGCATCAGAAAAATTCAAACTCTTGCTGAAATAAACAGAAGTCGGCTATAAATACATAAGGCCAGATTTCCAACTGCAGTAAGTAAAATGACATGTTCTAGTTTCAAATGAAATATAGTATGTGGGTTCTAATTTAATTCTCAAAGGCACATAATTTATGGTTATAATTCTCTTGTCGAAAGGGCAGAACTAAGAGGGTAGAACTAAAAGGGCTGAATTGCAAGTGTACCTTAAGCACCTTCACACTGCCATGAAACAAACAAACAAACAGGAAAAAGCCTTTAATTTTCCTAGCCTTGAAACCCTGCTAGGTTTGTTTTTCTTCCTTCTCTCTGGTCAACTGTCAGAGCCTGCTCAAACAGATGCATTTCTATAGGTTAGGAAATTTCAAAATCTGTGGCTGCTTTTGTCAGTAGACAAAAAGAAACAAAGGAGATGCTATGATGAATCTAGGTCACTCAAACATTATCTGTGCTGATTTAGCTTTGCAACTGCTTTGCAGTACTGGAGAGTGTAAAGAAGCACTCAACAGTGCAAAACTGATTTCAAGTCAATAAATACATTACACTATTTTAACAGTGGAATCATTACAAATGGATAACAAAAATCATGTCAGAATATTACTTTTCTCAGAGCCAAGCAACAGCAAAATATGTTCTATTGTTTTCTCATAAACATTTGCCATTGATTCAGTCAAAACTTAAAAAGAAAAGCACCCCTTTTTTTTTTTTTTACAGCTTAGTATATGAACACATCTTCCCCCTCTCCTCCCAACAAAGAACAGACAATAAATAAATAAATAAATAATATTGCCTCATATAGATATCCAAATTAAGTCTGTGACATTGCCTGCAGTTGTAGCATGCTATCTTATTTTGGGGTGAAAAGTTTGAGCTTAAAGTAAAAATAACTGTAGCCAGAGGGGAAAAAAAAAGAAAACAAGAACAAATAATTATACTAGACATTGGACAAAAAGTTAAATCCAATTTGATTCATTTTTGTTCTTTCCTCTTGTGATTTATAGAGTATCCTAAACAGACAGCTGCCTTAATTATATATACATGAATGTCTTTCTATGCTATCTTTTTCTGAAAAGAAAACCCATACCGAGATACTTTCCACCATACCTGAGATCATGAACATTAATGAAAAAAATGATGAATTACAGAATTAAATAGTGTGAGTTTCTAGTATTGATACTACTTTTTCTTTAGTAAACCTTCAATTCTCTGAGCATATGCCTTTCTAGCAAACTGAAGGAAGCCTAACTGATGACTAAAATTACTAAAGTAATTTTACCACTGTTTTGCTTTAGAGTTGATTGAATATATCAAGATATTGAAATATGTTACATGTGGGAGTGTGGCCATGGGGGTCGACAAGCCCAATGGTTGGTGATAACATCGGACTCTTAATGATGAGGCCATCAGGAATGTAAAGAGTTTAGAGGGAGCAAAGAAGGGTGATTCAAGAGACACCTTGTTGTCTCCAGTTGCTTGTTCTCACTCCGTTAAGGCATGGAAGTTGCTGGGTGTTTACTGTTGCCGGGCAAAGTTGTTGACCAATGAATAGTTAGTGGAAAAGTACTGCTGTGGGGCAAATGGTATAAAAAGAGAGCCTGTCCTCAATATGGGGATGCAACAAGAAGAATGAAGTTATGTCCTCAACATGGCAGGGACAACAAGGCTAGTGTCCTGGTCGGGGTCTGCTATAGACCGCCGAACCAGGATGAGGAGACGGATGAGGAATTCTACAGGCAGCTGACAGAAGTTGCGAAATCGTCAGCTCTTGTACTCGTGGGGGACTTCAACTTCCCTGACATATCCTGGAAGCACAACACAGCCCTGAGAAAGCAGTCTAGGAGGTTTCTGGAGAGCGTGGAAGATAGCTTCCTGACGCAGCTGGTTAGTGAACCTACCAGGGGTGGTGCCCCACTAGACCTTCTCTTCTCAAACAGAGAAGGACTGGTGGAGGATGTGATTGTCGGGAGCTGTCTTGGGCAGAGTGACCACGAAATGGTGGAGTTCACTATTCTTGGCGAGGCCAGGAAGGGGACCAGTAAAACCGCTGTATTGGACTTCCGGAGGGCTGACTTTGAGCTGCTCAGGATACTGGTTGGTGGAGTCCCTTGGGAGGCGGTTCTGAAGGGCAGAGGGGTCCAGGAAGGCTGGGCGCTCTTCAAGAGGGAAATCTTAATGGCGCAGGAACGGTCTGTCCCCACGTGCCCAAAGATGAGCTGGCAGGGAAGAAGACCGGCCTGGCTCAACAGAGAATTGTGGCTTGATCTTAGGAGAAAAAAGAGGGTTTATAATCTTTGGAAAAGTGGGCAGGCCACTAGGGAGGACTTTAAGGATGTAGCGAGGCTGTGCAGGGACAAAATTAGAAAGGCCAAAGCTCATCTGGAGCTCAATCTGGCTACTGCCGTTAAAGATAACAAAAAACGTTTCTATAAATACATCAACACAAAAAGGAGGACTAAGGAGAATCTCCATCCTTTACTGGATGCGGGGGGAAACTTAGTTACAAGAGATGAGGAAAAGGCGGAAGTGCTCAATGCCTTCTTTGCCTCAGTCTTGAGCGGCAATACCGGTTGTTCTCTGGATACTCAGTACCCTGAGCTGGTGGAAGGGGATGGGGAGCAGGATGTGGCCCTCACTATCCATGAAGAACTGGTTGGTGACCTTCTACGGCACTTGGATGTGCACGAGTTGATGGGGCCGGATGGGATCCACCCAAGGGTACTGAGAGAACTGGCAGAGGAGCTGGCCAAGCCACTGTCCATCATTTATCAGCAGTCCTGGCTATTGGGGGAGGTCCCAGTTGACTGGCGGCTAGCAAATGTGAGGCCCATCTACAAGAAGGGCCGGAGGACTGACCCGGGAAACTACAGGCCTGTCAGTTTGACCTCAGTGCCAGGGAAGCTCATGGAGCAGATCCTCCTGAGAGTCATCGCGCAGCACTTGCAGGGCAAGCAGGCGATCAGGCCCAGTCAGCATGGGTTTATGAAAGGCAGGTCCTGCTTGACGAACCTGATCTCCTTCTATGACAAATGACACGCTGGGTGGATGAGGGAAAGGCTGTGGATGTGGTCTACCTTGACTTCAGCAAGGCTTTTGACACCGTCTCCCACAGCATTCTCCTCAAGAAACTGGCTGCCCTAGGCTTGGACTGGCGCACGCTTCGTTGGGTTAGAAACTGGCTGGATAGCCGGGCCCAAAGAGTCGTGGTAAATGGAGCCAAGTCCAGTTGGAGGCCAGTCACTAGTGGCGTCCCCCAGGGCTCGGTGCTGGGGCCGGTCCTCTTTAATATCTTCATCGATGATCTGGACGAGGGCATTGAGTGCACCCTCAGTAAGTTTGCAGATGACACCAAGCTATGCGCGTGTGTCGATCTGCTTGAGGGTAGGAAAGCTCTGCAGGAGGATCTGGATAGGCTGCACCGATGGGCAGAGGTCAACTGCATGAAGTTCAACAAGGCCAAGTGCCGGGTCCTGCACCTGGGGTGCAATAACCCCAAGCAGAGCTACAGGCTGGGAGAGGAATGG
Source organism: Aythya ferina (assembly GCF_964211825.1). NCBI lineage: Eukaryota > Metazoa > Chordata > Aves > Anseriformes > Anatidae > Aythya > Aythya ferina. The sequence continues at coordinate 14,317,343 of NC_140313.1, forward strand.
TTGGAGAGCTGCCAGGCAGAGAAGGACCTGGGAGTGATGGTGGATAGTCGGCTGAATATGAGCCAGCAGTGTGCTCAGGTGGCCAAGAAGGCCAATGGCATCCTGGCTTGTATCAGGAACAGTGTGACCAGCAGGGCTAGGGAGGTGATCGTCCCCCTGTACTCGGCTCTGGTGAGGCCGCACCTCGAGGACTGTGTTCAGTTTTGGGCCCCTCGCTACAAGAAGGACATCGAGGTGCTCGAGCGGGTGCAGAGAAGGGCGACGAAGCTGGTGAGGGGCCTGGAGAACAAGTCCTACGAGGAGCGGCTGAGGGAGCTGGGCTTGTTCAGCCTGGAGAAGAGGAGGCTCAGGGGCAACCTTATCGCTCTCTATAGGTACCTCAAGGGAGGCTGTAGCGAGGTGGGGGTTGGTCTATTCTCCCACGTGCCTGGTGACAGGACGAGGGGGAATGGGCTTAAGTTGCGCCAGGGGAGTTTTAGGTTAGATGTTAGGAAGAACTTCTTCACTGAAAGGGTTGTGAGACATTGGAACAGGCTGCCCAGGGAAGTGGTGGAGTCACCATCCCTGGAAGTCTTCAAAAGACGTTTAGATGTAGAGCTTAGGGATATGGTTTAGTGGGGACTGCTAGCGTTAGGTCAGAGGTTGGACTTGATGATCTTGAGGTCTCTTTCAACCTAGAAATTCTGTGATTCTGTGATATGAGAGATGAAGTTAGGCCCTCAGTAAGAGAGAATAATGAAGTTATGTCATCAATAAAGAAGTAGCAGTTACTGATCCTAAAAGAACCCTGGTGTCCGTGTGTACTGGGTCTGGCTGGATTGTTAACTTTCCCTGCAGCAGCCCATTCAGTGCCGTACTCTGCACTTGTAGCTGGAACAGCAGTGTTATCACACCAGTGTTGTGTCTACTGCTGAGCAGCAGTGGCACAGCATTGGGCCTTTCTCTAACCCTCCTAGGGGGTGGGCAAAAAGTGAGGAGAGAAACATCACTAGGGCAGCTGACCTAAACCAATCAAAGGGATATTCCATACCATGTGATGTCACACTCAGCAATAAAAGGTGGAAACAGGAAGAAGAGGGGAGGGGTGGGCTCTCTTTGGGAAAACGTCGGTCCTCCTCTCAAACACCGGCTGTGTGCGTTGAGGCCTTGCTTCAAGGACATGGTCAATCATCACTCATTTTTGGGAAGTAGAGAGTAATTTCTTTCCTCTGCACTTCCATGTAGCCTTCATTTATTTTGTTTGTTTGTTTTCCTCCCTTCTTTTTATTTTTCCTTTTCCCCTCCCTTTTCCCCTTTCCCTTTTTATTTCCCCTTAGTTAAATTGTTTAGTTCATGGTAGTCTTTATTTAATTATTATAATTATTTCCCTTTAATTAAATTATCCTTATCTCAACCCGTGAGTTGTTCTTTGCTTTACTTCTCCCCCTCCTCATCTAAAGGAGGGGGAGTGAGAGAGCGGTTGTGGGGTTTAGCTGCCCAGCACGGTAAAACCACCACACCGTGTGGTCATTATGCCACAGTTACATAATACCTTTTATCAGTCTGGCTACTGATTAGCTCTCTTTGTGAACAGAATTGTAGAGACAGCAGGGAGCACAGATACAACAGGATGCAAGGTAGAAATGCTGATATACATGCAATTTCTTACACTTCCAGGTACATGAGCAGTTAGGAGAAAAAACTTCATGTTCCAAAACTTCAACAAGTGTTTCTAACCCAACATCACTTTTTTTTTTTTTTTTTCTTCTGTTTTTATTTTGTACTTTCACTGAAAGAACAAAATAGGGTGACTTTGGCGATTTTGGCAAGTGGGCAAGGCCAGAACTCTGCTACTCGGACCTAGCTGAGGGTATACATATGAACTGGTACCTCGTTTCAGCTCAAGCCCAGTGACTCATGAAGCAATCAAAAATCAATCAAGTTGACCTGCACACTATAGGATTCAAAACAAAACAAAACAAAACATTTTTCCCCTGTTACACAGTGAAAGGAATGATATTATTATTGTTATTATTATTTAATTTAGAAAACAGTATGCTTCAGGTTTCAAGTGTTAAAAAAAAAATTAATTTCCATTCTTACATGTACACTACTTTTTACTGAAAAATTTTTAAGCCTTTCTGCTACAATGGAAGTTGGCAATAACAATCTGTTGCAAAATACTTGTGTCATGTGTAACTGCACCATGAAGTAGCAGAGTCCATCAAATAGTAGCTCTTTGGTTTCCTCATCCCAAGGTTTCTGAGCACTTCACATTCTGTTCAGATGGGAGTGCATCATGACACATAGGTAAAAAAGGGAAATATCTACATTACTAACCTTGTGTCTTACACAGAGTCAGACTGAGCCATCTGGAAGGAAGAATTAATTAACTTTAATTTACTCTTCTTCTGGATCAACCAAAATTGCTGAGCTAGGAGAACATCCTGGACTATGAAGTGGATTTGTAAGGCAGGAGAGCCGGCAGGCACACAGCATACAGTAGTGAGGAGGAGGAGAAAAATCTGTCTGCAGTAGAGAACAAATTCAAATTGCAGTCCCAGAGATGGGTGTGAAAAGGAAACTTTCTTGCTGTCTGCGTGGAGGGTGATTTGTATAGCAAAAGCTATAGAAAATTACTCTGCTGATAAGGCAGAATGGAGAAAGGACAATTCTCTTTCTCTCAATTTTTCCTCTGTGCAATGAGACCAAAGGCAAAAGCTGTTTTTCTTCTCCTTTTATTTGCTTTGACTCACTCACACTTATATTCTGTGCTAAGATTTCCCTTATCTAGCTATATTACTTTGTTGTTTTAACGCAATATGATTTAGAGACTGAAGACATTTTTTCTTTGTTGGTGTTCTTGTTTCAAAGAAAAGCTTGGATTATCTCCACCTCAAGGCTATGGGATCTTGCCACAAAATATTTTAAAACCATTTCTTGGCAAAAGGCATCTGTTCCCTCCAATTTGTAACAGTGGTATCAGTAACTAAATTAAACTGGTAAAAATTGTATGAACATTTGCCAAAGAGATTAGATTGTTAATTGTGGATGCCATGGTTCAACAGATCTATAAGAATTGTTGTAATTGTACAACTTCTGTACTTAGAGGTCAGAAAAAAAATCTAAGCAGAAAGATTCCTTTGAGTTTGTTAATTACACATAGGAGATTGACAACCAGGAATCAGACATTACAAGAAAACAGAAATTACTGCATTCACCTTGTATTTGATGGAAGCAAGTAAGAGAGCATTAACTACGAAAGGCCTTTGTAAATCTCACTCTCAGGGTTGGCGGCTTAGGTCTTCCTCAGCCACTTTTTTATTGAATATTCATGTATGTAAGCCATGAGATATTTGCATGGCAGAGTACAGAGTCTTGTAAATTCTTTCCTTCAGGCTTGATCTGGGGAAAAAAAAAAAAAAAAAAAAGATCTGGATAGAGTGCAGATCCTTTTCTACTGAAAAAGATACATGCTTTTCCAAATTTTCCAATCTGAAATCCAAGTGTTATCAAAATGATTAATTTCAGTGTATTCTCACCTTTAACTTGGCAATGTTTTATTGAGTAATACTAGTGAAAATATTCTTATGTTTCAGCACAAGAGACATCAAAAAGTACTGACAGTAAATGCTGCAGGTAGCCTAGTCCATAAGAATAATAAAAATAACTAGACTGGAGTCTGTACTATATAAACCTCATCTAAACCCAAGAATAACTAGTTTTGTTGATTTCTGTAACTATTAAAGATTGCTTTTGATCAAATATTTTTTCACAGTACCCTACTGTTTTAATTCAAGAAGAGCAGGAGAAAAATCAAATATTTATTTTCATCATTAAATTTAACAATAGACATTTGATCTTTATCTTTGAATAAAAATATATTGAAAAGTTTGTTGAGTCTTAAAAATAATGAAACAACCTGCAATTAAAAATATTTTGGAATTAATTTCAAACATTTTTTCTACAGAGAAACAAACAAACGAACAAAAAAAATGAGAAAGTCCCTCAAATTGAATTAAAAGATTTCTTCCCTTCTTCCCTTTCCTTTCCTTTATTTATTTATTTCATTAGGATCAAATAACACCTTTCATAAACAGCTATATCAAAAAGGTTGCTATACCAAGCTCCAGAGTTATGGATGGCTGTATAAGCTGTATCAGCTGTATACAGCTTAGATTTGGCACTATAATTATATACACATATATGTGTGTTTTAGGTAGTACATTAATGCTGTTCAATACTTTATATTACCAAAGATGTAGCCAAATACAAGAAGACTTTATTTTTGATTCTTCAAGATTTTCCCATTAAAAAATTAGAAACAGTTCTTGATTAAACTCATCACTCAGATATATCTGTATCCTACCTACACATATACTAGGTGGATGAAGTCCGTTCAATTTTGAATCTCATCATTCACTGCTAAGCATTTTTTAAAACTTGAAGATAATTCAAGAAAGAATACATACAATATCAGCTATCCATTAGCACAAACATGTTGTGTAAGAACCTTGTGGCCATTTTCAAATGTGCAGTAACAAATCCTTCTTCTTATACTCTAACTCTCAAATAGTTCTAATTATCAGTGTTTGAAAACATTATCACTATCCAAGAATATGTTCAAAAATAGTCATCCCATGCTCTTTTCTTGTCACAAAAGCTGCTGAAGAGCAGAAAAGCTAAACAAAACACATTATTTGTTAATCATGTAAAGTTATTTGGAGAATTATTTTGGCTTCTTGAAGTGTCAGCTGACATTTGGTATCTTCGGTTATGTACTTATATATTTCTACGCTATTAACCCAATGTCTAAATTCAGAGCAGTCACTCACGTCTCATGTCTAAGAATTTCTTACAGGCACCTTTACCAATTTCATCCTACCTTGTCATGTCTAGAAAATACCAGAAAATCTTGAAAAGACATTAGGATTAGCTAAGGATAAACTCAAATTTAGTTACCTGACCCTTGCGTTTTCTTAAATATATTGAATCAAATTTTGACTTCCACTTGGAAAGTCTCATTAAATACAATTGGACAGTGAAATTATGTATCACGGGGCATTTTCTTGCCTTGAAATTACTAAAAGACATGAAGTTCCCGCATAAATAACTGTAGATACTCATAATTTCAGTAACTGCAAAAAAAACATTGGTCATTGGTCATAGTCAACACAGGTTCACAAGGGGGAAGTCCTGTTTAACTAACTTTCCTGTTGTGGCAAGATTGACCATATAGTTGACAAAAGGAAGCCAGTAGATGTGATCTTTTTGGATTTCATCAAGGCTTCTGATATTGTTTCTCACAGTATCCCCCGGACAATATTCCACTATACAGAAAGACAAATGCATAGTATAGTGGGCGAACAATTATTTAATGGGTAGAGCTCACAGAGTTATAGTAAATGTGGTTACAACAGGCTAGTGGCCTGTTACTACAGGCCTTCCCTGAATCTCCATTTTAGTTCTCTTCAATGTTTTTATAAATTATCTGAATGCAGGATTTGAATGAATACTAAGTAAGAATGCAAATGGTTCTAAATTAGGAAGAGTTGTTGACTCCCTTGAGGGCAGAGAAACATACCAGAGAGATCTTGACAGATTAGAGGGCTGGGCAATCACCAATCATATTAAATTTAACTAGTGCAAGTGCTGGATTCTGCACCTGGGATAGGTTAACCCTGGCTATATGTACAGACTGGGGGAAAAGAGGCTGAAGACCAGCCCCAAAGCAAAGACTCTGGAAGTTCTGGTCAACAGCAAGTTGAACATGAGTGTGCCCTGGCATCCTGCAGGGCCAAAAATGCATCAAGCACAGCATTGCTAGCTTGTAAAGGGACGTAATTTTCCCACTGTACTCTGAAGGGTACTTCACAGTACCACAAGTACTGTATGTGGTTTTGGGAACCACGGTATAAGAAGGTTATAAAAATAGAAGAATGTGTACAAAGGAGTGCAACAAAGTTGGAGAAGGGCCTACAGGTTGTACTGGGTCTGGCTGGAATGTTAACTTTCCCTGCAGCAGCCCATTCAGTGCCGTACTCTGCACTTGTAGCTGGAACAGCAGTGTTATCACACCAGTGTTGTGTCTACTGCTGAGCAGCAGTGGCACAGCATTGGGCCTTTCTCTAACCCTCCTAGGGGGTGGGCAAAAAGTGAGGAGAGAAACATCGCTAGGGCAGCTGACCTAAACCAATCAAAGGGATATTCCATACCATGTGGTGTCACACTCAGCAATAAAAGGTGGAAACAGGAAGAAGAGGGGAGGGGTGGGCTCTCTTTGAGAAGACGTCGGTCCTCCTCTCGAACACCGGCTGCGTGCGTTGAGGCCTTGCTTCAAGGACGTGGTCAATCATCGCTCATTTGTGGGAAGTAGAGAGTAATTTCTTTCCTCTGCACTTCCATATAGCTTTCATTTATTTTGTTTGTTTGTTTTCCTCCCTTTTTCCCCTTTTCCCTTTTACTTCCCCTTAGTTAAATTGTTTAGTTCATGGTAGTCTTTATTTAATTATTATAATTATTTCCCTTTAATTAAATTATCCTTATCTCAACCCGTGAGTTGTTCTTTGCTTTACTTCTCCCCCTCCTCATCTAAAGGAGGGGGAGTGAGAGAGCGGTTGTGGGGTTTAGCTGCCCAGAACGGTAAAACCACCACAGTGCTTTTTGGCGCCCAACGTGGGGCTCAAAGGGTTGAGATAACAATAGAATTGATTAAACGCATACAACTAACACACTTGCTTGCTAGTAACCATGTTCCTTGCCCTGTTAATAATAGCTTTGTTCATATGTCATGCAATCCGTGTCATATTCTCCTTTCTCCTATATATCCGATCCGACAAAGTGCTACAATCTGTGTTCACTTTTTTTAATTCGCTGTGCTGCCAAGCACTGACCTTGGGTTTAATCTGGAATTCAGGCTCTGCGCTGTTATCATTTGGGTCCCATGGAAACTATCTTCCAGAGAATATTCAGAACTACACTGCCTTCCTTTTCTCATCTGGACACCAGTTTATTAATAATATCAGGAATGGTACCTTTCCCTTCTTTCACAGTGGGTTAATTACAACAGTTTGGGAGTATTTTGAAGATCCATCTGTAACCCATGTATTGCTATTTCTAATTCTGAATAACAGGTTTCATTTTCTCTCTTAGATTAGTCGATTGTTTAGAAAACTTACTTGGGAATCTGTCCCGAAACAGTCTTGTGGTGAGTGGCACGGTGTGTGGGATGATGTTAGCAGATACCTGTCACGAGTGTCTCCTCCAATAGTTTTGAACTTCACCCCTGAGCAAGTGCTAAATCCTAAAAACTTGGTAGAATGTTTGAGAGTTGTATGTCCTGACCCTGATAATGCCGGAGAACAACAGCTTGCAGCATTGTGCTGGGTCCTGGTTTATTCCTATCAAACACTGTTTAACATCATCCAGCAACTTGAAGAGCGGGAGGAAGTCTCTGAATCTGATGACCAAGTAACACACGCTGTGGCTGACCCAGAGGACCAACCAACTATGGTATCAGTCCCCCCCATAGTCAAGTCAAAACAATGGAAATGGAGGTCAGCTCGTTTAGTAAGGAAAGAAGGCTCTCCTAAGAAGGAGGGAGAAGGGGAATTGGCAGGCACCTCTAAAGCAGAGCCGTCACAAAAACAGCAGGAAGACGAGACGGAAATCATAAAGGAATCAGAAATCACTCGATCCTTGTCCCTGAGTGAGAAGCGAGAAATACGAAAGGATTATGGTCGACGCCCAGGTGAACACATCCTCACTTGGCTGCTCCGATGCTGGGATGCTGGGGCCAGTAGCCTACAGTTAGAAGGCAATGAAGCCAAGCAGCTGGGATCCCTCTCTAGAGAAAGGGTAATCGACAAAGTAATCGGGAGAGGAGCACAGGCCCTCAGCCTCTGGAGAAGACTCCTGGCAGCTATCAAAGAAAGATATCCCCATAAGGAAGATATTGTATATCACATAGGCAAGTGGACCACTGTGGATAAAGGTCTCCAACATCTGCGGGAATTAGCTGTGCGGGAGATGATTTATAGTGATTTGGACAATGCCCAGACACCTCAAGACCCCGATGAAGTCCAGTGCACAACATCCATGTGGCGTAAATTTGTGCGGAGTGCACCATCAGCACATGCCAGTACCCTGGCAGCAATTCACTGGGATGAGGGGATGGGACCAACAATGTATGATGTCTCCTGCCAGCTTCAAAAATATGAAGACAATCTCTCTGCTCCGCTACAGTCCTGTGTCTCAGCTGTGGAGAAATTGTCTAAAGGACTTGACAAGCTTGTGGAGAAAGTATATTCCCCCTCATCTAGACAGAGTGATACTTCAGCCACTAAGAATCAGCATTCGCCTGCTCAAGAGAGAGAGTACCCAAGACGTACACCACGTGGCACCTTGTGGTTTTATTTGCGTGACCATGGAGAAGATATGAGGAAATGGGATGGTGTACCTACTTCAACCCTAGCTGCTCGGGTATGTGAACTGAAAGGAAATACAGCAGCAAGAAGAGGGGCTCCTAAGAAAAATGCTGCTCCGGTTTCTATTGGGCAGTACCCCAGAGGCAGTAGAAGAGCTGATGTTATTCTTGACCATGATGAAGGGACCTCTACCTCTCATTTGCAAGAATTAAGTGGCAGATGCTCCAGCCAGGACTAGAGAGGCCCTGCCTCTGGCCAGGTAGAGGAGAGGGATAACCGGATTTATTGGACTGTGTGGATCCGATGGCCTGGCACATCAGAACCACAAGAATACAAAGCTTTAGTGGACACTGGCGCACAATGTACCTTAATGCCATCAGGCTACCAAGGGACAGAACTCACCTGTATCTCTGGAGTGACAGGGGGATCCCAACAACTATCTGTACTGGAAGCTGAAGTGAGTCTAACTGGGAATGAGTGGCAAAAGCATCCCATTGTGACTGGCCCAGAGGCTCCGTGCATCCTTGGCATAGACTATCTCAAGAGAGGGTACTTCAAGGATCCAAAAGGATACCGGTGGGCTTTTGGCATAGCTGCTTTGAGCACAGAGAAGATTAGGCAGCTGTCTACCCTGCCTGGCCTTTCAGAAGACCCTTCTGTTGTAGGATTGCTGAAGGTTGAAGAACAACAGGTACCAATTGCTACCACAACGGTGCACCGACGGCAATATCGCACCAACCGAGACTCCCTGATTCCCATCCATGAGTTGGTTCACCGACTGGAGAGTCAGGGAGTAATAAGCAAGACTCGCTCACCCTTTAATAGTCCTATATGGCCAGTACGAAAGTCTAATGGCGAGTGGAGGCTAACAGTGGACTATCGAGGCCTGAATGAAGTCACGCCACCACTGAGTGCTGCAGTGCCGGACATGCTAGAACTTCAGTACGAACTAGAGTCAAAGGCAGCCAAGTGGTACGCCACAATTGATATTGCTAATGCATTTTTCTCCATCCCTTTGGCAGCAGCATGCAGGCCGCAGTTTGCTTTCACTTGGAGGGGCATCCAATACACCTGGAATCGGCTGCCCCAGGGGTGGAAACACAGCCCTACCATTTGCCATGGACTGATCCAGTCTGCACTGGAGCAAGGGGGAGCTCCTGAGCACCTTCAGTACATTGACGACATCCTCGTGTGGGGCAACACAGCAGAAGAAGTTTTTGAGAAAGGGAAGAAAATAATCCAAATTCTCCTGAAAGCTGGTTTTGCCATTAAACAGAGCAAGGTCAAGGGGCCTACACAGGAAATCCAGTTCTTGGGGGTAAAATGGCAGGATGGATGTCGCCATATTCCAATGGATGTGATCAATAAAATAACAGAAATGTCTCCGCCGACTAGCAAAAAGGAAACGCAAGCTTTCCTAGGCCTTGTGGGATTCTGGAGAATGCATGTGCCAGGCTATAGTCAGCTTGGGAGTCCTCTATATCGAGTGACTCAAAAGAGGAACTATTTTGAGTGGGGCCCTGAGCAACAACAGGCCTTTGAACAAATCAAACAAGACATAGCTCGTGCAGTAGCCCTTGGGCCTGTCCGTACTGGACCAGCTGTGCAAAATATACTGTACACTGCAGCTGGGGAGCATGGGCTCACCTGGAGCCTTTGGCAGAAAACCCCAGAAGAAACTCAAGGTCGACCTCTGGGCTTCTAGAGTCGGGGCTATCGAGGATCAGAAGCCAATTACACCCCAACTGAAAAAGAAATACTCACAGCATATGAGGGTGTTCGAGCTGCTTCAGAAGTTGTGGGTACAGAGGCACAGCTCCTCTTGGCACCACGGCTACCTGTGTTACATTGGATGTTCAAAGAGAAAATTCCCACTACACACCATGCAACTGATGCTACATGGAGTAAGTGGATAGCGTTAATTACACAGCGGGCTCAAATGGGAAAACCCAATTGCCCAGGAATCCTGGAAGAGATTATGGACTGGCCGGAAGGCAGAGATTTCGGAGTGCCAACAGAAGAGGTAACCTGTGCTGAAGAGGCACCACCATACAATGAGTTACCAGAAGACAGAAAGCAGTATGCGTTGTTTACTGACGGATCCTTTCGTGTGGTAGGGAGCCATCGGAAATGGAAAGCTGATGTGTGGAATCCCATACGACAAGTTGTGGAAGCCATGGAAGGGGAAGGTGAGTCGAGTCAGTATGCAGAAGTAAAAGCCATACAACTAGCCCTAGATATCGCCAAAAGAGAAAATTGGCCAGTATTGTATCTTTATACTGACTCATGGATGGTGGCAAATGCTCTGTGGGGTGGCTGCAGCAATGGAAAGAGAGCAACTGGCAGTGCAGAGGTAAACTTATCTGGGCTGCTACCCTGTGGCAAGATATTGCTGCCCGGGTAGAAAACCTGGATGTTAAAGTACGTCATGTAGATGCCCACATGCCCAAGAGTCGCACTACTGAAGAACATCAGAACAACGAAGAAGTGGATCGAGCTTCGAAAATTGAAGTGGCTCAGGTGGACCTAGACTGGGGACGTAAGGGTGAGCTGTTTGTAGCTCGATGGGCCCATAAAACATCAGGACATCTGGGGAGGGATGCCACTTACAGATGGGCTCGTGATTTAGGGGTGGACTTGACCATTGAGGCCATCACACAGGTTACCCATGAGTGTGAGACCTGTGCTGCAATCAAGAAAGCCATGAAGGTAAAATCTCCCTGGAACAGGGGGAGATGGTTAGGGTTTCAATATGGTGAGGCCTGGCAAATTGACTATATCGGACCACTCCCAAAAACTCGCCAAGGCAAATGGTACATACTCACCATGGTAGAAGCAACTACTGGGTGGCTGGAAACATACCCTGTAAACCATGCCACGGCCCGAAACACTATCTTGGGCCTGGAAAGACAAGTATTGTGGCGTCATGGTACACCAGAGAGAATTGAGTCTGACAATGGGAGTCATTTCCGAAACAATCTTGTTACCTCCTGGGCAAAGAGGCATGGTATTGAGTGGGTGTACCACATCCCTTATCACCCACAAGCCTCTGGGAAGGTTGAGAGGTACAATGGACTGTTAAAGACTATGTTACGAGCATTAGGTGCTGGGACGTGGGAACAATGGGACATAAATCTACCAGAAGCCACTTGGCTAGTTAACAATAGGGGGTCTGACAGCCGTGCTGGTCCTGCCGAAACAAAACCCCTACACACTGTGAAAGGAGCTAAAGTTCCCGTAGTGCATATAGGAAGGTGGATGGGGAAGGCAGTGTGGGTTGCTCCTGCCTCGGGAAAAGGCAAACCCACTCGTGGGATTGTCTTCGCCCAAGGACCAGGGTATACCTGGTGGGTCATGCAAAAGAATGGGGATATAAGTGTGTGCCTCAAGGAGATTTGACATTGAGAGAAAACTAATCTATAATCTAAGTTATATGTTGTAGGAAGATGCTGTAGGATCAACGACAGGTCAACTTTGCAAGGAGCCGGGCAGTGCAACAAGGACTTGAGCTAAGCTGGTGCTGGTGTCCAGACATCCAACTCCGCCTGCCTTGAGTGGCCACTTTGGCAGATGAAGACCTAATCATCAACAGTTCTTATGAACATTTTCCAAGAAAGACCTATGGAATGAAAAGATACACCTGCCTATTAATCCTGTCCTGTTAAATCCTTGTCCTGTTAAAGGACAAGGGATAATGATGAGAATGCTTGTATGCTAAAGTATGGGGATCTGAGTGTGACACAAATGTTATGGAATAAGGGGTGGAGGTTGTACTGGGTCTGGCTGGAATGTTAACTTTCCCGGCAGCAGCCCATACAGTGCCGTACTCTGTACTTGTAGCTGGAACAGCAGTGTTATCACACCAGTGTTGTGTCTACTGCTGAGCAGCAGAGGCACAGCATTGGGCCTTTCTCTAACCCTCCTAGGGGGTGGGCAAAAAGTGAGGAGAGAAACATCACTAGGGCAGCTGACCTAAACCAATCAAAGGGATATTCCATACCATGTGATGTCACACTCAGCAATAAAAGGTGGAAACAGGAAGAAGAGGGGAGGGGTGGGCTCTCTTTGGGAAAACGTCGGTCCTCCTCTCGAACACCGGCTGCGTGAGTTGAGGCCTTGCTTCAAGGACGTGGTCAATCATCGCTCATTTGTGGGAAGTAGAGAGTAATTTCTTTCCTCTGCACTTCCATATAGCTTTCATTTATTTTGTTTGTTTGTTTTCCTCCCTTTTTCCCCTTTTCCCTTTTACTTCCCCTTAGTTAAATTGTTTAGTTCATGGTAGTCTTTATTTAATTATTATAATTATTTCCCTTTAATTAAATTATCCTTATCTCAACCCGTGAGTTGTTCTTTGCTTTACTTCTCCCCCTCCTCATCTAAAGGAGGGGGAGTGAGAGAGCGGTTGTGGGGTTTAGCTGCCCAGCACGGTAAAACCACCACATCAGCTCGGAGAAGAGAGCACGGAGGGGTAACCTCACTGTGGTCAATAGCTTCCTCACAAAGGGGAGTGGAGGGAGAAGCACTGATCTTTTCTCTCTGCTGACCAGCAACAGGACACGAGGGAATGATATAGCTGCATCAAGGGAGGTTCAGTTTGGATATTAGGAAAATCTTCACCGACAGGGTGGTCGGGCACTGGAACAGGTTCCTCAGGGAAGTGGTCATGGCACCAAAACTGTTCAAGAAGCATTTAGACAATGCTCTCACACACACGGTTTGAGTTTTGGATAGTCTTTTGTGGAGCCAGGAGTTGAACTTGATGATCCTTGTGGGTCACTTCCAGTTTATGATATTCTATGATTCTAACATTTTTTAAGATTACACAACACCATACCATTCTGATGCTGATGTAATCTACAGCCAACCATATCAGCAACTATCCACGTGGAAATTTCCTTTATTTTTGTTGTTGTTGTTAAATTGTCAGCTACTGAAAGTCTGGAAAGGGTGTGGATGGGGTGGGTGGGGTGGAAGCAAACAAACCCAAAGTGTATTCATTTCACTGTTTTTTTCAAAACTGAAATAAAGGGATGTAGTTGTAGCTGAACTTATTTATTTTATGGATTAGTTATGGGAGGAGTTCATGAACTGTAATTGTAACAGCTCTGTCTGAAACTGAAGCATTCAGATTAACTTGAAATAATGTTATTAGACTTTAATGCCAGAAGTGAAAAAAAGTGGAACAGCTTCACTTCCAGTAATTTCATTCTTCACTTTATTATTAATTTCAGAATATTGAAGTTGCCATTATCATAGCCATACTCCATCATAACATAAATAATATAACATGCTTATTACTAGTCCTGATCTGTTTGACCCCAAAGTCCTTGGAGATACGGGGTCTTAGAGCTAGAGTTTTTGTTTTTCTCTATCACACTGTTGTTGTTGGTCTGAACTATGGCTTACTTTCAAAAATTTAGTCTCAGCAAGGCCATGACAAGTCAATATACACAAGTAGTCTTTATATTTTTCTGCAATCAAGAAAAGATTTTCTTAGATCTGACTAGTAAAGTACTAGATCTTATTTCTAACAAGAAGACTGCATAAAAGGTGTATCAAAAGGTAGGCTCAGAAGTGGAAAATTCCAACATTAGTCATCAGGTGTCCACATGTAAACATAATTTTCTTTATAATTCTAAGTAGTCAGTGGTGATAATCATTTCTTGTGGCTCAAGAGTGATTTGAAAAGTGGTGTAGTGGTTTAACCTGGCCGGCAGCTAAACACCACACAGCCGTTCGCTCACCCTCCCCCCTCCCCTGGCTAGCCACCCCTATATATTGTTTAGCATGACGTCAGATGGTATGGAATACCCCTTTGGCTAGTTTGGGTCACCTGTCCCAGGCGTGTCCCCTCCCAGCTCTTGCTGCACCCCCAGCCTGCCTGTTGGCAGGACAGAGCAAGAAGCAGAGATGTCCTTGGCTTGGTGTAAGCACTGCTCTGCAACAATTTAAAAGTTGCCCCTAGGGAGTGCGAGCAACCAGGAGCGCGGCGAACAGGACGGGCAAACGGCGTGGTGCGTCGAAGGGCGTGGCGCGGCAGTTTGCGCGGCAGTTCGCGCGGGCAGGGCGAGCGGGGGCCATCGTCGCTCTGTTGCAGCTGCCTCTCCCTTCGGTGCTTGTAACCTGCTTGCATAGAACCTGACCATGGTATCAACCAGGCAGAAAAACGTGGCCTCCGCATCTCGTGTGGCATCTCCAGCCACGGTCACCAGTGTGGCTACTCAGACGGAGGGCTCGGGGAAACACGCAGCCGTCCAGGTCCTGGGCTGCAGAGTGTGCCCCAGCCTTCTGTCGGTCTCCGACAGCAGTGGTGGGTATGCCTGTGGGAGGTGTGCCCAGGTTGAAGAACTGCTCAGCCAGGTAGCGGAGCTCCGGGAGGAGGTGAACAGGCTCAGGAGCATCAGGGAATCAGAGATGGAAATTGACTGGTGGAGGTGCACTCTACCCTCTCTGAGGCAGGCTCACGAGCCTGCCACAGCACAGGCGTCTCCTGTTATGCAGAAGACGGAGGTTCCCTCCTCCTGCCAGGCAGCGGAGACCTAGATCAAGGGGGAAATGGAGGCAGGTGCCTATTCGGGGTGGTAGGCGAGCCCTCTCTCTGCCCACCTCACCTTCTCATCTGCCCTTAAATAATCGATATGAAGGACTAGAACAAGACAATCTGAATGACAAAGTAGATAAAAACCCGTCCCAGTTGGAGGGGGCGCCTAAGACAAGGCGACCTACACATCGCATTGCCACATCATCCTTCAAAAAAGAAAGAAGGGCTATTGTTATGGGGGGCTCCCTTCTGAAAGGGACAGAGGGACCGATATGCTGACCGGACCCAACCCGCAGAGAAGTCTGTTGCCTCCCTGGGGCTCGGGTGAGAGACTTTGCCAAGAAAGTCAAGCGCCTGGTACGGCCCACTGACTACTACCTGCTACTGGTCTTTCAGGCTGGTAGCGATGAAGTAGCAACGAGAAGTCTGAAGGCGATCAAAAGAGACTTTAGGGATTTGGGGCGACTACTTAGAGGATCAGAGGCGCAGGTTGTGTTTGCCTCTGTCCTTCCGATAGGGGGGATCGAAGCTGAAAGGTGTGCTGTTCACATAAACTCGTGGCTTCGAGACTGGTGTGACCGGCAGAACTTTGGGTTCTTTGATCACGGGAAGGTCTATGCTACACCGGGCCTGATGGCACCGGATGGGATGCGCCTCTCTCGGAGAGGGGTAAGGATCTTTGGTCAGGAGTTGGCAGGGCTGATAGATAGGGCTTTAAACTAGAGTCGAAGGGGGAAGGGGCTAAAACCAGGCACGCCGGTGAAGACCTAAGGGATGGTACGCTAGAATCAGAGGGGCTGTGTGCCAGTGAGGTCCTTTGGTCAGATCCACAAGGTGCTGAGTGTAAGGAGACGCACCTGAAGTACTTCTACACGATCGCACGCAGTATGAGGAATAAAATGGATGAGCTAGAAGTCCTGGCCCAGTCCCGCAACTACGACATCATCGGCATAAGCGAAACCTGGTGGGATGAGTCCTGTGACTGGGGTGTTGCGATAGATGGTTACAGGCTCTTCAGGAGGGACAGGCAGGGTAGGCGAGGTGGTGGGGTGGCGATGTATGTGAAGCAGGGGCTGGACTGTGTGGAACTTCAGGTCGGCAATGGCAAAGTTGAAAGCCTCTGGGTAAAGATCAAGGGACGAACGAATAAAGAGGATGTCGTTGTGGGAGTCTATTACAGACCGCCTGGCCAGGACGATAGCGCCGATAAATTATTCTTTACAGAACTAAGAGAGGCCTCGAGATTAACTCCCCTTGTCCTTATGGGGGACTTCAACTTGCCAGACGTTAACTGGGAGTGCCACACGGCTGACACGAGCAAGTCCAGGAGGTTCATGAAGCACCTAGATGATAACTTCTTGGTGCAGGTGCTAACGGAGCCAACTAGGAAAGGTGCCCTCCTAGACCTGTTGCTAGAAAACAGAGAGGGTCTGGTGGGAGATGTGGTGATTGGTGGCCGCCTTGGTCATAGCGACCATGAAGTGGTTGAGTTCAAAATTTACGCTGACAGAAGGAAAAGTGCCACCAAAACCTCATCCCTAGATATGGGGAAAGCGGACTTCAGGCTGCTCAGGGAACTAGTCAGCAAGGTCCCCTGGGAAACTGCTCTTGAAGGCCTCGATGTCCACCAGTGCTGGTCATTCTTTAAGCGATGCCTCCTAGAAGCACAAGATCAGGCAATTCCTAAATATCGCAAGTCAGGCAGGCGGGGCAGGAGGCCGGCGTGGCTGACCAGGAACATTCTAATGAAGATTAGGCGGAAACAGAGAGTGTTTCACTACTGGAAGGAGGGCCAGGTGTCATGGAAAGAATACAGGGATGCTGTTCGTGTTTGTAGGGAGAAAGTTCCTGTGGCCAAAGCACACCTAGAGTTGAAGCTGGCTGCGTCTGTGAGAGAAAATAAAAAGGTTTTTTTTAGATATGTGAATGGAAAAAGGAGAACTAAAGAATACATAGGGCCGCTCCTTGATAGGGAAGGTCTCCTCACAGACAATGACATAGGCAAAGCAGAGACGCTTAACGCCTTCTTTGCCTCTGTCTTCAATGCCAATGATGGGCTTCGGGACCCAGGGTGCCCTGAGCTGGAGGACCGGGACGGTGGGGATGACAAACTCCCAACCGACCCTGAACGTGTGCGGGATTTGCTACTCCACCTGGATCCCTACAAGTCCATGGGTCCGGATGGGATTCATCCCCGGGTGCTGAAAGAGCTGGCGGACGTCATCGCGGAACCTCTCTCAATTATTTTTCAACGATCCTGGGAATTTGGAGTGGTCCCGGTAGACTGGAAGCTGGCAAATGTTGTGCCGATTTTCAAGAAGGGTCAGAAAGAAGACCCTAGCAATTACAGGCCTGTCAGTCTCACGTCAGTGCCTGGTAAAATCATGGAGAAGATGGTTCTCGAACTTATTGAGGCGCACCTGGGGGACAAAGCAGTCATTGGTCCCAGCCAGCATGGGTTTGTGAAGGGTAGGTCCTGCCTAACTAACCTGATTTCCTTTTATGATAAGATCACCCGTATGGTGGACCAAGGGAAACCAGCTGATGTGATTTTTTTGGACTTCAGCAAGGCTTTTGACACGGTTTCCCGTAGGATCCTACTGGACAAAATGTCCACCATACAGCTAAATAAAAACATCATACGATGGGTGAGCAATTGGCTAACGGGCAGGGCCCAAAGGGTTATGGTAAATGGGGCTGCGTCAGGCTGGCGGGCGGTCACCAGTGGGGTCCCTCAAGGCTCCATTTTAGGGCTGGTACTTTTCAATATTTTTATAAACGATCTGGATGTAGGAATAGAAGGTATTTTGAGCAAGTTTGCTGATGACACCAAACTTGGAGGAGTTGTGGACTCGAATGAGGGTGGAAAGGCCTTGCAGAGGGATCTGGACAGGTTGGAGAGCTGGGCGATCACCAACCGCATGAAGTTCAATAAGAGCAAGTGCCGGGTCCTGCACCTGGGATGGGGAAACCCTGGCTTCACGTACAGACTGGGCGATGAGACGCTGGAGAGCAGCCTAGAAGAGAGGGATCTGGGGGTCGTGGTAGACAGCAAGTTGAATATGAGCCAGCAATGTGCCCTGGCAGCCAGGAGGGCCAACCGTGTCCTGGGGTGCATCAAGCACGGCATCGGTAGTAGGTCAAGGGAGGTGATTGTCCCGCTCTACTCTGCGCTGGTGCGGCCTCACCTCAAGTACTATGTGCAGTTCTGGGCACCACAGTATAAAAAGGACATGAAACTGTTGGAGAGTGTCCAGAGGAGGGCTACGAAGATGGTGAAAGGCCTGGAGGGGAAGACGTACGAAGAACGGCTGAGGTCACTGGGCCTGTTCAGCCTGGAGAAGAGGAGGCTGAGGGGAGACCTCATCACAGTCTACAACTTCCTCGTAAGGGGGTGTCGAGAGGCAGGAGACCTTTTCTCCATTAACACCAGTGACAGGACCCACGGGAACGGGGTTAAGCTGAGGCAGGGGAAATTTAGGCTGGACGTCAGGAGGGGGTTCTTCACAGAGAGGGTGGTTGCACACTGGAACAGGCTCCCCAGGGAAGTGGTCACTGCACCGAGCCTGTCTGAATTTAAGAAGAGATTGGACTGTGCACTTAGTCACATGGTCTGAACTTTTGGGTAGACCTGTGCGGTGTCAAGAGTTGGACTTGATGATCCTTAAGGGTCCCTTCCAACTCAGGATATTCTATGATTCTATGATAATTAAAACATCGGGGTGTTATCAGCACTCTTCTCATCCTAAGCCAAAACATAGCATTCTACCAGCTACTAGGAAGAAAATTAACTCTGTCCTAACTGAAACCAGGACAAGTGGATAGATAAAACACTTGTAATTGCTTCAAGTTAGGTGAACAAAAAAGAAAATGTAATCTCCTATGCCTAAATGAGAAATTATAATTTATAGTCTACAATCAATACGCCCACGCTCTGTGACCCTACTATAATGATGTGCTCCAAACAATTTCCATAGATGTCTATTTCTGTTACCACCAAAGCTAGAAGTGGAATTATCTCCCATTTGTTGCTTTTTCCATTTCATGCCATACCCATGGGAAAAGAGGAAATATCTTAAGCATGATAAAGTATTACAAAATGAAATATCTCCTTCTGTAACCAAATTACTTGGAAAGTCTCCAAGCAGGCATTCTGCTGCCTAGGCAGTCCAGCACATATGCAAAGGCAAAGACACAAGGTGAAGAGGAAGAAGTAAAGACTAGTACAGGGGTCTTGTAATAATCTTTTGCCATTGTCTCTGGGCTTATGTCTCCCTGCCTGGGTCAAAATATTCTGTGTCCTCTTCCTCCCTCAAAGTGAAAGAAAATTAAAAGGTAGCCAACTTTTCCAAACAATGGTTTTATCACAGTTTTGTTTGAAGATGACAGGTGTCATACCATCTGCACTTTAAGCTGGAAAAATCTTTGAACTCATCCTCTTCACTTGGCAGTTTTTCAAATTTGCAATCACCTGAAACACAGAAATAATCTGTCAACAAAAAGCATCAGAAAGGTTGGAGAGTGCCCTGAGTTATAATTCCAGAAAAGAGAGAGGACAGCTGTTCTTATAGCTATTATCCAAAGAAATGTTGTCAGACACCTGAGGCTAGAGGGCACCAATGCAGACCCCACCCTACAGTGTTCACTTTGAAGAACACTGTGGAAAGGATTCCTTTGAGAGTTGAAATCTTGCATCTCTTACAGCTGTTTCAAGCTCAGAGGTTTGTTGTGTGATTGACTTCTTATGACCTCCATCCATTACCAAGTTGCCTCAGAGTAAAGATGCCTCAGAGTTAAGAGCTGATTTCTTAAAAATGTATATCAAACAGCTTACATATATATCAGTTTATATATATAATTTATAATTTAAATAATTTAATTATGTGTATATATATATATATAAAATACCTATCACCATGTTGATAATCACTCTTTGGAAACAGTCTGATTGTAGAGGTAAGAACAAGAGTTGGTTGGCTTTTTAGTACCTCATACATGTATGTGTATGTGTGTGTGTATTTATCTGGATGAGCTATGCAAGAGTTAGTTATTGCAGGATTATTTTCTTTGTCAAATGTTTTGCAAATAAAACTGGCTTGATAAATTTCCTATGAACTTCACCAAGTGGACTTTTTCCAGTGGACTTTGGTACTTCAGTTGTGAAAGACATAAATGAGCCTGAAATCAAACACTGTTAAATTATTATCATTCCTGAAGTAGCATGTTATTTTTACCATTTACCATGTTGAACCAGTGTAGTTATCACCAGTAGCTGTTTCCATCAGTGATAGCCTGGCTTTATGCACTTTATTCTTTGAGAAGATAAAGAAACTTACACAAATAAGTACACCAAAATTATTGTTCATCCTCCTTTTTCCTATTTCATATTTTCCATTAAAATGGTCAGAGAAAGTGTCTGTTTGTGGATAAATCATCATATCATATAAATAAATAGAAGACATGGTTTAATAAAAAATATTCTGTCTTACTGTAAAATATGTCAATAATCTTTATGTCAGACTATTCCTAAAGCAATATATACCTAAGCAGAGTGACAGCAACAACAGTTGGGAAGTAGACTGTGAGCAGTAGGATGCATTGTTTAGTTATTACCTGAATTAGTAACAAAATGCAATGAAAGCATATGTCAATATGATAACATTATTCCAAACAAATTGTTTGGTTTAGAGTTTAATTAAGTGTCAATCTGTATCTTTGGAAAGATTTTGAGATCCAAAGAGCATTGTATAGTTAAGAATATAAGAAAAAAAAAATATTTAACCTCTGTATAACTGTTAATCTATAAAAATGCTTTATGGAGCTCATTTGCATTGTTTTATGTGGAAATATAAAAGATCTTGAAAAACAACAACAAATGCTTGATCTTATTGTGGTAGTGAGGTACTATCTGATAGTGAGAAAAAGTAGAGAGGTCTATAGAACTTTTAACCTATTTGATAATGTGAATCAGTTCGTTGGTTCTTTGTGCTTGTTTAGCTCAAAAAAGGTATTACAGACATATACAAATTTTTATGGTGTATTACTGCTCTGGTATAAGTTGTTTTTAAGCCAGTGGAGCTGAGGGATCTAGAAAGCTGCCTCTTTAATTCCTCTCATCTAATTCAGTAGCAAAATGTAAGAACACTTATGCCCTCAGACTTCTTGTTTTGGAAACAGTAACTCTTCAGACACCTTCTGTCAGGAGATAACTCCTGAAACTTAAATGAAACTGAGATGTTCAATTTATTTCAAGAGTTGACTAATAAATCCTTCATGTATCATATATTGTTGCAGCTTACTGTGCAAGAACTTGATCCCCCTCACTATCTTTCAGTTTGTTCTTAATGAAAGCCTTCTGAAATCCTTTACAAAACCATTAATGTTTTTAATATTGCTCCCTTTCATTTTACACACTGTTATAATCTTCAATGCCACTGTTGATTTTCACAGAGCTCTCAGAAAAAAGAAAATGTCACTGAATCTTGAAACCTGCTAGAAAGTTTTGTTAACTTGGATTATCTGTGTTTCAGGCACTGAACAAGAGTTGTCCTCTATTAATCTGTGGCTTGGAAACCTTTCTGCTTAAGAAGGAATAAATTCACAGCAATTCTGCATCCAAGTTTTACTACAGTCAGAATTTTAAGAGAATATGTTAATATGCAAAGCTGCATGACTTTGAAAAGAGAATCTGTTAAACTCCTGAACATTCCCAAGACACAATCCCAAGATACAATTTCTGGAAGGCTACCTAATCAAGAATTTAAGCCACAGTAACCACCTCTCCTTAACCTTAGAGCACCTGGCAGTAGCAGATGTTTTCAGGAGCTTATTGAAGGAACAATAAAAAGGCTCTTTTGAAAACCTCTGTTTTCTTTCAGTGGCTTAACTGCTTGCAGATGTATGTACTGAATCAAAATCTTTAACTTACAACTGAAAATGAAAACTCCAGAGAGCATTGTAATTGGATCTTCCTGTTTCCCCAAGGCATCCTAGAACCTTGGCAAGTAAGGACCTGTGGTATAAACAGGTATATTTTTTTTGTTCACATTCTTGCTACCTGAATGTCACATGTACGTGCAAGCTCTTTTAACAGTTGGAGATGATATCAACATGAATCACAAACTGACCTTCACTATTTTGGAAAAAACAGGGCACTTTTTTTTTTTTTAACAAACAAACAAACAAACAAAAAATCCTAATTTATTATTTTTTTAATGTATTTTTCTTTTCTCCTTTCGCCATGCCCTTAACTTTCAAAATACTATACATGGTAGTTCTTGTCTGTTAATGCTGGAAGGTTACAAAAATTTTAATAATAAATAAGTTAAAAGAAAGAGACTTAAAACTCGCAAGTATATTAAAACCATCTTGTTGTCTGAAGCCTACCAGAGACAAACATACTGATCCCACTGACTAGAGAAAGGAGGAAGAGGAAGAAAAATCTGCCTTAGCTGTATGTCTAAGGCAGAGAACTTACAAGTGGGAGCCTAGGTCCGTATTGGTAACAAATGTTCAAATCAGCACGAAACTGCTGCTTGTGATATTAATCCCTAAGAATATTTCAGGACTGGTCAGGTAAGTTCTAGTACTGTTGAAGGATTTTTGAAACAGCAAAGATCCCATGACTTGCTGCAGCTGAGCAAACCAAGCTACCAGGACGACTATGAGAAGTTCCCACCACAGTGTTCCCACATCGCCCAATTGAGGAATTTAGAAAAATATTGTTGCCAGCAGCTGGCTTCAAGGACAAGGTCTACGTGACTGCTAATCACAAGGGGGTTGTTTTCTTGCAGGTGGGGTTGTTTTCTTGCAGTTGTTTGTCTGAGTGCTTTTGACCAATAATCTTGTGTGAGACACTATCTGCCCCTCTTAAGTTTGCTATAAAAGTTAGGCTATTCGGGTAATAAAAGAGAGCATGATCTGACCATACTAGTGTCTGTCGTGTTTTCGGCCGTTCTTCCTGCAACATATGGCGCCTTAACAGGCTGAGACCCGCAGATGCTGAGAGACCTGACAGACGCTGAGAGAAGCTGAGAGCCTAGGAACAGAGACATGGTTATACGCGGGACGCTGAGAGAATCGGAACACAGACCCGTACAGACGTGATGAGACGCAGAGACAGAGGAATCGCGGTGAGACGCGGAGCAGAATCACGGTGAGACGCGGAAAAGTGAAGTATCGCGGTGAGACGTGGAGCAGAATCGCGGTGAGACGCGGGACATCCGGAGCCGAGTTGCTACGGGAGATCGGAGACGTCCGTGGAAACGGCAGACAACCGCCACCGTGTGGCGAGTTGGCACATAGCAGAGGGATGGAGATCACGACCCTGTGGCTCCTCTGACGTAACCACGGAGGAGGAAGCAGCTATCCAGCTTCTCTCTAGTATTCTCTCTAAGACAGTTGTATCTTGCAAGGTAAAAAAAAAGATCAAATCTTTGGTGCACTGGGCTCAGAAGTAGGGTTTTCTGAAGGAAATCCCTCTAATGTTTAGCCCAGATGAGTGGCAGCACGTAGCAGATCGCTTATGGGATAAAGCCATCTCAAGTGGACAGCTAGATAAAGATGTAAGTGGGACATGGCAGACAGTGATTGATGCGCTGTGCGGTATGAAAACCGAACAGCAGTTCGCTATGGTGACGCAAGATTTCTCAGTACCATCTGGGACTGACAGAACGCCGAGTACAAAACCTGAGACCTCAGGAACGTGGCTGGCACGATCTTTTTCATCGGTTCCTGCACCCACCCCGGTTCAGGGTATGACCTCTCCAATAAAGCAATCAGCGGCAGAAATAACTGAGGGACTATCGGAGCAGAGTGCTGATGGGGAGTGGGGGCTGCCCTCCCCACCCCCCGCGCAGGAAAATCTTGATGCAGCTGCGCTGCCGGCATCTGCGCCACTGCCAGGCAGCAATAAATCCACTCGGGATGCTTCGCCAATGAGAGGTGCAGCAGCAGGTTGCGAAAATCGACCTTCAATGGAGGAGCTGTTCCAAGAACTGCTAGAGAAATTGGAGAACTTAAAAATTACAGATTCGGAGGAGCTTCCACTCTCGTCTGCCCCCCCAGAGCCGACTCCCTTATTATCCGTCGCTACAACACCATCGGCACCAAGGAGAGACAAGTGCTCCAACATCATACGTGATGCTTTCATAGAAGGGCATAGGCATGCTACATCCTTGGCCTGCCCTATTATTATCGACCCTGTGCAAGGCACCAGATTGTGGCAGCCACATGACTGCAAGCTTCTACAACAAGCTTGAAAAATGGTTATGGACTATTGTTTACAATCCCAGGTGGCTCGACAGATAATGGATTCAATGGATTTTTCAGGCAAAACCAATGTGTCCACTTGACTGTCGAAACTTGGCGCGCTTATTGTTAACTCCTTCCCAATTGTTATTGTTTGAAAGGGAATGGTTGCAGTTAGCACGGGGGGAAGTGGGTCGACTATGTCAACCGGGGTACCCTCTGTATGGGATTACTGCAGAGATGTTAACGGGGATGGGTCCTTATCTCAATACCCAGATTCAGTTGCAGTTCCCTGCAATTATTCACCAAACAGCTGCACAGCTCACACTGAGGGCTCTTCTTAGTCTCCCAGGGGAAAAGAAAGCACCTCCATTTGCATCTGTAGAACAGGCCCCTGGGGAACCGTATGCTAAATTTATCGATCGGTTGCGGGCAGCAATTCCTGATCATCCTGATCTAACAGCGGAGTCTAAAAGCAGTGTGTTTAAAATGCTTGCATTTGATGATGCAAACCCCAAAACTCAAAACATCTTAGTTACACTGCTGAGAACCGCACTGGTAGAGGACAAGGTGGAAAGGGTACAGAGAGCTGATCAGTCCAGGTAACCAGATATGGTGGCATAAGACTGTCAGAGATTTGCTTTTACGTTACCCTCCATTAACAAACAAGCCCCGGCAAAGTGCTATGAATGGCTAGTGCTTCTGCAGGGGATGAGGAATTCCCCTACATTATGTCAATTATATGTGGCCTGGGCATTACAACCAATTTGGACAGCGTGGTGTGATGTAATTATTTACCATTATATGGATAACATTCGGTTTGGTAGGCCAGAATGCTTCCAGGATTCAGATTTAAAGTTTATTTGGGATACTTTGGAAGCAAAAGGGTTGAAGATAGCCCCAGAGAAGGTTCAACAGAAACAGCCATGGCTATACTTGGGATGGAAAATATCAGACTCTACTATTCATCCACAGAAAGGTGATATAACTATGGTGTTACATACTTTGACAGATGTACAAATGTTCCTGGATAATATTCAGTGGGGTTGCCACATTGTACGGATTACTAATGACGACTTAGTTATATTACTACCTTTATTGCGAGGCATGAGTGCAGAGCCACAGATTACACTAACAAAAGACCACCGGCAGGCTCTTTCACAAATAGCTTCTAAGGTTGCAGCCGGCACTGCTTGCAGACATATAGCAGACATTGCACTCTCCTTCCTAATTAGCAATCATGTGTCTCATCCATTTGCGGTGATTGGTCAGTGGCAAAAAGAAAAGGGGGAGAGTAAGGGGCGACAAAGACAGAAACGGTATCAGGAGGATGCCACAGACACTAATAGCACGGGTAATAGGAGTAGTCTAAGTGACACAGGTGATGGCAAGGGTGGAATGATAGGGCAGCATTTTTGAGTTCTGGAATGGATTTTCCTACAAATTCAGCCAAAAATAAGTGTTCAAACACAGGCAGAAGCTATCGCAGAGTTAGTACGTGAGGGTTGACTCGGAGTATTGAGATCAGTGGGCAGGAACCAGGAGATCTGCCAGGATCTATTCAGGATCATTTGGAATGGTGTTTACAGCAATCCATACCACTACAAGAAGCTGTGTTAGATTGGTACCTGGGATTGGTACATTCCCAAACTCCAAAGGGGCCTCTCTGGCAAGTTATAAGATCATATAAATGGCAGGTAGTACCACGGCTTTCGTCCCGACCAGTGGTGGGTCGCACTGTATACACTGATGCAGGTGCGGCAAGTAGGAAGGCTGTGTATGAGTGGTACGAGAACGGAATTCCAGAGGAGACAGAGGATTCATTACAAACATTGGCATTGTCTGCAGTTGTTTGGGCTTGTCAGTGCTGGATGCATAAGCCGATTAATATCGTCTCAGGCTCTCTGTATGTTGTCAATGTTGTAAAACAGATAGAGGATGCCTTGATATGGCACACTAAGAGGGACAGATTATTTCTGCAGCTGTGAGATGGCATTCAGGAGAGAACTGCACCTTACTGTGTGTCCTGGTTTCAGTTAGAACAGAATTAATTTTCTTCCTAGTAGCTGGTGGAATGCTGTGTTTTGGCTTAGGATGAGAAGAGTGCTGATAACACCCCGATGTTTTAATTGTTGCAGAGCAGTGCTTATACCAAGCCAAGGACACCTCAGACTTTCGCTCTGCCCTGCCAACAGGCAGGCTGGGGGTGCAGTAAGAGCTGGGAGGGGACAGATCCAGGACAGCTGACCCAAACTAGCCAAAGGGGTATTCCATACCATCTGACGTCATGCTAAACAATATATAGGGGTGGCTAGCCGGGGGGAGGGGGCCGGACTGCTCGGGGTTAAGCTGGGCATCGGTCAGCGGGTGGTGAGCAATTGCATTGTGCATCACTTGTTTGTACATATTATTAGTAGTAGTACTATTATCATCATTGTATTATTATTATTATTATTGTTATTATTTTCCTGTCTTAATAAACTGTCTTTATCTCAACTCACGGGCTTCAGTTTCCATTTCTCTCCCCCGTCCCAGAGAGGGAGGGGGGAGGGTGAGCGAACGGCTGCGTGGTGTTTAGCTGCCAGCCGGGTTAAACCACGACAGTCTTTTTGGCGCCCAACGTGGGGCTCGAAAGGTTGAGATAAGGGCAGATCTGACCAGAGTGTGTTAAACTAAAATTGGTGTAAGTATTAGACCTGCTTAATAGTCACTTGTCATAATGCTGATTGCTTTAATCTCAACTCTGCTGCGCCTGTTTTCCAAATTGAGCATTATAGCACGTTATTTTCCGTATGTGCTCTCTGTCATGTTGTTTATCCTTTCCGGGCCCTGGTTTCAGATCATTATGGTACTGTGTGTTGTATCAGTGGCTTATGAGATGATGAAATATATGGCCATGACTCTAACTTGGTATTTGTACTCAGTAACATCTTCGATTCTATACTTTGGAAACTGTATTTTGGAAACTATTAGCAATTATATCTGTTGCCTTTTTTCATTAGGGAGTCAATCTGTGGAGGGGAAAGGGGAAGATAATTTTTCTTACTTGATCACTCTCCCTTTCTCCTTCACCACCCTCTTATCCTCCGAGTTTATTACAATAGCTCTCCAAGATATTGAATATCCTTGGGATACTCAGACCAGCATAGTCTTGTTGTTCTGCCTCCTGAATGCGCTTCAGGTTCTGCTTAAAGTTAAACAACTACTTAGGAAGCTCATCCGGAGATCTGCCCGGAGGCAGTATAGTTGTGGGTGGCAGGGAGTATGGGAGGATATGGGCAGGCATCTAGAGCAGTTGGCACCCCCAGTGTTTTGGAAATTCACCCCTGAACAACTGCAAAATCCTCAAAAACTGGCAGAATGCTTGAAAAAAAGGTGTAGCGATTCTGGCAGTTCCAAAGTGACACAAATCATTGTAACATGCTGGGGCCTGGCTCATGCCTATCGAGCTGCCATGGATACTGTTATCAACTTAGTGACAGACCCTGAGGCCACTCCAAGTCCCGTGACAGATCCAACGGCCACTGTGACCCCTACGGTGGACTCTGCAGCCGCTCCAGTCCCAGCTTCTGCAGATGCTCCAATCCCAGCTCCTGCAGCCACTCCAGTTCCAGTTCCTGAAGCCGCTCCAGTCCCAGTTCCTGCAGCCGCTCCAGTCCCAGCTCCTGCAGCCGCTCCAGTCCCAGTTCCTGCAGCCGCTCCAGTCCCAGTTCCTGAAGCCGCTCCAGTCCCAGTTCCTGCAGCCGCTCCAGTCCCAGCTCCTGCAGCTGCTCCGGTCCCAGCTCCTGCAGCCGCTCCAGCTCCGGTTCCTGCAGTCGCTCCAGCTCCAGTTCCTGCAGCTGCCCCAGCTCCGGTTCCTGCAGCCGCTCCAGATCCAGTTCCTGCAGCCGCTCCAGATCCAGTTCCTGCAGCCGCTCCAGTTCCAGCCCCTGCAGCCGCTCCAGCTCCGGTTCCTGCAGCCGCTCCAGTTCAAGCTCCTGCAGCCGCTCCAGTTCAAGCTCCTGCAGCCGCACCAGTTCCAGCTCCTGCAGCCACTCCAGCTCCTGTGGCTGGGTCAGAGAAACGAGCTGTAGCAGTGCAAGTCGACCCTGCGGAGGGTATTCCAACCTCTGTGGCAGACCCTGTAACAAGGTCAGAGAAACGAGCTGTAGCAGTGCAAGCTGCCCCTGTAGAGAAGGTGAAAAAATGGTATAGAGATTCAGGTCGTTTAGAACGCAGAGAGTCTTCTGCCAAATCTAGGTATAGAGACAACGGAGACGACAACGACGCTGGGCCATCAAGGGTTCAGGAGGAGGAAGATGAGGATGCCGAAAAATCAACAGTAACTACCCGAAGCCTAAACGAGCGTGAGTTACGAGATGTGCGAAAAGATTTTGGTCGCTGCATAGGTGAGCAGCTTGTCACCTGGCTGCTCCGATGCTGGGACTCTGGAGCCAATTGTGTGGAATTAGACGGCAGGGAAGCCAAGCGACTGGGATCCCTTGCTAGAGACGCAGGCATTGACAAAGCAATTGCAGATGGAGCACAATCTCACAGCCTCTGGAGGCGTCTCCTCTCAGCTGTGAGGGAAAGGTATCCCTTCAAGGAAGAACTTTTATGTCTACCAGGCAAGTGGACCACTATGGAGAAGGGAATCCAGTACCTGAGGGAATTAGCCGTACGGGAAGTGATTTATGAGGATCCAGACCTCAGACCAACATCCAAAGATCCAGATGAAGTCAGGTGTACACGACCCATGTGGCGGAAGTTTGTACGGAGTGCACCATCATCATATGCCAGCTCATTGGCAATAATGGCCTGGAAAGAGGATGAGGAACCCACAGTGGATGAAGTGGCTAAACAACTCCGGCAGTACGAAGAAAGTCTCTCTTCTTCCTTACAGGCCTGCGTCTCAGCTGTGGAGAAACTTTCTGAAGAGTTCCACCAACTTAAAGAGAATCTATCTTCATCCCCACCTGAACCAACCAGTGTCCACCGACCAAAAGAGAACACTGTGGAGAAACTTTCTGAAAAGGTTCACCAACTTGAAGAGAGATTATTCTCCTCCGCACCTGTACAAAGCAGTGTCTCAGCTATCAGGGGTAGGCGTTCATCCACACAAGGAAGACGATATGGTGGGTACTCACCCCGTGCCACCCTGTGGTTTTACTTACGAGACCATGGAGAGGACATGAGAAAATGGGATGGAAAATCTACCACGACCCTAGAGGCACGGGTATGTGAGTTGCAAAAGAAAACAATCAGGAAAAAGGGGTTCTTTGAAAAGTTTGCTGCTCCAACTTCCAGCAGACAGTCCTTCAAACACAGAAACGAAGAAGATTCTGACCAGGATTAGGGAGGCCCTGCCTCCAGCCAGGGGGAGGAAAGGGACAATCGAGTTTATTGGACTGTGTGGATTCGATGGCCTGGCACGTCAGACGCACAGAAGTATAAGGCTTTAGTAGACACCGGTGCACAATGCACTATAATGCCATCGAGCTATAAAGGACCAGAGCCCATCTGTATTTGTGGAGTGACAGGGGGATCTCAGCAGTTGACTGTATTGGAGGCTGAAGTGAGTCTGACTGGGAATGAGTGGGAAAAGCACCGCATTGTGACTGGCCTGGATGCTCCATGTATCCTTGGCATAGACTATCTTAGAAGAGGATATTGCAAGGACCCAAAAGGGTTCCGGTGGGCTTTTGGTATAGCTGCCTTAGAGACAGAGGGCATTAAACAATTATCTACCTTGCCTGGTCTCTCAGAGGACCCCTCTGTTGTGGGGTTGCTGAGGGTCGAAGAACAGCAAGTGCCAATCGCTACCACAACTGTGCACTGGCGGCAATATCACACTAACCGGGACTCCCTGATTCCCATCCATAAGCTAATTCGTCAATAGGAGAGCCAAGGAGTGATCAGCAAGACTCATTCACCTTTCAATAGTCCCATATGGCCAGTGCGAAAGTCTAATGGCGAGTGGAGACTAACAGTGGACTATCGTGGCCTGAACGAAGTGACGCCACCACTTAGTGCTGCAGTGCCGGACATGCTGGAACTTCAGTACGAACTTGAATCGAAGTCAGCCAAGTGGTACGCCACAATTGATATCGCTAATGCATTTTTCTCCATCCCTCTAGCAGCAGAGTGCAGGCCACAGTTTGCTTTCACTTGGAGGGGAGTCCAATATACTTGGAATCGACTGCCCCAGGGGTGGAAACACAGCCCTACCATTTGCCATGGGCTGATCCAGTCTGCTCTGGAGCAGGGGGAAGCTCCTGAACACCTGCAGTGCATTGATGACATTATTGTGTGGGGTGACACAGCAGAGGAAGTTTTCGAGAAAGGGAAGAAAATAGTCCAAATCCTTCTGAAAGCCGGTTTTGCCATAAAACAAAATAAAGTCAAAGGACCTGCACGAGAGATCCAGTTTTTAGGAATAAAATGGCAAGATGGACGTCATCAAATCCCAATGGGTGTGATCAACAAAATAACAGCTATGTCTCCACCAACTAACAAAAAAGAAACACAGACTTTCCTAGGTGTTGTGGGGTTTTGGAGAATGCACATCCCAAATTACAGTCTGATTGTAAACCCGCTCTACCAAGTAACCCGTAAGAAGAATGAGTTTGAATGGGGCCCTGAACAACGACAAGCCTTTGAACAAATCAAGCAGGAAATAGTGCATGCAGTAGCCCTTGGGCCAGTTCGAACAGGACCAGATGTAAAGAATGTGCTCTACACTGCAGCCGGGGAGAACGGCGCCACCTGGAGCCTCTGGCAGAAAGAACCTGGGGAAACTCGAGGTCGGCCCCTGGGGTTTTGTAGTCGGGGATACAGAGGATCTGAGGCCCGCTATACTCCAACTGAAAAGGAGATATTGGCAGCATATGAAGGAGTTCGATCTGCTTCAGAGGTGGTCGGTACTGAAGCGCAGCTCCTCCTAGCACCCCGATTGCCGTTATAAGGCTGGATGTTCAAGGGAAGGGTCTCTTCTACGCATCATGCAACTGATGCTACATGGAGCAAGTGGGTTGCACTGATTACTCAGCGGGCTCGAATAGGAAACCCCAGTCGCCCAGGAATATTGGAAGTGATTATGGACTGGCCAGAAGGCAAATACTTTGGCATATCATCAGAGGAGGAGGTGGGTCGTGCTGAAGAAGCCCCACTGTACAACCAGTTACCAGAGAATGAGAAGAAATATGCCCTGTTCACTGATGGGTCCTGTCGTATTGTGGGGAAGCATCGGAGATGGAAGGCTGCTGTATGGAGTCCTACACGACGAGTTGCAGAAGCTGCTGAGGGAGAAGGTGAATCGAGTCAGTTTGCAGAAGTGAAGGCCATTCAGCTGGCTTTAGACATTGCTGAACGAGAAAAAAGGCCAGTTCTCTATCTCTACACCGATTCATGGATGGTAGCAAATGCCCTGTGGGGATGGTTACAGCAACGGAAGCAAAACAACTGGCAGCGCAGGGGCAAACCCATCTGGGCTGCTGCATTGTGGCAAGACATTGCTGCTCGGGTAGAGAACCTGGCTGTGAAAGTACGCCACGTAGATGCTCATGTGCCCAAGAATCGGGCTACTGAAGAACATCAAAACAACCAGCAGGTGGATCAGGCTGCTAAGATTGAAGTAGCTCAGGTGGACCTGGATTGGCAGCATAAAGGTGAATTATTTATAGCCCGATGGGCCCATGACACCTCAGGCCATCAAGGTAGAGATGCAACATACAGATGGGCTCGTGATCGAGGGGTGGACCTGACCATGGACGCTATAGCACAGGTTATTCATGACTGTGAAACATGTGCTGCAATCAAGCAAGCCAAACGGTCAAAGCCTCTTTGGTATGGAGGACGATGGCTGAAATATAAATATGGAGAGGCCTGGCAGATTGATTACATCACACTCCCTCAAACTCGCAATGGCAAGCGCCACGTACTTACAATGGTGGAAGCAACCACCAGATGGCTGGAAACATATCCTGTGCCTCATGCCACCGCCCGGAACACTATCCTGGGCCTTGAAAAGCAAGTCCTATGGCGACATGGTACCCCAGAAAGAATAGAGTCAGACAATGGAACTCATTTCCGAAACAACCTTATAGACACTTGGGCCAAAGAACATGGTATTGAGTGGGTGTATCACATCCCCTATCATGCACCAGCCTCCGGGAAAGTTGAACGATACAACGGAATGTTAAAGACTACATTGAAAGCAATGGGCGCTGGGACATTCAAAAATTGGGATACGCATTTGGCAAAGGCCACCTGGTTAGTCAATACTAGGGGATCTGCCAACCGAGCTGGACCTGCCCAATCAAACCTGTTACGTACTGTAGATGGGGATAAAGTTCCTGTAGTGCATGTAAGAAATATGCTGGGTAAAACAGTCTGGGCTACTCCTGCCTCAGGAAAAGGCAAACCTATTCGTGGAATTGTTTTCGCTCAGGGACCTGGATACACTTGGTGGGTGATGCAAAAGAGTGGAGAGATCCGGTGTGTACCTCAAGGAGATTTAATACTGGGTGAGAATAGCCCATGAACTGAATTGTACCATGTTAATTACTATATAATACTGTATGTTATCACTACTATAGGTGACTAATTAGAATGTATGGAAAAGAGTGTAACCTGAGCATGACATAAATAGTATGGAATAAGGGGTGGATAGATGTCCTGGTTTCAGTTAGAACAGAATTAATTTTCTTCCTAGTAGCTGGTGGAATGCTGTGTTTTGGCTTAGGATGAGAAGAGTGCTGATAACACCCCGATGTTTTAATTGTTGCAGAGCAGTGCTTATACCAAGCCAAGGACACCTCAGACTTTCGCTCTGTCCTGCCAACAGGCAGGCTGGGGGTGCAGTAAGAGCTGGGAGGGGACAGATCCAGGACAGCTGACCCAAACTAGCCAAAGGGGTATTCCATACCATCTGACGTCATGCTAAACAATATATAGGGGTGGCTAGCCGGGGGGAGGGGGCCGGACTGCTCGGGGTTAGGCTGGGCATCGGTCAGCGGGTGGTGAGCAATTTCATTGTGCATCACTTGTTTGTACATATTATTATTAGTAGTACTATTATCATCATTGTATTATTATTATTATTATTATTATTATTATTATTATTATTATTATTTTCCTGTCTTATTAAACTGTCTTTATCTCAACTCACGGGCTTCACTTTCCATTTCTCTCCCCCGTCCCAGAGAGGGAGGGGGGAGGGTGAGTGAACGGCTGCGTGGTGTTTAGCTGCCAGCCGGGTTAAACCACGACACTGTGTTATCCGTATGCATAGTCATCAGTTCTCGATTGGGTTAGCAGAAGGTAATTCACAAGCAGACAAGTTGGTGAGTATAGTCACAAAGAGGCCTGAGAGTGATTTTGCACATGCGTGAGTGTCGCACGAAATGTTCCATCAGAATGCAAAGGGTCTTTGGAGAATGCTTATATTTACTTGGACAGAGGCGAAAGGAATAGTAAGAGCGTGCCCTTCCTGTAGTCATCATGGACCAGGGTTAGGTTTGGGTAATTATCCATGGGGTGTCAAGGCACTTGAGGTATGGCAAATGGATGTAACGCATGTGCTGGAATTTGGTACTAAAAGATATGTGTGTGTGAGTATTGATACTTTTTCAAGATTAATATCGGCAATGGCGCAGGAGGGAGAAAAAGCACACCTTGTGTGTAGACATCTGATGGTGTATGTTGCCATTATGAGAGTGCCACAGCAGATCAAGATGGACGATGGTCCAGCGTATGTCAGCAAAAGGGTTAGAAAATTTATGAAAATGTGGAAAGTTGTTGCAGGAAGCACGGCCGAAAGCATGACAGACACCAGTATGGTCAGATCATGCTCCATTTTATTGCCCGAATAGCCTAACTTTTATAGCAAACTTAACAGGGGTGGATAGTGTCTCACACAAGATTATTGGTCAAAAGCACTCAGACAAACAACTGCAAGAAAACAACCCCACCTGCAAGAAAACAACCCCCTTGTGATTAGCAGTCACGTAGATCCCGTCCTTGAAACCAGCTGCTGGCAACAATATTTTTCTAAATTCCTCAATTGGGCGATGTGGGAACACTGTGGTGGGAACTTCTCATAGTCGTCCTGGTAGCTTGGTTTGCTCAGCTGCAGCAAGCCATGGCCTCCTTGCTGTTTCAAAAATCCATCAACAAATCCCCCTTTTTGTTTTTGAGCAAACCAAGCCCGATGTAACAGATTTTGCAAGTAACACTTTAACCACATTTATTACAATACAACACGCAGTGATGATTAACACCATAACAAACAGAATCCTTAATCCCTCTTTGACTAATCCCAGTAACCATCTATGCATTGTTTCAAACAAATCAGTGAGCCATTGAAAATATCCTGCTCCCGTCCTATGTGTGCCCTTGCTCTGATCCCACGTTCTCCAATTCCTGTTCTCTGAGCATCAAGCTAGGCTGTCATAATTTCAAGAACTATTGCCAGAACATATTGCCAGAACAATCTCTGTTTTTGCTGAGCAATCTGTGCAGGTACAGTTGAGAATGTAAACAGAAGACAGACAAATTGCCACCCGTGTTATCAGTGGCATAACTGCTTATACAGGTCCATTACAGTTTCTAATAACACCTCAATACTGTCTGTAGTGGGTTTACGTGGCAAGGTTTTGGTAGCAGGGGCCATAGGGGTGGCTTCTGTGAGAAGGATCTAGAAGCTGCCCCGTGTTTGGTAAGGGCCCCACTGCTGACCAGAGCCAAGCCAATAAGTGATGTTGTTTGCATCTCTGTGAGAGCGTATTTAAGACAGGAAAAACAAAACAAAACAAAGCAAACAAACAAACAAACAAAAAAAAAAACGCTGCACCACTCAGCAGCTGAGAGAGTGAGAGGAGTAAGGAACAGCCTTGCAGGTGCCAAGGTCAGTGAAGAAAGGGGGGGAGAGGTGCTCCAGGCACTAGAGCAGAAGTCCCTTGTGGCCTGTGATGAGGACCATGGTGAAGCAGGCTGTCAGGAGGCAGGAGGTCACCTGCTCCTGCGTGGTCTCCTCTTCACGGGCTACAGGTCTGGCCCGGAATCTGCTCCAGCGGGGGTCCTCCATAGGCCGCAGCCTCTGTCGGTGCAGGTCCACCTGCTCCACCGTGGTCTCCTCCACGTGCTGCAGCGTGGAACCCTGCTCCACTGTGGTACTCCATAGGCTGCAGGGGAACAGCCTGCTTCACCAGTGGCTTCTGGTAGATTTATGTCCCATTGTTTCCACGTCCCAGCACCCAATGCTCGTAACATAGTCTTTAACAGTCCATTGTACCTCTCAACCTTCCCAGAGGCTTGTGGGTGATAAGGGATGTGATACACCCACTCAATACCATGCCTCTTTGCCCAGGAGGTAACAAGATTGTTTCGGAAATGACTCCCATTGTCAGACTCAGTTCTCTCTGGTGTACCATGATGCTGCAATACTTGTCTTTCCAGGCCCAAGATAGTGTTTCAGGCCATGGCATGATTTACGGGGTATGTTTCCAGCCACCCAGTAGTTGCTTCTACCATGGTGAGTATGTACCGTTTGCCTTGGTGGGTTTGTGGGAGTGGTCCAATATAGTCAATTTGCCAGGCCTCACCATATTGAAACCCTAGCCATCTCCCCCTGTTCCAGGGAGATTTTACCTTCATGGCTTTCTTGATTGCAGCACAGGTCTCACACTCATGGGTAACCTGTGTGATGGCCTCAGTGGTCAAGTCCACCCCTAAATCACAAGCCCATCTGTAAGTGGCATCCCTCCCCAGATGTCCTGATGTTTCATGGGCCCATCGAGCTACAAAGAGCTCACCCTTACGTCCCCAGTCTAGGTCCACCTGAGCCACTTCAATTTTCGAAGCTCGATCCACTTCTTCATTGTTCTGATGTTCTTCAGTAGTGCGACTCTTGGGCATGTGGGCATCCACATGACGTACTTTAACATCCAGGTTTTCTACCCGGGCAGCAATATCTTGCCACAGGGTAGCAGCCCAGATAAGTTTACCTCTGCGCTGCCAGTTGCTCTCTTTCCATTGCTGTAACCACCCCCACAGAGCATTTGTCACCATCCATGAGTCAGTGTAGAGATACAATACTGGCCATTTTTCTCTTTCGGCAATCTCTAGGGCTAGTTGCATGGCTTTTACTTCTGCATACTCACTCGACTCGCCTTCCCCTTCCATGGCCTCCACAACTTGTCATGTGGGACTCCACACAGCAGCTTTCCTTTTCCGATGGCTCCCTACCACACAGCAGGATCCATCAGTAAACAACACATACTGCTTTCTGTCTTCTGGCAACTCATTGTATGGTGGTGCCTCTTCAGCATGGGTTACCTCTTCTGTTGGCACTCCGAAATCTCTGCCTTCCAGCCAGTCCATAATCTCTTCCAGGATTCCTGGGCAATTACGTTTTCCCATTGGATCCCGCTGTGTAATTAACGCTATCCACTTACTCCATGTAGCATCAGTTGCATGGTGTGTAGTGGGAATTTTCTCTTTGAACATCCAATGTAACACAGGTAGCCGTGGGGCCAAGAGGAGCTGTGCTTCTGCACCCACAACTTCTGAAGCAGCTCAAACGCCCTCATATGCTTTGAGTATCTCTTTTTCAGTTGGGGTGTAATTGGCTTCTGATCCTCGATAGCCCCGGCTCCAGAAGCCCAGAGGTCGACCTCGAGTTTCTCCTGGGGTTTTCTGCCAAAGGCTCCAGGTGAGGCCATGCTCCCCAGCTGCAGTGTAAAGTATATTTTGCACAGCTGGTCCGGTACAGACAGGCCCAAGGGCTACTGCATGAGCTATGTCTTGTTTGATTTGTTCAAAGTCCTGTTGTTGCTCAGGGCCCCACTCAAAATAGTTTCTTTTTCGAGTCACTCGAAGGACTCACAAGCTGACTATAGCCAGACACATGCATTCTCCAGAATCCCACAAGGCCTAGGAAAGCTTGCGTTTCCTTTTTGCTAGTCGGCGGAGACATTTCTGTTATTTTATTGATCACATCCATTGGAATATGGCGACATCCATCCTGCCATTTTACCCCCAAGAACTGGATTTCCTGTGTAGGCCCCTTGACCTTGCTCTGTTTAATGGCAAAACCAGCTTTCAGGAGAATTTGGATTATTTTCTTCCCTTTCTCAAAAACTTCTTCTGCTGTGTTGCCCCACACGAGGATGTCGTCAATGTACTGAAGGTGCTCAGGAGCTCCCCCTTGCTCCAGTGCAGACTGGATCAGTCCATGGCAAATGGTAGGGCTGTGTTTCCACCCCTGGGGCAGCCGATTCCAGGTGTATTGGATGCCCCTCCAAGTGAAAGCAAACTGCGGCCTGCATGCTGCTGCCAAAGGGATGGAGAAAAATGCATTAGCAATATCAATTGTGGCGTACCACTTGGCTGCCTTTGACTCTAGTTCGTACTGAAGTTCTAGCATGTCCGGCACTGCAGCACTCAGTGGTGGCGTGACTTCATTCAGGCCTCGATAGTCCACTGTTAGCCTCCACTCGCCATTAGACTTTCGTACTGGCCATATAGGACTATTAAAGGGTGAGCGAGTCTTGCTTATTACTCCCTGACTCTCCAGTCGGTGAACCAACTCATGGATGGGAATCAGGGAGTCTCGGTTGGTGCGATATTGCCGTCGGTGCACCGTTGTGGTAGCAATTGGTACCTGTTGTTCTTCAACCTTCAGCAATCCTAAAACAGAAGGGTCTTCTGAAAGGCCAGGCAGGGTAGACAGCTGCCTAATCTTCTCTGTGCTCAAAGCAGCTATGCCAAAAGCCCACCGGTATCCTTTTGGATCCTTGAAGTACCCTCTCTTGAGATAGTCTATGCCAAGGATGCACGGAGCCTCTGGGCCAGTCACAATGGGATGCTTTTGCCACTCATTCCCAGTTAGACTCACTTCAGCTTCCAGTACAGATAGTTGTTGGGATCCCCCTGTCACTCCAGAGATACAGGTGAGTTCTGTCCCTTGGTAGCCTGATGGCATTAAGGTACATTGTGCGCCAGTGTCCACTAGAGCATTGTATTCTTGTCTGCCACTTAATTCTTGCAAATGAGAGGTAGAGGTCCCTTCATCAGGGTCAAGAATAACATCAGCTCTTCTACTGCCTCTGGGGTACTGCCCAATAGAAACTGGAGCAGCATTTCTCTTAGGAGCCCCTCTTCTTGCTGCTGTATTTCCTTTCAGTTCACGTACCCGAGCAGCTAGGGTTGAAGTAGGTACACCATCCCATTTCCTCATATCTTCCCCATGGTCACGCAGATAAAACCACAAGGTGTCACGTGGTGTACGTCTTGGGTACTCTCTCTCTTGAGCAGACAAATGCTGATTCTTAGTGTCTGAAGTATCACTCCGTCTAGATGAAGGGGAATATGGGGAATATGCTCGTTCCACGAGCTGGTCAAGTCTTTCAGACAGTTTCTCCACAGCTGAGACACAGGACTGTAGCAGAGCAGAGAGATTGTCTTCATATTTTTGAAGCTGGCAGGACAGATTATACACTGTTGGTCCCATCCCCTCATCCCAATTAAATAATGCCAGTGTACTGGCATGTGCTGATGGTGTACTCCGCACAAATTTACACCAGATGGATGTTGTGCACTGGACTTCATCGGGATATTGAGGTGTCTGGGCATTGTCCAAATCACTATAAATCATCTCCCGCACAGCTAATTCCCGCAGATGCTGGAGACCTTTATCCATAGTGGTCTACTTGCCTACTTGATATACAATATCTTCCTTTTGGGGATATCTTTCTTTCACAGCTGCCAGGAGTCATCTCCAGAGGCTGAGGACCTGTGCTCCTCTCCCAATTCCTTTGTCAATTACCATTTCTCTAGAGAGGGATCCCAGCTGCTTGGATTCATTGCCTTCTAACTGTAGGCTATTGGCCCCAGCATCCCAGCATCGAAGCAGCCAGGTGAGGATGCGTTCACCTGGGCGTCGACCATAATCCTTTCGTATTTCTCGCAACTCACTCAGGGATAAGGATCAAGTGATTTCTGATTCCTTTATGATTTCCATCTCTTCTTCCTGCTGTTTTTGTGATGGCTCTGTGTCGTGGTTTAACCCGGCCGGCAGCTAAACACCACGCAGCCGTTCGCTCACCCTCCCCCCTCCCTCTCTGGGATGGGGGAGAGAAATGGAAAGTGAAGCCCGTGAGTTGAGATAAAGACAGTTTAATAAGACAGGAAAATAATAATAACAAAATAATAATAACAATAATAATAATAATAATACAATGGTGATAATAGGAAAGTAATAATAATATGTACAAACAAGTGATGCACAATGAAATTGCTCACCACCCGCTGACCGATGCCCAGCCTAACCCCGAGCAGTCCGGCCCCCTCCCCCCGGCTAGCCACCCCTATATATTGTTTAGCATGACGTCAGATGGTATGGAATACCCCTTTGGCTAGTTTGGGTCACCTGTCCTGGATCTGTCCCCTCCCAGCTCTTACTGCACCCCCAGCCTGCCTGTTGGCAGGGCAGAGCGAAAGTCTGAGATGTCCTTGGCTTGGTATAAGCACTGCTCTGCAACAATTAAAACATCGGGGTGTTATCAGCACTCTTCTCATCCTAAGCCAAAACACAGCATTCCACCAGCTACTAGGAAGAAAATTAATTCTGTTCTAACTGAAACCAGGACACTCTGCTTTAGAGGTGCCTGCCATTTCCCCTTCTCCCTCCTTCTTAGGAGAGCCTTCTTCCCTTACTAAACGAGCTGACCTCCATTTCCATTGTTTTTACTTGACTATGGGGGGGACTGATACCATAGTCGGTTGGCCCTCTGGGTCAGCCACAGCATGTGTTACCTGGTCATCAGATTCAGAGACTTCCTTCCTCTCTTCAAGGTGCTGGATGATGTTAAACAGTGTTTGATAGGAGTAAGCCAGGACCCAGCACAATGCTGCAAGCTGTTGTTCTCTGGCATTATCAGGGTCAGGACATACAACTCTCAAGCATTCCACCAAGTTTTTAGTATTTTTCACTTGCTCAGGGGTGAAGTTCAAAACTATTGGAGGAGACACCTGTGACAGGTACCTGCCTATATCCTCCCACACACCTTGCCACTTGCCACAAGACTGTTTCGAGACAGATTCACAAGTAAGCTTTCTAAACAATCAACTAATCTCATAGAGAAGATGAAACCCGTTATTCAGAATTAGAAATAGCAATACATGGGTTACAGATGGATCTTCAAAATACTCCCAAACTGTTGTAATTAGCCCACTGTGAAAGAAGGAAAAGGTACCATTCCTGATATTTTTAATAAACTGGTATCCAGATGAGGACAGGAAGGCAGTATAGTTCTGAATATTCTCTGAAAGATAGTTTCGATGAGACCCAAATGATAACAGCATAGAGCCTGAATGCCAGATTAAACTCAAGGCCAGTGCTTGGCAGCACAGTGAGTTCAAAAAAAAAACGAACACAGATTGTAGCACTTTGTCGGATCGGATATATAGGAGAAAGGAGACCATGACACGGATTGCATGATATATGATCAAACAAACCATTATTAACAGGAAACTGAACATGGTTACTAGCAAGTAAGTGTGTTAGTTGTACACGTTTTAATCAATTCTATTGTTATCTCAACCCTTTGAGCCCCACGTTGGGCGACTGTGGTGGTTTTACTGTGCTGGGCAGCTAAACACCACCACCGCTCTCTCACTCCACCTCTTTGATGAGGAGGGGGAGAAGTAAAGCAAAGAACAACTCACGGGTTGAGATAAGGATAATTTAATTAAAAATTAAATTATTTAAATAATTATAATAATTAAATAAAGACTACCATGAACTAAACAATTTAACTAAGGGGAAATAAAAAGGGAAAGGGGAAAAGGGAGGTGGAAAGGGAGAAAAAAAAAGGGAGGAAAACAAAAAAATAAAACAAATGAAGGCTATGTGGAAGTGCAGAGGAAAGAAATTACTCTCTACTTCCCAAAAATGAGCGATGATTGACCACGTCCTTGAAGCAGGGCCTCAATGCACACAGCCGGTGTTCGGGAGGAGGACCAACATTTTCACAATGAGAGCCCACCCCTCCCCTCTTCTTCCTGTTTCCACTTTTTATTGCTGAGTGTGACATCATATGGTATGGGATATCCCTTTGATTGGTTTAGGTCAGCTGCCCTAGCGATGTTTCTCTCCTCACTTTTTGCCCACCCTCTAGGAAGGTTAGAGAAAGTCCTGATGCTGTGCCAGCACTGCTCAGCGGTAGACACAACACTGGTGTGATAACACTGCTGTTCCAGCTGCAAGTGCAGGGTACAGCACTGTATGGGCTGCTGCAGGGAATGTTAACATTCCATCCAGACCGAGTACAACCGGATAAGCTGTTTAACCTCTGTAACTTGATTATCTCCAACCGCCACATCCTGTTGAGCAGACAATTGTGATAACTACCTGCTGCAAGATAACAATTGCAGTAATTGAAATGCCCAAATAAGGAAAGGATGATCAACCCGCAATGCAGAGGAGGACTATGACCTTCATCTCCGTGACCACCAGAGAGCCCGTAACGACTCCCTAGCAACTGGTTGTGCAACCTCAGAAGAAACCAGGATGTGCCACGTCAACCCGGGACCACCAGACAATAAAAGGGGACCCTGGCAGGGGTAA
The DNA here is from genome assembly GCF_964211825.1 of Aythya ferina. Taxonomy (NCBI): domain Eukaryota; kingdom Metazoa; phylum Chordata; class Aves; order Anseriformes; family Anatidae; genus Aythya; species Aythya ferina. The sequence goes on from NC_140313.1 coordinate 14,359,146, forward strand.
GGTGCGCTGTTGGTGGAGCGGAGACTCCCCGGCCACCCAGCGCTATTTTGCCTGCTTGACCGCTTGCTTAAATAAATTCTGTTCTGATAAATAATACTTTGGATTGGTAATTATAATTTGTCACTGACACTTATAACAACTTGGTACCGTGACTCGGATCCAGGTCAATTTGGTCTGAGATCCGAGCCCGAGGGGGGTGCCCCATCTTTGGATGGCCCTCGGGTGACTGATCCCTAGTCCAAATCCTGTACGTCCGAACCCTAAATTTGGGTAAGCAGGCAAACGAATCCTGCGGTACCCCATAATTTTTGTGCATGAAGATCCGAGTGAAGACTCAGGATTGAGTAAGTATTGGTAAACAATTCCGTTCGGTCGGGGTGGGTTTCCCGAAGTGCGACTGACTGAGACGCTCCTGAGGAGAGAAGCAAGTGCGGACCCTCTTGTAGTGCGGTTTCCATTGCCTGTGAGGGTGTGGGCCATGAACGAGGGGAGCGTGTGTGTAAGTTTATGGAGGCACCTTGGAAGATGGGGCAGAAGAAAAGCAAGCCTTCTGACCCCATGGGTGGTCCTAAGATAGGGCTACCCGATATACCGTCAGACAGTCCTTTAGGGTTAATGATTGCTCACTGGGGTGACTGGCCATCCAGACGAGGTAAAAGTAAAGAAAAGGTGGTGCATTATTGTATGCAGGTGTGGGGTGGAAAACAGATAAGAGGGGACCACCTATACTGGCCTGTTTTTGGGTCCTTTGAGGACTGGATTTGTCACGCTCTGAATATATATGTAAATTCCAAGGAGCCTTTTATTTTAGAAGAAAGCGAGTATACCAGTTTATGGATAAGATCAGAAACCAGGACCCACATGTTTACCTTAAGGGAGACGAACTCTAAGAAAAAAACGAGAGCCCCCCTCCCCAGCGCCAGATCCTATTCCACCTCCCCCACCTCTTCCATCCACCCCAACGCTGGATCCTATCTCTCCTCCTCCACCCCTGCTGGCCATTCAAGACCCAGACTTGGACCCTCCTAGCTCCCCCGAGGAAAATAAGAGTGACGAGGAGTCACACCAGGAGGATGGAGTGGTTAAAAGGAGGACTGTACCCTTTAAGGGAAATAGCAATGGGAGGCCTGCAGCCGGGAATGGGGTTCGTTTCGGTTCCCCTGAGCTCAGGAGGTGTGAGAGAATTTAAGAAGGAAATGGGGAATCTTTTGGATGATCCCCTGGGAGTGTCTGAAAGGCTGGACCAGTTCCTGGGTCCTAATGTATACACCTGGGAAGAGTTGCAGGCAATCCTAGGTATACTATTCACAATGGAAGAGAGAGAAATGATTCGGAGGTCAGGTATGAGAGTTTGGGAACAGCAACACCAACATGGTCCTGGCGCAGACACCAAATGGCCATTACAACGGCCAAACTGGGACAACCAGAATATTGAACATAAAACCCATATGGCAGATCTGCGCACTATAATTGTTCAAGGGATTAAGGAATCTGTTCCCAGAGGGCAGAACATTAATAAGGCCTTTAGTGAACACCAAAGGAAGAATGAAACCTCCACCAAGTGGCTAGAGAGCAGGCTCTGTTGAAAACTCAGTTTGTGGCAAAATCATGGGTGGATATTAGGAGGAAATTAGAAAAGTTGGAGGATTGGTAGGAGGGGATTAGATTAATTATTGAGGGAGGCTCAGAAGGTTTATGGAAGGGAAGAGGAGACTCAGAAGAGACAGGCAAGGATTTTGGTGGCGGCAGTCCAAGAAGGACAAAAGGCAGCTCCAACCCGTACAGGGGGAGTGGGTGTTTCAAAACCTAGGGAAAGGCCCCAAAGGAGTCAGAATGATTTGAGGGACATGAGGCAGGTTGAGTGTTTCTATTGTCAGAAGAAAGGGCATATGAAGAGGACTTGAAGGAAGCGCATGCAGGATGAGCAGATGTTTAAGGAAGATTAGGGGGGTCAGGGGCTTTATTTGCTGGGGACCCATAGGAAAACAGAGACCTTGATAAAGTTAAAATTGGGTCCTCAGCACCAAGAGATGGAGTTCCTCGTGGATTCCGGGGCAGAAAGATCTACTGTCCAGACAGTGCCCCGGGGATGCTTGCCTTTCCTGGAGAAATTGCAAGTAATAGGAGCAAAAGGAGAGCCCTTTAAGGTCCTCATAATAAAGGAAGTAAACATAGAAACCCCATCTCGATGTATGGTAGGGTCCTTCTTATTAGTGCCTGAAGCGGAATATAACCGATTAGGAAGGGACCTGATGGTTGAACTGGGAATTAACTTAGAAGTAAGAAACAAGGAAATAGCAATTAAATTGTGCACCCTCACTGTGGAAGATGAGGCAAAAATCAATCCTGAGGTATGGTATACTCCTGAGTCAGTCGGGAAACTGGACATTACTCCTTTTGAAATTACTATCATGAACCCTGAGATCCCCATAAGGGTAAAACAATACCCAATGCCCCAAGAGGGTAGAAAGGGGTTACAACCGGTAATTGAAAGACTATTGAAACAAGGACTATTGGAACCTTGCATGTCACCCCATAACACTCCTATACTACCCATTAAGAAGTTGGATGGCTCCTATCATTTAGTGCAGGATTTAAGAGAGGTAAATAAGAGAACACTCACCAGATTCCCAGTGGTAGCCAATCCGTATACATTGTTGAGCAAGCTCTCCCCGGAACTGAAATGATACAGTGTTATAGACTTAAAGGATGCCTTTTGGGCTTGTCCCCTGAAGGAAGAATGCAGAAATTACTTTGCCTTTGAATGGGAGGATCCAGAGACCCATGGGAAACAGCAGTTAAGGTGGAACGTGTTTCCGTTTCCGTGTTTCCACAGGGATTTACGGAGTCACCGAACTTGTTCGGGCAGGCCCTGGAGCAGGTATTAAGTACCTACGAACTGAACCCAGAAGTGATGCTGGTGCAGTATGTAGATGACCTGTTGTTAGCAGGGAAGGGTCAGGAAGCTGTAAGGGAAGAAAGTATTAGACTACTGAACTTTTTAAGTTTAAAGGGACTAAAAGTATCCAAATCCAAACTACAGTTCACTGAAGAGGAGGTAAAATACCTGGGACATTGGCTAAGTAAGGGGACTAAGAAATTAGATCCTGAACGGGTAAATGGCATCTTGTCACTCCAGGCACCTAAGAGTAAAAGACAAGTAAGGCAATTGTTGGGATTGCTCGGTTACTGTAGGCAGTGGATTGAAAACTATAGCAGTAAGGTAAAATTCCTATATCAGAAATTGATTGGTGACGGGCTAATAAAATGGAGCCGGACAGACGAACAGTGCTTCGAGGATTTAAAAACAGACTTAGTAAATGCCCTGGTGCTAAGCCTACCCGATACTCGGAAACCCTTCTATCTTTTCGTAAACACAGAAGAGGGAACTGCATTTGGAGTTTTAACCCAAAAGTGGGCAGACAGGAAGAAGCCCATAGGTTACTTTTCAAAATTGTTAGACCCGGTCAGTAAAGGTTGGCCCACCTGCTTACAGGCTATAGTGACTACAGCCCTCCTAGTTGAGGAAGCTGGGAAAGTCACCCTGGGGGGAGAATTAAAGGTATATACACCTCATAATATAAGGGGGGTGTTACAACAAAAAGCAGATAAGTGGATTACTGGTGCTAGATTATTGAAGTATGAGGGTATACTAGTACATTCCCCCAAATTAGAAATCGAAACAACTAGTCTACAGAATCCAGCTCAATTTTTATATGGGGAGCCAAGTGAAGAGTTGACAAACGACTGTGTCAGATTAATAGAATCCCAGATTAAAATAAGGGAAGACTTGGAGGAAGAGGAATTACCAGATGGGGAGAAATTATTTGTAGATGGATCGTCAAGGGTAATAAACGGGAAACAAAAGTCAGGTTATGCCATAATAGACGGGAACACCTCGGAGGTAAAAGAATCTGGCCCCGTGGATATGACCTGGTCAGCCCAGGCATGTGAGTTATTTGCAGTATTGAGGGCTTTACAGCTGCTGAAAGGGAAGGTGGGGTCTGTATTTACTGACTCCAAGAACGCGTATGGAGTAGTTCATACTTTTGGAAAGATCTGGGAAGAGTGGGGGTTAATAAATTCTCAAGGAAAGGGTCTAGTACATGAGACTCTGATAAGGCAGACTCTGAAGGCCTTGAGGGGACCTAGGCAGATTGCTGTTGTACATATAAAGGGTCACCAGAGGGGTACCTCTATCCAGATAAGGGGAAACAATTTAGCTGATGAGGAAGCAAAATGGGCTGCACTATTGGTACTAAAAGAAGCAGAACAGGTCAGGGAAGCAGCGGGAAGTAGCAAGAGCTTTACCGCCTGAGAGGTAGAGAAACTACAACAAATGGGGATCGTTGAAAAAGAGGGGAAGTGGGCACTCCCTGATGGAAGGGAGGTTATTCCTAAAGGCATGGCATGGAGGATAATGAAAGAATCCCACAGGCAGACCCACTGGGAAGTACAGGCGCTTGTGGACCACTTTGGGACCAAGTATAAGTGCATTGGGATTTATGAAATTGCTAAAAAGATGGTGGGGGAATGCTTGACATGCCAAAGGGTTAATAAACGACAGCTCAGAGAAAAAGTACCAGGAGAACGGGGGCTAGCAAAGAGACCGTTTGAAAAGATACAGGTCGATTTCACAGAGCTTCCAAAGGTCAGGAAGTATAAATACCTTCTAGTTTTAGTGGATCATTTCACTCACTTTATAGAAGCCTTCCTGGTGGCTTGAGCCACAGCATGGACGGTCGTACAGATATTATTAGAAAACGTTGTGCCAAGGTACGGGAATATAGCTGTAATAGACTCAGACAGAGGACCACACTTCACCTACAAGACTATCAGAGAAGCCTTGGATCCCTTGGGGACGAGATGGGAATATCATACCCCGTGGCACCCACAAAGTTCAGAGAAGGTAGAAAGAATGAATGGGGAAATTAAGAAACAATTGACCAAATTGATGATTGAAACTAAGATGAACTGGGTAAAATGTCTTCCAATGGCCTTATTAAATCTGAGGACACAACCCCGAACAGACACAGGAATTTCCCCTTTTGAAATGTTGTATGGGATGCCTTACGACTTGGAAGTACCAGCTGAGCACCCAAAGGTAGAAGAGAGGGTGCTGCAAGAGTATATCATTGAGCTAATGAAGCGAAGACGAGAACTAATAAAGAAGGGATTAGTAGTACAGAGACCATCCTTAGATATAACAATACACAGGGGATATAGCAAGCCAGGAGACAGAGTATTGATTAAGGCCTGGAAAGAGTCCTCCCTGATCCCTCGTTGGGAGGGACCCTTTCTTGTGTTGCTTACCACAGACACTGCGGTTCGAATGGCAGAACGAGGTTGGACTCACACTAGCAGGATAAAAGGACCTGTTTGAGAATCTCATTGGGAGGCAACTGGGAACCCTAACAACCTGAAGGTCACCTTCCAGAGGAAGACTGATAAGTGAAGCCACCGCGTATAATCCTTTTTGTTCTGCAAGAGAGGGCAGAGGGTTCATTGCTCCTACGGGTATCCCATCTCAGGGGTAAGTGCAAAAAGAGGGGGGGGGTGGTCACTGGGAAAGCCGTAAAACAGGCCCTGCCCAACGAAGGTTGAGAGCCTCCAAACAGGCTGCAGATAACAGCAGTCGAGATAAGGTGTGGAGCTGGGGAAAAAGCATACAAATCAAGTGGGATAAAAGATGAAGGAGGTTCCCCTGAAGAATATGGCTGCTGCCGAGAAGATGATACACTCCATTGCTCTAAGCAAAAGAGTAGACGGAGGAGGCAGAGGAGTAATGCTGTGGGGATCAAGGTTGGTGAACCACCTCCGGAAGCAGCCCCAGAGGCCCTTTCAAATACCACCTCCTCAACGCCTCCCACCTGCAGCAGGAAGAAACCAGGGTAAGAGACACAGTGCCCACCAAAACCCCTGGGATACCCGTAGTAAAAGCAGTGCCCCTCCGTTTCTCTTGAGTTTAACTTTGTTTGTATGGGTAATGGGACTCCTGATAATCCGGTTAGATGTAACAAAGGGAGAAGAGAGCCCTCACCAGCCTTACAAGTGGACCCTGGGTAGTTGGGATGACTCGAAGATCCTTAAAACTAATATTACGGCAGGCTCACCTTCTTTCAATATAACCAATTATGAATTACTCGGGACAATACTGGGATATGGAGGAAATACGGAATACCACCTGTGTAGTCCCCAGAGACAATACTCCTGGGGGGCTTCAAATGCGAAGGCTACCTATTGGTGTCCCAGCTCAAACCCGGGAAAAAGTTACTGTAACCATCCAGGGCACTATTTTTGCGCATACTGGGGCTGTGAAACCATAGCTACTCCAGGATGGTGGAGTCACTCTCGCGATAGGTACCTCAGTGTTACTTGGATACCGGACGGTTGCCGTGAGCCTACTTACAGTTATGATGGTAGCGTAAATAATGCTGGAACTTGTAAATCTCTGAGGGTTACAGTATTATAACCTCAAGATCTAGGATGGGTGGTAGGAAGAACCTGGGGTTCTGGGAACCTGAAGCCGATAGAGGAGGGCTAATTTTTATAAAAAAAAAGAGAGGGTAGAGAGCCCTCCTCAAGGGGTCGGTCCTAACAGGGTTATTAGCAGGCCAAAGATCAAGGCACTACCCCCTTCTGGCCCGACTTCGGGCCCAACAAACACATCAAACCTGGCTGAAAATAACACCACCATTATAAATAGTGCTATAACCCCACCTACAGGTATGGTCGAGGAGAACCCTCTTTGGAAAGTAATGCAAGCTACTTATGATACCCTAAATGGAACTAAGCCTGAACTAATTGCTAATTGCTGGCTGTGCTATGATATAGAACCCCCTTTTTATGAAGCGATAGGAGTCAACAGTACATATCGTTTTAGCACTGAAAACGCACTCTCCCAGTGCTCTTGGGGAGATAGGAAAAAAGGGATAACCATGCAACACATCTCTGGGACAGGAGGTTGCATGGGCAAAGTACCAAAACCTAAGCAAATGCTTTGTAGCTCCCTCCAACCCACTATCAACAAAACTAATGAAAGGTGGGTCATTCCTCAGGAATGGATATATTCTAAAACAGGACTTACTCCGTGCTTATCTCTTGACATATTTATTGCCTCTAGGGAGTACTGCATACAAGTACATCGTTCTGAGGATATTATACCATTCAGAAGGGGAGGTTTATGATTATTGGGATACTAGGGCACATCACATGAAAAAGAGGGAACCTATAACTGCAATTACCATAGCCTCATTACTGGGTATTGGAGCGGTGGGAGCAGGAACTGGGATAACTTCTCTCATCCAACAACAACAGGGATTTAATTCCTTGAGAGCAGCAGTAGATGAGGATTTAGAACAAATAGAAAAGTCGATCACAGCATTGGAAAAGTCTCTAACTTCACTATCAGAGGTAGTGTTACAAAATAGGAGGGGAATGGATATCCTTTTTCTACAGCAAGGGGGGCTTTGTGCAGCCTTGGGAGAAGAATGTTGTTTTTATGCTGATCATACAGGGGTAGTGCGAGACACCATGGCTAAACTGTGGGAAGGTCTCGAGAAGCGTAAAAAGGAGAGAGAAGCTCAACAAGGATGGTATGAATCTTGGTTTAGTCATTCTCCCTGGTTAACCACATTGCTGTTAACGATAGCTGGGCCTTTGGTATTGCTAGTGCTTACTTTAACCTTTGGACCCTGTATACTGAATAAAGTAATTGGGTTAGTAAAAGGTAGATTGGAAGCAGCACACCTAATGTTGATAAGAACACAATATGAACACCTAGAGGATGACAACGTTATTAATAGAGAAACTCCCATCCTCTCCCTAGTCCGGGAAACCATTGCCCGGTTTGATGAACAAAATGGTAAAAACAAAAAGGGGGGATTGTAATAAAGACTGTATAAAGAATTTCTCTATCAAACCGGTGGGGGTAACCGGATAAGCTGTTTAACCTCTGTAACTTGATTATCTCCAACCGCCACATCCTGTTGAGCAGACAATTGTGATAACTACCTGCTGCAAGATAACAATTGCAGTAATTGAAATGCCCAAATAAGGAAAGGATGATCAACCCGCAATGCAGAGGAAGACTATGACCTTCATCCCCGTGACCACCAGAGAGCCCGTAACGACCCCCTAGCAACTGGTTGTGCACCCTCAGAAGAAACCAGGATGTGCCACGTCAACCCGGGACCACTAGACAATAAAAGGGGACCCTGGCAGGGGTAAGGTGCGCTGTTGGTGGAGTGGACACTCCCCGGCCACCCAGCGCTATTTTGCCTGCTTGACCGCTTGCTTAAATAAATTCTGTTCTGATAAATAATACTTTGGATTGGTAATTATAATTTGTCACTGACACTTATAACACAACCCCTATGGGTATTGACTGCCGAGTGAGAGGGCCTCGACTGGACTTCTCCCGCACTAAGGTCAGGTTGTCCCAAGAAAATAACATAAGAACCTTTTTTTTTAAACCCATAGAAAATTGTGATTCTTTATCCAGGAGCTGGATCACCCCAACAGGATGAATGGTAACACAAGCCCAAATCAACCCTGAAAGTGGGCCCAACCCCTTTATTGAAGGCGTTTGCCTATTATGATCCAGCTACGTGATCCTGGGGCTATAGGACCCCAATATATATGCTTAATAGAATAATTAGGTTACAAGCTGTAATAGAAATAGTTATAAATAAAACCGGAGATGCACTTGGATTAATTGCAAAGCAAAATACCAAGATGAGGACTGCTTTGTATCAAAATCACTTAACTTTGGATTATTTACTAGCAGAAGAAGAAGTCTGTGGAAAATTTAACCTTAGTAGTTATTCGTTTAATAAATTGTAAACTTTGATTGTAACCCTATTTGGGACTTAGTCTTTTATTACCATACCAAGTTGTGCTGCTTTTGTAGGTGAAGTGTCAGAGCCCCTCTGGTCACACTGTGCTCTGGATGCCTTAACACTTTTGCATCTCTGCTTCTCCTCAGCGTGTGGGAATGCCCCATCCATGTGTTTTCAGTCCCCTGTACATGGCTAGCAAGCTTGCTTGCAAGCACACTCTTTCCACATCTTGTTATATGTATTGATTCCTGTAGTATTTTTGGGAAGAAAACCATTGGTAATTAGCAAGAGCAGAGTCTTCATACAAATCACAATACTGGCCTCTTAAGCCATCATCACCATGTTAATGAGATTTGTGTGGTTTCACATACATGTTCTTACCAAGACTGCATCCATCCTGCAACTAGCCAAATGCTTTAAGCGAGGAGGAGAAAACCTACTTATGCCTGTGTCCTAGTTTCAGCTAGGACAGAGTTAATTTTCTTCCTAGTAGCTGGTAGGGTGCTATGTTTTGGCTTAGGATGAGAAAAGCGCTGATAACATGTTGATGTTTTAATTGTTGCAGAGCAGTGCTTACACCAAGCCAAGGACATTTCAGCTTCTCACACTGTCCTGCCAGCAGGCAGGCTGGGGGTGCAGCAAGATCTGGGAGGGGACAGACCCAGAGCAGCTGACCCAAACTGGCCAAGGGGGTATTCCATCCCATCTGATGTCATGCTAAACAATATATAGGGGTGGCTAGCCGAGGGGGGGGGGGGGGGGGCAGACTGCTCGGGGTTAGGCTGGGCATCGGTCAGCGAGTGGTGAGCAATTGCATTGTGCATCACTTGTTTGTACACATTGTTATTAGTAGTACTATTATCATTATTATTATTGTTATTATTCTTTTTCTGTCTTAACAAACTGCATTTATCTCAACTCACAGGCCTCACTTTCCCATTTCTTTCTGCCATCCCAGAGAGGGACGGGGGAGGGTGAGCGAACGGCTGTGTGGTGTTTAGCTGCTAGCCATGTTAAACCACAACAGTCCTTTTTTGGCACCCAATGTGGGGCTTCTTCAGCACAGACCACCTCCTCCTCTGATGATATCCCAAAGTATTTGCCTTCTGGCTAGTCCATAATCGCCTCCAAAATTCCAGGGCGACTAGGGTTCCGTATTCGAGCCAACTGAGTAATTAGTGCATCCAACTTGCTCCATGTAGCATCAACTGCATGATGTGTAGAGGGGACCCTTCCCTTTGAACATCTAGCCTAGTACCGGCAGTCGGGGTGCCAGGAAGAGCTGCACTTCAGTACTGAACACTTCCAAAGCAGATCAAACTCCTTCATATGCTGCCAATATCTCCTTTTTGGTGGGAGTGTAGCAGGCCTCAGATCCTCTGTATCCCCCACTCCAAAACCCCAGGGGTCGACCTCGAGTTTCCCCAGGTACTTTCTGCCAGAGGCTCCAGGTAGGGCCATTCTCCCTGGCTGCTGTGTAGAGCACATTCCTTACATCTGGTCCTGTTCGGACTGGCCCAAGGGCTACTGCATGAACTATTTCCTGCTTGATTTGTTCAAAGGCTTGTCATTGCTCAGGGCTCCATTCAAACTCATTCTTCTTACGGGTTACTTGGTAGAGCGGGTTTACAATCACACTGTAATTTGGGATGTGCATTCTCCAAAACCCCACAACACCTAGGAAAGTTTGTGTTTCTTTTTTGTTAGTTGGTGGAGACATAGCTGTTATTTTGTTGATCACATCCACTGGGATTTGACGACGTCTATCTTGCCATTTTATTCCTAAAAACTGGATCTCTCGTGCAGGTCCTTTGACTTTATTTTGTTTTATGGCAAAACCGACCTTCAGAAGGATTTGGACTATTTTCTTCCCTTTCTCGAATACTTCCTCTGCTGTGTCACCCCACACAATAATGTCATCAATGTATTGCAGGTGTTCAGGAGCTTCCCCCTGCTCCAGCGCAGACTGGATCAGTCCACAGCAAATAGTAGGACTGCGTTTCCACCCCTGGGGCAGTCGATTCCAAGTATATTGGACTCCCCTCCAAGTGAAGGCAAATTGTGGCCTGCACTCTGCTGCAAGAGGGATGGAGAAAAATGCATTAGCGATATCAATTGTGGCGTACCACTTGGCTGCCTTCGATTCCAGTTCGTACTGCAGTTCTAGCATGTCCAGCACTGCAACACTCAGTGGTGGCGTGACTTCATTCAGGCCTCGATAGTCCACCGTTAGTCTCCACTCGCCATTAGACTTTCGCACTGGCCATATGGGACTATTAAAGGGTGAGCGAGTCTTGCTGATCACTCCTTGACTCTCCAGATGGTGAACCAACTCATGGATGGGAATCAGGGAGTCTCAGTTGGTGCCATATTGCTGTTGGTGCACCATTGTAGTAGCAATTGGTACCTGTTGTTCTTCGACCCTCAGCAACCCCAAAACAGAGGGGTCCTCTGAGAGACCTGGCAAGGTAGATTAATTGTTTAATGTCCTCTGTCTCTAAGGCAGCTATGCCAAAAGCCCACCGGAACCCTTTTTGGGTCCTTGAAATATCCTCTTGTAAGGTAGTCTATGCCAAAGACGCACGGAGCATCTGGGCCAGTCACAATATGGTGCTTTTGCCACTCATTCCCAGTTAGACTGTTAGGAATGTTTTAACAATTCGTGTCAATAAAGAACAGTCCTGTCTGCCTCTGGGCCCTGCACTGGCAATTTAATTCTTGAACCACAGATGGATGCAGTGTCCCAGTCTCCCCCTCATTCTAGTCAATTTATCAAGTCTTCAGAAAATACTCCTCAAATTTATGAACCTGTCTGCTTTAGTTGTTCCGAACTTTTATTTCTAACAGTTACAGCCTTTTCTTTGTCTTTGTCTTTATCGAGATTAACACTGCTATAGGTGTGACTGTCTCTGTGAATGGCTGGTGAGGAATGTTTTAATTCCTCGTGAAGAGTCAATAAGAAAGCTATTTGTGTTTGTATGAAGTCTTTGATGTCTGGGGGTTTCAGAACAACTGATAACAACTAGAGACTGTTATGGGATACTATGCAAGCCTCTGGTATCTGGCCAGGTGGCCAAGAGATTAAGAAGAAAAAAGAAGCTGAAGGATGGCTGGGAGACAAGACCTGCAGGAGATGTTCTATAAACTTGATATGGTGCCAAGGGAGTACAAAGGGGAAGGACGAGAAAAAAACTTGGAGAGGAAGACTACGAGCCTTCAGCATGAAAGACCCCTAGAGACCCCCAGAGGAGACTGATGCGCATGCTCCAGTAGGAGGGACTGGACCCCGGAAGCTAATTATAATAACCTGGTTTTTTTTTAGAAGTAGGAATGAATATGTATTAGTCTAGGAGCATAAAAATCAGCTGCTTGATGTAACTGGTGTGCGTCCTGGTGGAGCGGAGACTCCCGGTGCACCCAGAGCTGTTTGCTTACCTCTATTCTTTTAATAAATCCTATTTTTTTATTTAAATTATTTTGAAAACTGAGCCATTTCTAACAGACTCACTTCAGCCTCCAATACAGTTAACTGCTGGGATCCCCCCGTCACTCCATAAATACAGATGGGCTCTGGCCCTTTATAGATTGATGGCATTGGAGTACATTGTATACCGGTGTCTACTAAAGCCTTATACTTCTGTGCGTCTGACGTGCCAGGCCATCGAATCCACACAGTCCAATAAACTCGATTGTCCCTTTCCTCCCCCTGGCTGGAGGCAGGGCCCCTCTAGTCCTAGTCAGAATCTTCTTCATTTCTGTGTTTAAAGGACTGCCTGCTAGAAGTTGAAGCAACAAACTTTTCAGAGAACCCCTTTTTCCCGATTGTTTTCTTTTACAACTCACGTACCCGTGCCTCTAAGGTTGCGGTAGATTTTCCATCCCATTTTCTCATGTTCTCTCCATGGTCTCATAGGTAAAACCACAGGGTGGCACGGGGTGAGTACCCACCATATAGTCTTCCTTGTGCGAATGAACGCTTACCCCTGATAGCTCAGACACTGCTTTGTACAGATGCGGAGGAGAATAATCTCTCTTCAAGTTGGTGGAACTTTTCAGACCATTTCTCCAAAGTATTCTCTTTTAGTTGGTGGACACTGGTTTTGGACACTAGGTGGGGAGCAAGATAAATTCTCTTTAAATTGGTGGAACTCTTCAGAAAGTTTCTCCACAGCTGAGACTCAGGCCTGTAAGGAAGAGGAGAGACTTTCTTCGTACTGCCAGAGTTGTTTAGCCACTTCATCCACCATGGGTTCTTCCTCCTCTTTCCAGGCCATTATTGCCATATTATTACTACTACTACTACTACTACTATTATTATTATTATTATTATAGTTATTATAGTTATTATTATTATTTTTCTGTCTTAATAAACTCTTTATCTCAACTCACAGGCTTCACTTTCCCGTTTCTCTCCCCCATCCCAGAGAGGGAAGGGGGAGGGTGAGCGAACGGCTGTGTGGTGTTTAGCTGCTGGCTGCGTTAAACCACAACAGCCTGAATTATTTTCAGAGCCTAAAATCCCTTTATGAATCTAATCTATGACATCCAGAGGCCTTTTATAAGCTAGTTCCTCATCTGAAAACAAGCAGCAAAAGCAACTCCATACCTCAGAGACTACTGTAGGGACATATTTTTTTTGTTATTCTGATGTGGTCACAATGGGAGAAGAGTAATGGGAAAAAAACTAACAATTTTCAATAGCTAGATTCTAATAAATAAAACACATTTATTTTCTAATAAATAAATAATCTTTAATAAAACTTTAGTGCTGCCTTTGCAGACTCCTGATTTTTCAGCTATTCTATTTAGATACATTTTAATACATTCCTTACAGGTGATCATAGAATCATAGAATCATAGAATATCCTGAGTTGGAAGGGACCCTTAAGGATCATCAAGTCCAACTCTTGACACTGCACAGGTCTACCCAAAAGTTCAGACCATGTGCCTAAGTGCACAGTCCAATCTCTTCTTAAATTCAGACAGGCTCGGTGCAGTGACCACTTCCCTGGGGAGCCTGTTCCAGTGTGCAACCACCCTCTCTGTGAAGAACCCCCTCCTGACGTCCAGCCTAAATTTCCCCTGGCTCAGCTTAACCCCGTTCCCGCGAGTCCTGTCACTAGTGTTAATGGAGAAAAGGTCTCCTGCCTCTCGACACCCCCTTACGAGGAAGTTGTAGACTGTGATGAGGTCTCCCCTCAGCCTCCTCTTCTCCAGGCTGAACAAGATTTCCAAGAGGCATAAAAACTCAGCTTTTGATTATTTGCAGATCAAAAGATTTTAGCTGAGCTGCTAGTTAAAAAAGTTACTCATTGATCAGTATTACGAGCACATTTCTTAAATGTCATTTAAAAAAGAAAAATACACGTGCGACCTTTCTATGCCTTTCTTATAGGGAAAAGTTTCTGTTTATAACTGCACTTTAAAATAAGTTGCAATTATTAACAATATTAAGGCATTTACATTGTTTCTCCTTGAAAATGGGAACTTTACATCTAAAAAGCTTCAGAAGTTTTCTTAGATTCTTAGAATTTTTAAATGAGACAAGTATCTTCTTCAGTTACATGTAGGTGAGAGGTTTATGTTTTAAATTAGGAGACATTTCTTCGCAGAGCAGTCAGGCATTGGAATGGGTTGCCCAGGGAGGTGGTGGCATCACTGTCCCCGGGTGTGTTTAAGGAAAGGTTGGACCTGGCGCTTACAGACATAGTTTAGTGGCTGACATTGGGAGTAGGGTAATGGTTGGACCAGATGATCTTGAAGGTCTTTTCCAACCCTCATGATTCTATGATTTTATGAATCTATGATTCATCTATGAAACTTATTTAATCACTTAACCCTTAAGTATTCCAGACCAGAAGAAGAGATAGCTTTTGCCTTATCTACTTTGAAGACTGGTAGTAACAATTCCTTTGCTAAGTTCCTACTTGTAATATTACAGTATTCAGAGCAGAGCCTGGACTATTTAATTAAACACACAAATCAAACAGTTTTTCAAAAAGCCAACTGAATGGATTACAAAGATTATGTAGTGCTCTTAATCAATACTGATTAAACTTTTCTTCCACTGAACAGCTTTTCACTAGAGGAGACGAATACCACTGGTGACTTGAGTGAAAAATAGAATGTTTCTACTCTTCAGTATTACTGCATGATATTCTCACACCTTGGCATCAGTAGCTTTTAGTATCTTCCTAATTCTCTGCCCAAGACTTCACATGGCATAAGTAGAACATTATGATGATAAAGAGGAACTGGTAGACACACACTTCAAAAAAGTTCATCATGTTATGCCTCTTCCAAAGAATTTTCTCAATTTCCAAAAGATCAATTTATGTCAGCTCTAAATCATATTCCTTAAAAGGGCATACTGTGCGACACATATATATAAAATTAATTAATGCAACAAAATTAATGCATTATTTTTCTGAGTGAAGTTTCTGAGTGATAAAGGAAATAAAACAGCATATGTATTTAAAAATCTAGCGGATTTCTACAGGATCAGTCTAAATCATAGGTATTTTGTTTGGTTTTTTTACAAGAGAAACACCTTTCTTTTATGTAAAAAAAAAAGATGAATAATAGTGCTGTGCAAGGCATATTGCATAAAGAATGGAAATTTTTATTATGCAGACTTTAAACAACATTGTAAAGTTCACTACATCATTACAATAAAAGGTTATATATATAACCCACTCTATTAAATTTGAAAGGAGTACTAATATCAATGCAGATATCAAAGGAATTAAAAATGTTTTGCTAAATTATTCATATAAGGATCAACTGGAATGGAATTTGCTTTCCCTACAGCAGCCTATATAGTGTGTTCTGCACTTGAAGCTAGAATAGTGTTGCTATCATGCCAGTGTTTTGTCTACTGCTGAGAAAGAAAGAGAAAAAAAAAAAAAAGATGTTTTTTGTACTTATCTGGTGTTACTGTTGCTTCTGAAGATATACTGGGCTGAGCTCATCATCACGAGATGATAGAAAATATGTCTGGTGATCCAGAAAAACTTCTTCAATTAAAATTTCCCACAGGCAAAAGGGAGGATGAGAGTGGAAGAGTAAAATCTCTTCTATGCACAGATAACTGTCTCTGTAACTGTTATGTCTCTGAAGACACCCCTGGTTGTTTCTCTAAGTTATTCTCAGAGGTTTCTCACTGACATAAATCTGTGGGAGATTGAAACCTTTCATGCATAAAGTCCCAACTACATTTACTATTTGAAGAAGCACATACTACAATTCTAGAAAAAAAAAATTAGTGCTGTCCAAGTAAAAATACATATAGGGGATTACTTTCCCACCTATTCTTGTAACTTTTAACTATGGGGACTTCTGAGAAAGATGTGCTCTTTTTGTTGTTGTTGTTTTTCATGTTCCTCTCCATTTCTCTTTTCTTTACCAAATTTCATTTTACATAAGTAAATTCATCAATGAATCCTCAGAACATAAGAACTAGAATGCAAGTTGCAGGTCCCCAAACTCCAAATTACAGAATTAAGAAAGCTTCTGAAAAACAATTAATGGAATAATCACTCTAATCTGTTAATTAAAGAATTGCTATGAAGAGGTTTAGGAAACATCTAGTGACTCACAGCATCTGATTGTTCTCACCATATGGGTCCCTCTCTTCAGAGTTTTTCTCCCTGAGTTTATAATCCATGTACCTTTAGGGACCTTCTCTGAATCTTAGAAAAGAATGAATGGATTTGAAGATAATCTTTTTATTAATAAAACTTTTTTAATGAACATGGACCATAAGAAAAGAATGAGTACAGGAGGCAATGATATATTGGGAATCAAAGTAATTAGCATAATGAAAACATAATCCTTTAATCACCAACACTAATTTGAGTTTTATTTACTTATTAAAACATAGTCAGCTTTTAAACCTGATGTGAAATAAATAAATAAATAAATAAACAAACTAAAACAAAAATGCACAGCTTAAAATGAATCTATCTGAAGTTGGCAGAGCTGAGTACAGATCCTGTTGAGGGATTTTTGAAACAGCAAGGAGGCCATGACTTGCTGCAGCTGAGCAAACCAAGCTACCAGGACGACTATGAGAAGTTCCCATGACAGTGTTCCCACATCGCCCAATTGAGGAATTTAGAAAAATATTGTTGCCAGCAGCTGGCTTCAAGGACAAGGTCTACGTGACTGCTAATCACAAGGGGGTTGTTTTCTTGCAGGTGGGGTTGTTTTCTTGCAGTTGTTTGTCTGAGTGCTTTTGACCAATAATCTTGTGTGAGACACTATCCGCCCCTATTAAATTTGCTATAAAAGTCAGGCTATTCGGGTAATAAAAAGAGAGCATGATCTGACCATACTGGTGTCTGTCATGTTTTTGGCCATCCTTCCTGCAACAAGATCCTCCCACAGAATGGGTCCCATAGAGAAAAGTGACCTCTCATTTTCTTCAACATTTAGATCACTCATTAATAAATGCTAGCCTTTGTATTTGGAGCAAAAACATTGTATCCAAAGTTCATATCAACTACCTACTTCCTTGTTTGTCTTGAATACCAACCTTCACACCAAGATTTTAGAAAGCAGGCAGGATATAGGATGTACATCCTGAGGCATTTTAAGGAGATTTGATTTCTGAGTTGCTTTTTACAAACTATTCATAGTATTGTAAATAAAAGGTAGGCATACAAAATGAGATACCCATAAACATATGGCTGCATTAATATGGCACTGAATGCTAGGTAATACTTTTTATCAGCAGGGTTTATTAGCTTGGCTAATCATCAGGCCAGCTGCTGCTACTGAACTTGGAGTACTGACAAAGTAAATAAATCATTGTTTATTTTTATGTTTATGTTTATTTATCATTGTTCATCATATCATCATATTGCATATATGTTCATCATATCATCTGATGTTCATCATATCATATATGTATCATTTAGCATGTGTTTGTTTATCATTGTTTATTTATCATTGTTATCATGTTTATTTATCATTGTAAATCAAAAAAATTCCCCATGATAACCATAGCCTGTGATTGTGAGGCTGCTATCAGCTGCCTGTAGAAGGCCTTGTCAACTTCCTCATCCTGATCTGGTGGCCTGTAATAGACATCCACAACAGTATCCCCCAGGCCAGCCTGCCCTTACTTCTCACCCACGGACTCTCAGCTCGCTCCTCATCTACTCCTGGACATTACTCAATACAATGTAGTTGCTGTCTCATGTAAAGAGCAACTCCGCCACCTCGCCTTGCTGGCCTGTCTTTCCTGAGAAGGACATACTCATCCATGACCACATTCCAGTCATGTGAGCTGTCCTACTATGTCTCTGTAATTGCCACCAGATAATAATCTCCTGACCGAAAGTGGATTTCTAACTCCTCCTGCTTATTCCCCATGCTATGTGCATTGGTGTACAGGCACTTTAATGAGCGAGCTGAGCACACCGATTTCACCCTAGGGGGGTGGGAGGCCTCCTGGTCTTCCTCACTGCAAGAGTGCTGTCCCACAGGTGCAAGCCCAGCTACAACCCCACCTCCCTTTGGATCTAGTTTAAAGCTTTCCAAATGAGCCCTGCTAATTCCTGTCCCAGAACCCTTTTGCCCCTGTGAGATAAACCTTTCCTGTGTATTACTGTCAGGCCTGGTGTCTTACAAAACCAGCCATTATAAAAGAACCCTGCCTGTAGCCAATCATTTATAGACTGGATCCTTCTATTCCATGCCACATCATCACCCCAGAATGGAAGGAGGGAAGAGAAAATGACTTGTGCCCCAGACTCTTTCACCAACCATCCCAAAGCCTTGAAATATTTCTTCATTCCCCTCAGACTACGGGATGGAGCTTCCTCCCCACCTATCTGGAAGATCAGTAGTGGGTAGTAGTCTGTTGAGCACAGCAGTCTGGGGAGTATCCTGTTAATATCCCTGATCCGGGTTCCAGGTAGACTGCAGACTTTCCTTCGATGACGGTCAACTCTGCATATTGGGCCCTCTGTTCCTCTTAGAAGGGAATCTCCTACTACAATTAACCTTTTTTCTTTCTTTTTGGAGGTAGTCTTGAGGCATGGTGTCGACTGTCTCTTCTGATGTGACCTCATAGGTGAGCCTTCCACCACATCCTCACCTACCTCTCCTTCAAGATTCAGGGCCTCAAACCTATTACAGAGAGGCACCTGGGGAATAAAGGTAGGGAGGAGGGTTGCCCACAATGCCTAACTGGGACTCACTTCCAACCCTCCTTGTCTTTTTGGTTCCTTCCCTCTGCCTGACAGCAACAGGGCAGGGGCTCCACCACCCTCTGGGGGGCATCCCCCTGGCACCCTCCTTTCTGGCACACCAGGGAGTTACTCCACCAGTCAATCTCCTGCTCACATGCCCTGATATCCCTTAGTATCTTCACCTCCTCCCTGAGCTCAGCCAACAAAGTGAGCAGACCTTCCACTTGAGAACAAGCGGTTTCCCCGCTGCCCTCCTCCCCCCCAGAAGCGGCAGGCTCAAGCACTCCCTGCAGCCAGAGATCTGAACAGCCATGTGTCTGGGCAGGCCCTCTGTCTGGGTCAGCACAGTATTTTTGGAGCGAGCTCTCTGCCTAGTGGACACCATGGTAGGTGTGTGGTCTCACAGACTGCCAAGAGTTGGTGCAGAGGTCCCGCGAGACTACGAGAAGTTCCCATGACAATGTTTCCATATCGCTTGATTGAGGAATTAAAAAATATTGTTGCCAGCAGCTGGCTTCAAGGACAAGATCTATGTGACTGCTAATCACAAGAGGGTTGTTTTCTTGTAGGTGGGGTTGTCAGGCTATTTGGGTAATAAAGAGATAGCATGATCTGACCATACTGGTGTCTGTCATGTTTTCGGCCATTCTTCCTGCAACATCTCTTCTATTGATTTGATGTACAAAGAAAGGCTATCTCCAGACTATCTTAAACTTCATTCTATCTATATACTATTCTATCTATAATTTAATAGAGATAATTCCTTCATTTTTTTCCAAGTATGAGCCATTTTAAGAAGCTGAATAACTAATTTGTAGATAATTCCTACAAACCTTGTTGTGGCTGGTTGTTAAGACAGCGCTTTTAGATCCACTGAAAACAGACTGCATACTTTTCTAAGATTTCCACAGTTAATCTATGAAAATAAGCTTGTTTGGCTACTCTGTGTTTGACAATATTTAAAGTCCTTCTCCAATGGATGTTCCAATAGTTTAAAGAATTGAAGCAGGTGGAGCGCTAACATACTCCTCTTTCTTCTCAAAACTTCTCCAGTCTTCCAAAATTTGCAAGTTTTCTGTTTTGTTTGTTTGTTTGATCGATTGATTTTGGTTTGGTTTGGTTTCGGTTTTGTGGAAACAGAAAAGTAAAATGGCAAAGCATATGCCACTTCATATACTGAGCCTTGGAGTATGAGTGCTTGCTGAAATCTTTCTGGAGTCAAAGAGTCTTCAGCTCCACAGTCCTCCTGCCCCTCCACCCTACTATATATAATTTATATAAATATATATATATTTATATAACATATATATAAATATGTTGCTCACTATAATAGTAAGAATTCAGAAAATTAAATATTTATGTACTGATTGTTTCATGTTAAGAAGTTGGGAAGAACTTAAGAAGACTTTAAAAACAAATAAACATAACATTCTGCTAGAGACCTACAAAGTTACAATTGGATTGATTGGAAATTTTACTCACAAGTGACTACTGTTAACTACCTCATGTCAGAACAACAATTACAGGACTCAGTATAGAACTACTTGGTCAAGTAACTATCCAAATTATGCAAAATTTGAATTATTCACAGAATTTTGTAGTACAACAGAATTAATAATCGTCAATAATTGTGATTAATTTTAAGCATGTATGGATGCTGTATCATGCTTATCTGATGATTCCACTGATTAAGTATTCCTATGTGGAAAAAAAACAAGCAGCACATAGTTATATATAGAACAAGTCACTTCAGGACTGACATAAAAATTCTAAATTATGAATCTGCCTGCTTATTCTTTCTATCAGGTCTAATGGCCAGTGCGATACCTTTTAAACTGATAGATACAGATGCTAAGCATATGTAATTAAGGATAACTCACTATTACTCACTATAACTGTATTTACTCACTATTGATTCACACTTTATTAGAAAAAAATGAATCTGATCAACCAAAGTTAAAATTTCGTAGTTATAGGCTGAATTTGTCATTTTGGTAGCACCAGCTTACATACATTGAAAACTCAGATTAACTGTTCTCAGAACATTTTTAAGCCTTTGTCTATCTCATTGTTTAGGTATAATCCATACCATTTTTAACAGAATAACATTAAGATAAGCAGAATAGTTCATTAAAACATGATTGATTTTAAAAGGAAATTTTGAATGTTATTTAAGGTAAGTTTGAAATAATAAAATGCTTTGTTCTTATATGAAATTTAATCTAAATATGCAAGTCTAATATTATTGACATACTTTCCACCCTGGCTACTGCTCTTTTTATTGCAGAGGGCTGCTTTGTTTATAAATGTATGTAATCATACTTAGTGATGTGGCTAAAGTGGCATAATTAAATAGAAGTTTATGCATTTCTTACTCAAGATGTAAAATAACTCTTTTATGTAAGAACGCACATATAATATAGATGCATAGTACGATTACCACTAAAACAAACAAACAAACAAACAAACAAAAATCCCCACAAAATTAATTCAAAGAGAATATAAAAGCAGAACTATTGTTTAGTTAATGGTTTACCATCGCTATAAATTGGGCATTTTCAAAAGGTGGAAAAATGCTCCCTGAAATTGTCCATAAAAACATTATTATTTTATTTTATTTTATTTTATTTTATTTTATTTTATTTTATTTTATTTTATTTTATTTTATTTTATTTATTTTTTTACAACAGATTTTTTTCACAGATTAAATTATTAAGAAACATTTATTTGACTTTTTCTCTGGAAAATCCTCTGGGACTGGAAGCAGACACAACAGCTATTGCAGCACCTGTGTCTCAGCTGTGATACAGATGAAGGCAGCTAGTGGCAACAGGAAGGCTCTTTGGATATTGGTAGCCTCCCATGTAGAAAGACATACAATCTTTTGCCCAAAGATGTGTTAAATGAATAGTCCAGGGACTCAACTTAATTGTTCATTAGTTTTAGAAAATGCGTGCGTGGTTGTTTTTTGTTGTTATAGTGGTTTTTGTTTGTTTGTTTGTTTGTTTTCCCCTCTAACCTGTTTGGGGCATTCCTTTTTCAACTTTACTTAGACATCTTATGGATTAGCAAAGATCTCCTGTTTAAACTGTTACATTTCTCCATAAATGCTAATAACAATTTCAGTCACTGTAGCAGAAGTCTAAAGGTTTTATTTATTTACATGTTTATTTTTAAGCTACTGGAATAGAAGATATGATTTGCAGCAGATAGAGTATCCTTGATAGTATGTTACACTGTGGTCATTCTGACTTTGGATTTAGCACTGCTAGCTTCTTAGTGGTACTAAGGCTACATGCCAGCCCATCCTCACCTCATATTGTGCAGCAAGAATAAATAACCCTTCCAAAGAAAGGTGACAGCTCATGGCCCACACAGCTGGCTGTAGACATGAGTACACAGGAAGAGGAGACTGTAGTGAAAGTGACCAGTTCATCCTGTCACAGCACCATAAACAGCATGGAACTGGGCCCTTTTGATGATTAGATCTCACATTCTGGATTGGAGATGGTCCTTCTGTGTCACTGGAGAAACAGTTTAGATGCCTAAAACCTTTCACAAATGATACCCCTGGAAAAGTAACACAGCCAGATCTTTTATCTGAAACTGACATATATAAACAGGATGCAGAACTAATAAATATTGGATTAACCTGTAGAATCTGAATGCAGGTTTTGAATATCTGAAACACCAGTTTGTTTGTTTGTTTGTTTGTTTTTTAATTGGGAACTTCAACTCATTCACCAAAAGACTTTTATATATTTCTTCTGGGCAATGTTAAATAACCAGGCCTCTAGGTAAAGCATAAAACAGCTTTCTTTTCTCATGTTTTTGCCTGTATGTGAAACAACACAGAGAAGAAAAAGAAGAAAAATCTTCTTTCTTCTAACAGCAGTTGCCAAAATTGAGCACCATGCCTGAATTCAAATGTACTTTGCGTAGGCTTCTATTGCTTTGAATATAAAAAACAAAATGAAACAAAACAAACCAAACAAACAAACAAGAAAAACCACACACACACAGTAAATCCAGGAAGAGGTCTTCAATAGCTGTGCTCTGCCTCATGAAATAAAATACAAAATAGGTGTATAGTGTAAGCATATTGAATTTTGGTCAACAGAAGTGCTCTTGTTGTCTGCATGCTCTCAAGCCTACCACTGAAAGTGGTGGGAGCATAGCAACTATAGAAATCAAACACCAATAGGACAGAAAATGAAGAGAGTCCTCCAAGGCCAGAAGGATCAATACTCTTTACAAGCAGACACACTGTATAATTCTTTCTCACAAAACTGAACTAGACTTGCAACAGAAATAGCTACATTTCTTGGCTTTGCCATGTTTTATTCTATATTAGATGACCATGCACATCTGTATTAGAATGTTCCGTTAATTTTAAAGGAACTTTCCTTCAGTTTCCAGGTTGTATTACTTTCTATGCTGGTTTTGGCTGGGTTAGAGTTAATTTTATTCACAGTAGCTCTTACAGTGCTATGTTTTGGATTTGTGATATAAACCTCCGTTCCTAATATACCAAAGTTTCCATTGTTGTTGAGTGGTGCTTGCACCACATCAGGGCCTTCCTTGTGGAGCACTGCACCAGTGGAGCAGTGGCAGGGGACACAGCCAGGTACAGCTGAGACAGAATAACCAAAGGGATATCCCATACCATCTGACATTATGACTAGCAATAAAAGCTGAGGAAAAGAAGGAGGAAGGAGTAGAGGGGCATTCGAGTTATGACATTTCTCTTCCCAGGTAACCATTACACATAATGGAGCCTGCTTTCCTGGAAACAGATGAACACCTATCTGCTGATGGGAAATAGTGAATTAATTCTTTATTTTGCTTTGCTTTTGTACACAACTTTTGTTTTACCTTTTAAATTGTCTTTGTTTCAACCCATGACTTTTCCTACTTTTACATTTTCAGTTCCCATCCAACTGTGGACAGGAACAACTGTGTGGAGTCCAGCTTGCTGTCAGTTAACCCACAACACCGTCTTGCACATCTTGACTAAAATGCTCTTACAGTCAAAACTTTGTTTCAGTGTCCAAACTGATAGGTCTTACACATGGTCATGACCAGGAATAGTTTGGTATTATAAAAATGTTACCTATGTTTTGGCAACTAAGAAGCTATATTTGAAAATTGAAAAGGTTTTAATGTGCTGTTATTGATACCATTTGGGCATCTGACTACCAATTTCTTTACATAGAGAAAATAAAAAAATAAAATCATATTCTATTCCACTCATCTGTCCTTCAATTGCACACTGTCACTCACACATCTTGCTAGATTTCACAGAGATGTGAATCTCTGATTAAAAGATTTATCTGTTAAGTGGGGTGACTCAAGGGGTACAAGGAATTTTCCAGCATATGCAGATTAAAAATCAGGAAGGCCAAAGCTCAACCATTTCGCTACGGTTAAGGATAAAAAAAAAGTTTTTATAAATATATTAATGGCAAGAGGAGGGCCAAGGAGAATCTCCATCCTTTACTGGTCACGGAGGGAACATGACTACAGAGAATAAGAAAAAGGCTGAGGTTCTTAATGCAATTTTTACATGTGTCTTTACTTGCTAGACCATTTATCCTTAGAGTACTCAGCCACCCAACCTGGAAGTCTGGGACAGGGAACAGAAGAAAACCCCACAGTTCAGGTGGAAAGAGTTAGAGACCTGCTGCTTCACCTGGACTGCCACAAGTCCATGGGGCCAGATGGGATCCATCCAAGGATGCTGAGGGAGGTGGCAGATGTGATTGCTGTGCTTCTTTCAGCATCATCTATCAGCAGTCATCATCATCCGGGGAGGTTCCAGATGACTAGAGACTTGCTAATGTGATGCCCATCTATAAGAAGGGTCTTAAGGAGGACGTGGGGAACTGCAGGCCTGTCAGCCTGACCTCAGTGCCAGCAAAGGTGATGAAACAGGTCATCTTGAATGCAATCACACAGCATATGTGGGACAACCAGGGGATCAGGCCCAGTCAGCATGGGTTCATGAAAGGCAAGTCCTGCCTGACCAGCCTCATCTCCTTCTACAACTGGGTGACCCACCTGGTAGGTGACAGAAAGGCTGTTGATGTAGTCTGCCTAGACTTCAGCAAGGCCTTTGACACGGTCTCCCACAGTATTCTCCTGGAGAAGCTGGCAGCCCATGGCTTGCACAGGTACCCTCTTTGAGGGGTTAAAAACTGTCTGGACAGCTGTGCCTAGACAGTGGAGGTGAATGGAGTGAAATCCAGCTGGCAACCAGTCACCAGTGGTGTTCTCCAGGGGTTGGTGTTGGGACCCAGATTCTTTAAGATCTTTATTGATGATTTGGATGAGAGGCTTGAGTGCACACCCAATAAGTTTGCAGATGACACCAAGCTGGGGGAAAGCGTTGATCTTCCAGAGGGGAGGAAGGCTCTGCAGAGGGACCTGGAAAGGATGGATCGATGGGCAGAGTACAATGGGATGAGGTGGTGAGGTTCAACATGGATAAATGCCGGGTCTTGCACTTCAATCACAACAACCTCATGCAATGCTACAGACTTGGGGCAGAGTGGCTGGAAAGATGTGCAGAGGAAAAGGATCTGGAGGTGTTGGTTGATGCTTGCCTGAACATGAGCCAGCAGTGTGTCCAGGTGGCCAAGAAGGCCAACGGCATCCTGGCTTGTGTCAGGAATAGTGTAGCCAGCAGGACAAGAGAGGTGATCATCCGTCTCTGTACTTTGTTCTGATGAGACTGTACCTCTAGTACTGTGTTCAGTTTTTGACCCCTCAGTACAAGAAGGATGTCGGGGCCCTGGAGCGTGTCCAGAGAAGGGCTATGAAGCTGGTGAATGGTCTGGAGCACAAGTCCTGTGAGGAGTGGCTGAGGGAACTGGGGATGTTTAGTCTGGAGAAGAGGAAGCTCAGGGGAGACTTTATTGCTCTCTGCAACTACCTGAAAGGAATTTGTGAAGAGCTGGATGTTGGCCTCTTCTCTCAGATAACAAGCAATAGGACAAGGGGGAATGGATTCAAGTTGTGCCATGGAAGGTTCAAACTGGAAAGTTGTGGAGTCACCGTCCCTGAGGGTGTTCTAGGAAAGGTTGGACATGGTGCTTATGGACATAGTTTAGTGGGTGATGTTGGTAGTACAGTGATGGTTAGACCAGATGATCTTGGAGGTCCTTTCAAAGCCTAATAATTCTTTGATTCTATAATTCTATATGTATTTCACTATTTTATATTTTAGAAAGGTCATCTATGGTTCTATAGATTAAACTATAGATTAAACTGTCATCTACAGATTAAACTTTCTTCATGTGGATTGAATATGATGTAGATTCTCTTTCAGGATTTCTTAAAAAAAAAAAAAAAAAAGGAAATACGTTTCTATGGATGATAGGGACAGAAAAAAATGTTTAAGCTGCCACAAAGGTGGTAATATATGTTAGTACTCTTGAAAACATATCATTCTAAGTCAGAAAAGCATTAAAATGATGAAAATTACAGAAAAACAATGAGAGAGAAGTGCTTTCTTTGTGGTTTGTTGCAAGGTTATCCAGGTTTGTACACATAAGACGTTTGTCTTTAACAACCTCACTTTCATTCTAACAAAAAGCAAAGCAAAAGTGACTACTGAAATTATTCTTCTGAAAGAAATAAAACTCTTACATCACAGTTAAGATTAGTTTTGTTTTAAAGATAAGAGACTCCTAACACGTATTTGAGTCTCACTGGGTTATACTCTGAAGAAAAGGAAGAATATACACTACATCTACCTAATAAATTTCCAATTTCATAAGTCTGAACAGGTATGTCAGGCCAAAGGATTAGAAACAACTTACTAGAAATCACAAGTGTGGCAAACAGCCACGACAGTCATAGTTGGTTAATACCTTAGCTAATGACAAAGAATCCTATGCTTTTAAGTGACAGATTTATGCAGACAGTGGTGATATTTCTGAGCTAGTATTGGTCTTCTCACATCTATCAGGACTTATGATTTCTCACATAACTTTTTTTTTTTTTTGAAATAGGGTGTCATTCTGAGGGCAGATTGAACCTTTTATTTTTCCACTTATATATCATTGAAGATATTCTTTAATTGCAGAAACAATTCATAAAATTTAATTGATCCTTTTTACCATATAAACAAATTCCAAGAAGGAAATTAAGCAAAAGAAAAAAAATATTTGCAATAAGAAATGAATTGATATGGATTTCCATGAAAACGTAGGGTTACCTGTTGAATGGATTCAAGTGCCATGGAAGGTTCAGGTTGGAAATCAGGAGACATTTCTTCTCAGAAAGGGTGGTTAGGAATTGGAACGGGTTTCCCAGGAAAGTTGTGGAGTCACTGTCTCTGGGGGTGTTTAAGGAAATGTTAGATGTGGAACTTATGGACATGGTTTAGTGGGTAATATGGGTGGTAGGGGGATGGTTGGACCAGACAATCTTGGAGGTCTTTTCCAACCCTAATTATTCTATAATTCTATGATATATTCCAGGAAGGATTTACAATATTGTAAAATTAATGAGATGATGTATTTATCTAGTTAACGTCAAAGAAAATGGTATATTTGTGTCACTTCAATTAATTGCAGGTAGCAAAGATAAGCAAGGAACAAAAATACAAAATCAAGGAAGACTCTTGTTACTGTGCTAATTACATATCTTCAATATATGAAGATATTTCTTTGAACTGGTAAATTATGTTTGTTAAATCACAGAAAAGAGTAGTTGAGCATTTAAATTACACCAATATATTTCAACGTGATATCTGTAAAGCATTTGAGAGATTGGAACAGGGCGTTCCTGCCTAATTTAGCTACTGGACTGGAAGTAACACACTAGAGATGTCAGACCTACTTGTCATGTGAACGCAAACATGATACTTTTGGGTTTGACCTAATTTCTCCACTTCATATGGAGTTACACTGATAACATTTGTTTGGAAGCTAACTACATCTAAATACTGTGTTTTATGACATGATATCGGTACTTGGACTTCTTCTTGGCATATGGAAGGCTACCTGCTTACAAGTGTCATTTCTGTGATACTGTCAGACAATATAAATACCATCTCTTTTTGTGTGATGGACACAAGAATCAATGTATTAGGTTAAGTAATTAAGTGATAATTAAGTGAACACAAAAAGAAATACAAAAATTAAGTGAACACTAAAAACTATGGAGTATCAGATAAAAAATGTCATGCAAAGGATCTCCAGCAACGTAACCAATGAGAATAGATGTCCTGGTTTCAGTTAGCACAGAATTAATTTTCTTCCTAGTAGCTGGTGGAATGCTGTGTTTTGGCTTAGAATGAGAAGAGTGCTGATAACACCCCGATGCTTTAATTGTTGCAGAGCAGTGCTTATACTAAGCCAAGGACATCTCAGCCTTTGCTCTGTCCTGCCAACGGGCAGGCTGGGGGGTGCAGTAAGAGCTGGGAGGGGACAGACCCAGGACAGGTGACCCAAACTAGCCAAAGGGGTATTCCATACCATCTGACGTCATGCTAAACAATATATAGGGGTGGCTAGCCGGGGGGAGGGGGCCGGACTGCTCGGGGTTAGGCTGGGCATCGGTCAGCGGGTGGTGAGCAATTGCATTGTGCATCACTTGTTTGTACATACTATTATTACTTTCGTATTATCACCATTGTATCATCATTATTATTATTGTTATTATTATTTTGTTATTTTTTTTTCCTGTCTTATTAAACTGTCTTTATCTCAACTCACGGGCTTCACTTTCCATTTCTCTCCCCCGTCCCAGAGAGGGAGGGGGGAGGGTGAGCGAACGGCTGCGTGGTGTTTAGCTGCCGGTCGGGTTAAACCACGACAGTTTTTTTGGGGTCTGAAACCAGGGCCCGGAGTGTGGTCCACTTGCCTGGTAGACATAAAATATCTTCCTTGAAGGGATACCTTTCCCTCACAGCTGAGAGGAGACGCCTCCAGAGGCTGGTGGGTCGTGCTCCATCTGCAATTGCTTTGTCAATGCCGGCGTCTCGAGCAAGGGATCCCAGCCGCTTGGCTTCCCTGCCGTCTAATTCCACACAATTGGCTCCAGAGTCCCAGCAACGGAGCAGCCAGGTGACAAGCTGCTCACCTATACAGCGACCAAAATCTTTTCGCACATCTCGTAGCTCGCGCTCGTTTAGGCTTCGGGTAGTTACTGTTGCTCTTTCGGCATCCTCATCTTCCTCCTCCTGAATCCTTGACGGCCCAGCGTCGTCATCATCTTCGTCATCTCTATACTTAGTTTTGGCAGAAGCCTTACCTGGATTGGCAGAAGACTCTCTGCGTTCTAAACGACTTGAATTTCTATACCATATTTTCACCTTCTCTACAGGGGCAGCTTGCACTGCTACTGCTCGTTTCTCTGACTTTGTTACAGGGTCTGCCACAGGGGTTGGAATGCCCTCTGCAGGGTCAACTTGCACTGCTACAGCTCGTTTCTCTGACACGGCCACAGGAGCTGGAGCGGCTACAGGAGCTGGAGTTGGAGCTGGAGCAGTTGCAGGAGCTGGGACTGGAGCAGCAGTAGGAGCTGGAGCTGGAGCGGCTTCAGGAGCTGGAGCTGGAGCGGCTTCAGGAGCTGGAGCTGGAGCGGCTTCAGGAGCTGGGACTGGAGCAGTTGCAGGAACTGGGACTGGAGTAGCGGCCGGAGCTGGAACTGGAGCGACTGCAGGAACTGGGACTGGAGCAGCTGCAGGAGCTGGAGCTGGAGCAGCTTCAGGAGCTGGGACTGGAGCAGTTGCAGGAGCTGGAGCTGGAGCGGCTGCAGGAGCTGGGACTGGAGCGGCTGCAGGAGCTGGGACTGGAGCGGCTGCAGGAGCTGGGACTGGAGCGGCTGCAGGAGCTGGGACTGGAGCGGCTGCAGAATCCACCGTAGGGGTCACAGTGGCCGTTGGATCTGTCACAGGGTTTGGAGTGGCCGCAGGGTCTGTCACTAAGTTGACAGCAGTATCAATGGCAGCTCGATAGGCATGAGCCAGGCCCCAGCACGTTACAATGATTTGTGTTACTTTGGAACTGCCAGAATCATTACACCTTTTTTTCAAGCATTCTGCCAGTTTTTGAGGATTTTGCCATTGTTCAGGGGTGAATTTCCAACACACTGGGGGTGCCAACTGCTCTAGATGCCTGCCCATATCCACCCATACTCCCTGCCACCCACAACTATACTGCCTCCGGGCAGATCTCCGGATGAGCTTCATAAGTAGTTGTTTAACTTTAAGCAGAATCTGAAGTGCATTCATGAGGCAGAACAACAAGACTATGGTATTCTGAGTATTCCAGAAATATTCAATATCTTGGAGAGCTATTGTGACAAGCTCAGGGGATAAGAGGGTGGTGAAGGAGGAAGGCAGAGTGACCCAGGAGGATACAGGGGTGGTGAAGGAGAAAGGGAGAGTAAGCAAGTAAGGAAAAATATCCTCCCCTTTCCCCTCCACAGATTGAGTCTCTAATGGAGAAAAACAATAGGTATAATTGCTAATAGTTCCCAAGATGCTGTTTCCAAAGTACAGAGTCCACGATGTTACTGAGTATAAATACCAAGTTAGAGTCATGACCAGATATCTTATCGTCTCATAAGCCATTGCTATAACACTTAGTACCATAATGGTCTGAAACCAGGGCCCGGAGAGGAGAAACAACACTACAGAGAGCAAATACGGAAAATAATGTACTATAATACTCAATTTGGAAAACAGGCGCAGCAGAGTTGTGATTAAAGCAATCAGCATCATGACAAGTGACTATTAAGCAGGTCTAATCCTTACACCAATTTTAGTTTAACACACTCTGATCAGATCTGCCGTTATCTCAACCTTTCGGGCCCCACGTTGGGCGCCAAAAAAACTGTCGTGGTTTAACCCGACCGGCAGCTAAACACCACGCAGCCGTTCGCTCACCCTCCCCCCTCCCTCTCTGGGACGGGGGAGAGAAATGGAAAGTGAAGCCCGTGAGTTGAGATAAAGACAGTTTAATAAGACAGGAAAAAAAAATAACAAAATAATAATAACAATAATAATAATGATGATACAATGGTGATAATACGAAAGTAATAATAGTATGTACAAACAAGTGATGCACAATGCAATTGCTCACCACCCGCTGACCGATGCCCAGCCTAACCCCGAGCAGTCCGGCCCCCTCCCCCCGGCTAGCCACCCCTATATATTGTTTAGCATGACGTCAGATGGTATGGAATACCCCTTTGGCTAGTTTGGGTCACCTGTCCTGGGTCTGTCCCCTCCCAGCTCTTACTGCACCCCCCAGCCTGCCCGTTGGCAGGACAGAGCAAAGGCTGAGATGTCCTTGGCTTAGTATAAGCACTGCTCTGCAACAATTAAAGCATCGGGGTGTTATCAGCACTCTTCTCATTCTAAGCCAAAACACAGCATTCCACCAGCTACTAGGAAGAAAATTAATTCTGTGCTAACTGAAACCAGGACAATAAAGGACACTGAATTAGTGACTCATAGGACTGTCAAGTGTGAAGCCCACTAAGAGGAGTCATCAAATGAAACTGACCTCTCCCAGAATACCTTCTGGACTGAACAGGGTTCTTACTTAAAGAGATATAAGGCTCATTATGAAATATGGGGAGAGATTTTGGGGATTCTGTTAAACAGCTTATGGGATATTTAAGAACTTTTGAGAAATATGTGAAACTTACTAAGTTTAGGGAAAACATCCAGAATAGGTAGAGGGAGTTGGTGTAAACAGAATGCAGGGTTTTACACATATCTGTTTGAACACTTCTCTCAATCACTGCACAATGATCTCATTTGATCAGATGAGATCTCGTGAGACAGATCTCATCTGATATGTCTTCTGTGTCAATGCAGTCCAGTCTGAACCAGTGTGTGAACACTAGAGAACTGCAAGACAAACTAGCCTGTGATTAGGACAAAAATCTGAGTAGCAACAACTGGAATGAAACCACAAACTTCTGAGTCTCACAAATCCAAGCACCAGCACCTGGAAAGCCTTGGGTCTAGCAGCCAGCTATTGGACAATCTCTTTAAAATGAAAAAATGGAGATACTTGTATAGGTATGTATACATCCATATTCTACCAGTAAACTTAAATCCTTATCAGGTGGAAAGAGGATCATGATCAGGCTGTCTATGTAGTTCATGTTTACATGGTTGCTGGTAAATATATTATTCTCCATCTGTACTGATTCATGCATATGGTCATATATATATTTTGTGTATGGATGCATCTGCCTATTGGGAATCAACCTCACTACTGCCTCACTAGGGACAGGGAACCAGAGCAAGCCACAGGGAACCATATCAGGCCAGGCCAGGAAGAATCCACTGGGTACTGAAGCCCAACAGCCCAACAGACACAGTTACAAGTAATATTGCTTATTTATTTTCAAAAAAAAAAAAAAAAAAGGAAGTGTAATGATTTTAAAAGGTTTTAGGAACCACTGTGAACCCATTCTCTAGGATACGGAGAATAAATTAACCCTGATGATATTTTTTTAAAAAATATATCATCTTTTTTTATCCAGAACATTTTGCAAGGAAGAATCTGTATTGTCTGCCTTCAAAGTTCCTACACAATCACCCATAAGAGGAAATTACAGTTGGAAAAACTTTCTGTTTCTCAGTTTTCTGAGGCTCCTACTTCCTTTCCACCCAATTCCACTAAAGATGTGATGCCCAGGATATATCTGCATTTTCAATGGGATCTTTGTGTTTCAATACCCCACAAAATACTATAGGTATGCAGTTCATGTTGTTCTGTCCTCTCTCAGGCTGACTGGCTGCTCCATCCTCCTCAGTGCACCATCTCAAGTCCTATGCAGGCTCTAATTCTTTCCCTCTCAGATCAAGTGATCTCTTGAATATTTTCTCCCATCTATGTATCTATAGATTTCCTGAGGCAGGAGCTGTTGTACTGGGTTTATGTGGCAAGGTTTTGGTAGCAGGGGGGCTGCAGGGGTGGCATGGATGAGCAGAGCCCAACAGCTGCCCCACGTTAGAGCAGAGCCAGCTCCAGCTGCTCCAAAAGGGACCTGCCACTGGCCAGAGCTGAGCCATGAGTGGCGCTGGGTGGGCCTCCGGGAGAGCAGAGTTAAGGAAGGGAAAGAAGTGCTGGGCAACAGCAGCTGGGAGAGCCAGCCCCCAAGGGCAGTACAGCAGGAGGGCAGGAGGTGCCCCAGGCATGCAGCAGCAGTTCCCCTGTGGCCTGTGGAGAGGCCCCTGTTGGAGCAGGCTGTCCCCCTGCAGCCCGGTGGGTCCCACATGGAGCAGATCTCCACGCTGCAGCCTGTACAGAGGAGCACATGCAGGAGCAGGTGGTCTGGCAGGAGCTATCACCTGTGGGAAACGCATTCTGGAGCAGTCTTCATGGAGGACTATATGCTGTGGTACAGACCCATATTGGAGCCTGTAGGAAGGTTGTAGTCCCTGTTCCCCTGTGTCACTCAGGGAGGAGAGGTAGAAGAGGGTGGATGAGAGGAAGTTTGCTTTTAGTTTTCACTGCTGTAGTCTGTTAGTAATAGGTAATATATATTAATCTTGCTATGCTGAGTCTGTTTTGCCCATGGCTGTAACTGTAGAGTGATCTCCTTGTCCTTATCTCAACCTGTTTCGCCTTTTCATCATTTTTTCTTCTGTTCTGCTGAGAAGGGGACTGAGAGAGAGGTGTATTGGAGCTTAGGTAGCTATCGGTGTGAAACCACCACAGCTGCCTTCTTTAAAGAGAATCATCTGGCATAGTCCACTTAAAACATTATACCCACTCTAAAGAGAGACCATGTTGAAGGCCTTGCTAAAGTCCAGGTGCGTGTCATTCTGTTTTTCCCCTTACCCTGAAACCAGGACACCCACACAATCTGTCATCTCATCACAAGGAGCAATCAGGTTTGCTGGGAAATACTTGTCCTTGGAAAGAACAGGTTGCTTGTTTACAGTAACTTCTTGATGGGGTTCTAAATGGCTTTCGGGAGGATTTGTTTCATCCTCTTCCCAGGTGTTGAGTTGAGGTTGACCCACTTGTGGTTATCATGATCTTCCTCCTTGCCCTTCTTGAGGATGAGTATAACAACTGCATTTTTCCAGTAAGCAGCAATCTTCCTCAGTTGCCACAGCATTTCAAAGGTGATGAAAAGCACCCTTAGTGACACAGAGACCTCTCTGGGTACCCTTGGGTGCAACCTGTGTGGTCCTATTGACCTGTGTGTCCCAGTGGATAAAATGCTCTCTACTCTAGTTCTCTTCTCCTGTGGGTACTGCTTAATTCCCACAGATTCTGTTGGAGTCTGAAGGACCTGGGTGGCCTGAGGGCAGGCCTCACCAGTGAAAACAGAGGCAAAAAAATCATTAAGTAACGCAGCCTCTTCCATATCCCTTGTCATATCCCTGTCCTGCTGAGGAGTAGACCTTCATTTTCCTCAGCCTTACTTTTGCTACTCACAGAAACTCATCTTGTTGACCATCACCTCTCTTGCTAGTTTCATATCTGGCTGAACTTGGTCTTTTTGGCTCTGGAAATGATCAAGATATTTCTTTCTTGGTCAATGTGTCTATATTTCCCCAAGTGGTTGACTTGCCTGCATTTCCAGCATTTTTTTAAATTTTGGGGGGTCTTAACCCATGGCCTCATGGCCTGCTGCCACTTTTTCCTGATTTTCTGCTCACTGGAATGGACTATCTGTATACTGTGATGGTTAACAAGGTCTTCTGCCCCCCACCCCCCCCTTCCTGCCATATCAGTTTTCATGGGATCCTGCCAAGCAGAATGACTAACAGTTCAAAGCCCTGTGTACTTTCCCATATACTGCTACTCTCTTCTCATCTCAAACTTCTTGTTTCATGGAATTACCTACTGCAGAGGTAAGGGGCTTCAGGACTGTTAGAAGTCACCTCTGAGGTAAATTAAGAATAACACCTCTGTCAATGAAATATCATCATATTGTAACTTTAATCTATAAACCTTCTAAACTCTAGAATTACCTACATTGTTTCTTTTAGTATTAAAGTCATGTACTTGCAGAAAATTTAACTTATAAAAAGGCCTATGTTTAGTAAAAATTACTCCCAATGCAGTTGATACAAATGAGAACTTGTTGCTGGAGATATTCCTACAATATTTTATAAAATAAAAATAGTGTGGATGTTTTACTTCAGATTTTAGAAATATAAAAGATCTCATAGGCATGATTTTCAAACATTAGCTGTTCAAAAGGGCAGTTCCAGTTCCAAGGCCAATCTCGTTAGTTAGAAACCAAATGAACAATAAGATGAAGGTTCATCCCTATAATTTTAATAAGAGGTCAGTGGAGGACCAACTTAATTTCCTTCAGACTCTGCTCAATGGCATCACTTAGTTAAATCAGCCCTTTTTTAAGCCTGAATTTAGTTATTTCAAGCATTAATGTTTTTTCTGACATCAATGAGCAAATCCATCTGAGACAAGTATTTTAATTTCACTAAGATAATTTTATAATTCAAAGACTTACCAAATTCCCCAGTTGCATGTCTCCAAATTCACAATGTGTGAATTGATATTGAAATATGAGCTCTCTGCTTTCAACTTTTAGCAGTGCAAGAAAATAAATGTTTCTGGTAATTTTCATGGTTCCTCATAAATGACAAATAATGTATGATAGGTCCTGAAAAAGATTTGAGTGATCAAAAGTGCAACATATCTCTGGGAGATAAAATGTATCAATCCCACTCCTGTAAACTGATTTACTTGACCAAAACCCAAACAAATTTACCCCTTCCTTGCACTGTCAGCAGCTTGACAAAACACAAAATGCTGAAAGAGCATCTAAACTTACAGTTTGTCTCTTAAGATAGTACCTTAAACTAATATTTTTTCTCAGGAGAAAAGCATTTTATGCTGAACAATCATATTTGTAAACTAGTTGATACATACTTAAAGTATTATATGCATACAACTTCCTTCTGCCCCCCCGCCCCGCCCCGCCCCGCCCCCCCCCCCAACAAAACAAAACAAAACAAGGTCTCTTCCAACCTAGAAATTCTGTGATTCTGTGATTCTGTGAAAACAAAAAACTGTCATTAAAATAAATGGTTTTCAAATCTTGTCAGGGAAATTGGAAGGATTAAAAAGATCTGTCTCTGCATTCACCGGACTTTTTCAAAGCAGTCTTTTACATTGCCACCATTTTGTGACAAATTGCATGAAAAGTAGCCAGAGAGCAAGAAATCTGCATAGAATGTTGAGAGGAGAGATAAAAATTGAATAGAAGGTATATTTTAAGAAAATATGGCAACTGTCCAGTTAGGAGAAAAATAAAGCCTTATGTTAAGAAGACAAAAAGAGTGTAAAAGGAACAAGAAATTGAAGCAAGAGGTAAGGCAAAGGAAAAATGAGAAAGGAGATAGAATAGATAAACATATCTATTATTTCTGGGCAGTAAACACACAAAAAAATATTGTCTCTGTAATGGAATCATAGAATAATATAACATCCTGAATTGGAAGGGACACACATGGATCATTGAGCACAACTCCTGGCTCCAAACAGGACCACCCAAAAATCAGAATCTCTGTCTGAGAGCACTATCCAAATGTTTCTTGAATATCAGTAGGCTCAGTGCCAGACCACTTCCCTGGGGAACCTGCTGCAGTGTCTGATCACCCTTTAAGAACTTTTAAGAACTTTAAGAACCTTAAGAAATTTTTCCTAAAATCCAATATGAATTTCCCCTGACACAACTTTAAACCATTCCCTTCTTCTCTTATCACTTGTCACCAGAGAGAAGAGATCAGTGCTTCCCTGCCTGCTCCCCCACATAAGGAAGTTGTGGATGGCGGTGAGGTCACACCTGTCTCTTCTCTAAGCTGAACAAATGGAGTATCCTTCACTGGTCCTCATGTTCTTTCACCATCTTTGTTGCCCTCCTTTAGACACATCTAATAGTTTTATATCATTTTTATATTGTGGAGCCCCAAACTGCATACGATACTCAAGGTGAGGCTGCACTAATGCTGAGTATAGTAAGATAATCACTTCTTTCAGCTTGTGAGAAGAGCAGAAGAAGAATAGGAAACTATTCTCACACTCTCATTATATATATATATATACACTAAGGAAATAAACCAGAGGAACTACGTTAATAAAGAGAACAACAAGAAGCAATAACTTAAAAACAAACAAACAAAAAACCACTAACTTCATTTCTAGGTTAAGCCAAAATTTCTGTGTGTACGAAATTATTTTTTCATAAAACATTCATAGTACAATTCTGCTTCATTACCTTCCTAGTAGGCAAAATTTCTGGCCCACTAAAATATCAGCTAGAAGAATAAAAGATTTCTGCAATAACACAGATAAAGCCCTTTAACACACAAAGAGAACCTGCAACTTTTGAACCACAGAGGGCTTATAATGGTACCTCAAAGGATTTCATAGATTTCTCCATTTATGAATGTTTCCATTGGCACCAACATTACAGTTAGTAGAATGTCAAAGAAGAAAGAGAGAGACAGGGAACAGCTTGGTTTTCTTTTCCTTGTCTGCCCAGAAGCACTGCTGCAAGAGAGGAAAAAAGGCCATGATTTCCTGGAGGTAACACTAGAAATGATGGTTAGTTCTGGTTCTCAGAAATACACGCTTGAGGGATGCAATACCTTTTCCAATGGTAGGTTTCCAGTAGTGCTGTCCTCAGAGATCAAAATTAAACACTACTTTTTCAGGTGCTTTTGTATTAAAATTGTTGCCTGGAATTCCAGAAATCCAAATTTATTTGCTCTGAATCACTGTAAGTGTCACTTAAACTTTCTGGTCCTCAATTCCTAATCTGTATTATGAGAATGACATTACGATTTTCCTTTTTCTTTCCCTCTTTCTTTCCTTCTTAGCCCTTGTTTATAAGCTTCCTCAGATATTTCCTTTTATGAATCTGAATTCTGTGGCTCTAGACCTCTCTCAGCCCTGCAGAGCCCTCATATGTGTAACCGGACAAATAGTAATGACATGGGCCATTTCTTGCACTAGCTGAGAATAAATGGTGGAAGGTGCAACTGACTAGCTTAAAGTCACAGAATCACAGAATCACAGAATTTCTAGGTTGGAAGAGACCTCAAGATCATCGAGTCCAACCTCTGACCTAACGCTAACAGTCCCCACTAAACCATATCCCTAAGCTCTACATCTAAACGTCTTTTGAAGACTTCCAGTGATGGTGACTCCACCACTTCCCTAGGCAGCCTGTTCCAATGTCTAACAAGTGTGCCTTTGTTGAGCTGCAGGGGTCAAAACTTTATCAGCTTAGAGTCATCAACCCATTATAACTGATTAACGGAGCACTTACCGAGACAAGGACACTGTGAATGGTATGTTACAGAGTTGTAATATTAACTTTCTGAAAGCCTTCCAAGCTGTGCATTAAAAGTTAACTGATAAACAACAAATGACAAGCTTGCAGGAAAAATAACTTTTCTCCATCAGACTAAGATGAAAACAGATATCTAAGGTGATCAGAAAGAAAAAAAAAAAGGGGGGGGGGGAAACATATTACCATATTATACCTTTTAGAGTACACCGATATTACAGAGTCTGAAACCTCAACAAGAAATTAAGATAGATAGTCAAATTATAAGGGAAAGTATGAGGGAAGGTACTTAGAATGCTTATCCAAAATTCACTTCTTTTAAATCAAGGTGCAAGGAGTATTTAAAGTAAACTGAGGCAAAGATGGAACATGAGAAAGTGCAACTTGCCAACAACATGCTGAGAGAGATACTCCTGCTACCCAGTTACCCTTTCTCTGCTTCACACAGCAAAGAAAAATAGTTGACTCTTGTTGCCTCTGGGCTAATTTGTCATTTTAGTCTTGGGTCTGAAGAGAAAGGAAAACAAGGAACAGTGTGCATGGAGTGATATCTCCAAGGGAAACCATAAGACAAACTGCAAGGGGGTGTGCTGCTCCATCTGTAGAGTGAAAATCAATTAGGAGACTATTGTCATTTGACTACAGTCTTCCCATCTTCACTTTGCCAATGCAACCACCATAATGCTCACTGTTCACCAAATTCAGCTAAACTGATAATGGCTGCCTAAGTTTGGATAGAGATGCACATGGAGCTGAACCAACAGACCTGGGAAGGCAGCAGACTTGGGATTGCCACTTGTATTCAGCTGTTACTTGGCAGCTGACTGTACTGTCAGGTGCATGTTCCTAAGTCACAGGAATTTACATGATTAAGTGAGCAAGCAAGCAAGATGATCAGGCAAAGCCTCTCTCCCTGCTTTGCTTTGCGTTAAGCTTAAAGTCTGAGAACACTTTTATTCCAGATTTTAACTCTGAGAAGCCAACAAATAAAAGTAGAAGGAAGATTTTCTTTGCTAATCTACAGACAGATGATTTGGAAGTAATAATAAATTCCCAGTCCCTAAACTGATAT
This sequence comes from Aythya ferina, assembly GCF_964211825.1. NCBI lineage: Eukaryota > Metazoa > Chordata > Aves > Anseriformes > Anatidae > Aythya > Aythya ferina. The sequence continues at coordinate 14,398,577 of NC_140313.1, forward strand.
TCAGATTTATTTATCTTATGTTCACCTAGCTTCAAGAAGTTCCTTTGGTGCTGTTCTCTGAAAAACAAAAAAGAGTATGTTCTTTATGTCCCTATTTTGTCATACTACAGGCTAATCCTGATATCCCATTCCTTGCCTGATCTTATCAACATGTTAGACAATGTCTACATAATACGCATTTTGAATATCTTCACATTTTACATTCAGTAAAACACTTTTAAATATGAAATACTAAACATGTATGTCCTGGTTTCAGTTAGAACAGAATTAATTTTCTTCCTAGTAGCTGGTGGAGTGCTGTGTTTTGGCTTAGGATGAGAAGAGTGCTGATAACACCCCGATGTTTTAATTGTTGCAGAGCAGTGCTTATACCAAGCCAAGGACATCTCAGACTTTTGCTCTGTCCTGCCAACAGGACTGCTTACTGAGCTGGGAGGGGACAGACCCAGGACAGGTGACCCAAACTAGCCAAAGGGGTATTCCATACCATCTGACGTCATGCTAAACAATATATAGGGGTGGCTAGCCGGGGGGAGGGGGCCGGACTGCTCGGGGCTAGGCTGGGCATCGGTCAGTGGGTGGTGAGCAATTGCATTGTGCATCACTTGTTTGTACATATTATTATTACTTTCCTATTATCACCATTGTATTATTATTATTATTATTATTGTTATTGTTATTGTTATTTTTGTTATTATTATTTTCCTGTCTTATTAAACTGTCTTTATCTCAACTCACGGGCTTCACTTTCCATTTCTCTCCCCCGTCCCAGAGAGGGAGGGGGGAGGGTGAGCGAATGGCTGCGTGGTGTTTAGCTGCCGGCCAGGTTAAACCACGACAGTCTTTTTGGCGCCCAACGTGGGGCTCGAAAGGTTGAGATAACGGCAGATCTGACCAGAGTGTGTTAAACTAAAATTGGTGTAAGTATTAGACCTGCTTAATAGTCACTTGTCATAATGCTGATTGCTTTAATTTCAACTCTGCTGTGCCTGTTTTCCAAATTGAGTATTATAGTACATTATTTTCTGTATTTGCTCTCTGTCATGTTGTTTATCCTCTCCGGGCCCTGGTTTCAGATCATTATGGTACTGAGTGTTGTAGCAATGGCTTATGAGACGATGAGATATCTGGTCATGACTCTAACTTGGTATTTGTACTCAGTAACATCGTCGACTCTGTACTTTGGAAACTGTATCTTGGAAGCTATTAGCAATTATACCTATTGTTTTTTTCCATTAGGGAGTCAATCTGTGGAGGGGAAAGGGGAAGATAATTTTTCTTACTTGATCACTCTCCCTTTCTCCTTCACCACCCTCTTATCCTCCGAGTTTATTACAATAGCTCTCCAAGATATTGAATATCCTTGGGATACTCAGACCAGCATAGTCTTGTTGTTCTGCCTCCTGAATGCGCTTCAGGTTCTGCTTAAAGTTAAACAACTACTTAGGAAGCTCATCCGGAGATCTGCCCGGAGGCAGTATAGTTGTGGGTGGCAGGGAGTATGGGAGGATATGGGCAGGCATCTAGAGCAGTTGGCACCCCCAGTGTTTTGGAAATTCACCCCTGAACAACTGCAAAATCCTCAAAAACTGGCAGAATGCTTGAAAAAAAGGTGTCATGATTCTGGCAGTTCCAAAGTAACACAAATCATTGTAACATGCTGGGGCCTGGCTCATGCCTATCAAGCTGCCATTGATACTGCTATCAACTTAGTGACAGACCCTGCGGCCACTCCAAGCCCTGTGACAGATCCAACGGCCACTGTGACCCCTACGGTGGACTCTGCAGCTGCTCCAGTCCCAGTTCCTGCAGCCGCTCCAGTTCCAGCTCCTGCAGCCACTCCTGTTCCAGCTCCTGCAGCCGCTCCAGTCCCAGCTCCTGCAGCCTCTCCAGTTCCAGCTCTTGCAGCCACTCCTGTTCCAGCTCCTGCAGCCGCTCCAGTCCCAGCTCCTGCCACTACTCCAGTCCCAGCTCCTGCAACTGCTCCAACTCCAGTTCCTGCAGCCGCTCCAGCTCCTGTGGCTGGGTCAGAGAAACGAGCTGTAGCAGTGCAAGTTGACCCTGCAGAGGGTATTCCAACCCCTGTGGCAGACCCTGTAACGGGGTCAGAGAAACAAGCTGTAGCAGTACAAGTTGACCCTGCAGAGGGTATTCCAACCTCTGTGGCAGACCCTGTAACGGGGTCAGAGAAACGAGCTGTAGCAGTGCAAGTTGACCCTGCAGAGGGTATTCCAACCCCTGTGGCAGACCCTGTAACGGGGTCAGAGAAACGAGCTGTAGCAGTGCAAGTTGCCCCTGTAGAGAAGGTGAAAAAATGGTATAGAGATTCAGGTCGTTTAGAACGCAGAGAGTCTTCTGCCAAATCTAGGTATAGAGACGATGGAGACGACGACGACGCTGGGCCATCAAGGGTTCAGGAGGAGGAAGATGAGGATGCCGAAAAATCAACAGTAACTACCCGAAGCCTATACGAGCGCGAGCTACGAGATGTGCAAAAAGATTTTGGTCGTTGTATAGGTGAGCAGCTTGTCACCTGGCTGCTCCGGTGCTGGGACTCTGGAGCCAATTGTGTGGAATTAGAGGGCAGGGAAGCCAGGCGGCTGGGATCCCTTGCTAGAGACGCAGGCATTGACAAAGCAATTGCAGATGGAACACAATCTAACAGCCTCTGGAGGCGTCTCCTCTCAGCTGTGAGGGAAAGGTATCCCTTCAAGGAAGAACTTTTATGTCTACCAGGCAAGTGGACCACTATGGAGAAGGGAATCCAGTACCTGAGGGAATTAGCCGTACGGGAAGTGATTTATGAGGATCCAGACCTCAGACAAACATCCAAAGATCCAGATGAAGTCAGGTGTACACGACCCATGTGGCGGAAGTTTGTACGGAGTGCACCATCATCATATGCCAGCTCATTGGCAATAATGGCCTGGAAAGAGGATGAGGAACCCACAGTGGATGAAGTGGCTAAACAACTCCGGCAGTACGAAGAAAGTCTCTCCTCTTCCTTACAGGCCTGCGTCTCAGCTGTGGAGAAACTTTCTGAAAAGGTTCACCAACTTGAAGAGAGATTATTCTCCTCCGCACCTGTACAAAGCAGTGTCTCAGCTATCAGGGGTAGGCGTTCATCCACACAAGGAAGACGATATGGTGGGTACTCACCCCGTGCCACCCTGTGGTTTTACTTACGAGACCATGGAAAGGACATGAGAAAATGGGATGGAAAATCTACTGCGACCCTAGAGGCACGGGTACGTGAGTTGCAAAAGAAAACAATCAGGAAAAAGGGATTCTCTGAAAAGTTTGCTGCTCCAACTTCCAGCAGACAGTCCTTCAAACACAGAAATGAAGAAGATTCTGACCAGGATTAGGGGGGCCCTGCCTCCAGCCAGGGGGAGGAAAGGGACAATCGAGTTTATTGGACTGTGTGGATTCGATGGCCTGGCACGTCAGACGCACAGAAGTATAAGGCTTTAGTAGACACCGGTGCACAATGCACTATAATGCCATCGAGCTATAAAGGACCAGAGCCCATCTGTATTTGTGGAGTGACAGGGGGATCTCAGCAGTTGACTGTATTGGAGGCTGAAGTGAGTCTGACTGGGAATGAGTGGGAAAAGCACCGCATTGTGACTGGCCCGGATGCTCCATGTATCCTTGGCATAGACTATCTTAGAAGAGGATATTGCAAGGACCCAAAAGGGTTCCGGTGGGCTTTTGGTATAGGTGCCTTAGAGACAGAGGGCATTAAACAATTATCTACCTTGCCTGGTCTCTCAGAGGACCCCTCTGTTGTGGGGTTGCTGAGGGTCGAAGAACAGCAAGTGCCAATCGCTACCACAACTGTGCACCGGCGGCAATATCACACTAACCGAGACTCCCTGATTCCCATCCATAAGCTAATTCGTCAATTGGAGAGCCAAGGAGTGATCAGCAAGACTCATTCACCTTTCAATAGTCCCATATGGCCAGTGCCAAAGTCTAATGGCGAGTGGAGACTAACAGTGGACTATCGTGGCCTGAACGAAGTGACGCCACCACTGAGTGCTGCAGTGCCGGACATGCTGGAACTTCAGTACGAACTTGAATCGAAGGCAGCCAAGTGGTACGCTGTACTGGGTCTGGCTGGAATGTTAACTTTCCCGGCAGCAGCCCATACAGTGCCGTACTCTGTACTTGTAGCTGGAACAGCAGTGTTATCACACCAGTGTTGTGTCTACTGCTGAGCAGCAGTGGCACAGCATTGGGCCTTTCTCTAACCCTCCTAGGGGGTGGGCAAAAAAGTGAGGAGAGAAACATCACTAGGGCAGCTGACCTAAACCAATCAAAGGGATATTCCATACCATGTGATGTCACACTCAGCAATAAAAGGTGGAAACAGGAAGAAGAGGGGAGGGGTGGGCTCTCGTTGAGAAGACGTCGGTCCTCCTCTCGAACACCGGCTGCGTGCGTTGAGGCCTTGCTTCAAGGACGTGGTCAATCATCGCTCATTTGTGGGAAGTAGAGAGTAATTTCTTTCCTCTGCAATTCCATATAGCTTTCATTTATTTTGTTTGTTTGTTTTCCTCCCTTTTTTCCCCTTTCCCTTTTACTTCCCCTTAGTTAAATTGTTTAGTTCATGGTAGTCTTTATTTAATTATTATAATTATTTCCCTTTAATTAAATTATCCTTATCTCAACCCGTGAGTTGTTCTTTGCTTTACTTCTCCCCCTCCTCATCTAAAGGAGGGGGAGTGAGAGAGCGGTTGTGGGGTTTAGCTGCCCAGCACGGTAAAACCACCACATACGCCACAATTGATATCGCTAATGCATTTTTCTCCATCCCTCTAGCAGCAGAGTGCAGGCCACAATTTGCCTTCACTTGGAGGGGAGTCCAATATACTTGGAATCGGCTGCCCAAGGGGTGGAAACACAGCCCTACCATTTGCTGTGGACTGATCCAGTCTGCTCTAGAGCAGGGGGAAGCTCCTGAACACCTGCAGTGCATTGATGACATTATTGTGTGGGGTGATACAGCAGAGGAAGTTTTCGAGAAAGGGAAGAAAATAGTCCAAATCCTTCTGAAAGCCGGTTTTGCCATAAAACAAAATAAAGTCAAAGGACCTGCATGAGAGATCCAGTTTTTAGGAATAAAATGGCAAGATGGACGTCGTCAAATCCCAATGGGTGTGATCAACAAAATAACAGCTATGTCTCCACCAACTAACAAAAAAGAAACACAGACTTTCCTAGGTGTTGTGGGGTTTTGGAGAATGCACATACCAAATTACAGTCTGATTGTAAACCCGCTCTACCAAGTAACCCGTAAGAAGAATGAGTTTGAATGGGGCCCTGAACAACGACAAGCCTTTGAACAAATCAAGCAGGAAATAGTTCATGCAGTAGCCCTTGGGCCAGTTCGAACAGGACCAGATGTAAAGAATGTGCTCTACACTGCAGCCGGGGAGAACGGCGCCACCTGGAGCCTCTGGCAGAAAGAACCTGGGGAAACTCGAGGTCGGCCCCTGGGGTTTTGTAGTCGGGGATACAGAGGATCTGAGGCCCGCTATACTCCAACTGAAAAGGAGATATTGGCAGCATATGAAGGAGTTCGATCTGCTTCGGAGGTGGTCGGTACTGAAGCGCAGCTCCTTCTAGCACCCCGATTACCGGTACTAGGCTGGATGTTCAAAGGGAAGGGTCTCCTCTACGCATCATGCAACTGATGCTACATGGAGCAAGTGGGTTGCACTGATTACTCAGCGGGCTCGAATAGGAAACCCCAGTCGCCCAGGAATATTGGAAGTGATTGTGGACTGGCCAGAAGGCAAATACTTTGGGATATCATCAGAGGAGGAGGTGGGTCGTGCTGAAGAAGCCCCACTGTACAACCAGTTACCAGAGAATGAGAAGAAATATGCCCTGTTCACTGATGGGTCCTGTCATATTGTGGGGAAGCATCGGAGATGGAAGGCTGCTGTATGGAGTCCTACACGACGAGTTGCAGAAGCTGCTGAGGGAGAAGGTGAATCGAGTCAGTTTGCAGAAGTGAAGGCCATTCAGCTGGCTTTAGACATTGCTGAATGAGAAAAAAGGCCAGTTCTCTATCTCTACACCGATTCATGGATGGTAGCAAATGCCCTGTGGGGATGGTTACAGCAATGGAAGCAAAACAACTGGCAGCGCAGGGGCAAACCCATCTGGGCTGCTGCATTGTGGCAAGACATTGCTGCTCGGGTAGAGAACCTGGCTGTGAAAGTACGCCACGTAGATGCTCATGTGCCCAAGAATCGGGCTACTGAAGAACATCAAAACAACCAGCAGGTGGATCAGGCTGCTAAGATTGAAGTAGCTCAGGTGGACCTGGATTGGCAGCATAAAGGTGAATTATTTATAGCCCGATGGGCCCATGACACCTCAGGCCATCAAGGTAGAGATGCAACATACAGATGGGCTCGTGATCGAGGGGTGGACCTGACCATGGACGCTATAGCACAGGTTATTCATGACTGTGAAACATGTGCTGCAATCAAGCAAGCCAAACGGTCAAAGCCTCTTTGGTATGGAGGACGATGGCTGAAATATAAATATGGAGAGGCCTGGCAGATTGATTATATCACACTCCCTCAAACTCGCAATGGCAAGCGCCACGTACTTACAATGGTGGAAGCAACCACCGGATGGCTGGAAACATATCCTGTGCCTCATGCCACTGCCCGGAACACTATCCTGGGCCTTGAAAAGCAAGTCCTATGGCGACATGGTACCCCAGAAAGAATAGAGTCAGACAATAGAACTCATTTCCGAAACAACCTTATAGACACTTGGGCCAAAGAACATGGTATTGAGTGGGTGTATCACATCCCCTATCATGCACCAGCCTCCGGGAAAGTTGAACGATACAATGGACTGTTAAAGACTACATTGAAAGCAATGGGCGCTGGGACATTCAAAAATTGGGATACGCATTTGGCAAAGGCCACCTGGTTAGTCAATACTAGGGGATCTGCCAACCGAGCTGGACCTGCCCAATCAAACCTGTTACATACTGTAGATGGGGATAAAGTTCCTGTAGTGCATGTAAGAAATATGCTGGGTAAAACAGTCTGGGCTACTCCTGCCTCAGGAAAAGGCAAACCTATTCGTGGAATTGTTTTCGCTCAGGGACCTGGATGCACTTGGTGGGTGATGCAAAAGAGTGGAGAGATCCGGTGTGTACCTCAAGGAGATTTAATACTGGGTGAGAATAGCCCATGAACTGAATTGTACCATGTTAATTACTATATAATACTGTATGTTATCACTACCATGACTACTATAGGTGACTAATTAGAATGTATGGAAAAGAGTGTAACCTGAGCATGACATAAATAGTATGGAATAAGGGGTGGATAGATGTCCTGGTTTCAGTTAGAACAGAATTAATTTTCTTCCTAGTAGCTGGTGGAATGCTGTGTTTTGGCTTAGGATGAGAAGAGTGCTGATGACACCCCGATGTTTTAATTGTTGCAGAGCAGTGCTTATACCAAGCCAAGGACATCTCAGCCTTTTGCTCTGTCCTGCCAACAGGCAGGCTGGGGGTGCAGTAAGAGCTGGGAGGGGACAGACCCAGGACAGCTGACCCAAACTAGCCAAAGGGGTATTCCATACCATCTGACGTCATGCTAAACAATATATAGGGGTGGCTAGCCGGGGGGAGGGGGCCGGACTGCTCGGGGTTAGGCTGGGCATCGGTCAGCGGGTGGTGACCAATTGCATTGTGCATCACTTGTTTGTACACATTATTAGTAGTAGTACTATTATCATCATCATTGTTATTATTATTATTGTTATTATTATTGTTGTTATTATTATTTTCCTGTCTTATTAAACTGTCTTTATCTCAACTCACGGGCTTCACTTTCCATTTCTCTCCCCCATCCCAGAGAGAGAGGGGGGAGGGTGAGCGAACGGCTGTGTGGTGTTTAGCTGCCGGCCGGGTTAAACCACAACAATACTAAACATGTAATAATGAGAGAGAAGGAGAGTGGTGTTCAGTGATGTCATTTTCTCCTTCCGGTGCAACTTACACTGAGAGTTCAAACCAACTGCCTGGTACTTGAGTTTGTGAATCCAGTGTTGTGTACTCCCTCCACACACACACACATCCTCCCCACCCCAAACAAAATAAAACAAAACCAGCAGTAACAGCAACAACAACAAAATCTCAAGAAATTACATATGAGTGTTAACTTGTGAGTATCCCCAAACAGTTCAAGAACTAGCACTGTCTTCCTCTGTACCTTTGCAGCCCTGCAAAGGTAGGTGAGAAATTGGTGATACATGGTTCTGCAGAGCTGTGCAAAATAGGGAATTATTATTAAGTGCATGCAATAACACACTGTGAGGGATATTGTCTGAGCTTGGGGGTTCCAACCTGAGTTTCTCTTGATTAAATGGCCAAATGGTTGGTACGTGAGCAGAATCAGGATTTCCCTGTTAGCTTCATTCGTTGTTGATTTTCAGGTTGATAGTGCCATCTTTCTTGTTTTGAAAAACATTTGTAGGTCTGTGTATTGGATTTGAATATAATTGAAAAAAATACCCTGCAGTCACACATAGGTCAGAACGCTAGGGAAACACAGACAGGTCTATTCTATCCTTTAATTCTTGCATATGATTTTTTTCTCTCCCTTTAAGTAGAATTCAAAAAAGAAAAAACATGAATAATGTCTTTTTTATTTTGCTCTTCACTAATGACAGAGGAATGTATAGCTCTATCTTTTTGCACTATGCATTTTATTATTATTATTATTTGTTCATTTTATTTTGCAAGCAGCTATGATTTTCAGGAAGTTGTTAGAACATTAAAAAAAGAATTCCAATGCCTGCATTTAGTCTTTTTTTTTTTTTTTTCCTGATTTGGACATAAAAGAGAAAAAAAAAAGTTTGACTAGCCACTAGCCAATTCGTTTAACATCATCCTTAGTTACATAAATTATAATTGTCATTCATTGCACAGCAGGCAGTTCCATGGCAGACATATATTTTATTTGCCCCTAAGGTCATCCCATCACAAGAGGAATATAACTCATTCTTTGAAACAATACAAAATGGACTAGTCACATTCACTCTTTTCCTTAGAAAATATACTTACTAGTTATCTCTGGGGTCAATCCAAGGTGTCTCACAACTTGCTTATCATAGACTTTCTGAAACTCCCTTGCATTTGGACAACAAGACACACTTTTCATTAAACTCATGTGGTCTTAATTCTAGCACATGGAAAATCCACCAATGCTCAGATAAGATATGAGAGATGCATATATCCATGAAAGCTCTGGAAAGAACAGACTGGTATGCTGAAAAGCCAAAGTAACCAACCAACCAACCAAAAAAAAAAAGGCAAACAAGGTTTAAGTGGTAACAAATATCTGTCTTGTGGTTTTATTCATATTTTGACTTTTTGTATTCCTTAGTGACTTTCTATTTTTTGCTACTGCCTGCCAGAGGACATAAGCAGAAGAAAATTTGGCCCAATTATCAACTGTACTTGTCTCCTAATCAAAAGAGGAAGTACTAGGAATAAGTTGTGGTAAGAGAAAAGATCTACAGGAGCTTTCATACCTTAGAAATCCTTATCTACTAATCCTTATCTACTAATCCTTATCTACTCCTTAAAAAATTTTATCTATTGCATGAGAAGTTGTCAGTAGACAATAACCTCCAGATATTGATTAAAAAAATCTTAAATAACTTGTCATTCAAAAACTTTCAACATCAATGAAAAATGCTAAAAAGAACTTGTGAAAGAATCTGGTAAAATACTAGCTTAATTCAATTTTACCGCTACCTTCAGAAACAAATTGGATCGATCCATTGAGGTTTAACTATAAGAACATGTATTCCATGAATGCAGACCTAGCTTCTTATTTACCGAAATTCCATATGCCACCTCAAATATCTTACAGTGTGAAAGCTAACGATCAGCAATAAACAAAGCAAAAGGGCTAAATCCTGCTTTTCAAGGACAGTTGAGGAAAGCAGAAGATGGAGACATCTGGTTAGCATCTTGGTGGACAAACAAGGATTTTATACCTATGTGAAAAAAAAAGTCTTGTGGAACTCATTCCTCTATGATGTTATGAATGTCAATAAAAAGGTTTCCTTTCTGTAGGCAGTGTGACCCAACACCTACTGTACTTAGGTGAAAGTACATTATAATGGTACAATATGAACAAGATTGTTGAAGGGTAGGTAAGTAGGAATACTCATCTTTGACAGTATAGATTTTATTTCAAAAGATTTTATTTTTCATTAAGGAAATATCTTCTGCTTTCTATGAAAAAGAAGGACAAAAAAAAAAGAGAAAGAAAAGAAAAAGATTAAATACTGAAGTTTTGATTTATGTACATGTTCCAGATAAAATATTTTTTCCTATTTATTCCAGTATGAACAGTTCTTCAACATTCTTCATATTCTTCAAAAATTTCCTCTCTAGTCCATTGCACTAATTTCTCTAGTTTCTAGTTCATGGTTTTTGTTTGTTTGTTTTCCTATCTATCACTATCTTCAAAGTAGGTCAATGACAACACTTTGTTTGTTTGTTTTCTGCTTACCTGTAATTGCTTTGCATTTAAGGTTTCTTTGAACCAATGTGCTAGAACACATTATTTGGCTTTCTGGGACCCTTTTGTATTCCACTTGTGTATTTTGAGCTTCAGAAACTATTCAACTTACTTGTCTTCTGTTCTGTTGAAAACTGAAATACATCATATCTCTCAAGGGGTTCAGAATTTGCCATTCAACATTAGCTTCTTAGCTTCTTGGAAAACAACTTAACACAAAGTAGATTAAGAATTTTCTGCATAGTTGCATGATGATAATATGTATTTTTAGATATATATATATATTTGCATATACATTCATGTAACATTTCAGTACTTGAAACATTGACAAATTCTGTTTCTGGTGTACACGAAAAACACCTTTTCTTTTTTAATTACTGTTATTATTTTAAAGATAACGTGAGGGATAAGCACATTGGACTACACTTTGGGTCCTAAAGAAGGTTTTTACTTTCACCCAGCAACCACATGTTTAAACAAAGGAGTTGTAGATATTTCATCTGGTGTGTACTTTGTGTATTACAATGCCATTTGTTCGCTCTACCATTATCAATTATACTACTTTCTGAATAAATAAACAATATGGTTTCAAGTTACACCTACACTGTTTAGAACCAGATAGAGATAAATAATTGGGAATTAATAATTTAATTACAAATATCACCTCTCTTTCCACAGTTATGCTTTTCAGGTGAACTACTGCTCTCAACTGTATCTGTTATTCAAAATTTATCACTAAAATGTTTCTGCTAACAAGTCTGAATCTGCAAATTTTCAGAGAAAAATTCACTGAAAAACTGTAAAATGTTAAACGTGATTATTTCTGATTAGAGTACATGGGATCATATCTACTTGAAATATAAGTAAGATTTGAAAATAGAATGTTTGCTCTGAAAGCTCTCAACTGCGAACTCTGCTTCTTATATGAGTTGCCAATCACCCACCCCTTTCCAGTTTTATTGCTGACTTCATAACTGATGTTGCAGGTACTCAGGTGAATTCCTCTCAAACTTTTGCTGATGAGTCAAATTTCCACACAGTAATTCAAGGATATGTGAGCTGGAAAGACAGAAAATAATGAGGGAACTTTACTGTGTAGAAGGTCCCTGTGTAGGAGGAGGATGCAGCCTCTCAGGCAGCTGTTGGCCACTAGTAGTTGATATGTAAGAGGAGTAAAGCATCACAGCCCAGAGCTCATAACCTATCAATCACCACCATTGCTCTGCACCTTAGAGCAGCAGTACCATCAGCTACATTGTCTTTTGTGCTTAAGCTTATTGAAACAGGTAGGTCTGTCAACAAGTCGGGGAGGTCCAGGACCTGGGATAAGGATGTGAGCCACCATTCAGAATGAATGGAGAGCTGTGTCCTCTAAAATGTACAGATAAATTATGGCTTCTGTGGCAGCTTTTATTTCTAGAACTGCAGCCCTAATAAAAGCCTGTAAAGACAGATGCAGTCTTTAAAAGAAACACAGTCTTCCATGAGTTTCCACCTCAAGAGAAGTTCTGTGATGTAACTCAAACCTTAGTCCATGTTTGGAAACTTTGCCTGGTGATAGGATGAAAGGGGAGCAATGGATGTCTTAAACAGTGTCTATTACTTAACATTTTCATTGTACCAGGCAAAATGTCCCTCTATGCAGGACTGACAGACATGTCCAACTTACCACCAGAATAATATTTCCACAGAGTGAGCATCTACTGACCCAGGCACTGAGATTTTTTTTTCTTTAATGAGTTGGAAAACAACGTTAAAAATTTAAAATCTGTATATGTTTACCACAAGCAACCCTAGTAGACCAACTTTAAAAAGACCTTCACCATAATAAATCCTTTTTGACATTCAGGAAATACTTGAAATCCTTAATGAAATCTTGTTGCGAGGACATTTGTTGTCGACGGAAGGAAGACAGGGACACTCAATATGAGTGATCAGCAAGCTCCATTTTATTGCCCGAATAGCCTAACTTTTATAGTGAACTTAACAGGGGCGGACAGTGTTTCACACAAGATTATTGGTCAAAAGCACTCAGACAAACAGTTACAAGAAAACAACCCCACCTGCAAGAAAACAACCCCCTTGTGATTAGCAGTCACATAGACCTTGTTCTTGAAGCCAGCTGCTGGTAACCATATTTTTCTGAGTTCCTTAATTGGGCAATGTGAGAGTCATTGCCGTGGGAGCTTCTCACAATTACTCTGGTAGCTTGGTTTGCTCAGCTACAGCAGGCCCTGAGATTTTCTAAGGCCTACCCCTGGTTGCTTAAAGCAAGCTCAGATTGAACAATTGTTCCACGGGCACATGTCCACGTCCTGTATGCCAATTCCCAACAATTCCCCCGTTTTCTTTTTGTACAGGCAGTACTTGGTTTTTCATCAGATGTCGAATACATAACATAACACAACTATACAACTTAACCCTAATAACACTACAATTACTCTAAGCACTTAATGGTAACACAATTTAATGGTAAGTAACACAACTTAGTAGTAACACACTTAAACCTAATCACTTGATGGTGATCGACGGCTGTTCTTGACAGTCCTTGAGGTGTCACAGCCCACGTCATTGTCAGAATGATTATCAGGAACCTCTTCATGGTCGTCTTTGGCGTGTGCACAACTGCTTCAGTCCACTTTGCAGTGATTCACTGGGTACCTGTTTCCGGCACCACTTCAAAATCTCTATAACATTTTATAACATTTTTGCAAGTAACCCTTTAACCACATTTATCACAATACTACATGCAATGATGATTGACACCACAGCGAACAGAATCCTTAATCCCCCTTTGACTAATCCCAGTAACCATCTATGCATTGTTTCAAACAAATCAGTGAACCATTGATTGAAAGGATTGATACCATATTGACTCTTTCTCATGTGTTCTTTCAGGAAAGTAATGAATTTGTGAATTGACTCATTATGATCAAAAGGTTTAAACACTACGTTCCCTTAAGTTTCTCCACGTGGCTACTTCACACAATGACCCCATACTTGTGAAACATGATTTTGATCGACCAGTACTAATTTCCTATGATTTCAGCCTGCACTATGGCAATAAACGCGCTCTCACTAACGCAGTGCACAGCACACTCGCACACACACAGCACACTTGCACACCCAGAGGCCTCTGGCACATCTCATTCTCAATCATACCACAACCTCAATCATACCACAAGAATATAATTTAGAATGATAAGCAAACAAACAAGTATTGTCTCTCTTTGTGTTCCTCATGAAGTGACTTGCAACACTTTGTTTTAAAACCTTACCCTTACACAAATACTTCCAACACAAAATACCTGGACATTTAAGAATAGCACATACAATTATTAACACTCCAGTTAGTATCCCTTTTGCATTGCAAGGTAAACCTTTTATAAAAAGAATGCCAGAGAGAAGCAGCACAGCCGCCGCTGCCTCCATGGTTACGTCAGACAGGCTGCAGGGTCCTGATGTCCGTCCCTCTGCTCTGTGCTGACTCGCCGCACGGTGAGGGTCGGCTGCCGTTCGATTCCGCGGAGCTCGGAGCGCAATGCTGCTCGTGGCGGTGACTGAGGGGGGGGGGGGGGAGGCTCCCATTGCCCCGTAGCCCCCTGAGGCAGCGTTATCGTTCTCACTGAAGGTGGCAGTGGGCAATCCCCAGCTCCAGCACTTCCCGGCAATCCCAGTCGCTCTATAGCAGCAGCAGCGACTCTCTGCTCAGCCTAATGTATAGCTAAGGCGTTAGTGACTGCTCTCCAAGGCTTCAATAATTTTTTAGCAGCCTTATTTTCATTAATAACTTCATCAAACAATTTGTCCCCAAATTTACGCCACTCTGTTTGTTCAAAAACTGTATCAGGATTGATAAAACAACCCTGCGCTACTCCATATGCTAATAATCCTGGTAAATCCTTTTTGCAGTCTATACCCTGCTTGCTCCGCTTTTCTAAAAAGCATTTGAGCAAATCATACGCCGCTTGCCTCTCCATACCTTTATTTATACAGTTGCAGCCTTTGCAAGACGTCGGCGGCACGTAACCGGCGGTAACCTCTATAGGTGCTCCCGGGTGCAGGGACTCCCTTTCACCTTCCGAGTTGCGGGTGCGGGGACTCCACGTCCCTTTCACCTTCCAGACCTCGGCGACACGTGACCGGCGGGATCCTCTCCCGGGTGCGGGGACTCCACGTCCCTTTCACCTTCCAGACCACGGGTGCGGGGATTCTCGTCCCTTTCACCTCCTGGGCTGCATTGCAGGACCAGTACCTCCCTTATTCCATCCAACCGTGGCCCAGGTTCACCGCCAGCGGTGTCCAGATCCCATTCAGGTCTGTCCCTGTTCGGGCGCCATTTGTTGCGAGGACATTTGTTGTCGACGGAAGGAAGACAAGCGCACTCAATATGAGTGATCAGCAAGCTCCATTTTATTGCCCGAATAGCCTAACTTTTATAGTGAACTTAACAGGGGCGGACAGTGTTTCACACAAGATTATTGGTCAAAAGCACTCAGACAAACAGTTACAAGAAAACAACCCCACCTGCAAGAAAACAACCCCCTTGTGATTAGCAGTCACATAAACCTTGTCCTTGAAGCCAGCTGCTGGTAACCGTATTTTTCTGAGTTCCTTAATTGGGCAATGTGAGAGTCATTGCCGTGGGAGCTTCTCACAGTTACTCTGGTAGCTTGGTTTGCTCAGCTACAGCAGACCCTGAGATTTTCTAAGGCCTACCCCTGGTTGCTTAAAGCAAGCTCAGATTGAACAATAGAACGGGCACATGTCCACGTCCTGTATGCCAATTCCCAACAAAATCTAAAGAAATATTTGCTAAAAGTAGTTTCCCATAACCTACTTCTAGGTTGGATTTGTCTCAGGAAATGTAAGATTATTTTTTATTTTGTTTAGGCCCAAATTCACATTTCCACAATATTCCTTAGTTATCTTAATTCTGTCGTATTCAAAGTTGTTCTGGACACACTTATTGACCTAACTAATCTACCACACATTTATTTGAATAAAATTCTAACACATTTTTACTGCTGAGCTTTTTATCCATTCATTGAGAAAGCATGGAATCTTAGAGGATAAATTAGTATTAGTAGAAAAATAACCTTGATCTACCTGACTGATCTATGAAGCATCTCAGCTTGAATTTATATCTTTGGTAGAAGGCATCAACTTCTAGCTCTTCTAGAAAGCTTTGCTGAGTTCTTGGGTGTGAGGTCAAATATCTTCATATTTCCTGACCAACTCTTTCCATAATGGTTCAGGAACTCACCCACTTGCATCAGACTTGGCCCATTAAGCTGACGAGTAGTAACTGCACAATTCTCACATTCTCCATGACACAGAGAATTAATCTTCAGTAGGGTTGTTTATAATGCAGTTGGGGAAATGTGGTTTGTATAACCAGACCTGAGTGAAAACAACTATTTGTCAATTGCTCTGTCTGTAAAAGCAATATAGTTTCTATCACAGCTCCAAAATTTCTTCAGGAAGAGTGCATAGTTGCTAGAAACAAACAAACAAACAAGCAGAAGTTCTATTTTTTTGTTTTGTGGAGTCATGGAGGACATGAAGAACTAGATAAGCCCAGTCTCATCAAAGGATAAACCAAAAAAGGGCCACAACCTTTAAACTAGAATTCATAACTTGTCTCTGGAAATAAATAGAGTTGTCAAACCTGTTGAGTTTCAGAAGCAAAGCTCTGTACTGGGTCTGTTTGGGATGGAGTTAACTTTCCCTGCAGCGGCCCACATAGTGCTGTGCTCTGCACCCATAGCTAGAATAGAATTGGTATCACCCCCATGCTTTCCCTATAGCTGGTACAGCACTAGAACTCTCTCCAACCTCCCCCAGAGTCAGGGGGGTGGAGAGGGTAGCAAGAGGTGGGGAGGGGACATCTCCAGCGCAGCTGACCTAAACCAACCAAAGGCATATTCCACACCATATGATGTCACACTCAGCAATAAAAGGTGGGAAAGGGGAAGGAGAGGGGGGGCTCTCATAATGAAGGCATCTATCCTCCCAAATAACTGCTGCATGTATCAAGGCCCTGCTTCCTGGGATGTGGATAAACATTCCTCATTAATGATGAGAAGAATTTTTGTTTTCTTTCTCTCTGTTTCTACACATCCTTTTCTTGTGTGCCTTTTTTTCCCTTTTCCTTTCATTAAGAAATATTATTTTATTCTCACTTTAATTGAATTATTCCTGTTTCAACCAGTAAGCCTTTTTTTTTTCTTCTTTTTTTCTTTTTTTTTTTTTTTTTTTTTCTCCAGTATGCATTCTTCTCCCCCTTTCCCATTGAGGAAGGGGAGTGAGAGAGCAGCTGTAGTGGAGCTCAGCTGCCCATCTGAGTAAAACCTCCACAAGCTACACCCAGGATAAAAGACCAAGAGTAAACACCAAGAAAAGAAGCACAGTTTGGCATAAAAGCTATTTGATACAGCCAATAACTACCTAAAAAACACCTGCGGGTTATGTTAAATCTGCAGCTGCTTCTGATCCCAATCACCAGTTACCACAAGAGCTAGCACATGTTATGACACCTCAGGGAAAACATATGCTAAAATTAACTCCTAACAAGATTTAGCTGAAGAACAGTTAACAACAAACCCACTATTTTTGACTACTCCAAATTCAAGCCATCTTGGTAAGTGTCATGGGTCTGAGGGAGGCAGAGCTATTTATTGGACACATAGATTTGATTCAATCACAAATAATTAGACAGTATCAGGGAAACTGTCAGGTACAAGCTGTGCTAAAATGCTAAGTTAAAGTACTGAATAATGACTAATAACCCAGTGCAGGTTTTCAGTTTTAATTTCAGAAGCTTACAAACTGAATTAGAAATAATTCCAGGTGATGACAAGAGAAACACAGATATGTACACGCTACTGTAAAATGCAATATGCCTCATTGTTGGGAATTGGCATAATTGTTCGATCTAAGCTTGCTTTAAGCAACCAGGGGTAGGCCTTAGAAATCTCAGGGCCTGCTGTAGCTGAGCAAACCAAGCTGCCAGAGTACCTGTGAGAAGCTCCCACGGCAATGACTCCCACATCACCCAATTAAGGAACTCAGAAAATATTGTTACCAGCAGCTGGCCTCAAGGACTAGGTCTACGTGACCGCTAATCACAAAGGGGGTTGTTTTCCTAACTTCTAATCAAAAGGGGGGTTCTTTTCTTGCAGGTGGTGTTATTTTCTTAACGGTTTGTCTGAGTGCTTTTGACCAATAATCTTGTGTGAAACACTGTCCACCCCTGTAAAATTCACTATAAAAGTTGGGCTATTCGGGCAATAAAATGGTGAAGCATGATCTGACTCGGCTGGTGTCTGTCGTGCTTTTGTCCGTGCTTCGCAACAAATGGCGCCCGAACAGGCTGAGACCTGAACTGGACCTGAACAGGACATCGCAGCGGGAGACCTGAACAGGGCCTGAACAGGACATCGCAGCGGGACAGACATCGCACCGGAGCAGGACATCGCAGCACCGGAGCAGACATCGCAGCCGAGCACAGACATCGCAGCGGCGCCGGGGCGAACATCGCAGCGCAGCGGGACACCAGCGGCACCGGCACATCCGAACGCAGGTAGAGCAGGAGACCAGCGGCGTCGGGACCAGCGGCGCCGGGCGCCGGGATATCGGCGCGGCGCCGGGACCAGTGCCGCCGGGGACCAGCGGCGCCGCGACATCACAGCGCCGAGACTGAGACATCGGAGCGGCGCGGGACATCGGAGTGGACATCGGAGCGGACATCGGACCGGCGCTGCACCTGACCAGACACCGAGCCGCAAACACTGTACAAAGGACTCACGGTAAGACACGGGGAAAAGAAACCGTGGGGAGCGTGGGAAAAGATCCGCGGGGAAGCGCGGGAAACAACCGCGCAGGGACGCGGGAAAAGGAGCCGCGGAAAGCGCGGGACATTGAAATAATCGCGGTGCGATGCGGGACATCCGAGATGGAGTTGCTATGGGAGACCAGAGGCGTCAGTGGACAACGGTAGTCGACTCTCACCGTGTGGCGAGTCGGCACAGAGCAGAGGGACGAACATCAGGACCCTGCAGCCTGTCTGACGGAACCATGGAGGCAGCGGCAACAGTGGCTGTGCTGTTTCGCTCTAGCATTCCTTTTATTAGAGGTTTATCTTGCAATGCAAAAAAGACTATTCGTCCCCAGATCGGTGTTATAACTATGTTTCTGGATAACATTCCGTGGGGTTGCCACATTCTACAGGCTATTAATGACGATTTAGCTCTATTGCAGGGCAGGAGTGCAGAGACGCAGATTACACCGCCAAATGACCACCGGCAGGCTTGTTCACAAACAGCTTCTAGGGTTGCAGCTGGCACAGCCTGCAGCCGTATAGCAGACGTTACACTCTCTTTCCTAACTAGTAATCATGTGTCTCATCCATTTGTGGTGATTGGTCAGTGGCAAAAAGAAAAGGGGGAGAGTAAGGGGCGACAAAGACAGAAACGGTACCAGAAGGATGCCACTGACACTAACAGCACGGGTAATAGGAGTAGTATAAGTGACACAGGTGCAGGGCGGCGGCGGGTGCTGCCGCGCTGTGGGGCGCTTTGCCTGCTGCTTGCCCTCACCTGCCTGTGCACTGCCGCCGACAGTGCTAGAGTAAAATGTGAAGACTGCTCAGATGGCAGTGATGAGAGTGCTTGTGTGAAGAAGATGTGTGCTGAATCTGACTTTGTGTGCAGCAGTGGTCAGTGTGTGCCAAACAGATGGCAGTGTGATAGGGATCCGGACTGTGAAGATAGATCTGACGAAAGTTCTGAGCTGTGTCATATGAGAGCATGCCGGGTAAATGAAATCAGCTGTGGTCCTCAGTCAACCCAGTGTATCCCAGTGTCCTGGAAATGTGATGGTGAAAAAGACTGTGACAGAGATCCTGATTGCAAGGATGGAAGTGATGAAATTAACTGCCCTTCTTGGACCTGCAGGCCAGACCAGTTCAGATGTGAAGATGGGAACTGTGTCCATGGGAGTAGGCAGTGCAGTGGTGTGAGAGACTGTCTGGATGGCACTGATGAAGCAAACTGTAACAATGTTATTCAGTGCTCTGGACCTGGCAAATTCAAGTGCAGAAGTGGAGAATGCATAGATATCAATAAAGTGTGTAACCAGCAGAGAGACTGCAAGGACTGGGGTGATGAGCCCCTGAAGGAATGCATCATAAATGAATGTGACTGTCCAGCTGGGTTTGAGTTTGTAAACAAGAGAAACTGTGGAGACATTGATGAATGTCAAAACCCTGGTAGCTGTAGTCAAATGTGTATCAACCTGAAAGGTGGCTACAAATGTGAATGTAGCCATGGCTATCAGATGGATCCTGCTACAGGAACCTGGAAAGGGCCATACAGGTATAGAAATACAAATAACACCTGTGATTACAATGACACTGCTAAGCAGGGTTTAGGGGTTTATAGCATGGAGACAAGGGGTAACAACTACAGTGTTTGGAACAATTGTACAGCTTTGGCCTTACCTCCTGATGTTTTTCTGATTTGTGGTGATAGGGCCTGGCAAGGTATCCCTGCAAATGCTATCAGATGTCCATGTTACTTAGATAAACTCATTGTATTTGCTCCTAGCTTGTTACAGTTGCGTGAGATCACCAGACATAAATGGGCATTGCTTGCACCGGATTGCAATGATAATGTTGAATTGTGTGGGGTTGCAGCTAGAGCGGCATTGGCAATTTTAGTGCCTGGAGTGGCATCTGCGGCCGCACGTAACAACTGCTCGGCTGCGGGGATCGGCTGTGGTGTGGACACCCCTAGGTGCACCCTGAGCGTTTTGTTCGGAGGGGACTCCACTCTCAGCCGCTCACCGCAGGAGCAGACAAAGATCTCCTGAAACTGCAGACAAACAGTATGTTTTCAGCTGCTGGAGGGATACTAACTGGAGTGTTAATAATTGTATGTGTTATTCTTAAATGTCCAGGTATTTTGTGTTGAAAGTATTTGTGTAAGGGTAAGGTTTTAAAACAAAGTGTTGCAAGTCATTTCACGAGGAACACAATGAGAGACAATACTTGTTTGTTTGCTTATCATTCTAAATTATGTTCTTGTGGTATGATTGAGAGTGAGATGTGCCAGAGGCCTCTGGGTGTGCGATTGTGCTCTGTATGTGTGATTGTGCTGTGTACTCTGTGAGTGAGAGTGCGCTTTTGCCACAGTGCAGGTTATTGCAAGACTGTCGTGGTTTAACCCGACCGGCAGCTAAACACCACGCAGCCGTTCGCTCACCCTCCCCCCTCCCTCTCTGGGACGGGGGAGAGAAATGGAAAGTGAAGCCCGTGAGTTGAGATAAAGACAGTTTAATAAGACAGGAAAAAAAAAATAACAAAAATAATAATAACAATAATAATAATGATGATACAATGGGGATAATACGAAAGTAATAATAGTATGTACAAACAAGTGATGCACAATGCAATTGCTCACCACCCGCTGACCGATGCCCAGCCTAACCCCGAGCAGTCCGGCCCCCTCCCCCCGGCTAGCCACCCCTATATATTGTTTAGCATGACGTCAGATGGTATGGAATACCCCTTTGGCTAGTTTGGGTCACCTGTCCTGGGTCTGTCCCCTCCCAGCTCTTACTGCACCCCCCAGCCTGCCCGTTGGCAGGACAGAGCAAAGGCTGAGATGTCCTTGGCTTAGTATAAGCACTGCTCTGCAACAATTAAAGCATCGGGGTGTTATCAGCACTCTTCTCATTCTAAGCCAAAACACAGCATTCCACCAGCTACTAGGAAGAAAATTAATTCTGTGCTAACTGAAACCAGGACATTGCCTTAGTGCAGGTTATTGCCATAGTGCAGGATTCCGGAATATGGCCCTAGTACAGGTTATCGTTGCCATAGTGCAGGATTCCGGAATATAGCCTTAGTACAGGTTATTGTTGCCACAGTGCAGGATCCCGGGATATAACCATAGGGCAGGCTAAAAGCATAGGAAATTGGTGCCGGCAAAAATCAGAAGAAATGGATTTATTACAGCGCTGTTAGAAAAACGGAGAGTCAATTGTAAGCATCTAGCAGGGCTAGTTGTGATCGGTTGAGCAAAATCAAGTTTCACTAGTACGGAGTCATTGTTTGAAGTAGCCACTTGGAGAAATTTAAGGGAATGTACTGTTTAGACCTTTTCAACTCACAAATTCATTACTTTCCTGAAAGAGCACATGAGAAAGAGTCAATATGGTATCAATCCTTTCAATCAATGGTTCACTGATTTGTTTGAAACAATGCATAGATGGTTACTGGGATTAGTCAAAGGGGGATTAAGGATTCTGTTCGCTGTGGTGTCAATCATCATTACACATAGTATTATGTTAAATGTGGTTAAAGGGTTACTTGCAAAATGTTATAGGGATTTTGAAGTGGTGCCGGGAACAGGTACCCAGTGGATCACTGCAAAGTGGACTGAAGCAGTTTTAGAATCTGCACACGCTGAAGACGACCATGAAGAGGTTCCTGATAATCATTCTGACAATGACGTGGGCTGTGACACCTCAAGGACTGTCAAGAACAGCCGTCGATCACCATCAAGTGATTAGGTTTAAGTGTGTTACTATTAGATTGTGTTACCATTAAGTGCTTACAGTAATTGTAGTGTTATTAGGATTAAGTTATATAGTTGTGTTATGTTATGTATTTGACATCTGCTGTAAAACCAAGTACTGCCTGTACAAAAAGAAAACGGGGGAATTGTTGGGAATTGGCATAATTGTTCGATCTAAGCTTGCTTTAAGCAACCAGGGGTAGGCCTTAGAAATCTCAGGGCCTGCTGTAGCTGAGCAAACCAAGCTGCCAGAGTACCTGTGAGAAGCTCCCACGGCAATGACTCCCACATCGCCCAATTAAGGAACTCAGAAAATATTGTTACCAGCAGCTGGCCTCAAGGACTAGGTCTACGTGACCGCTAATCACAAAGGGGGTTGTTTTCCTAACTTCTAATCAAAAGGGGGGTTCTTTTCTTGCAGGTGGTGTTATTTTCTTAACGGTTTGTCTGAGTGCTTTTGACCAATAATCTTGTTTGAAACACTGTCCACCCCTGTAAAATTCACTATAAAAGTTGGGCTATTCGGGCAATAAAATGGTGAAGCATGATCTGACTCGGCTGGTGTCTGTCATGCTTTCGTCCGTGCTTCGCAACACCTCATATCAGTTATATCTTGAATGTCAAAATGACTTAGGATCTTTGGAAACCAGATGCTAAGTTAGTTATTGCACTTCCCAGTCTGATCAATAATGCTAATATGATCTTGAAGTTTGACAAAACTGCCTGAATACAAGTATGAATTCTAATGAATAACTGAGTAGAAACAAGTGTTTAGGAAGTTACAGAATTTCTATTTACAGCTTCTTTGGGAACAAGCATCTGTCAAGACAGAAAAGTGGACTAGATGTGTCATTGAAATCTTTCTTGAAGTCTATCATTCTGTGAAAGAGGGAGTGGAGAGGACTAGAATGAATAATTAAGGAAAAAAGGGTATTAGCTTTCATGAAAAGATGGGAAGATAAACAATATATAGAAGTTTCCTACTTCAGTCCTGTTTATTCATCAGGAATGTAGGAAGACCGTCAATAAAACAAAATCCTTAGCAGTGGTAAGGCAATATCAATGACAGCTGGTATTTTAGAAAAGAATATGATCAAAAGTTAGGACAACTAAAAAACAGGAAAAAACAACAACAACAAAATGTGTCTCTAAATAACAAGAGAAAAAAATAAGACATAAATAATTGCAGAGATTTAGAACAAAAATATTAAAGGTGCAGTAGTCAAAAAAAATAAAATTAAATTAAAAAAAAAATCACTGAAGACAGAAACTGTTTGTGTGAAGTGATCAACCCACCAACCCTAAATCTTAGCAGAAATTATTAAGGTATTCTAATCATTCTTGAAACTCTTCATAAGATTCAACACCTCCAAATTTCAAACACCTTCTTCCTGACAAATAGTTCTAAAAAAAATTATATTTATATTGTCCAGTCAAGACTTGATGACAGTAGCATTTGAGGAATTCATTTTAAGATGACTCATGAGGAGTTCCTGTCTGCAAATTGTCAGGCAAAAAGTCAAATGAAAAGTGTTATTAGAATACCCTGCTTGGAAGACGTGTGACAACATTTTATTTTCCATTTTAAGAAAAGTTAATTGAAGATCTGGAAACATACATATTTTTTAAATGAGAGCATGTCATAAGTTTGGTTCTACCTTATATTCTTTTTCCCACTAATTGTCCTTTTTCCATCCCCCAAGGCAGTTCAAATAATAATTAATCTTTAGCCTTACAAGAAGCAAGAATGTTTGGGGAAAAAAGAATGTCTGCTTACACATTTTATAATTTCATATGTAACTACCCAGAGGGGCTCTTATTACAATGCATGCAATAGATAAAATTAATCCCTACAAGTATGCCGTGTTATTTGTTTAAATTAGGAAAACTGAGTTCATCCCTCTGGAGGCAAACTGGAATTAGTATAGTGAAAACTCATTCTGCACTAAAGATATCCTGACTATACTCTTCTCCATTTCTTTTGCTCATGTTTCTGGTTCTGGAGTTGTTGATCAACCTTTGCTGCTTTCCCACAAGCTTTTGTTATAACAGCTTGGCAAACCTCTCCTGTGCCTGCTCACCCTGCTCCTTTCTGTTCTCCAGTGGGAAGCGAAGCCATCAGTAGCTTGCAAACTCTACTTGTATGTAGCTTCCCATCTGCCAGAATGATATTCATTTTTTTTCAGTGATCTTATTACCAACACTTTCACATTCAGTCTCTCTCTCTCACAAAGCAGTACGGGGGCTCTCTTCTATTAATCTATATAGAAGGGGACAATGAGATGAGGGAAATAATGGTGTACTGTAATTTACTACACTTGTTCTCTAAAGTCTTTAAATCTAAGCACATGAAAAGTTCCAAAGTCCACAGAACTCGTAGTATGTTTATATGGGTATTTACCTGATCTGAAACTACATAAATGCTATTTGGTATTTTTACATGCAAGTCTGGGCTAGCGTCTTATTCTGAAAATAAACTACTTACTGCAGTACACAACAGTAAAGATAAAATCTAGTTCTCTTGTATAATTTTACAAGACGGATTTTACTAGTATGTAGAAAACTGTTCCCAAGTATATGCTTCAAATATCTCCTTGGTGGATAGAGGTAGGCCACTCAAAACATGATTTCTTGACACACATTATGTTGAGTATACCAGACAGCAGAATCAAAGCAGGTGTCCAGATCTGTATGGTGTATTGATCTGCTAGTGTTAAAAGAACAATATTAACTTAACTACTTTTCTTTTAGAATTAAACATTATTAAATTAAACATTTCAGTCACTGACATTAACTAGTAAGGATCTCATGTTCCCCTCTGCATGCATGGTGATGTGTCTTTCCCTCTCAACATTATCTCTACATTTGAAGGATTCTCCCATGTACTCTACTTGTAGTTTAAAGGAGGCAGCTTGAAGATTTCCAGCAACAACTCCCCTTGTTGCTGTATAATCTTCCTACCTTGCTACATTGGAAGGAGTGCAGAAGAGCAGCTTCACACAACAATGTAATTTAAAATGATATCATAGCAAGAATCTGGTATGGCCTTAGATTTCAAAAGATCCAAGTGCTAAAGACTAAAGTGGCTTCCTCCTTTAGCACTGCACAATTAATTTCAGTCCTATGTTATCTTCCCCCATCAAAAATCTAAAATGCAATTATAAAAACGTGAGTGAGTAAGACTTGTTTGTCCTTCTCTCCTGCAGAGAAAGTACTAATGTAAAAAAGGATAGGTCCCCAAATTACCAAAAGATACCATGGAAGTTACACTGAAGGACAGAGAAATTATTTTGGATCATTAACATCCTTCTCTTATCGAGTTCCATTAGCTCTGAATTGTTTCATTATCTCTGTGTCATGTTTTGAGTCTCTGAACATTAAGGTATCATTTTAGCTAGTGTTCTGCAGTCAGTCAAAATCTCAGGCTCTCGTTTTCAATATTTATTGATTTGGTTGTGCTGTAAATTTCTACTTTAAACACTACTTGCCCTGCTGCTCTGTATTCGAGGACTCTGCAAACCAGGACAAGTACCAGGAACTCATCAGAATCTTCTGTGAACAGCCTGAAATAAAAGACTGAGGTCATCTTGGAGAGATTTAGCCAATTATGTTCTAATTAATAGCACATTATCAGGGCCTAATCCACCTAATTAGAGCAAACAAATCAAGTATTTATCATTATAGATATCACTGCACTTTGTGGTTTAAATTTTAAAGTAAATATATCTTTTATAAAAGGCAATACTACATTTCTCTCCCTTGTCAGTGCCATTGTACAAAAAGAAACATGTAAATGTAGAAGTGAACAAGATTTTGTGTACTTTTAATACATTTCTTTGAAAATACAGGACCACCAAGGTTTTTCAAGTTTCTCAAAAGTGGTGAGGTAATTTAGAAGGTATGTCCTCCTGAATATTTCATAGAAACATACTATTAAATCAGGAAGATGCTTTTCAAAACTTTGTATCATTGCCCACCTTTAAAGGCTTATTTTTATCTAGGTCACATAACATCAGCAATCTGAGGGTAAACCAAGGATAAATGACACATAAATAGAGTTTTGTCTGTTGTCATGGATTCCTTCAGATAAATACAATTAAAGCAGATTCTTTAAATCTTCCTTTGCTTTTTTTTTCCATATAGAGATACATTTTTCATAGACACATTTGACCATCAATGCACACAGAAATGTGCATATTAATTCCCATATTGAAATGAAATTTTCTCTTTTAATACATTTGAAAGATCTTCTCTCAAGGTCTTTGATTGGTGCACTAAACAAATGCATGCAATAATGAAGCAGTAAACATAAATAAACAAAATGTTAAATTTCACACAAAATAATGTAACTTATGTAGATCTTAAATATGAGCAAATACAATTAAAGTTTTATTTTGTTTTTGCATATTAAAAAGTACTGAAGTATTCGTTATAACTCTCAGTTAGAAACTATCCTCACCTATTATTTGCTACACTATCTGTTCTTTTATTGTTCTTTTATTGGTGCTGCATGGATCTTCAGATGCTCATAAAACCTCTAAGAGATTAGCAACAAAATATTTACCTGTTTCAAATTTCCTTCTTCCTGACACTTGTAAAATTCAGTTATCAAAAGCATAAAAAGGGGTAAAGATTGGGGAAATCCCTAATGTTTGTCCCTGAAGCAGTTTTCCACTTTTCAGAAATCAAAGAAGAGTTGCTTTTTTTTTTTTTCATTCTTTCTCTTCACATGGAGTTGTTTGTCTGTATCACATTTGTTGTTCTCTAAAATGAAAATGAACACAAGCCAGCTTTCAATGAAACACCCAAAGCAATTGTAGCGCTTTGTTAGAAGTACCAAGGATTTCTGTGGATCCTGTGTCTTTCATTTCTGAGTCCTCCAGATCTTTACCCTCCCTGAATTGTGACAAATTTGAATATGTTTGGAATTATTTCTCTCTCCTGTTAGCCAGGGTTAATCTTCAGATGAGACCATATTTCTAGTGACAGCTTGAATTCAGTAAATCTTTTATTAAATTGCAATTTCACTGAAAGTAACATAGAAAATATTTTATTGATCATAGAATCATAAAATATCCTGAAATGGAAAGGATCCACAAGGATCATTGAGTTCAACTCTTGGCTCCACACAGGACTACTGGAAAAACAGACCCTATGTCTGAGAGCATTGTCCAAATGTTTCTTGATATCCAACAGGCTCTGTGCCATGACCACTTACCTGGGGAGCCTGTTACAGTGCCCAACCACTGTCTCAGTGAAGAATCATTTCCTAATATCCAACCTGAACCTTCCTTGACACAGCTTCATGCCATTCCCTCAGGTCCTATCACTGGCCATCCAAAGTGAAGAGATCAGAGCCTGCACCTCTGCTCAGTAAGGAAGCTGTAGGATTCTGTGAGGTTGCACCTCAGTCTCCTCTTCTCCAGGCTGAACTTCAACATATTCTCATATATCTTTTCCACCAGATCTTTCACCATGTTTGTAGCCCTCCTATGGACAATCTACTAGTTTTATGTCCTTATATTGTGACACCCCAAACAGCACACAGTACTCAAGTTGAAGCTGAACCAGCACAGAGCAGAGATGGACATGCACATCCCTTGATTGGCTACAATGCCATGCTTGATTCACCCTAGGATATGTTGGCCTTTTTGGCTGCCAGGACACACTGCTGATTCATATAAAAGTTGCCATCAACTAGAATGCCCAAATCACTGTGAAGGGCTGCTCTCCAGACTCTCATTCCCTAGGCCAGGGTTGCCCCATCCTAGGTGCAGAATCTAGCACTTGCTTTTATTGAACTTCATGTGGTTGGTGAATTTCCAGCCCTCTAATGTGCCAAGATCTCTCTGCAAGGCCTCTCTGTCTCAAAGGAGTCAACAGCTCTTCTCAATTTAGTATTATATGCAAACTTACATTTTATACATTTGAATCCAGAATCTGAGTCATTTATGAATACATTAAAGAGAACTGGCTCGAAAAAGTAGCCCTGCAGAACCTCATTGGTGTCTGGCCATATTTCAGCTCAACTTGTCAACCAATTGTTAACCCATTGTATTATATATTTGTCTAGCTATATGCTGGACATTTTGTCCAGAAGTATACTGTGAGAAACAGTATCAAAAGCTTTGCTGAAATCCAAAAAGATTATATCAACTGGCTTCCCTTGGTCAGCTAGGTGGGTAATCTTGTCATAAAAGGAAATTAAGTTCATTAAACAAGACCATTATATTATAAAATATTTCTATCTTTCTCATTATTTTTTTTCATAAATAAGCTCTTTCTTGATGATCTTCTAGATGAACACCTCGGTAACTTTAAACTTAGGTTATTACTTTTGTTATACCAGATCTCACTCCTCAAGAAGGCTTTGATTTTCTTGAAAACTAGAGGTTCTCAATCATTCCCCCAAAAAGCTATGATTTCTCCATCCCAAGATTTTTTGATTTTTGAAATTCAGTTTAATCATTTTACCCTGAATCAAAATTAGAAGAGAGTAAAAAAGTATCTGGAGAGATAGGATCATGTTGCGGGATTTTTGAAACAGCAAAGATCCCATGGCTTGCTGCAGCTGAGCAAACCAAGCTACCAGGGCAACTATGAGAAGTTCCCATGACAGTGTTCCCACATCGCCCAATTGAGGAATTTAGAAAAATATTGTTGCCAGCAGCTGGCTTCAAGGATGGGATCTACGTGACTGCTAATCACAAGGGGGTTGTTTTCTTGCAGGTGGGGTTGTTTTCTTCTAGTTGTTTGTCTGAGTGCTTTTGACCAATAATCTTGTGTGAGACACTATCCGCCTCTGTTGTCCCCATGTGCTGAAATATGAGTTGGCATGACCTGTCTGAACAGAGAGAGCTATGGCTAGATCTCAGGAAGAAAAACAGGTTTTATGACCTTTGGCAGAAGGGACAGGACACTCAGGAGGACTACAAAGATATCATGAGGCTGTGCAGAAAGAAAATTAGAAGGACCAAAGCCCAGCTTGAGCTCAGTCTGGCTACTGCTGTTATGAATGGAGCTAAATTAGGTTGGAAGCCATTCAAGAGGTGTCCCCCTGGGATCAGTACTGGGGCCAGTTCACTTTAATATCTTTATCAGTTGTCTGGATGAGGGGATTTGGTGAACGCTCAGTAAGTTGGGAGATGACAGAAAGTTGGGTGAGAGTGTTGATCTGCTTGGGGGTAGGAGGGCTCTACAAAGGGATCTGGATAGGCTGGACTGGTGGGCCGAGGCCAAGTGTATGAGGTTCAACAAGGTGAATTTCTGGGTTCTGCACTTGGGGCACAACAACCCCATGCAATGCTACAGTCTGGGAGAAGAGTGGCAGGAAAGCTGTCTGGTGGAAAGGAAACTGGGGGTATTGGTTGATAGCTGGCTAAATATGGGCCAACAGTGTGCTCAGGTAGCCAAGAAGGCCAACAGCATCCTAGGTTGTATCAGAAACAGTGTGGCCAGCAGGATTAGGGAAGTGATTGTCCCTCTGTACTCGACTCTGATGAGGCCAGAACTCAAATACTGCGTTCACTTTTGGGACCCTCACTACAAGAAGGACATTGAGGTGCTGGAGTGTGTCCAAAGAAAGGCAACAAAGCTGGTGAAGAAGTCTTATGAGGAGCATCGGAGGGAACTGGTGTTGTTTAGCCTAGATGAAAGGAGTCTCAGGGGAGACCTTATTGCTCCCTACAACTACCTTAAAGGAGGTTGTAGCAGGGTGGGGGGTCATTCTCTTCTCCCAAGCAGCAATCAATAGGACAAGAGGAAGTGGCCCCAAATTTCAACGAGGAAGGTTTAGGTTTGATATTAGGATAAATTTCTTCACTTAAAGAGTTGTAAGGCATTGGAACAGGCTGCCCAGGCAAGTGTTTGAGTCATAATCCCTGGAGGTATTCAAAAGATGTGTAGATGTAGTTTTTAGGAATAAGGTTTATGGTAGAATTGGCAGTGCTAGGTTAACAATTGTACTAGATGATTTTAGAGGTCTTTTCCAACCTAAAAGATACTATGATTCTATGATTCATCTCAACAACTGTAGCGAGTAGGAAAACTCTGTATGACAAAGTTGAAGTCTAATAAGACATGTTAACTTCTGGCTGAGAAACTAGCTGAACTTCAGTCACTTTTCTTACACAAAAAAGGGCAACTTTTCCAAGTTTACTCATTACTGCTAAAATTACATTACATTATAATTATAGATCTCTGTTTTTAAATGCAAACCAAAGCACTAAGTGGAACTTCTAAAACTAACTTTAATCAGTGTAAATTATTTTAAGCTCAGCCTCAGTAAAATGACTTCATGTATTCTTTATAATTTCACTTAGTATCTTATTGAGTCAAATAGCCTTGCAAATTTGTTTGAGATGCACAACAATGATGGCAATTAAATTGTGCAGTTGTATTTTTTGGAACCTGCTGCTACCTTCAGTGCACACAGAAGGGTTTTTAATCTGGTGCAGGTTTCCCTTCCTATTTAATCCTATACAGCAGAAAGTTTTACTACAGACAGTTGTACTATTGACAGAGGCTTTGATTTCTGCATGGGTTGCTGCAGACCTACTAGTTAACTTTGTTGATATTGACCTTGGCCATTTAAGAGACTAAGGAGAGGAACAATGTTTTCTAATCTTAAGAAAATTTAGTTTTCTTCTTAAGAAATAAGAAGAATGAAGACTGCTGTTGTGGTTTCACCATGGCAGGCAGCTCAGCACCACATAGCCATTCACTCACTCTCCCCATGTGGGATGGGGGAAAGAAGATGGGGGAGAACTGGAAAGGTAAAGGTGCAAGAATTCATCAGTAGAGAGAAAGACAGTTCAAGAAGTAAGCAAAAACCCCACACAAACATTTTTTTTCATCAAAAATTCAAAACATATCATCATGTGAGCCTCCACAAAGAAAATTAACTCTATCCCAGCCAAAACCATGAAAATTGTACATCATTTCTGTCACTGTGAAGAAAAGGTTACTTGGTGAGAGACTTCAAAATGCATCCATGTTATTTTTCCTCCTAGTAGCTGGTGTGGTGCTGTGTTTTGGATGTAGGATGGGAAAAATGATAATTACACATTGATATTTTAGCACTTACAGAGCAATGCCTTTTTGCTTCGCAAAGAGACGAGTCCTTTTTAGCTTCTAACACTGTCCTGCCAGTGAGGAGACTAGGGGTGCACAAGGAGCTGTGAGGGAACAGAACCAGGACACCTGACCAAAGTTGGCCAAAGGGATATGCAATACCATATGATGTCAAGCTGAACAATTAATATGGGGTGGTTGGCTAGGGTGGGGAGAACCGCTGCTCAGGAATGGGATGGATATCAGTCAGAAGGTGTTGAGCAATTCCTTTGTGCATCACTTACTTTGTACTTTTTAGAATTTATTATTGTCTCTAGGCATATCAAAGATAAACGCGTCATTACGGGCAGTCAACATGGCTTCACCAAGGGGAAGTCGTGCTCGACCAACTCGATAGCCTTGTATGAGAACATAACTAGGTGGATAGATAATGGTGAAGCAGTAGATGTGGTCTATCTTGATTTCAGTAAAGCATTTGACACCGTCCCCCACAGTATCCTTGTAGCTAAACTGAGGAAGTGTGGTCCGGATGATTGGGTATTGAGATGGACTGTGAACTGGCTGAAGAAAAGAAGCCAGAGTGTTGTTGTCAATGGGGCAGAGTCTAGTTGGAGGCCTGTATCTAGTGGAGTCCCTCAAGGGTCAGTAGAGGGACCAGTATTATTCAGGGACCAGTATTATTCAATATATACAGGGACCAGTATTATTCAATACATCAACTTGGATGAGGGAATAGAATGCACTGTCAGCAAGTTTGCTGGTGACACTAAACTGGGAGGAGTGGCTGACACACTGTAAGGCTGTGTTGCCATCCAGTGGGACCTAGACAGGCTGGAGAGTTGGGTGGAGAGATATTTAATGAAATATAACAAGGGCAAGTGTAGAGTCTTCCTTCTGGGCAAAAACAACTCCAGGCACCAGTATAAGTTGGGGACTGACCTGTTGAAGAGCAGCGAAGGAGAAAGGGACCTGGAGATCCTGGTGGACAGTGGGATGACCATGAGCCAGCACTGTGCCCTTGTGGCCAAGAAGGCCAATGGCATCCTGGGGTGTATTAGAAGGGGTGTGGTTAGTAGGTCAAGAGAGGTTCTCCTCCTCCTCTACTAGTGAGAACGCATCTGGAATATTGCATCCAGTTCCAGGCCTCTCAGTTCAAGAAGGAGAGGGAACTGCTTGAGAGAGTCCAGCGCAGAGCCACAAGGATGATTAAGTAAGTGGAGCATCTCCCTTACGAGGAAAGGCTGAGGGAGCTGAGTCTCTAGCTTAGAGAAGAGGAGACTGAGGGAGAGGAGACTGAGGGGTGACCTTATTAATGTTTATAAATATGTAAAGGATGTGGGAAGGACAGAGCCAGGCTCTTCTCGGTGACATCTAATGATAGGACAAGGGGCAATGGGTGCAAGCTGGAACACAGGAGGTTCCACTTAAATAAGAGACAAAACTTTTTCATAGCGAGGGTGACAGAACACTGGAATAGGCTGCCCAGGGGGATTGTGGAGTCTTCTCTGGAGACATTCAAAACCCGCCTGGATACATTCCTGTGTGATGTGATCTAGGTTTTCCTGCTCCGGCAGGGGGATTGGACTAGATGATCTTTCAATGTCCCTTCCAATCCCTAACATTCTGTGCTTCTGTGTGATTCTGTGATTATTATTATCATCGCTATTATCATCATCACCATCAGTATGTAGGAATAAGAAGTGACTTACAAGAAATATGCAGGTAATTTAATGAAAACATTCCCTCATATTTTGAGTTAAAAAGCTAAATAATATATGCCTTCCTATGCATGTTTCTGTCCATCCAAAATATTAAAACCTTACTAATTAAAACTCTTTAGAGGAGGAATGTAATTTTGTCTGGGGTTATTTTAGATGGTGCAGAGTATTCTGGTTCACAACATGTGATCTTCAGTTACTTTTCTATCGCATAGAGAACTCACCTCCATTTTAGAGAAAGCAAACAGCACATTTTAAAGCAAACACCTACTGTAGTAAAAATAGTAGTATAAACATCTTACAACCAATCAATACCAGAGACATCTTCTACAACACAACTGGAAGCTGTCAATGATGTGAGAAAACTGCAAATGATACAAATTTCCTTCTCAGTGTTTTGCAGATCTTGGGTCATCCTTCCTCTGCTAGTGACTTCCTTCTTCTAGACACAGACTAAATGTCATGCCCAGAGGCCTTCATTCTCAGTGTATTCCCAGTTTAGAGCATCGCTAAGTCCCCTTTCAACCTTTGAGATCTTCAGTAAGAATCTAGCCTAAGGTTATCTCGATACTTAATGTTGACCACTGAACAATTGAGGCAGAAGCAAATTCTTGTCATGGTTGACAAAATCAGTAATAATGAAAGGCTTTGACTGTTATTTTCTATGTCCTAAAGTTCATAGGCTACTTATTTGAACTTCCAATACTGGTTTTAAATATTACTTTCACTCTATGCATATTTAGACTGCTTTGACATATAGGAACTTTAGAAAAAATACTTTTCAACGCATTCTTCAAGAGCTGCTTAAGATCTGATGTACATCAGCCAACTGTACCACTTGTGCTTTCTTAACTATTATGTGGATTCAGAAGAGATCAAAATCAAAACAAAACAAAACAGAACAACAAAAACCAGCAAAAGCAAAAACTCAGTTTCAGATTTTTTTCACTAAATTAATTTTTGTGTGTGTCTTGAGATATATTAAGAAATGTTTTCCCAAAGATAGCTCCATATTATTTTTCTGATATTTCTGTTCTAACAAGACTCATGCAAAATCTATGGGATGACATTAATCTACCTTTCCATGCGTTACTCTTCTTTTTCTTTGATGTCTTACAATTGAAAGGCATTGAGAATGTTCCCCACTAGCACTGAATATTGCAATATAAAAGATATATGGATTTTGCAAGATATGGAACTATGGGAAAAAATAGTCTGGAGGATTCAAAGACTTCTGCAACTAGAGGGTAGGTGTAAGCCTCAGGCCATTTCTAGTCTTCATTCCCTTTTATCTTCATGGTTTCCTAAACCTTAACTCTTCTGAGAAATAAGAACTGAAGAAATTCCACAGTCTCCCTATCTTTCTGATTTTTTTTTTTTAATTATTTCTTCTTTTCTTTTTTCCTTTTCATATAGTGTTATGTCACTTAATATTTTTTTTTTCAATTTTGCAGTCATGGGAGCTGTCTATGAAGAATGAAAAGAAGAAGAATGTGACACTGATAAGTTTATTTGTAAAACTGTGTCTCTTCTGGAAGCAGCTCTGCAGGGCAAAGAAAATACTTCATTCTTGTCAGCAAAAAATGTCCCTTTTGCAGCAAGTATGATGCAGCTCCTTCTCAGTACGTTTCCTGTCTATATGAATTCTGCAGTGAGGCTTCCTTTTTCAGATGATCAACACCATCAGTCAACAGACAGGAGGATATGGACATAGTGTACATTTTGTGCTGGTAGAATATGTTACTCCTTCCTCTATTGAATGGCCCCACACAAAGTGTTCAGCTGGGATAGAGTTAATTTTCTTTGTAAGGGTTCACACAATGCTGTGTTTTGGATTTTTGATGAAAATAGTGGTGTTTACACACTGATGTTATTTCAGAGCAGTGCTTTGACAGAGACAATGACTTTTCTGTTTCTTGTGCTGCCCCACCAGCAAAGAGGCTGGGGATGCACAAGGAGCTGGGAGGGGGCAGAGCCAGGACAGCTGGTCCAAATGGACCAAAGGGATGTCCCGTGCCATGTGGTGTCACGGTCAGCAATAAAAGCTGGAGGAAAACGTGGGAGAGATGACGACACGACACATTTGGAGTGATGGTGTTTGTCTTCCCAAGGAACTGTTACGTGTTATGGGCCCTGCTCTCCTGGGAGTGGCTGAACACCTGCCTGCCAATGAGAAGTATTGAATGAACTCCTTGGTTTGCTTTGCTTGTGTGTGGCTTTTGCTTTACCTGTTGAACTGTCTTTATCTCAGATCATGACTTCTTGAACTTTTACGTTTCCGATTCTCTCTCTATCCCACCTGGGGACAGTGAGCAAGTGGCTGTGTGAGGCTAAACCATAACAGGAACTCACCCAGAATTGTGCATACTTCTCACAGGCCAAGCGAAGAAAAGTAAATGTATGTGCAAGGATTATATCACTACTCTCTATGTAGGAACAACTTTTTGATCTGAATGGGACCTGAGTATCTTTGCATGCTTGATCTTCACAGGTGGGGCAAAAGGAAGTTCTCTGTTTCAGCTTGTGTTTTTCTCCTGTGATGTACCTCATTACTAACAGTTCTTTGGTTGTTGGCAGTTCTTCAGAATTCTCTACTTCTTTCAAGATTCAGGGGGTAACATTGAAAGGACTTTTGTCCTCAGGAGAGAAAACAAACTGTTTTGACATATGGAGGAAAGAATTGGTGTGATAAAGCTTGAAAAGTAAAGAATTCATGGTGTTAGATTTGTAGATATTTGTTTAATATGTTCAGTTCACTGATGTGTTTATGTCCAAAAGCACTTCATATTGTGTCAGCAGAAAGGTGCTATTACAGGATTTATGAAATTTACAAAATATAAGCTACTCATTATCCTGTTGAGCATTTTGTATAGTATAAACACAATAAAGTTCTGCTGCATTTAAGGATTCTGAATAAATAATCCAGGTTAAGATGAGATATAAGCCAGCAGCCAAACAAAGGGTAGGAAGTATAACATTTAAGGATGGAATTTCAGAACCAGCACAATGTGATTTAAAACTAGAGCCATGCATTTCTTATTCCTCTTTTCAGCTATATCTAATGGCCACAAAAATGCAATTCAGTCCTATTACTGTGGGAAGTTTGGGGAGCTCCCCCCTGTCTTGTTTTAAAACATATCATAAAACTGATTGTAACATAGGAAGAAGACCTACTATAAATTCTAAAATTCTAGCCATAAACTTGAATGTGTTTGGGGAATTCTAGATGAAGGAGTGCAAACAATCAGAAAAAGGTGTGTCTGCCAAGTTTTGTTGCAGTCTGTGTCTGAACAATTGACCAGGCTGCTTTGCTTTGCTTTTAAGCTCTTGTAGTGTTAGAAGCAAGAAAAGTCTGGATGACACAATGAGTTTAGGGTTATCTATCTACATAAAGGCAGGCACCAAATCTAAATAAATTTGCAAAAGTACCTGTAGGGAACCTATCTGAGATAAATTTTGACCAATCACACTGGAATGTATCATTTACCAAACTTCAGAAATTTAGTCATGGGTTTGACACTTCAAAATGTTATGGCTTGGGAAGTCACTCCAACAAAGCGAAGTCAGAGCTTTTTCCAATGAATAGCAGATACTTCATACACACCTAATTTCCTTTCCAATCATACTCTGAGCAGGATTCACAATTTCACACGAGCATTCTTAAAAAGGACTACTGCTGTTTTAGGGCCCATGTAGTTAATCTACTGTCATTAATTTTACTGTGATTCTATCTATGATGTACATATATACATACACAAAGCTTCTCAATGACTTAAGTATAAAGCTTGTGCATGAATCATCATTTTGACACTAGCATCACATTAATAACTCTGAAGTAGAATACAGTGTAATGTAGAAGTATTTGTCTCTTGGGAGTTTTATGGCATGTGCCTCTTTTAAGAGTCTGCAGAGCAGAATGAATGAGAAGAGTTAAACATTAGCTGTTAACCATAATGGACATCTGAACAATTTAGTTATGTAATAGTTACTTGGTATGTTTTCACATTCAAAATTTGATGTCTATTGAACTCTTGAAAAAATTAAGTAAAATACAAACCAGTTATCCATGCTGCTCTTTCAGTAAATTTTTTTGTCTGAAGGATACTGTTAAAAAACTATGTCCGTGAAGATACGTTTCAACTTGTTGCTTCAATAAATTCAGTGTAATTTCATGAAAGGAGACTTTGACCCCTGGCATTTTTCTTTTTGTTGACCCATATGCCTCTATCTTAGAGATCCATTCCTAAAATCAGGTTTTTGTTTTTATACAAATAGTGAGTTTTTCCACATAGGATAAGCTGACATTTGGATATGTAAGGAAGAGAACAGAGTGCTTTCATTCTTTAACCAGAAATAAATATACTTGGAAGGAAAAAACAAAACAAAATGAAACAACAAGAAAAAATACTTCAACTTTTCAAAGAAGAAAAAATATCTATTTCATTGAGGGTGATGGAGCACTGGAACAGCCTGCCCAGGGAGGTTGTGGAGACTCCTTCTCTGGAGATATTTAAGACCCATCTGGATGCCTAACTGTGCAATTTGCTCTAGGGAACCTGCTTTGGCAGGGGGTTTGGACCCGATGATCTTTCGAGGTCCCTTCCATCCCCTACAATTCTGTGATCTTCAAAGTCACATTCATCTCACTTAAAAACTTACAAGAGCGAAGAAGCTTTAGTTTTCTCTTGGATTATCTCATTAAAAGTTCTCATAATTAATGCAAGTAGTTTCAAGATAGTGACAAAATATTATTTTTTCCACAGAATTCTCTACAATTGGTCCAAGTAGACCACTCTGACTGACCACAGGCAAAAAAAAAATATGGATATAGACATGTCAGGCACAGGTTAGGCAAAATTAAAATATTTTATAGGGAGTGTTTTGACTCATTACTAGAAAAGAAATCACAGTTATTGAAAGTCTTAATTTCACACCTACACTTGCACTATACCTACAAAATGTTGCTGAATTTGGGGAACAAGAATCTTTTATTTGTTTCCTGCATTTATCTGCAGCTCTGATTCTTTTATGTGAATTATGTGTCTTTAATTTTGGTCTTTTGCCCTACAAGATTGTGATGCATCAGGCTAGTAGTCAACACATTTCTTCAAAAATTCAATCAGATTTGCACTTAACAAATCAGCCAGAGAAGCACAGAAAAAGACAGGGACTTAGGCACCATACGTTTCCTTTACCACATTCACTACCACATCCTTAATACAGCAATAAAAAAACGGCCATTTAAAAATCATCATTCTTGTCATTTTAATATAAGATGAAGAAATGATGTATTCAGTAATTATATTTTGTTCCATCAAGAAAGGAAGGACTAGCAATTAAAGGTAAATAAAATGAAATAAAATAATAAAATAATAAAATAATAAAATAATAATAAAATAATAAAATAATAAAATAATAAAATAAACGCCATTAACAAAATAGGAATTCAGCAAATCTGAATTAAATCAATTAACCAGAAGAACCAGATCTGATACTTATGGAATCACTCTAGAAATATGTACTGCTAGAAAATGAAAAATGTTCTACTGTGTTAGGTCAGTGGGACCTGTAAGGCAATGTTGGTCTCCTGGGGGTGGGAGAGGCCCTTCAGAGAAACACACAGGTGGGTCAGTTCCACTCACGTGCATGAGAATAGAGAAGGAAAAGGCCATATCCTTGTCTCTTCCTCTTGTTTCTGAATTCACAGGACAAGGATTTGCTCAATTCCTTTGTGAATGTTCTTACACTTTTTGACTTAGCCTCTTCTGGCAATGTTTTTGTGAACTTTACTATTTAATTATTTTTTTATGTATATCTGCTTTGTATAAATATCCTGCTAGCTTCATTGAGCACCCTCTGTCTCTGGTACTGCAGGGTCTAGTGGATGAACAGCCCTGTGCTTGCCTTAGAATCATAGAGTCATAGAACCATCAAGGTTGGAAAAGACTTCCAAGATCATCCAGTACAACCACAACCCTACTACCAATATTACCCATAAAATCATGTCCCTAAGCACCAAGTCCAACCTTTCCTTAACACCCCCAGGGACAGTGACACAGGGGGAAACCCATTCCAATGCCTGACTACTAATTCTGATCACCCCCAGCCTTGACCTCCTCTTCCCTTAACCAAAGAGTACTGTCCTTTTTAGTGGTTCCTCTTAGCCAATAATAATTTTACATGGGCTATTTTGTAGTTTGTCAGACAGCTCTTCAAACCACTTCACATCTGCTTTAATTTCTGTTCCTATTTAGGAAGAGGACATCATCCAGCACTAAATATAAGGCTTTGTAAAAACAAAAGAAAACAAAAAAACAACAACTGTATTAATTATATTCAGTTATAAACTGCATTCATATTTACATATGTAATAACGGGAAGTTTTAATTGAATCAATCTTTGACAAGAACTCCCTTCTAAAATCTTCAGTTGGCAGTACTTCTCTCAACGATCAACTTTCTTCAATGATCAACTTCCCTACCCATTTTTTCATTTCCTGGGATCTCAAATGTGTAAAAGCTGGGAAAACTTTTTGATAAAAAAGCTTTGATTTTTTCTTTGGGTACAATCACAATGGCAGAATTCAGAAAGAGATATTCATGTATCTTGATGGGGACTAGGAGAGAATATTTTTTTGTTTGTTTGTTTCCTCTCCTCATGTACTCATATAAACTTATCCAGAACAGGGAATTTGTAAATCTGAGAAGCCCTATAACAATGCTTAGATGCAGCTCAGAAGAAGCAAACCTTGCTTGTACCCAGAATATTGCCAGTATGCCAACCTGCCTCCAGGCACCCTGGCTATCTCTACCCTAGGGTGAGCCCTGAGGGGCCATTGGGGAAGGGAGCCCCACCATACTCAGGCAGAGCCCCACATCAGACTCACAGAGAAGAGTGTCTCCTTTCAAGCATCAACATTGCCACTAACCCAACACTGGCATAGCTCACTTTCCTTCTGCCACATTGCTAATGGGCTAGTCAATGTATCCCAAGAAGCACCTCAGGAACTGAGCATCAAAGCATTCTTTCTGCCACTGCTTCCAAACTTTCTAGTAGCCCAAATGATCCCTGAGATTGCCTACAAGGGTACTGAGTCAGTCAGTCAGGGGTAGTGAGGAGTGAGATGATATTTTTTTCCTGTTTTCTTACCTTTTTATGTGTCTGTAGCAATTAGTACAAGTAAAATTCTTTCTCAATAGCTCAGTTTTCCACCTGTAGTACTTACTAGTGTTTTGCACAGTGTGTAGAGAAGTTTAACCTGTTTAATCATTGCATTCCAGAAAAATACTCATGCAGACACAGCTGGAGAACCAACTGGCTTGAAGGAAAAACGTTTCATTACTTGTGAACAATATTTAATCTGTCTTGGTTTAGTCTGAAAGATACACCAAGGACTGGCAAACTCCTGTAAAATTTGTGTACAACTAGTGTATATGCATTTTTGAAAAAGATTATGTAATATATTTATCTGTATAAATATGTATATAAATGAACATTCATATGTATACAAACATTTATAATGTGTTTGAATACTTAGTAGACCACATTATTGATTTCACTAGAATTGTATTTCATATTTATAGTATGTAAATCCAAATCTAATCCCACAGATAAGGTATTACAAATTTGTTAACCTAGACCTCACTGTCCAATACTACTATGAGGGGGTCAAATAGAAAATCATGTAAAGTGAAAAGGGTGTTATTCAGTGTTTAATATTACATTTTAGAAATAGTTGACTTGGGAAGCAGATGTGCATAGGTAGAAACAATATTTCTAGACATTTTTCCCCGGTGCATCTATGAAATTCCTATTGACACTGACAAAGAGGAAAATTTAATCTACTATGTACAGAAAAATACATTAAGAAGTCATCACTGTAAATGAAATCACACATGGCTATTTAGCTGTGACAGTTTAGAGAAAGAATGCATTCTATTTCAGCATCTCTGGAGAGGGGAAGCATGTGTCCTATCTCAGCAAGCTGATCTGAATACAGTGTGACAACATTGGCAGCAGAATTCTTTGTATTCCCTTCCAAACTGTGATCTCCAGAATAAATTATTAAAAGGCTTATCTGCTCTGGGAATGCTGCAGAAAAAGATGGGAAGTTTCTTTCTTTGATTTTGTCTGACTTGGGATTTTTTAGTATTTTTAAACATGTTTAAAGACTGCAGCATTTTTATAGTTATTATTACTACATCATTAATATCTAGCAGAGCTCTATCCTGCTCCTCAAAAGCAGCACTCGAGATAAAATTGGGCTCTTCCACTTGATTTCTGGAAGTTTTGCTAAGCTCAAAGGAAAAAATATATAT
Source organism: Aythya ferina (assembly GCF_964211825.1). Taxonomy (NCBI): domain Eukaryota; kingdom Metazoa; phylum Chordata; class Aves; order Anseriformes; family Anatidae; genus Aythya; species Aythya ferina. The sequence goes on from NC_140313.1 coordinate 14,439,850, forward strand.
ATGCATATATATTTAAATTAAATTTAAATTACTTAGTATTGATACATTTTTCCTACAGTATTTGTTTACTGAAGTATAACCCACCTCTACAAACTCAGACATGGGACAAACATAACAGTTGCTTAACTCTTCAGTGAGCTGGAAGATGTAACCAAAACTACCACCTAGTGAAAGTCAGTGAAATAAAATACAGGTAAAGTAAAATTTGGAATTTGCCTTGAATTAGGAACCTAAGCTTTCTGAAAGCATGTACGTGATCTAGACTATGAATATTCAGATTTATTTTTTTATTTAACTTGAAAGATAACATCATCCAGAGCACGGTACTTCACAGTTCAGTGCAGGAATATGGATTTAGGATTGATTTAAAAGTAAGAATGTAAGTTAGCAAACAAGAACACCACCTTTTTTTTCTTTCTTTTTTTTTTTTTCCCAAAAGTTAGCTCTGTTTTGTAATTGCAACTACAAGAGGATAAGAGAGGAAGAACATTATTATGCAATCATATCTTCATACCCTAATAATCTTATTTCCAGATCTGTCATTAGTAATTGTTTAAATATTCTGAAAGAAAGAAGTTAGAAATCTGGAAAGGTATTTTTTGCAGATTTTGTCAACATTTGTAGAGCTTAGGGATATGGTTTAGTGGAGGGCTGTTAGCGTTAGGTTGGAGGTTGGACTCGATGACCTTGAGGTCTCTTCCAACCTAGGAAATTCTGTGATTCTGTGATTCTGTGATATCTTCAAAAAGATGCATCATAAAACAACTACAAAATCAAACTGTGTAAGGCCAGCTATGAGCAAACTCAATCAGAAGAAATAATCTGAAAGACTTAAAGAAAGTCTTTGTCATTCAGAAAGGAAGGTCTTGCCATCCAGAATGACTTTGACAGACTTGAGAGGTGCACCTGTACAAACCTCATGAGGATTAGTCATCCCAAGTGCAATGTCCTGCATCTGGGCCGAGAAAATCCTAAACACAAATACGAGCTAGGCAAAGAATGGATTGAAAGCAGCCCTGAGGAGAAGGACCCGGGGGAGCTGGTTGATGAGAAGCTCAACATGATCTGGTAATGTGCACTTGCAGCCTAGGATACTTGTATCCTAGGATGCATCAAACGAAGTGTGGCCCTCAAGTTGAAGGAGGTGATTCTCCCCCTCTGCTCTGTTCTCATGAGAACCCACTTGGGACCCCAGCTCTAGGGAGACCTTACAGAGGCCTTCCAATACTTAAAGTGGGCCTACAGGAAATCTGGGGAGGGACTCTTGGTCAGTGAGTGTAGTTATAGGACAAGAGGTAATGGCTTAAAACAAAAATAGGGTAGGTTTAGATGAGACATAAGGAAGAAATTCTTTACTGTAAGGATGGTAAGGAACTGAAACAGGTTGCTCAAAGAAGCTATGGATACCACTTCCGTGGAAGAATTTAAGGCTGGGTTGGATGGGACCTTGAGCAAACTGGTCTTGTGGGAGGTGTCAGGGAGGTTGGACTTAGATGATCTTTGAGGTCCCTTCCAACCCAAACCATTGTATGATTCTACAGTTCTATGAAAGAGAAGGAAAGAAGAAAATTATGTAAATTTGCTGCAGAATTGAAAGTTGTCCAATGGGTAGACAAAAGCAGGGCTCTCTGGCTAGCTCAAAGGCTATTTGGATTTTTTCTATTCACCCTCCTCTAGATGGGAATATGGAAAAAGAGTAATGGGAAGAGAACAAAGGGGGAGAGTTAGTACTTTAGATAAAATATAAAGCCTGTCATAGGCAAAACAATGGAATGTGTAGAGAGCTGGAAACAAGACTCAGTAAGCAAGAGGGCATTCCAGAGAACAACAACCAGGAGAGATCTCTGACAGACCACCAGCAGTGACGAACCTGCTGAAATCCAAGTTTTCTATGAGTATGTGCCCCAAGTGCCTGTGAACTGGGACCTCAGAGTGAACAGTGCCTCTGAATGCATATTTTGTATAACGTTAAAAATAATAGGATATATGTCAATTTCACACATGAATCTCAATGATTAATAACTTCACATGTTCACATGCAAAAGGGCTTCTGGAGGAATTACTAGTATCAGTAATTATTATTCATTTTATGTAGTGCAAATATGCACTACAAGTTGAAAAAAAAGTAAACAGCCTTCTAACTCCTTTACTACTGAGTAAAATAGACATCCTGTAGGACTGACTTCAATGCAAATTTACTTTAAAAGTTTACAGAAGATAATTAATACTTAGAGCATTTATGCTTGCACTAAGTTAGTATAGACCATATGGAATACATAGAGCATTACATAGAGTGTATATAACATTGATACTTAAGTCTGTTGTTCTGTTCAGTAGCTGTACCCATGCATAATTTTGGGTGAATTCCATACTCTGGAGTTAAGAACAAAGACACAAGAGAGTAAAAACTGTACCTAAGTAAATTATCAACTTGATTGTTTTTCAGCGAGACCTGTCACCTCTCAGTACTCCCTGTGCCTTTCCTATTAATTTAGTAAATCACATTGGAAGCCCTTCTGGATTATCTTAGATGTCTACTCATTCCCCAGGTATGACTTCCTTTGACAACTGCCTCCTTCTGTGTATGCAGTGTGTATTGCATATGATTGCATATGTGTGCTGTGCATGCACCAGAGCCTTGCTTTTGGTTGTGCCTCAGAGATGGAGCTGTACCTTCCTCTGAGCTGCACAATTCTGTAATTCTGTAACTCCCTAAATACATCCTTCTGCAATTCAACGTGATTAGCTTATTTACTTAATGAATGACTAATATCAGTGGTTCTAAAGCTAAAACTTGAAAGGAGTTGGAGGTTTTGATTACTAATCAATGCAAAATTCTGGTTTGACTATTCTTGAACAGTGAATAAAGTTGTCCCTTTCCTGTTCTTTTCCTTTGCTCCTTAGGAAATCTTGTGAAAGCATACAAGACATTTAGAGGTGAAAACTAAAATATTATACAAGTGTTAGGTTTTTATCTGAAGTTTCCTCTCAAGTTTTTTTTCATAATTTAGGTAGGCATAAGAAGTAGAATAAAATTACTGCTGATGTCATCTAAGCTTATTAAATTATTTACAAATGTTAACCAGTATAATGTGGGAAAAACAAACAAACAAGCACACCTTTTTTTTCACTGTGAAGCTGAGCCATGACTTCCAAATTCATAGTACACATAATATAAATCACTGAAAATGAAGTGGTCATTATCCAAGAACACAGAAGTTAAAGGGAACTGGAACATCCACAGTGTTTGCCCATACTCTCAATATATTGCTTGAAAGATTGAGTGCCTACACATATGGTGAAGGCATCCTTAAATGCCTTTATTCATTAAAAAAAAAAAAAAAAAAAGAACTGGTACACAGGCCAGACTCTTTGTCTGTCCTGTTCTGTGGAGTTCACTCAACTTTCTCTTTAGTTTCAGTTACTGATCACCATCACAAAGGATGCTTCAGTAGATGAAGTGCTAACCTAATCAATTATGGCAATTTTTGCCCGCCCCAGTCATTTATAGACATACACTTTGCTGCAGGTGACAGATGACATACATCCAAACATATGATTAAATATTATTAAATAACTACTATAAATTTGTATTGGAAAATCAGAAAGATTTTGTAAGGAAAAATTGTAGCTAGAATTTTGATTTTAGAGGATACAGAAAATGAAATTATACCTCCCACCTGCCTGGAAGCAAACCAGACTCCATCAATATTACGTGCAAGTTTTTGTGTATGAAAGATAACGCAATGAGTTTTATGGCACTTTGATGACAGGTGATGCTCTTCACTTTGGTACAGAATTAGAATATGGTTATATCTTTGTTTCTTTGAAACAAATCCTAGGTTTGGCAATGTAGAGTTTATGATAGAATAAGCTAGTGAGCAAGGTCATTCAAGCTAAAAACAACAACTGCCTTCCAGACAGAGAAATTAAAACACAGTGGAAAATAGCTACTGTTATATAAATTCTGTCTCCATATTTCACCTTCTCTAGGCAGAGTATAAAGCTATACAGACTAAGAAGGATGTAAAAATACGGTAATTTGAAAACATCAATCAGACCTTTTGATACTCATTTTTAAAATTATGTTTGAAGTAGATGGCTTGAGAAAAATGTTCTCTTTTGATGAGACCCCTACATAGCCAATAGAAAAAATTATATATATATAAATAGAATAAACTCCACAAGGAAAGAAAAATAATCAACAAGAAACTAAACAGAACAATTTAGGATTTTTTTTTATTTTATTTTTTTTTCTCCCGGTGAATCTGTTCTGAAGAAACAGAACAGATCTCCCACCAGTCCTTCTCTGTAAACAGAAGGTCTAGTGGGGCACCTCCCCTGGTAGGCTCACTAACCAGCTGTGTCAGGAAGCTATCTTCCACGCTCTTCAGAAACCTCCTAGACTGCTTTCTCTGGGCTGTGTTGTGCTTCCAGGATATGTCTGGGAAGTTGAAGTCCCCCATGAGAACAAGCGCTGATGATTTCGCAACTTCTGCTCAGCTGCCTGTAGAATTCCTCATCCATCTCCTCATCCTGGTTCGGCAGTCTATAACAGACCCCCACCAGGATGCTTCCCTTGTTGGCCTTCCCGCCGATCCTAACCCATAGGGACTCACCCTTATCATTCCCAGCCTCAAGTTCCACAACATCAAAACTCTCTCTGATATAGAGAGCCACACCACCACCCCTTCTATGCTGCCTGTCCCTTCTGAAGAGACTATAGCCAGACATTGCAGCACTCCCGTCTTGTGAGTGGTCCCACCACATTTCCGTGATGGCAACCAAGTTGTAGCCTGCCTGCTGCACGATGGCTTCCAGCTCCTCCTGTTTGTTACCCATGCTGCGTGCATCAGTGTAGATGCACTTCAGCTGGGCCATTGCCTTCTCTCCCAGCCTTGCCATTGTTACCCCTGGCACAGCTCCAACAAGCCTTGTTTCAGCCCCGTCCCCCTTCTTACCTAGTTTAAAGCCCTCTCAATGAGCTCTGCCAGCTCCTGGCCTAGGATCCGTTTTCCCCTTAGAGATAGGGACCCATCTGCGACCATCAGGCCGGGTGCCAAGTAAACTGCCCAATGGTCAAAAAATAAATAAATTTCTGTGTTGGCACCAGCCTCTGAGCCACGTGTTTATCAGGTGGGCTTTCCGTGTCCTCTCTGTACCCCTCCCTGCCACCATAGGGATAGATGGAAACACCACCTGTACTCCCGCTCCATCCACTAACCTTCCCAGTCCCCTAAAGTCCCGTTTGATAGTCTTCAGGCTTCTCTCTTCAATGTCATCACTGCCAGCCTGGACTATCAAAAGAGGATAATAGTCAGAGGGGCGAACCAGGTTGGGAAGCTTTCTGGCAATGTCCCTGACCCTGGCCCCAGGGAGGCAGCAGACTTCCCTACAGGTAGGGTTGACTCACAGAAAGCTGACTCCACAATCAGTAAGATTGTAAAGTAGGTATGTTTATGCAGCGCTGGGCGACACGGGGGGTAGTCCCACCAAAGTCGTGTGCCCCTAACACGGCAGCTTGCTTTGGTTATATGCAGTAAAGATTTACATATGCATGAGGTTTTCCAGTATGCCTATACATATTCATAACCTGTCCCCGCTTAGTATTAAAATTAGCTACAAGAAGTCATTTCCATAAACTCCTCCCCTCTGCACTTGCGCGGTGCCTTCTGGCGGTGGGCACTGAGGGTCATGAGGATGAAGTAAGATATCTTCATCAGGGTTGAACTTTTTACCTCGTCTCCTTGCGCATGCTCTCTGAGCCCTTGGTCACAATCTGGGCCATAAGGTCGGTTTGGTCCGGTTGTCCGGGACTGAGGGGCTCCTGTTATCTCGAGACCTTGCATGTTTGACATTCTTTATCTTGTCCTTTTAAGAACAGTCCTCCTTATCTCTGAGCCCTTGGTCACAGTCCGAACCATGAGGTTGTTTTGATCTGGTTCTCGGGGTCCGAGGGGCTCCTGTTATCTGGAGGTCTAAGCGCAGCACAGGCACAGTACATCGCAAATGTAGCATATATTCATTCTTAATCAATCGCTCTCTAATTTCTAATTCCATGTTTCAGGGTCAGGCCGACAAATAGGGCCCTCTGTTCACCTGAGAAGGGAGTCACCTACAACAATCACCCTTCTTTCTGTCTTGGTGGAGGCAGTCCTGAGGCGTGGAGTCGACTTCCTTGCCCTAGGCATCAGTTGCATTGGTGAAGCTCATATAATCATCTACACCAGAAAACAAACAAACAAAAAATTAGTTTAATCATTTTCACTTCTGGGTGACTCAGTTCCTGGTGCCCCAATGTGTGTTCATACTTCATGTTATAGTGATAAGATAATCAGAAAGATGGAAAAGCTTCTAAATAAAATAAAAAAAAAAATCCTAATTGAAGCTGGATCTTTCAGCTTAGAAAATGAGTTAAGGTAAAAAAAAAAAAAAAAAAAGACAGAGTGAGTGGAAAGGATGTGTAAGTAAAGAGTATCTATTATTACTTACAGTGGAAGAAGGAAGAGCCACAAAACTTTAAAATACAGCAAACATTGACCAAGAAACATGGAAATATTTCACTCATTCTATTCCCAGAATCTACTGAGAAATTTTGAGCTATTATTTGTTTAATTTATAAAATGAGCAAGGATTATTTATTATATCACTACTGGCAGAAAGAAAGTAATCACAACATGTTTTTCTGATCGTTTCTTAAGATATTTTTAAATTATTAATGGTTTCCAGCATGTATACTTGAGAAGAGGTTTATAGATATTCAGTTAAAAGAACCAGGCATGTTGAGAATTTTGAAACCTTGAGGGGGAAATTTTTAAAACAAATAAAAACTATTTCAGAAGAGAGTAAATTACTGAAATCAAACTTCAGTGAACCAGAAAACTGTATTCACCAACCATGTTAATGAAGAAGAAATATTCCTAACGGGTGGGTAGTACAACATAAGAATTTAACAACACTGAAGTGAGTTTAGGTTGCTGAAATTCACCAGTTCCTTTGGTTACCACACATTATATTTAATCTTTCATTTTTAACTTCCACTAGGGGAAAACAACAGTCATGCACAATAACAACTGGACATGTTTACAGGAAACAAACAAACAAACAAACAAACATCTCTTTCTCCTTAGTGTAAGGAATGTTCCAGAAATTCCTGTCAATAGAGGGCTTGAAGGGTATCAGAGGTATCTGAGTCTCAGATACCTCTATCAGAGACCTTGAGTCTCTGATATCTAGGGGGGTTTCAGAATAACTGCTAACTATTGTGACTATTGCATGGGATGCTGCGCAAGTCTCTGAAATCTGGCCAAGATGGACAAAGGAGAAGGACAAGGACAGAGCCTGGGAGGAAGAGTATGAGCCTTCGGCATGAGAGACCCCCGGAGGGACCACTGGAGACTGATACGCATGCGCCAGTGGGAGGGTTTGGATTCCAGGAACTAAATATAATAACCCTGCCTTTTCTAGAAGTAGTAATGAATATGTAGGAGCCTAGGAGCATAAAAACCAGATGCCTGATGTAACGTGTGTGTGTTGGAGGAGCCCAGACTCCCTGCGCACCCAGCGCTGTTTACTTGCCTTTTATTGACCCCATAAATAAATCTTATAAAGCTAAATTGACTCGGTATTTATAACAATTTGGTGACCCCGACATGATCCTCTTGGGTCCCGAGGCTGTGAACGGCTAAGGGAGGTGCCCCCACCCTTGTTTTGTTGTGGCCCTTTGCCGGGAGCAGTACGGAGCCCAGCAGGATTACGAACATAAGAGGCAAGTAAAGAACAAGGAGCTCTCCCCTCCTCTGGTTTAAACCCGTAATTCTGCGCACGAAGATCCGAATGAAGATTTATCATTTCGTGACTATGCTGTTCGGTTGGGTGTGTTCGGTTGTGTGCCTGTGTGTAAGGGTGTGATTGAGATGGAACTCAGTTCCGAAGTGAGTGCGGAGGTCTTCTAACCGCGGTTCCAATATTCTGCGAGGGACTCGGCTGGTGAAGGACCGAAGTGATCGTTCTAAGTATTTGTGGGTGGGATAACAGTCACAAGACACCTTTAGATACAGGCACAGACAGGAGTTTTGGAACATTTTTGGAAAAAAAGAAGTTCCAGGAATGGGTCAGAGACAAAGCAGATCCTTAGTCTCGGGAGGTTTGAGGAGGGACCTCTGGTTTAAAAAGGGGGAAAAATTACCAGATATTCCACCTGCTAAAAAAAAAAAAAAAAAAAAAAAAGCTAAATTGAAAATTGAAATTGAAAAGCTAAATTGAAAAGCTAAATTGACTCGGAATTTATAACATTAGGAAGATGTTGTTACTTTGATGTACTTACATCCAAGCTGAGGTAGATGCTGTGCTTTCTTTTATACGTCTGAATATGGCAATTCAGTTCTGTTATATATACATATCATACATATTGCTTATTTACAGTAGTTGTGTTTCCTTAACACAAATACTGTGTCTGAGCATCTCTTTATCTTGAAGGACAACTACAATAAAATATTTCAATGTCTCAAATGCATTATTGATGAGAAAAAAGGTTTAACAAATACAAGTGCATTCTGAGAGATAACAATTTATGTGAATATTGGACAAAATGCTCTATTCAGTTTTTACCCAGGATTACAGAAAACATTGCATGTTTGCTGCAGGACCTTGTCAAGTATCAACAAGAATGAGGCTGTTCCAGGAGTGAGGACAAGGCAGAAACAGTGGGGTCCCACAGCACAGGCGGGGCTGCAGCCCCGCAGCCTGCAGGCATGGCTGGCATGGGGATGGTGACAGGTCCTATCGACAGCTCCATGATCATGAGGTAATGAGTCAGGCTGAATCTTCAAGAGGACCAGGGAAGATTGCTGGGGCTTTCCTGACCACAGGCAGGGTGTGTCACCGTGTTCTCAGTTTTTATAACTGATATGAACAAACAGCTATAATTGCAACAACTCACACTGGAGACAGTCTGAGGATGCTGCCATCTCATCTTGGCTCTAGAAGAACGAATATAGAGAAATTATATGAGTTATGAGATGTAATAATAGCGTAACATGGGTGTACGTGCCACTGACTCAAGTGGGAATTTTTGATAGAGAATGACAGAGAGCACACAATCACAGGACATGCAAACCTAAAATACAGTTTCATGTGTTCTTTCTTATTTTTTCTGCGTGAGAATGTAGACAGACTAAAACATTATCTTTGGCAATCTTAACCAAAAAATGGCCAAATGATTGTTTAGCCATACTTAAAAAATAAAATGCTATTATTTTCTTTTCGTAAAAAAAACCAACAAAAACAAACAAAAAAAGTAAACCATAATATACTGTTATGATAACTATGGGAAAGAGCAAAAAGTAAGAGCAATTACTATTTTTAAAAAAGGTTGGTCAGCTTTGGGATGGAGGTCCTGTTTTCCAAGTATATTTTCAAAATACCATTTTCCATTAGATGGTTCAAAAATTAAACAAGTGTGGGAGGGCCTTTGGATGTCAGTTAATATTTTCACATCGATAGAGGAGTTTAATTCATTATTATTTGTGCTTAAGGACCCTAAAAGAGAAATGTAATTCCTCCTCCATATAGTTCACAAATAAAGTTCAGTCATAACTCCTTTGATTAAAACTGTCCTGGTACACCCTACTAGAGGTGAGTGGTAGCACTGTGGTTTGTATCCTGTTGGGCCAGTCAACATGGTTTTGGAGTTCACGATGAGGACTTAACTCTGCAAATGTTGAAAATGTCAGAAAGCTTATTCTAATTACTGCAACTAAGAGTCTTAAGAAGATTCAGAAATGTTGAATGCCCTATAACTGGATACAAACCGTTGATCTAACCTATCCAGATCCCTTTGCAGAGATCTCCTACTCTCAAGCAATCAACACTCTTGCCCAACTCAGTGACATCTTCAAAATTACCGAGGATGCGCTCAATCCCTCCATCCCGATTATTGATAAAAATGTTAAAAAGAACTTGTCCTGAGACTGAGTCATGAGGGACAGTACTGGTGACAAGCTGTGATCTGGACTGAGGTCCAGGCTGTTATGAAACACTCTGTTGATATACAAAATGAATGGAAGCAAAAGAGGATTGAACAGCAACATTTAGCTCAGTCATATACTTTTAGAATGAAATATTTTACAGAGTAATGATTTTGAGTTCAAATTTCAAAAGTGTATACAGACAAGATTTTATTAAAAATAGATCTGGTTATCAGTCCTGAACTGAAACCAACTGAAAATAAACTAGCAAATTCAGATCTGAGATTTTTTTTTCTCTCTGAAGTGGGATGTTTTTATCTGCGGATAGTCTCTGACCTTTTAAATTAACTAAAACTAATGAAGTTCTAGCTGTGTAGGATTCAATGGTGACACTGCTTTCAATAATGTATGATTGCAGTCAGAAACTTTATCCGAAGAGGAATAAAATGTAAATTTGTGTTATATGTTTTTTTTTCTAATAACTTAATCTAGGCAATTTTCAGTCTTTAAAATGTCAGTTCAGTGCTTGGAATTGTCTTTGAATTTTAAAATATAAAATGTCAGACCCTGAGAATGGAGTAACTGCAGCAAAATGTTATTACAATGTGCAAAATCCTCCTGAGAAAAGAATGGAATTAAACTTTTATAGAAAATAAGTAACATGATACGGAAAAGATGTATAACAGAAAGACGCATTCCTTTCTTTGATGTAAGGTTAGAAAATGGGAAAGCAGTATGAGAATGCTTTTTCTCGTTGAACAGCAACGACAACATTTCTGCTTAATCTGAACAAATGATATGTTTATAGCACTGCAGCTTAGCTAAACTCTGCTAATACTTCTTGTCCTTTCCTTTTTGAGGGTCTCACAAAGCTGGTGCTTTCTCCCTTCATCATACAAGAGCACTGGTGCTCCAGCTCTCTGATCATCTCTGTAGCCCTTATCTGCACCCATTCTAACAGATCAGCATCCTTTTTGTGCTGGGACCCCCGACCCTCTTTTGTAATTTAAGTTTGGTAGAAACTCCTGTGTGGATTTCCTAAACTAAAAATACATTTGATTTTTGAAACTTATCATAGTTTGCCTATGTGATTATAATCAAATCTGATATTCTGCCAATAAGATTTTCTACAAAGTTGTTTTCTGTGCCCATTTTGGTATTGAGTATCCATTTTGACTGTCTGTTTTCTGAAATTTTGCCAGGCTGTACTGTTTTCTTAATTAATACTGTAAATATTATGACCACAGATCTGCTCCATAAATGAGGGGTTAAATCATTTTTACTTATGCTGGTGTAATACATAACTGTCGTGGTTTAACCCGACTGGCAGCTAAACACCACACAGCCGTTCGCTCACCCTCCCTCCTCCCTCTCTGGGACGGGGGAGAGAAATGGAAAGTGAAGCCCGTGAGTTGAGATAAAGACAGTTTAATAAGACAGGAAAATAATAATAACAACAATAATAATAACAATAATAATAATAACAATGATGATGATAATAGTACTACTACTAATAATGTGTACAAACAAGTGATGCACAATGCAATTGCTCACCACCCACTGACCGATGCCCAGCCTAGCCCCGAGCAGTTCGGCCCCCCCCTCCCCCGGCTAGCCACCCCTATATGTTGTCCAGCATGATGTCAGATGGTATGGAATACCCCTTTGGCTAGTTTGGGTCACCTGTCCCAGGTGTGTCCCCTCCCAGCTCTTGCTGCACCCCCAGCCTGCCCGTTGGCAGGACAGAGCAAGAAGCTGAGATGTCCTTGGCTTGGTGTAAGCACTGCTCTGCAACAATTAAAACATTGGGGTGTTATCAGCACTCTTCTCATCCTAAGCCAAAACATAGCATTCTACCAGCTACTAGGAAGAAAATTAACTCTGTCCTAACTAAAACCAGGACAATTAACTCAGGAACAAGTAGGAAAACTGTTCCAATGAAAATGCTATGATTCCTTGTGGTGGTTTTACCCAGCTGGGTAGTTAAACTCCACCTCAACTGCTGTCTCATTCCTCAGGCCAAACAGACTCAGCCCAGGGAGGTTAATATAATTTATTACCTATAACTAAAAAAATGTAACACTGAGAAACTAAGAGCAGGGCTCCCCTGCTCCACCCCCCTGCCCCCCAGCCCTTTCCATCCTTATCTATGTACTCACACCAAGTGGCATAGGAAAACACCACTGACCTTGGGGTCTACAGGGCTGGTGCTCTCTATATTTTCTCACTCCTCTCTCATAGCTGTTGCATGGCATTTCTTATTCTTTCTTAAATCTGCTCTCCCAGAGGCACAACCAGCATTGCTCATGGCTTGGCTCTGGCCAGCGGCAGGTCCCTTTTGGAGCAGCTGGAACTGGCTCTGCTCTGACATGGGGCAGCTGCTGAACTCTTCTCACAGAGGCTACCCCTGTAGCCTAGCCCCCCTGCTGCCAAAACCTTGCCATGTAAACCTAATACAGTTTTCAGGAGCACCAAAGAGTTTCTGTCTCCAAAAAGCTTCATTCTATATAGGTCCATGCAGCCCAGGTGTCCAAGTTTGCCAGAACTTGCTAACGTATTACTTGTCGGCCAAATAACTATTTTGAGCATAGGGAAAGCAAAACGGGAGAAAATTTGTGTCTATTTTTAAATTAATTTTAATTTATAAAATTACCACTGAATCATCTCAAGTTTCTGCTCCAGGGAAATCTGAAATTTTTCACAGTAATAGCTTCTTTTATTGTTTCTAACAATGCTGATGTCCTATGCATACAAGTAATTCCATCAAGTTGTTTTAATTTCTTCTGTGACCAACAAATCTAGAAACATCAAGGTTTCCTTGGAGAACAAATGGCCACACTATTGTGTGGGACCCAGGAAAGGTAGGTAGAGCAAACACAGAAAGGAAAGGCTGTAAGCAGAGATATGGAAAAAAGGGAAAAGTTTCATCTTCCCTGCAATAAGCATGCAGCAAAAATAAAAAATAAAATAAAATAAAATAAACTATGATCAGGTTTCTACCTGAATTGAGTTATTAACCTTAGCAACCAGAAGTACCAGAATCAGACTTCAGATAAATAGAGCAATGTATCTGTAAACATGCAACCAGAGCCTCAGCTTTAAATTAATAGAAAAAGTCTTTACTATATAAATTCTTTTACTGTAAACTCATTGCTAAGCCTTTATCATTTAATCCCATGTTTTACATTAGGAATGGAAGTTAACATTATTTTTAGGATTATTTGGCCTTTTATTCTACTTTATCACCATAGACCCCTTCATTCCTCCTCCATTTCCCACTTAATGAACTCCATTATTCAATTCTGAGTTTTCTACTTCATTGCTGCTTTTCTCTTGCCAGTGATGCAATCAGAAAGTATACTAATGTGCACAAGAATCTTTCACAGTTGCTCTTAAAGCAAACTGTTCATCTCAAAAATACAGGCAGAGATACTGCCAGAATTATGGTCTGTTATAGACAGAAAAGAAAGGAAGAAGGGAAGGATAAGGGGGGGGGGGGGGGGGGGAGAGAGAGAGAGAAGGGAGAGAGATAGAGAAAAAGAGAGAAAGAGGAAAAGAAAGAGAAAGAGGGAAAGAAAGTCCTCCACTCTGTGACTAATCTATTTTTCAGGAAGGGGTCTGGAAGTATCTTTTCTATATGCAAAATTTTAAAATGCTGCCACCACTAATGTTGTTTTACAGTGGATTTGGCTTTCACCTCATCTTGCATCAGTCCACTATCTCCTTTCCTTAATTCTAATCCTAGAATTTTAGTATTCTTTCAAAATCTTTTAGATTCTTTCAAAATCTATTGGAATGCATGTTCAGTGAGGGAAGCTCAATTTCAGAGCTGGTTGCTGACAACCTTGTGTTTGACTTGCAGCTAAAAGCCTGATTTGCTGTTCATTGAAGAGCCACATCATTCCATCAGAAGCTGATGGTTTCTCTACTCTCCTATCTTGGTTTTAGTGACCCTATCTGTGTACTGTGGGCTAATGCAAGCTCTGACAGATGTGACACCAGCTGACTGATGCAAATTTTTACAGGTCACCTAAAAGCCCATCCTGCTTTCGTCAGTTTTCCTCTAGGTTTGTATCTTCTCCCTAAACCTATGTATGACAGCAAGTAATATTTATGGACAATGGCATCTGAGTTGACAAAAAAAATAATAAAGAATAATTTCTTCATACTGTCATTAATATTCCTCCTCAGTACCACCTACCATTTCCTGTTGTCCCTTTTCAGGTAGGTTAAGCTGGTTCTGTCCTACAGTTAGCAGCAGCTGTGAGCAATAGAGGCTTCTGAAGGTCACATTTAATATACACAAAATTAATTCTGTGGTGTGGTACACTTGCATTGAGTTTATTGGCGAGGTTTTTTGCTGGAGGGCTGCAGGGGTGGCCTCTGTGAGGAGTCCAGAAGTGGCCCCATGTCAGAAAAAAGCTAGCTCCTGATGGCTCCAAAAGGAACCTGCTGCTAGCCAGAGCTGGGCCACTGAGTGATATTGGTTGCACCTCTGTGATAGCATATTTAAGAAAGAAAAAAAATAATGCTGTGTAACAGCAGCTGGGAGAGTGAGGAACAGCCGTTTAGCCCCCAAGGGCAGTGCAGCAGGAGGGCAGGAGGTGCTCCAGGCACACATCAGCAGTTCCCCTGTGGAGAGGCCCCTGGAGGAGCAGGCTGTCCCCCTGCAGCCCATGTGTCCCACATGGAGCAGATTTCCGCGCTGCAGCCCGTGGAGGAGCCCCCGGTGGAGCAGGTGGATGTGGCCTGGAGGAGGCTGCGGCCCATGGAGAGCCCCCCGCAGGAGCAGGCCCCGGGCCAGAGCTGCAGCCCATGGAGAGGAGCCCACGCAAGAGCAGGGGGTCTGGGGGGGGCTGCCGCCCACCCGTGCTGGAGCAGTGTGCTCCTGGGGAATGGATGGACCCCGTGGTACGGAGCCATGTGGGAGCAGTTCTTGAAGAGCTGCTGCTTGTCGGCAGGATCAGTTCAGGAGGGACGGCATCCTGTGGGAGGGACACCACGTGGAGCAGGGTCAGAGAGTGACCATGAAGGAGTGGCAGAGATGAAGCATCATGGGCTGACCACAGCCTCCATTCCCCGTTCATCTACACTGCTTGAGGGGAGGACAATGAAGAAGGTGGTTGGGGGACAGGTGTTTTCAGTCTGCTTTCAGTTCTCACTGTTCTAGTGTTATCAGTAGGCAATAAATTATATTAATCTCCTTTATGCTGAGTCTGGATTTCTCCTGATGGTAATTGGTGTGTGACCTCCCTGTCCTTATGTCTTCCCATGAGCTTTTTTTCATTTTATTCTCTCCCCCTGTCCTTCTGAGAAGGGACAGAGAAAGTAGCATAGTGATGTTGAGCTACCTCCAGGTGTTAAACCACCACAACTTGCATGGACAATGAAGGAGAGACAGGAGGAAGAGATTGGAGGAAGAGATGCGTGCAAGTCACGCTCTGTTTTCCAAATGCTAAAAACATTAACCTTCACTTTTTGCTCTTCCTGGTCATTGGTGCACTGAACAAGTAGATCACCTAAGTAATCATGACAGTCTCTTATGAAGTCCTCAACTGGCTTCTGTTCTTCAAGGAGAGACTACACTTCCTGAAATTTTTGTGTAAAAGAAAAAAAAAAAAAAAGATGCAACCACCTTACCTTACCTGCAATAATACCTGCCCCAGGGAATAAAAAAAATGCATAAGTGGTACTTCAGTTTTCTTGAACTGTGAAGATTGCGAAGTCTCATTCAATTGCTTCATCTGCCTTCTAACTTTACAAAAGGCCAAGCCTTCTTAATGGAAAAGACCAGATCTTGATTCTACTGATAAAAGTTCTGTCCTGTTGCCTCTCCTCAGTCTCTTTTTTAGCTACACTCTTTTGTGCGTTAAGTCTTCCGACTCAGAAGCTTTCAGCCTTTTTTTCTCTAAACTAGATCTTAATGTTACTTTTGAGTTCAAGATTCTTTCAAGCAAGTGTTGCTTTTTATCCACAGTCAGGACATTACCTTTTCTTTCAAAGTTTCCTTTTTATGGACCGAGGCAGCGAATATATCATGAATTTTCCTAAAATAGATTCCAATGTCAAAGATTACAAGGAACGTAAAATTATCTCCTTAAATAGCTGCAACATCACCAACCCAATGATTTCAGTTCCAGTTCTGCAGAATATAGCTTCTAAATACCTAGAAAGAATGAGCCTTTTTTGTTGTTGTTGTTTGTTTAAAATTAAGTATTAAAATAATTGCTTTTATATATGTATATGCATATCTTTGTATATATACATATATTCATGCCAGAAAATTCCAGCTGTGAATTTCTTCACATTTATAGACAAGTTTCCCCACCTCCTATGCTAAAGCAATAGGAGAATTGGCCATCACGTATTGCAGTTTCCTCTGAACAGGTACAAACTTTTCATAGAAACTAGAATATCACACCCAGTAAGTAGTGAATTGCTGATAAAACCCAGACAACAAATAGCTGTGGGAATATAAATAAAGAACATACTGGAGTCAGAGTACAAAGAGTTTTCAAGAAATGGAGTGTCTACCTCCATTGTTAGATATTATACCCAAGTCTCTTCTTTAAAAAGTTTACATTTTAGTATCACTCTTATGTTTTTGTTTGACTAAAGTTCAAATGGATGTGCTATACAATGGGAAGGAAAAAAAAAAAAAAAAAGAAAAAAAAAGGATTAGGAAGGGGAAAGGGAAGAGGAAAGTGAAGCCTGAAAAATAGTTCTTAAACATTGCTTTCTTTCTGTAGATTAGCTTTGTGCTGAAGCTGACAGTTTAAGTGAAAGAAGTCAAGTCTTTAATATGCTTCTGCTCCCAGCAGGCTTTTGACACTTCTTTTAACCTAGAAGTTTATGTACATACTGCGTCACTCATATGACGTGTAAGAGCCATGTTTGTGGCTATGGCTCTTACAATTATATTTTTTACTGGTGTGAAGTCAGCAGCAATTTTCAGCTGGTATAGCATTCTTTATATTAGCTGTGCCTACAGGCTCTATTCAACTGTAGCTTCCCTGTTTTATTAAATGCATCCTTATTTACATGTACAAAACTATATGCAAATTCTTACAAAAGAATAAAATAAAATCAAAGCTCCATGAAACTGAAAAAGTTTAAAACTTAATAACTTATCAAGTAGAACAACAACGCATTAGCTGTTGTTAAGAAGCCAGAGGCTCTGTGCAAAGCAATAGTAAATAATGAAGTCCTAAATTAACCTTTAACTGTACACTTCCTTTTTTCCTGCTCTAATAAGCAACGGAGAACTGGCTTTCTACAGCTTCACCTCTCAATTTTCTTTTATCCTTCCATTGATAATTAAAAGAAAGAAAGAAAGAAAGAAAGAAAGAAAGAAAGAAAGAAAGAAAGAAAGAATAGATAAAAGAAAAAATAGATAAAATAATAATAAAAATCAAGAACCTTTGGAAGTCATCGTGTCCAACCCACCTGCTCAAACAGGTAGACCTGGAACAGGTTGCCCAGATGTGTTTTGAATATTTGCAAGGAGGGAGATTCCACAGCTTTTCTGGGAAAACTGTTCTGGTGTTCAGTCACCCACACAGTGAAGTGTCTCCTGATGTTCAGACATAATCTCCCATGTTTCCATTTTTTCCCTTTGCCTCTTGGTCTGTGATTGAACACCACTGCAAAGAGCTTGGCACTATATATAGACTTGGTGTCTACCAGGACCTTCAGGTCCTTCTCTGCCAAGCTGCTTTCTAGCTGGTGCCCCTGCTGGACTGTATTGGTACCTAGGTTTCTTCCTCCCCAGATGCAGGATTTAGGATTTCTCCTTGTTGAACTTCATGAGGTTCTTGCCAGCCCATTTCTCCAGCCTGCCCAGGTTCCTCTGAATGACAGCGTGATTGTCTGGAGTATCTGTTACGCTTCTCAGTTTTGTGTCATCTGAAGACTTGCTGTGGGTACACTCTGCCCCATAATCCAGATCATGTACCTGTGAAGCAGGGCCAGACTCAGTACAGTGTCAGGAGTACACTGCCATTTACTGGCCTACAACTAGATGTCATGCCACTGATCACCACGTTCTGGACTCTGCCATTCACCTAATTTTCAATCCACCTCACTGTCTAAATATACCCATACTTCAAGAGTTTAAATCCTCCAAGATGATAGACTTCTCAGTGCTACAATGAATTAGTCGCTCTTCTCCAAGTCTGCTTACTCTTGTTATAAGACAAATAAAACCAAAACAAACCAAAACAAAACCAGCCCTGCCACCAACCTGCTAATATTAAGGCAAAAGATGGAAATGCAGTGAGTCAAAACATACAATCACCAAGGTTATTTTGAAGTGCATTTTATATCAGACTGCTTTTCGGCCTGTCAGGAGAGGGAATACCATAAAGCTGTGTGTGTTCAGAAAAATACTGAAAAAAAAAAGGATCATTCTTCAGTGGCCATAACCATTAGCAACGCCACCATAAGCCTGTCAAGTGATTTCCACTAAATAACCTGTGCTCTTAGTGCTTCTTCATCAACTGTTTTTAACTGTTTTTAACCCTACAATTTATTGTTATTCCTTTGAAAACAAACTTAACTCTCCGTGGTCTGGTTTACATATTGGTAATCTGTACATAGTAAACTCAGATAAGAAAAGCTGTCTTGTGTCCTAAATTTGAAATAGTGAGTATGAACAAAACCATGCTAATGAAACAGAATTCTAATATCATCTAAGGAATTAGGAACACCTTAAATGGGTCATTAAATCACACAGAAGGAGAAAAATTGAAAGGTATAAATATTAAACAATAATTTATTAAGCAGAGTTGTCAAGTGAGTATCCTCTTTAAGCAGATTTCTATCAATAATGCAGAGGAGATGCTGTATCTCCTGAAATGTTATATAACCACCCAGCATTTACTTTCCCACAATGGTCTATTTTATAGGCATAATTATTCTCTTGACTGTAGCTGATGGAAACTACAGGCAAAACTTATTGTATTTTAAAGTTAATATTATGTAACAAATTAACTAAAACAAAGGGATTAAAAAAAATAAAATGTTATACTGAAGTCCATGTGGCAGGGCAAGAATTTTGATCCCTGGCATTTCATGAATCAAGGATAGTTAAATGAACTATGCAAGATATTTTACTGCTTTAGAAAAGAGACCGAGGAAAATAAACTTTTTTTTTCTTAATTTTATTTTTTTCTCAATATTTTTAAAATACTTACTTTTGTCCTCACTGTTCAGTGAGTGGCTACCCTTATCTTCATACCTTCCAAATATGGAAAGGAGGATAGAAATTGCTGTTCACCTTAAATGCTTCCTAAAAGTCTGTTTTAACGCACTCAAATATTTAATGTATATGTTCTGCCCATAGTCCAAATGAGTAGGAGGCCAAATGTGTAATTAGGCACAAATGTTGGCTATGTGCCTGTTTGGTCTTTCCTAGGATACATCACATTCTTCTGCTGTTGAGTCCAGCACAACATTTACATCTCTGCAGACATTTTTGATGTTTCTTTTTTATGAAAGATATCTTGGATTTTGTCTATATTGTCTTTTACCACTTCACCCATACAATGCATGAGAAATGCTATAGAAATGCTTTGGACATTTGTCTCCAAACCATTCTTTTAAGTCTTTTTTCTTTTTTTTCCTGTCACTTCTTCATCCTCAAAGGAACAAATATTCCACTTAATATAAATGCAAAGCTGCTTTGTCTATTTCTTCCTTATTTGTTATTAGTCATGACTTTTCCAGTTGTCTTTTTAGACTTAGATGCTTTACTGCCACATTTCCTTTTCCAGCTCTGTGGGCCTTTGTTACATTGGCTTTTGAGTCATTTTAGCAGTTTCCACGAAAATTTGAGGCTCCACACATTACCATTTCATCATTAATAACAAGCACACCTTAATGCATATTGTCTTTTGCTGTCCATACAGGTTTCTACGTGTTTAGTTTCACATGAACGTATATTCATAGTTCATTGTCTGCTGTGCTGAACCTAAGAAAGAAAAGTTCTCTTATTCTTTGCTTGGGCACTGAAGAAGTTTTTCCTGTCTTGTGTGACACAATATCTTCTGATTTTGTGTTGTGGAGGCAACTGTGTACTTTAAGTTGCATTCATCTTTATATCCCTGATGTTCTCTTCTTTTCAGATGGGTTATTCTCAAGGAAATAAAATGCTCTGAGGAAGTAAACCATGGCATTCGCAAAGGTTCAGGGTTAATTATTTCTAACAGTTATAATTTTTGAAGATGATTCCTAGTTTCCCTTGTCCACTAACATCCAGTAATATTATTATGCTGTAAGATACAACTCTAAGGTAGAATACAAGAAAAAAAAATGCAGTCAGAGCCAGTAGAAGTGTTAGCTGCAGGCAAAGCTAGACTCAATTCTCTGCTGTCTTTCTGAAAGTCTGACCATATTTTTTGTTCTTCAACCCTGCTTTTCCTGGTTTGAGTTGATCTGGTACTACTACTAAAACAGGCTTCCTGCATTAAGCCAAAGATGAGAATAGTGATACTTTTATTATTCCCTTCACCCTGAGGCAAAGACGATATCTGTATCTGAACTACGACTTAAGGGGGCATTTTAAAACAACTTTCTAATCAGATCAACCTGCAGCTGCTATGCAAAATTTGATGAGGTTGCCACCCTGTACAGAAAATGTCAGAGAACAATATCAAGTAGTTGTTAAGCTACTGGAATACCACACTCTCATGGCTACTTATATTACATTCTTAGGACAAATAATGTTTATTAATATTGTCTCAACATTAAGAAAATACTAAACATTTGTCAAGCTGAATGATAAACAATTGCTTTGTTATTTTGTCCAAAACCATTCTTAAAAAAAAAAAAAAAAAAAAAAAAAGTACATTATTATAAGCTTGCTGAGAAAGTAAGACTCTTGTAGTTGCAGTTATAGCAGAGTCAATGTTCATGCTGTGGTCTTTAAGAGCTTCTGTTTCTCAGTTAAATATTTCTATGAGGTTAAAAACAAAAAACAAACAATAATAATAATAAGAAGAATTATAAAAGAAATTCCAGTTACTGGAATTTTTTGTTGTTTCATAGAATCATAGAATCGTAG
Source organism: Aythya ferina (assembly GCF_964211825.1). Classification (NCBI taxonomy): domain Eukaryota; kingdom Metazoa; phylum Chordata; class Aves; order Anseriformes; family Anatidae; genus Aythya; species Aythya ferina. The sequence continues at coordinate 14,460,880 of NC_140313.1, forward strand.
AATCATAGAATATCCCGAGTTGGAAGGGACCCATAAGGATCATTGAGTCCAACTCCTGGCACCACACAGGTCTTCCCAAAATTTTAGACCATTGTTTGTTTGCTTGTTTATTTTTGGAGGGTAACTTTTATGCAGATAGACTGCATCTCCATGTCACTATTCTCAAGACAATGGAGTCATATAACCATAGAATATTCTGAGCTGGAAGGGACCTATGAGGATCCTCAAGTCTAACTGGCTCCACACAGGACCACTCAGAAATCAGACCATATTTCTGAGTGCATTGTACAAATGTTTCTTGAACTCCAACAGGCATGGAACTGTGATCATTTCCCTGGGAAGTCTATTCCAGTGCTCATAAAGCTTCTCAACGATGATGTCACCCCTCAACTTTCTCTTCTCCAGGCTGAACAAACCAAGCAACTTCAGCTGCTCCTCATACTTCTTCCCCTCTAACCCCTTCAACATTTTTGTTGCTTTCCTTTGGACATTCTAGCAATTTTATGTCCTTCTTATAATGTGCTCAAAACTGCACACAATACTCAAGGTGAGGTTGCACCAGTGCAGAGTAGAGTGGCAAAATCATTTTCCTGGACTGGCTAACAACGCCATGCTTGATGCACCCCAGGATATGCCTGGCCCCTTTGACTGCCAGGGCACACTGGTGACTCATATTCAACTTGCCATTGACTGAAACACCCAGATTCCTTTCTATGGGTCTGTTTTCCAGCCTCTCATCCCCCAGTCTGTATATTAGAAAATGATGATTGAAATGAGCAATCAAATAAAGTGTGGTATAGTGAACAGAATATTTCATGTTAGAAATATCTGAAGCTAAGAATGAACACAACTGCAGCAAGATGAACACACCTCTGCAAACAGTATTAACGTTCCTACTCTGTCTAATATGATTGTCAACAATGTGGTAACACTCCAGAGGGGAAAAATAAAATTAAAATAAATAAAATAAAATAATATCCAATATATCTCCTATATAAATATATATATATATATATATTGACCCCCCCATATATACATGGGATTTTCTAAAATATAATCTTGGTGAAAGCCAGAAGACATTAGATTGTGTTTTGAAATCTAACAAATAATTCAAATTGCTATTCTTTAGACTTAAAATTGCAACATTTCCAAAACATATTTTCCCTTCTTCTTACTTTTGGTTTATTTTTAACATTGAAAATCAATCAATCAATCAATCGATAAATGGAGTGTTTTACTTTCTAGGCAACTTTCCATATGCAATTATATATTTTTTGTTGTTGAGATTAGCTTTTTATTAGTGGAGTGTACAGATTTTATTCTCATGAAGGAGAAAAGGTTAATAGGTTCCTATAAATACACTAATGTTTTGTTTGTTTTCTACACCCCATTTTCATCATGCGTATGATGGAGCAGGATAGGAAACCATGGGCTTCCTTCATTCAAGGCATACAAAAATGTTCTTTGAATCCAAACGATGTATTTCTAATTTGCAGTGAATATATATATTTTTTTTCATTTTAAAACAGTAATGGAAAAAAAGTACTAAATTTTAGAGGAAATATTTCTAAGGTGCACATACCGTGCTGTACAAAATGTTTCAGATGACAATATAAGACCACTGGCAAAAGAATTATTTTAATTCTGACTGGCCTACAGAATAATGATTAGGTTTTATAAAAATATCTCTTATCAATTGTAGATTCTAGCATGAAAAACAAACCTTAAGGCAAAATCTTGGAATTTCAACTGCAGACTTGATTCTGAAGGAAAACTCCCATTACCTCATGCTCTGGCAATATGTTTGCTTACAAAAAGGCAAGTAGTTCTCATTCTTGACGATTAATTCAGCTTTTTGATATATATAAATTAAACAAACCAGCTAAATTTCTGAAGGTGAATATCACTAAGATATTCACTCTTTGTTCATGAGTATCTAGAACTGATCCACTAGTGAACGGTACTCGTTGGGAAAAATTGGGGAAAAAATGTTAATGAAAGGATTCTGTGCAGAAATCATAAGCTAGAAGTCAAACTTAAGAAGGGTGGGAAGGAAGGAAGAGCATTGTTTGTAAGTCTATACGCCAGATACACCAGTCAGATACAGCACAGAAAGACAGTCCTGTATTCTCCTGTAGTATTGTTAGATTGGTAGCTATGCTTATGCTGTGTATGAATCCTTTAATGCAAACTAACATATCACAATTGCTTTGTTAGTGGTGGTGATTTTTCTTTGTTTTTGTTTGTTTGTTTGTTTGTTTATTGTTTTTGATGCGTTTTGTTTGTTTGTTTACTCCATCTTGCAAGAAAAACAAGCAAACATGAAATCATAAAAATAACATATACTTGTGTAGGATACTGAGAAGGTAAATATTTCTGTGTTTATTATATAATAAAAGCACATCAGTAAGGTCTGAACTATAGGACTTGTGATGCATTTACAAATTATTTAGAACTATAGGCATCTTTTTAGTATAAATCACCTTTCTGTGTCCTTTCCGTGCTGCTTGCAGTTATAGGTCTGTAACTTTTAACATGAAAGTTTAGTGTGTTTAATGATTCTTACCAGTGCACAGATTAGCAGCAGATTGCTATGTCCAGTAGTCACTCACATTATCAGAAGAATTCTTTATGGATAAATATTTGAAAATACATGGACTAGTTAATGTGGATGCCATTTGGTCTCCCTAATATAGGATTTTAATATTATTTAAACATCCCAAAAAATCCAGCTGTTGCATTTTGTCTACCATTTATCTCTAGTTATCTCTAGTGCCCTAAGATGTATAAAAATGGTACCAAGTAGTTACATTTAGGTGAACAATACCACATCTTAAATGATGCCATAAAAAAACATGCCTGAAGTGATAATTAAATAGAGAGATAATTAAGTAAAAACTATTACAGTTCAAGTGTATCTAAATTATTACTTCTTTCAGAAAGGATTATCATAAAAGGAATTACATTTTGCTGCCAAAATTTGTTATGCTATAATAAAGTTTTCCTTTGTCATCATGATGTCAAAATTAAGTGCATGTTTGTTTAGAATGAAGGTACATAATAGAATGGAATTATTGGCTAATAAATACAATCTTTCTTGTAGCGTTAATAGTGTTATAGGCCCAACAGAGAGGAAAAAGTCAAAAGGTAAAACTATAACTAAAATGCTTATAAATCATGAAATAGGTCATTTCTGACTTGGCTAACACTCCAGATGTCTTTTCTGGGTTTATTCATATGCCAAAGTGTGTTATATTTGGCATTCAAACTTGCTTTTGCTTAGTTTTCACATACATATCAGTAGACAATATAGAGCAGTAAATTATTTTACGTGTCATCTTGAAGTTACAAAGATTATGTATTTTGTACATATCTTTCAAAGGTAAATCTGAATGAAATGAAAGCCAATGAAATTTCCATATTCTATTTTAGCTCTTTACGTTCATGTCAGGAAATGCAGATTACTCTAATTACTCAGTTTAACACATTCATATATTACTGTCTAACAGCACTAATGGCAGAATGAATGTCAAGGAAGTTCTTTAAGATTTTAAGGCAAATAAGCATTTTTTTCATAGCAGGATCCTTTCTTTCAAAAATTATTCCTTAGAGTACACAAGTTTTCTGATATATTACTGTTTAGATGAACAACAAATTTGGATTTTGGCCTCAGATTTATTGGTTAGAAATGTCAAGAGAGGAGACAAGAATGTCCTGGTTTCAGTTATCTTGGAGGTCTCTTCCAACCTAGATGATTCTGTGATCCTGTGACTCTGTAAATTGTTTCCTCTGCCAGTAAGCAGAATCTGATTGAAATTAATCGTACTTTCTTACTTTGAAAATACATGACTCAAAATCATGTTTATGGTAAACTGTTTATTATGAAATGCAAACTGTTAATTGCCACAATTAGCAGTGTTTATTCAAGAGGTAGTTGTGAAGTCTCAAAAAAAATTTATTCTGGGAACAAGATCATTTGCAACAAGGTGTACACCACAACAAGCCACAGTTTGCCCAAGGGGAAAAAAAAATAAAAAAACATAAAAAAATAATAATAATAAAAAAAAAATAAAAATATGAAATAATAGTGTTCAGTGCACTTACACAAATCTTACAAGGAATTTAGGTAGTTATTAAGTGTGAAACACATTGCAATGCTTTCACTGTATTTACACCAGAAGTAGTGACATAAAAGCTATCCTGATTGGGTCTCCTATCTTATACATATTTCCCTCTTAGTTTAATAACTAGCTCTAAATATTACACAAATGCGCTATCTACAATACACTAAACTATCTCACTACAAATAAAAGCATCAAAATTTTTACCATTTTGCCATTTGTCTAATTAACCTACCATAATTGCTATGACAGTATTGTTTGTTATTTCCTGTATAATTGAGTGTAAATAACTGGTTGAAGGATTTTTCTTGTGGTCATTACTCCTTGGAAATGCATGCAAAACTGCAGTTATTGAATACTGTTAGCTGAAAATGATTTTTTAAATATATTTCTGAAGTGAGTTAATTAAGAAGCCTTTGCAGTTTGATTTTTCCATCCATATTATTTCCATCTCAAACATTATGGTAAGCTGATGATGGTGAGCAAGACAGCTGGAATAGAGGGAAGATGTTTTGGAGGAGAAACATCCACCATGGGATTAACTTCTTTATTGGTCCAAAACTGTTATTGCCAGGAGAATACAAATCATTCTTAAAATTCATATTCTCTAGATACAAAAATATCATAGAATCACAGAATCATAGAATCATAGAATGTCTTGGGTTGGGAGGGACCTTAAAAATCATTTAACTCCAGCCTCCCTGCCATGGGCAGGGACACCTTGCTCTAGACCAGGTTGCTCAAAGCCCCATCCAACCTGGCCTTAAATGTGATTTCCAGGGATAGGGCATTGACAGCTTCTCTGGGCAACCTGTTCCAGTGCCTCATCATCCTCAGAGTAAAGAACTTCTTCCAAATAGTTAATCTAAATCTACCCTCTTTTAATTTAAAGCCATTACTCCTTGTCCCGTCACTACACTCCCAGATAAAGAATCCCTCTCCTGTTTTCTTGTTTTAACCCTTCACTTACTGGAAGGTTGTTACAAGGTCTTCCTGGTGTTTTCTCTTCTCCGGGCTGAACAGGAGATAGTCCAAGAGATAGTCCTGTAACTGAGAGCTTCATTTCACAGAATAATCTTGTCTCCCATACATGAAAAGATTAAAAAACAAATAAACAAAAAAAAAAACAACAACAAAACTGTTGGTTTTTGACATATTGCACAGCTATTGTTCCACTCTACTCTGTGCTGGTGTGACCTCACACTGAGTATTTTTTGGGAGCCACAATATAAGGACATAAAATTGTTAGAGACTGTTGCAGGAAGAATGGCCGAAAACATGACAGACACTAGTGTGGTCAGATCATGCTCTCTTTATTACCCTAATAGCCTGACTTTTATAGCAAACTTAACAGGGGTGGATAGTGTCTCACACAAGATTATTGGTCAAAAGCATTCAGACAAACAACTGCAAGAAAACAACCCCACCTGCAAGACAACAACCCCCTTGCGATTAGCATTCACGTAGATCCCTTCCTTGAAGTCAGCTGTTGGCAACAATATTTTTAATTCCTCAATCGGGCGATATGGGAACATTGTCATGGGAACTCCTCATAGTTGTCCTGGTTGCTTGGTTTGCTCAGCTGAAGCAAGTCATGGCATCCTTGCTGTTTCACAAATTCCTCAACAATTCCCCTATTTCTTTTTGAGCAAACCAAGTCCGATGTAACAGTTTTGCAAGTAACCTTTTAACCACATTTATTACAGTACAACACGCAATGATGATTAACACCACAATAAACAGAATCCTTAATCCCTCTTTGATTAATTCCAGCAACCATCTAGGCATCGTCCCAAACAAATCAGTGAGCCATTGATCGAAAGGATTAATATCATATTGAATCTTTCCCATGTGCTCTTTCAGGAAAGTAATGGATTTGTGAATTGACTCACTATGATCAGAAAGGTTCAAACAGCATGTTCCCTCAAAGCCCTCACACCCATGCCCTTGAGCCAAAAGCAAGAAGTCAATAGCAGCTCGATCCTGTAAAAGCACATGTCGCAGACTATTTTGATCTGGTAACATCTCCTCAAGTATTTCTGTCGTGGCACTGGCTTGCTTCTCGGCCCAGCATGGCAGTTTTTCTAAATTATTAAGTGCAGCTGCAGCTGCCGCTCCTGGCACGAAAATTGACAATTCCGCTCTAGCCGCAACACCAAGCAACTCAACATTATCATTGCAATCTGGTGTGAGCAATGCCCATTTATGTCTGGTGATCTCATGCAACTGCAACAAGCTAGGAGCAAATATAGTAAGTTTATCTAAGTAACATGGACCTCCGATAGCATTTGCAGGGATACCTTGCCAGGCCCTATCCCCGCAAATCTGAAAAACATCAGGAGGTAAGGCCATAGCTGTACAATTGTTCCAAACGCTATAGTTGTTACCCCTTGTCTCCGTGCCATAAGCCCCTAAACCCTGCCTAGCAGTGCCATTGTAACCACAGGTGTTATTTGTATTTCTGTACCCGTATGGCCCTTTCCAAGTTCCTGTAGCAGGATCTTGGTAATTCATTCTTATTTGTGGTAACACATTTGGTGCTGCTATATTTATTGTTTGAAAATGAATACTCGCAGGAGGGTCTTCTCGGTCCCTAGTCAAACATAAGTGATTCAAGACAACCAGTGCCTTGGACAATCGTTCATCAATGTTCTTGATCTCTTTTAATCTCACTAATTGTGCCTTTAAAACCTGATGTGATCGTTCAACCATCACTTGGCCCGTGGAAGAATATGGAACACCTTTGATATGCTTTGCTCCCCACATTTTCATAATTTTTCTAACCCTTTTGCTGACATACACTGGACCATCGTCCATCTCAATCTGCTGTGGCACTCTCATAATGGCAACTCACACCATCAGATGTCTACACATAAGGTGTGCTTTTTCTCCCCCCTGCGCCGTTGCCCATATGAATCTTGAAAAAGTATCAATACACACACACGTATCTTTTAGTACCAAATTCCGGCACATGCATGTCGTGGTTTAACCCGGCTGGCAGCTAAACGCCATGCAGCCATTCGCTCACCCTCCCCCCTCCCTCTCTGGGACGGGGAAGAGAAATGGAAAGTAAAGCCCGTGAGTTGAGATAAAGACAGTTTAAAAAGACAGAAAAATAATAATAACAATAACAATAACAGTAATAATAATAATAATAATAATACTACAATGGTGATAATAGTACTACTACTAATAATGTGTACAAACAAGTGATGCACAATGCAATTGCTCACCACCTGCTGACCGATGCCCAGCCTAACCCCGAGCAGTCCGGCCCCCTCCCCCGACAATCCACCCCTATATATTGTTTAGCATGACGTCAGATGGTATGGAATACCCCTTTGGCTAGTTCGGGTCACCTGTCCTGGGTCTGTCCCCTCCCAGCTCTTGCTGCACCCCCAGCCTGCCCATTGGCAGGACAGAGCAGGAAGCTTAGATGTCCTTGGCTTACTATAAGCACTGCTCTGCAACAATTAAAACATCGGGGTGTTATCAGCACTCTTCTCATCCTAAGCCAAAACATAGCATTCTACCAGCTACTAGGAAGAAAATTAATTCTGTTCTAACTGAAACCAGGACATCTATCCACCCCTTATTCCATACCATTTATGTCATGCTCAGGTTACACTCTTTTCCATACATTCTAATTAGTCACCATTTTCATCTAGGGTATATAGTAGTCATGGTAGTGATAACATACAGTATTATATAGTAATTAACATGGTACAATTCAATTCATGGGCTATTCTCACCCAGTATTAAATCTCCTTGAGGTACACACCGGACCTCTCCGTTCTTTTGCATCACCCACCAAGTGTATTCAGGTACCTGAGCAAAAGCAATTCCACGATTAGGTTTGCCTTTTCCTGAGGCAGGAGTAGCCCAGACTGTTTTACCCAGCATATTTCTTACATGCACTACAGGAACTTTATCCCCATCTACAGTACATAACAAGTTTGATTGGGCAGGTCCAGCTCGGTTGGCAGATCCCCTAGTATTGACTAACCAGGTGGCCTTTGCCAAATGCGTATCCCAATTTTTGAATGTCCCAGCGCCCATTGCTTTCAATGTAGTCTTTAACAGTCCATTGTATCGTTCAACTTTCCCGGAGGCTGGTGCATGATAGGGGATGCGATACACCCACTCAATACCCAAGTGTCTATAAGGTTGTTTCGGAAATGAGTTCCATTGTCTGACTGTATTCTTTCTGGGGTGCCATGTCGCCATAGGACTTGCTTTTCAAGGCCCAGGATAGTGTTCCGGGCAGTGGCATGAGGCACAGGATATGTTTCCAGCCATCCGGTGGTTGCTTCCACCATTGTAAGTACTTGGCGCTTGCCATTGCGAGTTTGAGGGAGTGTGATGTAATCAATCTGCCAGGCCTCTCCATATTTATATTTCAGCCATCGTCCTCCATACCAAAGAGGCTTTGACCGTTTGGCTTGCTTGATTGCAGCACACGTTTCACAGTCATGAATAACCTGTGCTATAGCGTCCATGGTCAGGTCCACCCCTCGATCACGAGCCCATCTGTATGTTGCATCTCTACCTTGATGGCGTCATGGGCCCATCGGGCTATAAATAATTCACCTTTATGCTGCCAATCCAGGTCCACCTGAGCTACTTCAATCTTAGCAGCCTGATCCACCTGCTGGTTGTTTTGATGTTCTTCAGTAGCCCGATTCTTGGGCACATGAGCATCTACGTGGCGTACTTTCACAGCCAGGTTCTCTACCCGAGCAGCAATGTCTTGCCACAATGCAGCAGCCCAGATGGGTTTGCCCCTGCGCTGCCAGTTGTTTTGCTTCCGTTGCTGTAACCATCCCCACAGGGCATTTGCTACCATCCATGAATCGGTGTAGAGATAGAGAACTGGCCACTTTTCTCGTTCAGCAATGTCTAAAGCCAGCTGAATGGCCTTCACTTCTGCAAACTGACTCGATTCACCTTCTCCCTCAGCAGCTTCTGCAACTCGTCGTGTAGGACTCCATACAGCAGCCTTCCATCTCCGATGCTTCCCCACAATACGACAGGACCCATCAGTGAACAGGGCATATTTCTTCTCATTCTCTGGTAACTGGTTGTACAGTGGGGCTTCTTCAGCACGACCCACCTCCTCCTCTGATGATATCCCAAAGTATTTGCCTTCTGGCCAGTCCATAATCACTTCCAATATTCCTGGGCGACTGGGGTTTCCTATTCGAGCCCGCTGAGTAATCAGTGCAACCCACTTGCTCCATGTAGCATCAGTTGCATGATGCGTAGAAGAGACCCTTCCCTTGAACATCCAGCCTAGTACCGGCAATCGGGGTGCTAGGAGGAGCTGCGCTTCAGTACCGACAACCTCTGAAGCAGATCGAACTCCTTCATATGCTGCCAATATCTCCTTTTCAGTTGGAGTATAGCGGGCCTCAGATCCTCTGTATCCCCCACTCCAAAACCCCAGGGGCCGACCTCGAGTTTCCCCAGGTTCTTTCTGCCAGAGGCTCCAGGTGGGGCCGTTCTCCCCGGCTGCAGTGTAGAGCACATTCTTTACATCTGGTCCTGTTCGAACTGGCCCAAGGGCTACTGCATGGACTATTTCCTGCTTAATTTGTTCAAAGGCTTGTCGTTGCTCAGGGCCCCATTCAAACTCATTCTTCTTACGGGTTACTTGGTAGAGCGGGTTTACAATCAGACTGTAATTTGGGATGTGCATTCTCCAAAACCCCACAACACCTAGGAAAGTCTGTGTTTCTTTTTTGCTAGTTGGTGGAGACATAGCTGTTATTTTGTTGATCACATCCATTGGGATTTGACGACGCCCATCTTGCCATTTTATTCCTAAAAACTGGTTATCTCGTGCAGGTCCTTTGACTTTACTTTGTTTTATGGCAAAACTGGCCTTCAGAAGGATTTGGACTGTTTTCTTTCCTTTCTCGAATACTTCCTCTGCTGTGGTGACTTCGCTCTCAGTAAACGAATGTTACAAAGGTTCAATGAACAAAATGGAGTATAAGAGAAAAGGGGGGAATTGTTATAGAATAAGTGGTTTGTTCATTGTAAAAGGGATTGTAAGGGGAACTTCTGCCCTTCGGCCTTGATTCAGGGCAGAGACTGGGGGAAGGTTGCATACATGTTGTAACCTATTGTGATAAAACAATGGACCACGGTAGCTCCCTGATTAAGTTAGAGATTGCAATCTGCCTCTTGCTTAAGTCGCCAAGCAGGTTTTACAACGTCCTCAGGGCATGACCTGAGAGATGGACTTAATACCATATAAGGAGAAAAGGGAGACCAATTCGTGGAGGAAGACTACGGCCTTCATCTTCACGACCCCCTAGCAACAGCGTGCGCAGCCGCAGAATATACCAGGATGTGGCAACGTAGCAGACAAACAACTGGAACTGCTAGACTATAAGAAGAAGGGACTGAGGGGGGTTAGTTGCGTGCTGTTGCGGAGCGGAGACTCCCCAGCCGCCCAGCGCTGTTTTGCTTGTGTCTGCTTACTTGATTAATAAAATAATTTCAATAGACCAGTAAATTGTGTGGTCTAATTTATAACACCCTCCAAGTGAAAGCAAATTGTGGCCTGCACTCTGCTGCTAGAGGGATGGAGAAAAATGCATTAGCGATATCAATTGTGGCGTACCACTTGGCTGCCTTCGATTCAAGTTCATACTGGAGTTCCAGCATGTCCGGCACTGCAGCACTCAGTGGTGGCGTGACTTCGTTCAGGCCACGATAGTCCACTGTTAGTCTCCACTCACCATTAGACTTTGGCACTGGCCATATGGGACTATTGAAAGGTGAATGAGTCTTGCTGATCACTCCTTGGCTCTCCAATTGACAAATTAGTTTATGGATGGGAATCAGGGAGTCTCGGTTAGTGCGATATTGCCGCCGGTGCACAGTTGTGGTAGCGATTGGCACTTGCTGTTCTTCGACCCTCAGCAACCCCACAACAGAGGGGTCCTCTGAGAGACCAGGCAAGGTAGATAATTGTTTAATGCCCTCTGTCTCTAAGGCAGCTATACCAAAAGCCCACCGGAACCCTTTTGGATCCTTGCAATATCCTCTTCTAAGATAGTCTATGCCAAGGATACATGGAGCATCCGGGCCAGTCACAATGCGGTGCTTTTCCCACTCATTCCCAGTCAGACTCACTTCAGCCTCCAATACAGTCAACTGCTGAGATCCCCCTGTCACTCCACAAATACAGATGGGCTCTGGTCCTTTATAGCTCGATGGCATTATAGTGCATTGTGCACCGGTGTCTACTAAAGCCTTATACTTCTGTGCGTCTGACGTGCCAGGCCATCGAATCCACACAGTCCAATAAACTCGATTATCCCTTTCCTCCCCCTGGCTGGAGGCAGGGCCCCCCTAATCCTGGTCAGAATCTTCTTCGTTTCTGTGTTTGAAGGACTGTCTGCTGGAAGTTGGAGCAGCAAACTTTTCAGAGAATCCCTTTTTCTTGATTGTTTTCTTTTGCAACTCACGTACCCGTGCCTCTAGGGTCGTGGTAGATTTTCCATCCCATTTTCTCATGTCCTCTCCATGGTCTCGTAAGTAAAACCACAGGGTGGCACGGGGTGAGTACCCACCATATCGTCTTCCTTGTGTGGATGAACGCCTACCCCTGATAGCTGAGACACTGCTTTGTACAGGTGCGGAGGAGAATAATCTCTCTTCAAGTTGGTGAACCTTTTCAGAAAGTTTCTCCACAGTGTTCTCTTTCGGTCGGTGGACACTGTTTGGTTCAGGTGGAGAGGAAGATAGATTCTCTTTAAGTTGGTGGAACTCTTCAGAAAGTTTCTCCACAGCTGAGACGCAGGCCTGTAAGGAAGAGGAGAGACTTTCTTCGTACTGCCGGAGTTGTTTAGCCACTTCATCCACTGTGGGTTCCTCATCCTCTTTCCAGGCCATTATTGCCAATGAGCTGGGTCGTGTACACCTGACTTCATCTGGATCTTTGGATGTTGGTCTGAGGTCTGAGGTCTGGATCCTCATAAATCACTTCCCATACGGCTAATTCCCTCAGGTACTGGATTCCCTTCTCCATACTGGTCCACTTGCCTGGTAGACATAAAAGTTCTTCCTTGAAGGGATACCTTTCCCTCACAGCTGAGAGGAGACGCCTCCAGAGGCTGTGAGATTGTGCTCCATCTGCAATTGCTTTGTCAATGCCTGCATCTCTAGCAAGGGATCCCAGCCTCCTGGCTTCCCTGCCCTCTAATTCCACACAATTGGCTCCAGTGTCTCAGCACCGGAGCAGCCAGGTGACAAGCTGCTCACCTATACAATGACCAAAATCTTTTCGCACATCTCGTAGGTCACACTCGTATAGGTTTCGGGTAGTTACTGGTGATTTTTCGGCATCCTCATCTTCCTCCTCCTGAATCCCTGATTGCCCAGCAGTTTCGTCTTCTCTATACCTAGATTTGGCAGAAGACTCTCTGCGTTCTAAATGACCTGAATCTCTATACCATTTTTTCACCTTCTCTACAGGGGCAACTTGCACTGCTACTGCTCGTTTCTCTGACCTTGTTATAGGGTCTGCCACAGAGGTTGGAATACCCTCCGCAGGGTCAACTTGCACTGCTACAGCTCGTTTCTCTGACCCCGTTACAGGGTCTGTCACAGGGGTTGGAATACCCTCTGCAGGGTCAACTTGCACTGCTACAGCTCGTTTCTCTGACCCAGCCACAGGAGCTGGAGCAGCTGCAGGAGCTGGAGCAGCTGCAGGAACTGGAGCTGGAGCAGCTGCAGGAACTGGAGCTGGAGCGGCTGCAGGAGCTGGAACTGGAGCGGCTACAGAGTCCACCGTAAGGGTCGCAGTGGTCGTTGGATCTGTCACAGGACTTGGAGTGGCCGCAGGGTCTGTCACTAAGTTGATAGTAGTATCAATTGCAGCTCGATAGGCGTGAGCCAGGCCCCAGCACGTTACAGTGATTTGTGTTACTTTGGAACTGCCGGAATCGTGACACCTTTTTTTTAAGCATTCTGCCAGTTTTTGAGGATTTTGCAGTTGTTCAGGGGTGAATTTCCAAAACACTGGGGGTGCCAACTGCTCTAGATGCCTGCCCATATCCTCCCATACTCCCTGCCACCCACAACTATACTGCCTCCGGGCAGATCTCCGGATGAGCTTCCTAAGTAGTTGTTTAACTTTAAGCAGAATCTGAAGTGCATTCAGGAGGCAGAACAACAAGACCATGCTGGTCTGAGTATCCCAAGAATATTCAATATCTTGGAGAGCTATTGTAACAAGCGCGGAGGATAAGAGGGTGGTGAAGGAGAAAGGGAGAGTGATCGAGTAAGAAAAAATATCTTCCCCTTTCCCCTCCACAGATTGACTCCCTGATGAAAAAAGGCAACAAGTATAATTGCTAATAGTTTCCAAGATACAGTTTCCAAAGTACAGAGTCGACGATGTTACTGAGTACAAATACCAAGTTAGAGTCATGACCAGATATCTCATCGTCTCATAAGCCACTGATACAACACTCAGTACCATAATGATCTGAAACCAGGGCCCGGAGAGGATAAACAACACGACAGAGAGCACATACGGAAAATAATGTGCTATAATACTCAATTTGGAAAACAGGCACAGCAGAGTTGAGATTAAAGCAATCAGCATTATGACAAGTGATTATTAAGCAGGTCTAATACTTATACCAATTTTAGTTTAACACACTCTGGTCAGATCTGCCGTTATCTCAACCTTTCGGGCCCCACGTTGGGCACCAAAAAGACTGTCGTGGTTTAACCCGGCCGGCAGCTAAACACCACGCAGCCGTTCGCTCACCCTCCCCCCTCCCTCTCTGGGACAGGGGAGAGAAATGGAAAGTGAAGCCTGTGAGTTGAGATAAAGACAGTTTAATAAGACAGGAAAATAACAATAACAATAACAATAACAATAACAATAACAATAACAATAACAATAACAATAACAATAACAATACAATGATGATAATGCCACCCCTATATATTGTTCAGCATGACGTCAGATGGGATGGAATACCCCTTTGGCTAGTTTGGGTCACCTGTCCTGGGTCTGTCCCCTCCCAGCTCTTGCTGCACCCCCAGCCTGCCCGTTGGCAGGACAGAGCAAGAAGCTGAGACGTCCTTGGCTTAGTATAAGCACTGCTCTGCAGCAATTAAAACATTAGGGTGTTATCAGCACAGTTCTCATCCTAAACCAAAACATAGCATTCTACCAGTTACTAGGAAGAAAATTAACTCTGTTCTAACTGAAACCAGGACACAGAGTGTGGCTGGAGGCCTGTGAGTAGTGGTGTTCCCCAGGGGTCGGTGCTGGGTCCTGTGTTGTTCAACATCTTCATCGATGACCTTGATGAGGGAATAGTGTCCACCCTCAGCAAGTATGCTGATGATACAAAGCTGGGAGGAGTGGCTGACATGCCAGAAGGCTGTGCTGCCATTCAGCGAGACCTGGACTGTCTGGAAAGATGGGCAGGAAGAAACCAAATGAGGTTTAATAAGAGCAAGTGTAGAGTCCTCCACCTGGAAAGGAACAACCATATGTTTCAGTACAGGCTGGGGGATAACCTGCTGGAGAGGAGCTCTGCGGATAAAGACCTGGGGGTCCTGGTGGACGACAGGTTGACCATGAGCCAGCAGTGTGCCCTGGTGGCCAAGAGGGCCAATGGGATCCTGGTGTGCATTAAAAGGAGTGTGGCCAGCAGGTCAAGGGAGGTGATCCTCCCCCTCTACTCTGCCCTGGTCAGGAATCACCTGGAGTAGTGTCCAGTTCTGGGCTCCCCTGTACAAAAAAGACAAGGATCTTCTGGAGAGAGTCCAGTGGAGGGCCACAGAGATGATACGGGGCCTGGAGCATCTTCCCTATGAGGAAAGGCTGAGAGACCTGGGTCTGTTCAGCCTGGAGAAAAGAAGACTGAGAGGGGATCTCATCAATGTGTATAAATACCTGAGGTGTGGGAGACAGAGGGATTTGGCCAACCTCTTTTCAGTGTTTTGTGGGGACAGGACAAGGGTTAATGGTCACTAGATAGAGCACAGGAAGTTCCGCACCAACATGCAAATTTCTTCACGGTGAGGGTGACGGAGCACTGGAACAGGCTGCCCAGGAAGGTTGTGGAGTCTCCTTCTCTGGAGATATTTAAGGCCCGTCTGGACGCCTACCTGGGCAGCCTGCTCTAAGGAACATACTTTGGCAGGGGGGTTGGACCCGATGATCTTTCGAGGTCCCTTCCAACCCCTTCAGTTCTGTGATTCTGTGATTTTGTATTACATAAGTGGAATATCTTCATTCTTCAGTCAATGGATTTGTCTTATTTATCTTGCTTATCTCATTTCTCTTTTGCACACTGTTACATTTGTATTGACCTGTGCTCGGAAGACTGCTCAGCTTACAGCTATAGTCACAGTGTAACAAACACATGTATTTAATTCATCTAGAAGTTGTTTGTGTCAACAGAGTGGGACCTTGGGTTACAGTATAATTAAAATTGAAAAAAAATAAAAGAACACTTTTTTTTTTTTTCCACTCTGAAAAGAAAGAAAAAATAAGAGAGGCTAAGGATGACCTTTCTAATAAAACAGGAATCTGCACTGATCCCTTTTGGTTCTCACTCCTGCAGGTAAGTAAAAAAGAACATGCATTAGCGTATAACCCACATAAAGGGCACTACTTTTGACCACTTTCTGTTTGGCCTCCCTGCTTTACAGTACTAAAACTTTTATATTTTTATATTTTAAATTCAGAGGTGGAGGATGGGAGAATTCAATTATCTTATGTCTATTTACATATCTTCTAATCTTGCAAATGAGTACAGAGACACCATAGACAAATCACAGAAAATCTTCAAAACAGATATATTATTTTTTCTTAGTCTTTTTTTTTTCTTTCTATCCAAGATTTTAAGTCAACTACAGTGTCAGCGCTAATTTCCAGCTTCACATGTGTGGGAAGTTTAGATGGAATTAGATTATCTTCTTCGCATGGGCTGTTGCTTTAACTTAGTTGACTTTAATTTACAACTAAAAACTATCAAAATTTCTGAAAACATGTAGTAAGAAAATTTGAAAGATTGTTTAGGAGTATATCTCCTAATCAATAGCTGGGCATTTTCCTATTTACCCTTTCTTTTTTCTTAATTGGACAATTTGAGGTACGAACAGATGTATCTAATAGTTGTTTCTGTCAACAAGGCTTTTCAGGACTTTTACTTGGAAACAGAATATAGGAAGTTAAACAATTTCTTTTGAAGTACATCATTCACACAGAATCTACAACTTTTTTTTTTTTTTTTTTTTTTTTAATAGTTTCAATGGGAAGACTCAACACTGACCTGGAAGTTACAGTGATGCATTGTCCAGCTGAAATCTAGGAAGTGTGGTGCAGTGGACTGATATCACAGGGATGAACTTGTGATGTGTTACAGCACTCAGAAGAATTATGATCTTTTCACCTACATTTAGTACTAGATGAAAAAGTCATAATGCCTGACAAGTGTCCATAATGTCCATAAGTTATTGTCCAAAGTTTACCTGTTCTTCCTTTCCAGCATTTGCAGGACGGTTGTTCTCCCTACAGCTGCAAGCAGTTTTATGTATACCTTTGCCATAAAATGTCAGGAGATACATGAACTGTTCAACTGAAGGCCAACAGCATCCTGGCTTGTATAAGAAGCAGTGTGGCCAGCAGGTCTAGGGAAGTGATCGTCCCCCTGTACTCAGCTCTGGTGAGGCCGCACCTCGAGTACTGTGTTCAGTTTTGGGCCCCTCGCTACAAGAAGGACATGGAGGTGCTCAAGCGAGTCCAGAGAAGGGCAACGAAGCTGGTGAGGGGTCTGGAGAACAAGTCCTACGAGGAGCGGCTGAGGGAGCTGGGTTTGTTCAGCCTGGAGAAAAGGAGGCTCAGGGGTGACCTTATCGCTCTTTATAATTACATTAAAGGAGTAGTGAAGTGGGGATTGGTCTATTCTCCGATGTGCCTGGTAACAGGACAAGGGGGAACGGGCTGAAGTTGCACCAGGGGTGTTTTAGGTTGGATATTAGGAAGAACTTTACTGAGAGGGTTGTTAGGCATTGGAATGGGCTGCCCAGGGAAGTGGTGGAGTCACCATCCCTGGGGGTCTTTAAAAGACGTTTAGATGCAGAGCTTAGCGATATGGTTTAGTGGAGGACTTGTTAGTGTTAGGTCAGAGGTTGGACTCAATGATCTTGAGGTCTCTTCCAACCTAGACAATTCTGTGATTCTGTGATCCTGTGATTCTGTATAGCACCCTTTGTTCAGTAATGAGCAAGTGGTGGCTTTCTTTTGTCAAGTACACTGAGATCATCTGATAAATATCTCTACATAAGAACAATTCTCACCTGATTTATGAAGAAAATTAATTACCTACTTGGAAATATTAATGAGCTTTCAAGAAAGCAGAAATATGAATCTGAACTCAGAATATTTTTATTCGCATATGATGTCACCAGTTTTACACTCAGTTTCTGGAAAAGTTAGTTGCAATACTATTCCGTAACATTTCATATCCTCAAGTCCCGCATAATTTTATGAAGCTGGGTGAATATTATGATCCATGTTTTTCAGAAAGCTAAATTTAATTATTCAAAGCCTATACATTTCATTTATTTGTTTTGAAAAAAAAAAAAAGTTACCAAAATATTCAAAACTAATGAGAGCCAGTATAGAATATTTTTTTTTCCTTTTTTGAGCCACTTGCCACTTTACTCAAATACAGTAGATGGAAAGTGATTCTGATATAGAAGACAAGATGTAAAAAGGCAACATTATGCACAAGGCAAAGCAAAAATAAATCTGACCAATAGTCTGAAAGAAGTCTCTACTATTAATTTAAATGAAATTCTACAGCAAACAGTACTCTTGGACTTTTATTTGCCTTTTTTTTTTTTTTTTTTTTAATGATCACTCTAGACTATGACCAATGTCACAGGGTTTTCCAGGGGTTTCCTTTTAAATGTGAATGATTCTATCCCTCATTTGTTCTCCTGCCACCTTAAGTGCACTGCTTTAGTATAAAGGACATTTTAAAGAAAGTGGATTATTCTATGCCAACATTAACCAGAAACCCTGTAAAGTGGCTGAATCATAACTCCGTTAAGGACACCTCATCACATTCTCTGTTCTGCACTTCGAATACATGTTGTTATTTTCAGGCAGTACATATAGACGTTCAAATTTGCATTTCTTTGTCTGACACAGACATCAAAAGCTGTGAATTTATAGCAACATCCTCCCTCTAAGAATCATGCAAATTCACTTGCAACCCTGGCTATCTGCTATGTGGCTGAACCTACTACTATTCAGCTTCAACTCTACAGGTACCTGAACTACCTACCACTCTCTCAGGTCTGTCAATTTTATGCTGCATAGTTCTGATTTCAAAGTAAGCATTATAGCAACTAAATGTATATGTATTTACCAATGAGGGATTGTCGTGGTTCCACTCAAGTGGGCAGCCAAGCTCCACCACAGCCGCTCTCTCACTCCCCCTCCTCAAAGAGGAACCGGGAGAAAATACAATGAAAAGGGCTCAAAGGCTGAGATAAGGACGAGAAAATCACGTAATAATTATTGTAACGGGCAAAACAGACTCGGCATAGGGAGATAGTAAGATTTATTGCTCATTACTAACAAGCTAGAGAAGTGAGAAACAAAGGAAAGAAACCAAAAGCACCTTCCCCCCCCATCCACCCTCTTCCACCTCCTCCCCCCGAGCGGCTCAGGGGAACGGGGGAATGGGGGTTATGGTCAGTCTACAGCGCTTCTTCTCTGCCACTCCTTCTCGGTCACTCTCGTCCCCTGTGCTGTGGGGTCCCTCCCACGGGACACAGTCCTTGATGAACTGATCCGGCGTGGGCTTCCCACAGGCAGCAGCTCTTCCGGAGCTGCTCCAGATATGGGTACGTACCACGGAGTCCATCCCTCAGGAGAAAACTGCTCCAACCTGGCTTCCCTATGGGCAGCAGCTCCTGCCAGGTCACCTGCTCCTGCATGGTCTCCTCTCCACGGGCTACAGGTCCGGCCTGGAATCTGCTCCGGCAGGGGTCTTCCACAGGCGGCAGCCTCCGTCGGTGCAGGGCCACCTGCTCCACCGTGGTCTCCTCCACGGGCTGCAGCGTGGAATCCTGCTCCACCATGGTACTCCATGGGCTGCAGGGGGACATCCTGCTTCACCATGGTCCTCACCACAGGCCGCAGGGGACTTCTGCTCCGGCGCCTGGAGCACCTCTCCCCCTCCTTCTTCACTGACCTTGGCGCCTGCAAGGCTGTTCCTCACTCCTCTCACTCTCCCAGCTGCTGTGTGTCACAGCATTTTTTTTCCCTGTCTTAAATATGCTCTCACAGAGACGCAAAATAACATCGCTTATTGGCTCGGCTCTGGTCAGCAGTGGGGGCCTTACCAAACATGGGGCAGCTTCTAGATCCTTCTTACAGAAACCACCCCTATGGCCCCCTGCTACCAAAACCTTGCCACGTAAACCCACTACAGGGATTCAAAATTATTAATGGCAAACTTGATGATCATGGCTATGCATTATTAATCATTATCATCACATATATAAAACTGTCCTTTATACTGTCATCCTAAACCAGCCATGTGTATGCAGTACTGCGGACCTGATGCTGTGTAGTCAGGGCTGATGGCTGTGTCTTTGCTGACCTCAGTTACTGAGGCTGGGATGATCAAGCATGAGAGCTCTTCAACAAGAAAAGTCTGAGAAGTCATAGTCTCGTCCTTTTCCTTCTGTTTTCACTTGTCTTAGTTGATATTCCTATACTGCTTGCTCCCCCTCCAGAATGAGAGATCTGATTTACTTCTGATCTACTTTCCTTGCTTTTGCATTTAGCAATAACCCTTCTTGTTTGTTCACCATGATGTCCTGCGTATTTGTAGCTCCTTGTATTTATCTTACTTTGCTTTTTCTTCTTATAAAGTTTGTTACTTGGGCTGCTTCTTAACACTGCTTAATTGCAACTATACAAGAGTGTGCTTACCACTTTGGTGGTACACATCGCTCATAAATAAAAGGTTTATACATGCTGCCTAGCAATACTACCAGAGTGTTAAAAAATACTTACAAACTATTGGTTGCATTACTTTAGCACACTTACACTTGGGTTTAAAGCAATTTACTATTGATTATATTGACAATATTGATAAATGTACTTACAGTTTATAAGTTTTATGGGCCATTGTTTTGATGGCAACGTGTAATGGAACAAAATTTTGTTTATGGTTGACAAAAGAAATTATGTTTATGAGTGCCACCTCTATTTCTCCATTTCATTAGACCTAAATTTCTCTCTGTTGTTGAACAATACATGTACTGTGTTGGTAAAGATTGTCCAGCTACAGTCCAGATCATTTTTACTATCTTTCTCTTGCAATTTTTTTCTTATCTCCCTATGTTTCTCTGGACCATAGCAGACATGCTGAAAGACAGTCTGGCAGGTGTGATTTCCTCCCCCACCCCCTCAATTCTCTTTTGCTCAGATAATCCCACTTGTTGACCGTTTTGTCTCTGAAGAACCACTTGGCACTGTTACAGAGATTTTAAAAGCATTCAGTTATTCCTCCAGAGTACCTTAAAAGGTTGCTACTGTTGGCTGTGGAAAAGAATTTGGAATGAAAATAGGTTCTTAATGAATTCCATTCAGCTAAGCCTGAATTCTCATGGTCAGCATCAGCAATGAGTTTTTATTGCAGTGAGTATTTGATTCCCAAGCAATCATCTCTTACCTACCACAGGAGAAACATATCCCCCTAGACCACTGTTTTCTTTTGTCATCTTGCATCATTCTTTTATTCATTTTTTCTCTGCATTTGTGACTGATGAGACAGGCACTGCAAAGTGTTCCCTCTCAGCTCCATGTGTCTTTGCCAACTAGTTTTTGATGTTTTTAATAGAAGCTACTATATAAAACTGAACTTCATATTCATTTAGGACTAACTGCTGCAGTGTGTGGTGCTGCATTTTGAAAAATGGAATTGCTATGCTTCATATGGTTACAAACAACAGACTGTACTGGCAGTCACAGTGCATATATCTGGTAAATTCAGTGTAGTCCATCACTATAAGAGGTCTGTTCCTCCTATTGTTTTGAGTGAATGCAGTGTAGCAAGTATCTCAAAGAAAGCTATGCCAGTGAAACCAGAGCTGACACCTGTTACTTTCATTTGGATAAATTATGTAAGTCTCTTGTTGCGTCATCTGCTGTGGCTGACTGTCATTTTTAATGTCAAACATCATTTCTATTGACAGTCACACAAATCTTTTGCCACTTTGTTCTGTAGGACCCATACAATGACTTGACCCATAAAGCTTATGCTGACAATGAGATATAAATCATAACTATGAGGAAGATAAAGTAAAATGTATTAAGAAGGTTCTATGTGGGACTTAATATGTTAGAATTATGAAAAGAGTTGGGAGTTCAAGTCTCTCTTCTTGCTTTAATTTACCTTTGCAACATTAGGTAAACCAGAATTTGTTGGTAGAGGATAGAGGAGTCCATTAAGGTAGTTAAAACAAATCTTCTGTAGTCTTGAAAAAGCACAGTTAAAATCCAAATACAGAAAGGAGAGAAAAGAGAATTGAGATTGTTATTTCATAGGGGAGGAGATGACAAAATGTAAAGGAAATAATGGATTGCTGCAAAGTAAACCAAATAAAATATTGCTTTTTACGTTCAGATGCAGAGAAGTACAGGACCAATATCATGCAGAAAGAAATAACCAGATTAGTGTCCAGATGAACCTGTACAGAAAGTGCTCCTATAACAAGGCTGGTTACAGACTTAAGTTGAAGTTTAAGCATTCTCAAGGATACAGCATGGCTTCAAACATGGAGATAAACTAAGCAACAGCAATTATATGACCTCAGTCTATTTTATTGTTTGCTCATTAGCTTCTCCTTTCCTGCAGCTCCTATTCTTTCTTTCTGTCAGTAAATAATACAATATCAGTAAATTGGGAAATACAGTAGAAAACAACTCCCTATTCAGGGATTCAAAGACAATCGTGAAGAATATGATTTGGCATGAAGTTCATTCTTGTTCTGAAATCTGAAGTGGCTCTGGCTTCACTGACAGTGTCAGCATAATCAATAAACAACATTTTATAGTGACACAAAACCTTTTGCACAAAAACAAGAATTATGAGCATGCCACAATTATTCTTTATGTCAGCTGTCTGCTCAGATAGCCATACATTAGCCAGGAAAGGAATATTCTCTGCAAGAAACACACTACAAACTTTAAAAAATTAAATATAGATATTCTGCTTTTCTCCTTCTCTCCCTCTCTAACCCAGAAGGGTGGAGATGGATTTAATCCAAACTAAATTATTATGGAAACAGTGCCACACAAAAAAAAAACAACAACATATGGTGATATTTGCAGGCAATGGCTGTGACATTTTCAACTTGTTAAAAAGCAGTGAAACAAGGGAAGATACTGCCAAACTGGGAGAAAATGAGACTTTGAAGTACTGAACTTCTAAAGCCTAATATACCATCTCTATATTTTTCTGTGACAATATGCTAGAAATATAAAGCAGTGTCCTTTGGGCACTCCCAAACAAGATGTGTGTTACCAGAGATTTACTGAGCTGAAGATCAAGAAGAAGCTATAGCTGTGGTGGTTTTACCGTGCTGGGCAGTGTCGTGGTTCCGCTCGAGTGGGCAGCCAAGCTCCACCACAGCCGCTCTCTCACTCCCCCTCCTCAAAGAGGAACCGGGAGAAAATACAATGAAAAGGGCTCAAAGGCTGAGATAAGGACGAGAAAATCACGCAATAATTATTGTAACGGGCAAAACAGACTCGGCATAGGGAGATAGTAAGATTTATTGCTCATTACTAACAAGCTAGAGAAGTGAGAAACAAAGGAAAGAAACCAAAAGCACCTTCCCCCCCCATCCACCCTCTTCCACCTCCTCCCCCCGAGCGGCTCAGGGGAACGGGGGAATGGGGGTTATGGTCAGTCTACAGCACTTCTTCTCTGCCGCTCCTTCTCGGTCACTCTTGTCCCCTGTGCTGTGGGGTCCCTCCCACGGGATGCAGTCCTTGATGAACTGATCCAGCGTGGGCTTCCCACAGGCAGCAGCTCTTCCAGAGCTGCTCCAGATATGGGTCCATACCACGGGGTCCATCCCTCAGGAGAAAACTGCTCCAACCTGGGTCCCCTATGGGCAGCAGCTCCTGCCAGGTCACCTGCTCCTGCATGGTCTCCTCTCCACGGGCTACAGGTCCGGCCCGGAATCTGCTCCGGCAGGGGTCTTCCACAGGCGGCAGCCTCCGTCGGTGCAGGGCCACCTGCTCCACTGTGGTCTCCTCCATGGGCTGCAGCGTGGAATCCTGCTCCACCGTGGTACTCCATGGGCTGCAGGGGGACATCCTGCTTCACCATGGTCCTCACCACAGGCCGCAGGGGACTTCTGCTCCGGCGCCTGGAGCACCTCTCCCCCTCCTTCTTCACTGACCTTGGCGCCTGCAAGGCTGTTCCTCACTCCTCTCACTCTCCCAGCTGCTGTGTGTCACAGCATTTTTTTTTCCCGTCTTAAATATGCTCTCACAGAGACGCAAAATAACATCGCTTATTGGCTCGGCTCTGGTCAGCAGTGGGGGCCTTACCAAACATGGGGCAGCTTCTAGATCTTTCTCACAGAAACCACCCCTATGGCCCCCTGCTACCAAAACCTTGCCACGTAAACCCACTACAGGCAGCTAAACCCCACAACCGCTCTCTCACTCCACCTCTTTTTAGATGAGGAGGGGGAGAAGTAAAGCAAAGAACAACTCACGGGTTGAGATAAGGATAATTTAATTAAAGGGAAATAATAATAATAATTAAAGAAAGATTATTATGAACTAAACAATTTAACTAAAGGGAAATAAAAAGGGAAAGGGAAAGGGAGGGGGGAAAGGGGAAAATAAAAAAAAAGGGAGGAAAACAAAAAAATAAAACAAATGAAGGCTATATGGAAGTGCAGAGGAAAGAAATTACTCTCTACTTCCCACAAATGAGCGATGATTGACCACGTCCTTGAAGCAGGGCCTCAATGCATGTAGCCGGTGTTCGAGAGGAGGACCGACGTCTTCTCAACGAGAGCCCACCCCTCCCCTCTTCTTCCTGTTTCCACCTTTTATTGCTGAGTGTGACACCACATGGTATGGAATATCCCTTTGATTGGTTTAGGTCAGCTGCCCTGGTGATGTTTCTCTTCTCACTTTTTGCCCACCCCCTAGGAGGGTTAGAGAGGCCCGATGCTGTGCCAGCACTGCTCAGCAGTAGACACAACACTGGTGTGATAACACTGCTGTTCCAACTACAAGTGCAGGGTACAGCACTGTATGGGCTACTGCAGGGAAAGTTAACATTCCAGCCAGACCCAGTACAATAGCTCATCCAATCACCCTGCATTTCACACACTTTCAGTTTCCACCAGTTACCCCTGCATTGATTCCATCATGTTTTTGACCAAACTGTACTTTCTGTGAGGGTGCCAGATTCATCTGAAGTTACTAGGAACAGAAAATTTAACCTGTCCTTTGATAGCTTGTTTCTAGGGTTAATCACCTTTTCTTAAAAAGCTCTTCTTTGGTTCTAATTTGAACATGTTCAATGTTGCTTTTAAACCAGTTGCTTTTAAACTCTCAGCTTGATCAAAGGGCCGTTGCAAGCCCTAAATTTTCTTCTTATGAGAATAGTTATTCCTTATTATCGCATTGCTTAGAAGTTTCATTTTAATATTCTTAACATATAAATGTATCTTAATATCTTCAGTCCTTGAATTACTTCTGTGGAATTTGGCATCCCTCCAATTCATAAGTTTCCAGTAACATCCAAGTACCTGAGTATCTGAATAATATCTCATTAGAGAGTATATGTTAATATTTAGAGGCAAGGTCTATTCCCTAACTCTAGTCAGCATTCCTTTGCTTTGTGGTCCTTTTTATCACAGCAGTACATTGAGATAACCTGTTGAACTGCATCTTAAGTAGACATTTGGACTGTTTTCAGTCACTTTTTTTCTATATATCATCACTATACAAATCTTTACGAATGTCAGATCTTTCTCATTTATAATTCTGAAAAATCTTTGTGCCATACTGTATTTTTCTTTGGCAGTTTTGTACCATCTTCTAAATCATTAATGAAAACAGTTCAGGTATGGTATCAACTTCTGTGGAAATACAGATCTGATCACTAGCAGTCATTACTGATTTCCCCTATGATAACCAACTGCCCTTCGTAAAGTGTAAAAAGCTTGCTTTACTGTTTGTCACTGCACTGGGAAATTATCTTCACATCTGTGAAGATTATAGTATTTTTATCCATATATCTGACAAGGAGCTTGACGTAGGAAAAAGCTTAAAGAAATACCTAAAAACGTATTTGTAACAGCATTGTGAAAAATACAGTCCTAAAAGCAAGAAAAGTAAAAATATTTCAATAGAATGGGAAAACAAAAACAAACAAACAAACAAACAAAAAAAAAAAAAAAACAAGAAACAACAAAAAACAGACTAAACAAACAATAGAGAAATTTCACATATTTTCTATGGATGTTTCTTTACAGTGTACTCATTATAGCTGGGAAACATTTTGTGAATTTCACTTTTCCATTTAGCTCTTTCAGGGATATTCCAAATCTAGTCTGAAGTTGATGCTACTTGTATTTTGCAGTATGAGCATATTTGCAGTCAAATGTAGAGTGTGCAAGGGTATATTGGAAGTCAAGTGCTCCTTTTCTCTTCCCACATTATCTTAATTGCAGTTTCCACTGTAAAACACATTCTTTTGATGAATATTCTTAATGTTATGTATTTTTTCAAACTTTCCTGGCAAATTTAGTAAATATTCCTCAATCATTCTCATTTTCCTCTTTCTTTAAATAATCTGGTGGAACTGGATATGGACTTTTGAAGGGCCAAATTTGCAACGTCTCTCCTTATCCCCCAGTCTTGTGTCAGATTCTCCAGTACCATAACCCTGGAGAATTTCTAAGCTGTCTAATGAAGATTTGCTCAACAGGACTGATGCGGTGGTATTGATACTGTAATAAATGACTGAGTCCCAAATAGGGTTACAATCAAAGTTTACAATTTATTAAACGAATAGAGGTAAGCAAACAACGCTGGGTGCGCCGGGAGTCTCTGCTCCACCAAGACACACACCAGTTACATCAGGCGGCTGTTTTTTATGCTCCTAGGCTAATACATATTCATCACCACTTTTGGAAAAGGCAGGGTTATTATAATTAGTTTCCTGGGACCCGAACCATCCCACGGACGCATGCATATCAGTCTCCGTGGTCCCTCTGGGGGTCGCTCATACTGAAGGCTCGTAGTCTTCCTCTCAGACTTTGTCCTTCGGTCGTTCTTCAGCTTCCCCCCCCCTCCTTATTTAGTAGTCTCTGGGCCAGATGTCAGAAAGTTGTGTCTCGTGCAATAGTCAGCAGTTATCTCAATATATAATATACAGAACATTGCTTTTACATACTAAACCTGAGTATGCCTATACAGTCAGAAAAGGTAACAAACAATCCTTTAAGTTCCATGACTTAACAGTCTCCATTTTCCATTCCTTTTGAACAATATGTCTCGCTCCAAGTTGTCAAGCAACTTGGTCTTCAGGCCTTATGTATCCCGTTCTTCCCATATTGAAGGAAAGCATATCCATCTCCTTTTCAAGGCCAATGAGGCCTGGGTCAAAAGGCACATTCAGGTCAACAGGGGCATAACAGCAAAAGCCTTCGATGGCTGTAGCAGCAGAGAGGCCCATGGCGTAGCAGTCAGATCAGTAAAGGAGCCACAGCTCCCTCACTGTCTGGCAAACCACATGTTTCTGACTGTGGTCCCACAGGGATCTTTAAGGCCTCAGAGACTGCTTGCCAGGTGCCGAGCAATCCCACTGCAACCTTGTCATTTTTAGTTGCAGAGTCCCATACCTTGACCTCAATTTGGTTCCATGTTTCAGGATCATAAACTGTCCGATCGTTAATAAGGAGAATAAGCTGTAAGGTTACCAGGACAGTCTTTGTTTCTAAGGATGTATGATTCCCCATAATGCGCAACTGCTTACCAGCGAGAGGCAGTTGTGTGCGCGGGTCCGCTTCTCTCAGCTCGAGCTTCGTTCCAGCTCTGGTGCACCCATTTCCAGCAACTTTCAGTATGAGCTTCTTTGAGCGGTTTGCTGAGTTTGGCCGAACCTATCTTCATGAGGCAATCAAAGTGCCTGTTCCCATCCTGGTCTCCATTCTGCCAGCCTGTTCATCTTCACTCCTTTTTCCTGCTTCTTTATTGATGACTTAAATTCATCGTGTTGCCTTTTTATCTTGAGGGCAGGGTCCCCTCTTATACCCTTCTCTCCACAGCAGTTCTTTTCAAAACAACTTTTCATTGGTCAAACAACTTTGAATGTAACAACAACAGCAAACACCCAGAAACATCCATGCCTTAATGGCTGGAGAACAAGAGACCAGCTGGAGAACAAGCAACCCAAGACTGCATGGAGTCTCCTGAATCACCCTCCTTTGTTCCCTCTAAACTCTTTTACATTCCTGATGGCCTCGTCGTTAAGAGTCTAATGTTATCTCAACCACGGGGCTTTCCAACCCCCATGGCCACATTCCCACATCTTCCCCTTCTTTATTAATATCAACCATTTTCTCGACACGAATTACCACTCCATATATAACACCATATAACGTTTCATATGGTGATAATCCGGTCTCACTGTGTGGTTTAGTTCTTGTGTTTAAAAGTGCCAATGGTAAGCATTTCGTTCAGGGCATTTGTGTCTTGATCATTAACTTAGCCAATTGTTGTTTTATTGTTTGATTCAGTCTTTCTACTTTCCCTGAGTTTTGTCGGTGCCACAGAGTGTGCTATTCCCACTGAATACCTTATGACTGACATAATAATTTTATTATTTTAGAAGTAAAGTGTGTGCCCGATCAGAATCAATGTACTGGATTATCCCATATCTAGGTATCAGGTGTTCTAATAGAATTTTTACCACCATTTGTGCTGTAGCTCGTGCTACGGGATAAGCTTCTACCCATTGTGTTAAATGATCTACTATTACCAATAGATATTTTATCCGCTCTACTTTGGGAAATTCAGTGAAATCAACTTGTACTTTCTCAAAAGACCTAAGAAGCTGTTTTTTCTCCCTCCCGTGGCTGCTTGTCGAAACACTTTCTTATTTATCTTCTGACAAGTTAAGCAACATTGTGTAATTTGCTTTGCTATTTCAAAAAACACAATGCATTTCAAAGTTGGTCCAAAAATTCCATAGGGGTTTCTTTTGGACCTTGTTGGAACAGATTCTCAATTCCCAATGTAACCAGATTTTGGCATTTATCTTTCATTACTTCCAGGGTGACTGTGGTCTCAGTGTGGGGTCGGTCAGGGGAATGCAATCATCAACAGTTCCCTGAGTGGTCCCATTGGCAATCTGAGCTCACTCATAAACTCAAGTTGTTTTAAGGGTTAACTGATCTTCTGTTTCCATGACAACTCTCTCTCGGACCCATCAAGGTCCCTCTGCCCCAGAGGGCTCACACTGGTGATTTTGAGATCTCAGCCTCCTTTTGAGGCAGAACTATTAACATTCCTACATCCTCTTCCCCTGCTCATTCAACTTCAAACAGCTGTTAAATACTACATGCCACACCTTTAACACCACCAACAACACTTCTAACACTTCCTTTATCTTTCTCCAGCCTGTACTTTCCTCATGCCAACACCAAAGGCTCAGTCAGGAGCCAACTTAAGTCCACACCTTTTCCCTCTATGATGCTGAAACAACATATCAGTATACTACATTTCATCCTATTTTCCTTCTCTCCTCAAAAACATTATTTGCAAGATAGTGTTACAGTCGATTGATCCATAAAGTGGCCATTTAGCTTATATAGTGGCCACCACTGATTGCAATACTTAGTGAAAGTTCTCTTGCTTTCTGTGCCCCCAGTTCTAAAAATATCCTTCGAATGTGCCAATATGCACCCAAGGATGCTTTCTTTAAAACGTCTTTGTTTTGGATATTACTCATTGTGTTGGGTCTGTCTGAGCTGGAGTCATCTTTTCCCTGCAGCAGCCCACACAGTGCTGTGCTCTGCACTCGTAGCTGGAACAGCACTGATATCACTCAAATGTTGTGTCTATTGCTGCCTAGTGCTGGCACAGCATCAGGACTCCTTCCAAGCCCCCAAGAGCCAGCAGGCTGGGGGTGGGCAAGTGATGGGGAGGGGACATTGCCTGGGCAGCTGACCTAAACCAACCAAAGGGATATTCCATAACACCTGATGTCACACTCAGCAATAAAAAGGGGGGCTCTCGTGGGGGAGGGGGCTGTTCCTCCTGAACAACCACTATGCGTTTTGAGGCCCTGCTTCCCAGGACGTGGCTGAACATCGCTCATTGATGGGAAGTAGAGAATATATTTTTTTTTCCCTCTCTATGTGCTTCCATGCGGACTTATTGTTTCTTTTGTTTCTTTTTTTCTCCCCATTCCCTTTCCCTTTAATTAAACCTTTCTCATCTGTTATAAATGTTATATATGGAGTGGTAATTTGTGTCGAGAAAATGGTTGATATTAATAAAGAAAGGGGAGATTTGGGAAGGCTTGTAGTCTTCCTCCTAGGCTTTGTCCTTTGGTCGTTCTTTAGCTTCCCCCCCCTCCTTATTTAGTAGTCTCTGGGCCAGATGTCAGAAAGTTGTGTCTCGTGCAATAGTCAGCAGTTATCTCAAAAAACTCCCCCCTAGTCTCTTATCTCCCAGACCCGAGTCTCAAGGTTTACCCTTCAAACCCTCTATCGACACGAACTGCTAGACCATTCTTTTGCAAGATACAAGAACTATATACACTAACCACTGTTTCTCTTGGACTTGTGGTTATTTATACAAGGGTACGTAAGACAGAAGGTCACATTTCATTATGAGGCCCTAGCATTGTTCCATATTGACACGAATCAAATGAACGTATTTCACAATACCAATGGCAATATGCCCTAATGCATTATCAGAGCCTATGTATACAAAACAATGATTTCCAAGCGTTAAAAGAAAGTTATTTTAAGCTGACACCTTTTCTTTTCTGTTAGAGACTTGCTTTCCCATTATTGCCTTTTCAATTGACAGAATTTTGCTGCAAGCCTTCTTTTGCAGCTACTGAACCATTTTCCCATCACTTTTTTTATTTTCCCAATACTTCTGTTACTATTAACAGAGACCCAAATCAGTTTATTGTACACTGTAACACTAGATGCTGGAGTCACTCTCATCTTTCTCTTTTATAATTTCTTTAATTCAATCCGAACTCTTTTTACTCTCAGATTTTTTTTTTTATTATTTTTTTTTATTTTTGGTGCTAACTTGATAGATGGGCATTCAATTGAATAGCTGATATATAAGTAGCTGTAGATTTTATCTTTTATTATTATGATTTTTTTTTTACTATTATTATTTTTTAATTTCCAATAGTGCTTTTATTCTCTACTTTAGTTGTGTTTTAATTAATTCAGCTACAATTTACATGATTATGGGCTGGAATACTAAAATGAATACTTGTGTGGCTTTTGCATGCTATGATCAATATCTGCATTTTTTTGTTTGTTTATTTTTGGTGTTGGTTTTTCCTTCCCTCTTTCTTTCTACCTTTCTTTCCCTTTCTTGCTTTCTTCCTTCTTCCTTTTTTCCTTTCTTTCTTTCTTTCTCTCTCTCTCTCTTTCTCTCTCTTTCTTTCCCTCTGCTCCAAGAAGACATAAGGGTACATTCTCTGTTCTCTTCTGAATCAGTCAAGTCCATCAACTCAGGGCTGGTTATCAGTTTACTTTCCCCTTGCAAGGACTTAAGGCAGAGATGTCTCTCAGTCTGTGTCCAGTGAAGCAGACGTTTGTGACCTGCAAATAGATGAGTCATGACTGCCTCAGAATAATGATCTAAACCTCAGAAACATAGAATAATAGAATCATTACAGTTGGAAAAGACCTCCAAGATCATGTGGTCCAACCATCCCCTTACTGTCAATGTCACTCACTAAAACCATGTTCCCAAGCACTAAGCCCAACAATTCCTTAAACACCCCCAGGGGCGGTGACACCACCACCTCCCTGGGCAATCTGTTCCAATGCCTGTCTACTCTTTTTGAAAATTAATGTCTCCTAATCTCCAACCTAAACCTTCCCTGACACAACCTGAGGCAATTCCCTCTTGTCCTATTTCTGGTTATCTGCAAGAAGAGGCTGACCCCCAGCTCCCCCCAAATCCCTTTCAGGTAGTTGCAGAGAGCAATAAGGTCTCCCCTAAGCCTCCTCTTCTCCAGACTAAACAACCCCAGTTCCCTCAGCTGCTACTCATAGGACTTGTGTTCCAGGCCCTTCATCAGCTTCGTAGCCTTTCTCTAGTGTCCTGGTTTCAGTTAGAACAGAATTAATTTTCTTCCTAGTAGCTGGTGGAATGCTGTGTTTTGGCTTAGGATGAGAAGAGTGCTGATAACACCCCGATGTTTTAATTGTTGCAGAGCAGTGCTTATACCAAGCCAAGGACACCTCAGACTTTTGCTCTGTCCTGCCAACAGGCAGGCTGGGGGTTCAGTAAGAGCTGGGAGGGGACAGACCCAGGACAGGTGACCCAAACTAGCCAAAGGGGTATTCCATACCATCTGACGTCATGCTAAACAATATATAGGGGTGGCTAGCCGGGGGGAGGGGGCCGGACTGCTCGGGGTTAAGCTGGGCATCGGTCAGCGGGTGGTGAGCAATTGCATTGTGCATCACTTGTTTGTACATATTATTAGTAGTAGTACTATTATCATCATTGTATTATTATTATTATTATTATTATTATTATTATTATTATTTTCCTGTCTTATTAAACTGTCTGTATCTCAACTCACGGGCTTCACTTTCCATTTCTCTCCCCCGTCCCAGAGAGGGAGGGGGGAGGGTGAGCGAACGGCTGCGTGGTGTTTAGCTGCCAGCCGGGTTAAACCACGACATCTAGACATGTTCCAGGACCTTGATGATTTTTTTGCAGTGAGGGGCCCAAAATTGAACACAGTACTCAAGGTGTGGCCTCACCAGAGCAGAACACAAGGGGGACAATCACCTCCCTGGTGCTGCTGGCTACACTATTCCTGACACAAGCCAGGATGCCGTTGGCCTTCTTGGCCACCTAGACATACTGCTGGTTCCTGTTCTGGCAAGCATCAATCAGCACCCCCAGATCATTTTCTCTGCACAGCTTTCCAGCCGCTCTCCTCCAAGCCTGTAGCATTGCATGGGGTTGTTGTGACCAAAGTGCAGGACCCAGCACTCAACCATGTTGACCCTCATCCCACTGGCCTCTGTCCATCTACCCATCCTGTCCAGGTCCCTCTGCAGGACCTTCCTACCCTCTGGCAGATGGACACTTCCCCCCAACTTGGTGTCGTCTGCAAACTTACTGAGGATGCACTTAATTCCCTCATCCAAATCATCAATAAAGACCTTAAAGAATCTGGGTCCCAACACCAACCCCTGGAGAACACCACTGGTGACTGGTTGCCAGCTGGATTTCACTCCGTTCACCTCCACTGTCTAGGCACAGCTTTCCAGCCAGTTTTTAACCCCTCAAAGAGGGTACCTGTGCAAGCCATGGGCTGCCAGCTTCTCCAGGAGAATACTGTGGGAGACCGTGTCAAGGGCTTGCTGAAGTCTAGGCAGACTACATCAACAGCCTTTCTGTCACCTACCAGGTGGGTCACCCAGTTGTAGAAGGAGATGAGGCTGGTCAGGCAGGACTTGCCTTTCATGAACCCATGCTGATTGGACCCCAGTTGTCCTGCATATGCTGTGTGATTGCATTCAAGATGACCTGTTTCACCACTTTTGCTGGCACTGAGGTCTGGCTGACAGGCCTGTAGTTCCCTGGGTCCTCCTTACAATCCTTCTTATAGATGGGTGTCACATTAGCAAGTCTCCAGTCATCTGGGACCTTCCCAGATGACTATGACCATTGATAGATGATGGAAAGTGGTCCAACAATCATATCTGCCAACTCCCTCAGCACCAGCAGGTGGATTCCATCTGGCCCCCTCGTCTTGTGACAGTCCAGGTGGAGCAGCAGGTCTCTAACTTTTTCCACCTGAACTGTGGGGGGTTTCTTCTGCTTCTTTGTATTTTAATTACATCCATAAAATAACTGGGACTCTCGCTGACTGTCTTCTACACCTGTCCAACAGAGCTGCAGTAGTGGTTGCAATGCAGCAGTCCAACAACAGAGCTGATGTTCACATTGCACAAAATGTCTTTTTGGGTTTTTGTTTCAGCCTTGCACAATATTCAGTTTCAAAATAACTCACAGTTGGTTGCATTATTTTTCTTCCATGTATGCTAAGCAATTAATTTCTAAACTTTGGAATCACTTTCAGCATGTCTAGCAAGACAGCTAGGGTTGATGATTACTGTGAGAGACTTTATCATACTCCATTACACAGATGAGAAACACCATCATTACCTGACTTGAAACCCCACCCAATGTGCCTCTCTCTATCTTTAGGCAAAGAAATATATTCACTTGTTTAGAACTTCTCTTTCTTCGTTTCAAGATAAAATTTTGGGAACCAATGTAAGTCACTAATAATACTATCCCAATTAATATTTTGGTGAAGGAAAAATTGAGCCATTACCACTTAAAAGTTATATCACTGAAATTTTGTATTTAAAATGTGAGAAAAAAAAACTTGCATAAGAAAGCTACCATTGAAAGGCAGCACTTTTGGGGAATTAGAAATATTATAAATGAAGTTTTATTCTTCCTCTTTCAAAAGTCTTCTTCCTTACTTTTTCTTTTCTCACCTTCCCTGCACCCTATTGTGCTAACAGAAATCAGGAAAATTTAAGTTTATCATCAAGGTAACGATAAACACAGTTTGAATTCCCAATCCACTTGCATTTTCCTCTCCTCTTCCATTCATAAATCATTGTATACTTACACATGGACCACAATAGAACTGGCAATATATTTTGTCTTCATTGCCTCATTCTTCAACAGGTGACAATGAACAAGTACATATATTATTTTCCTGAGATAATGAAAGGAGTCCTGTACAGCTCAACAGTTAACCCATGCCCATCCTAAAACTATTTAGAACAACATTTAGGGGGTTTCCAAATGTTTTGGTATATTAAATCTCCATTTTAAATTAAGAATAATGCATAAAGAATCTATAAAATTACTTCCTCAAATCACATTTACTTTTATTTATTTATTTGGAAGAAGTATGTTGTCATTCAAGGGCTCAGGATTGCCTCATTTAGTAACAGCCTTCAGTCAGCAATCCCATACCGAACAAATCGGAAACTTAACTCTTACAATTTGAATATAGGAAAAATGGATATGGTGATATTAGTATTTTGAATGAATTACTGAAGATGTTTTACAGAGAGGAGGTAGGATGCATGCTGTCCTAGAGAATTTACATCACATTTACCAGAGAGTGCACGTGACCTTTTCCAACAGTAAAAAAGGAAGTTTTGAAAATAATAAAACAAGGGAATTATGGAAATCATTTGTAAGGGTATTATCAGACAATGTTTCACACTTAATGTGGTGGCTTTTGTGCAGATGCGTTGTACACATTCAACTTTTACATGAACAGAGCTCTTTGCATTCTAAAGGAAACTGGTATCATCACCTCTAGAGTATGGTAGGGGAAATAAACAACAAAGAGACAAGAAATTAAAACTTACCTTCATTCACCCAGGGACTATTGTCATCCCCACCCATGCATCTGTACTATGGAGTAGATGCCCTACAGTATTACTTCTGTTGCATAAAACAGTAAAAATGTCACTATTGCTTCAGCCACACTGACGGTGTGGCTGAACTGAAAACAAAGTCAATGGCAGTTTAACTCTAAGATCTTTGGATAAAGTTTATTTTTTCATTATCAGAAAAATATGCAAGTCTTCTGCCAACTTGCAGTCAATATTTGTCTTTTACAAAGCACAAAGAAATTATATGAGTAATTTTAGGAATGTTTCAGCTATAGCATTTTCAGATCTGCTGATGTTATAGTCCAGAGAAGGGCGATGAAGCTGGTGAGGGGTCTGGAGAACAAGTCCTACGAGGAGCGGCTGAGGGAGCTGGGCTTGTTCAGCCTGGAGAAAAGGAGGCTCAGGGGCGACCTTATTGCTCTCTACAGATACCTTAAAGGAGGCTGTAGCGAGGTGGGGGTTGGTCTGTTCTCCCACGTGCCTGGTGACAGGACGAGGGGGAATGGGCTAAAGTTGCGCCAGGGGAGGTTTAGGTTAGATGTTAGGAAGAACTTCTTTACCGAAAGGGTTGTTAGGCATTGGAACGGGCTGCCCAGGGAAGTGGTGGAGTCACCATCCCTCGAGGTCTTTGAAAGACGTTTAGATGCAGAGCTTAGCGATATGGTTCAGTGGAGGACTGTTAGTGTTAGGTCAGAGGTTGGACTCGATGATCTTGAGGTCTCTTCCAACCTAGAAATTCTGTGATTCTGTGATTCTGTGATAATCTGCTGGAATGGCATTCACATCTCATTAAAATTGCTTCATTTATGATAGAGAGACTGGCAAATTTGTCATTGGTAAGGGAAGTACAATCTCTTCATTTTTTGTTCATGCAGGTTTGCTCTTATATGATTTAAGGATATTCTATTCAAGTGAATTTAAATGGATGGTTTAGTTAAACTATAGTCAGAAAGGGCTGTATAGTGTACCATGTCAGAGCAGATATCCACACTACAGCCCATGGAGGACCCCATGCTAGAGCAGTTGGATATGGCCTGAAGGAAGCTGCAGCCTGCAGAGAACCCATGCAGGAGCAGGTGGTGTGACAGGAGCTGCAGCCCATGGTGAGTGCATGGTGGACGCATGCTGGAGCAATCTGTTTCTGAAGGACTGCACCCTGTGGTATGGATCCATGTAAGACCAATTCTTGAAGAACTGCAGCCTGTGGGAAGGACTGACATGGGATCAGTTAATGAAGGATGGCGCTTTGTGAGAGGGACCCCCTGACAGAGTAGGAGTGTGACAATGACAGAGCAACAATGGCAAAACATTATGGACCGACCACAGTCCTCATTCACCATCACCCTGAACAATGCAGGGTGGGGAGGAGGTTGAAGGATCAGGAGTGAAGTTGTACCTGGAAAGAAAAGTGGAGGGAAGGTGTTTTTAGTATGTTTTTAGTTCTCACTGTCCTACTCTTTTATTAATTGGAAATAAATTAATCTTCCCTGAGCTGAGACTGCTTTGCCCATGATTGTAGTTGCTGAGAGATCTTCCTGTCCTTATCTAAAACCATTAATTTTTCATTGGATTTTCTCCCTGTGTCCTGCTGAGGAACAGGAGTAAGAGAGCAGCTTGGTGGGTAACTGGCAGCTAGCCAAGGTCAACCCACTGCACTGTCTTATAAGAAATTTTACCTAAGTAGTTAACACGTTGCGTTTTGGAATGTGTTCCTGTGGCAACATTACTCAGCTGACATCATCTTATTCTGCTGATAGAGGTTAAGGCCTCTTCAGTTTTATTATGATGGTTTTCTGTGTCTTCCCATGTTCCTTTTCTTCATTCTTCCCAAATAAAGATGGGAACCTGCTCCTTTCCTCACCTCCCTCCTAATCCCACTTTATTCAGTTTATCTGTATGCCTGTAACTCCCTAACCCTAGTCTTGTTACCATAAGTTTTGTTTGTTTGTTTGTTTGTTTGTTTGTTTGTTTTTTAATTCGCATTTCTAACTCACTGCATCTTTGGAAGAACTATTTGTCAACGTTTAGTTTACATTTGCTAAACTAACACACCTTCTGCATCAATAGTAGTCAGATGGAGAATGCTGAACTGAATTCTCTCGACTTGCTTCTCTGTGGGCTGATCTGCCTGGATAGCCTACATCCCCTGCACAACTGTGAATCAAGTCCCACAGGTTAGGAAGAAGGTTGCTGCACAATTTAGTTCAATGTATGCTGTGTGGAAACTGAGAAACTCATGAGGCTCATTACTGTGCTCTGTTCCTTGGGCTAGACCCTACTTAATAACTGCTTAAGCAGAACCAACAAATGGGTGCAGTATAGGGACAGTATAGGGTGCAGTATAGGAACTTCTTACATATTTGTGGCAACATAACACAATCTTGTCACCCAGAATTGGGAGTATGATCAGACTAGTACTGTATATATTCAGAAATATAAATAAAAGATCATCAGTGTTTTCTTAAAGAAATACAACACATTTTAAATTTTATGGGAAGGTATACAAAAAATGCTTATATATTTAAGAATTTCACACACCCCTAAACAAAAACAGAAACAACAAAACCAAAACAACAACAAGAAACCCACAAAACTACAAAAATATCACCCTGAAAATGTAGTCTCTTTATTTCATTAATTTCTCTGCAATAAGCATAGGACAGCTGGGCATGCTGAGTATAAGTACTGTCGTGGTTTAACCTGGCCGGCAGCTAAACACCACGCAGCCGTTCACTCACCCTCCCCCCTCCCTCTCTGGGACAGGGGAGAGAAATGGAAAGTGAAGCCCATGAGTTGAGATAAAGACAGTTTAATAAGACAGGAAAATAATAATAACAATAACAATAATAATAATAATACAATGATGATAATAGTACTACTACTAATAATATGTACAAACAAGTGATGCACAATGCAATTGCTCACCACCCGCTCACCGATGCCCAGCCTAACCCCGAGCAGTCCGGCCCCCTCTCCCCGGCTAGTCACCCCTATATATTGTTTAGCATGACGTCAGATGGGATGGAATACCCCTTTGGCTAGTTTGGGTCACCTGTCCTGGGTCTGTCCCCTCCCAGCTCTTGCTGCACCCCCAGCCTGCCTGTTGGCAGGACAGAGCAAGAAGCTGATATGTCCTTGGCTTAGTATAAGCACTGCTCTGCAGCAATTAAAACATTAGGGTGTTATCAGCACAGTTCTCATCCTAAGCCAAAACATAGCATTCTACCAGCTACTAGGAAGAAAATTAACTCTGTTCTAACTGAAACCAGGACAAGTACTTACTAAACATCTGTAAAAAAACTATTGGAAAATCAAGCTGAGAGTTTGCCTTCACAGATTATTTTTAAAATTAATTTTCCTATCAAGATAATCCTTCCCTCCCCTCCCCTTCCCCCTCCCCTGCTACTTCTTTGTTAATGACAATAACTTCAACTCCCTTTTATTGAGGACAGGCTCCCTTCTTATACCATTAGCACTACAGCAGTACTTTTCCACTAACTGTTCATTGGTCAACAACTTTGCCCAGCAACAGCAAACACCCAGCAACTTCCGTGTCTTAATGGTTGGAGAACAATTAGTTTGAGACTGCAAGGCATCTTCTGAATCAGCCTTCTTTGTTCCTTCTAAACTCTTTATGTTCTTCATGGCCTCATAGACAAGAGTCCGATGTTATCACCAACCATGGGGCTTGTTGACCCCCATGGCCATACTCCCACACCTTATCTGCTGTGATGAATTGCAGAGAACTTTGAAATTCTTTTGAAAAGAAATGCTGATGCATGAGCTTTAAGAAACATATCAAAACCAAAAGCCACACTATGGACACTGGAGAACAACACCTTTCCCACCAATCCTTCTTTCCTTCTTTACAAGTTCAGTTAAAATGGTTCGAACACTTCTGAAAAAATAAAATCTGAAAAAAATACAAATTAAAAAAATCAAAGCAAGTTGAAATGTAGTCAGAGTTCAAGGAACTCATTGTATCTTTGGAGTTATT
This sequence comes from Aythya ferina, assembly GCF_964211825.1. Lineage (NCBI taxonomy): Eukaryota > Metazoa > Chordata > Aves > Anseriformes > Anatidae > Aythya > Aythya ferina. The sequence continues at coordinate 14,499,775 of NC_140313.1, forward strand.
CCTTTGCAAATCATCACATGAAGGAGATGTGGTGGGATGGCTCCTACAACTGGAGTGTTGGAATGGAAAGCTCTTTAGGAAGGACAGGCAGGGGAGACAAGGAGGGGGTGTGTCTCTTTATGTCAATGAGCAGCTGGAGTGCATGGATCTATGCCTGGAGCTGGATGAGGAGCCCACTCAAAGTGTTTCGGTCAATGGCTCCAATGGGAAAACGATGATGAGTGGTGTTCCTCAGGGATTAGTATTGGGACAAGCGCTATTTAATATCTTTGTCGGTGACATGGACAGTGGGATTGTGTGCACCCTCAGCAAGTTTGCCAATGACACCAAGTTGTGTGGTGTGGTTGACATTCTGGAGAAAATAGCTGCTATCCAGAGGGACCTTGACAGGCTTGAAGGGTGGGCCTGTGCAAACCTTATGAAGTTCAACCAGACCAAGTGTAAGGGCCCTGCACCTGGGTTGGGGCAATTCCAAGCATAAATACAGGCTGGGCAGAAAATGGATTGAAATTAGCCACAAGGAGAAGGACCCGGGCGTGTTGGTTGATGGGAAGCTCAACATGAGACAGCAATGTGTGCTTGCAGCCCAGAAAGCCAGCTGTATCCTAGGCTGCATCAAAAGCAGCATAACCAGCATGTCAAGGGAAGTGATTCTCCCTCACTACTCTGCTCTCATGAGACCCCACCTAGAGTACTGTGTTCAGCTCTAGGGCTCTGAGCATGAGGGACATGAATACATGTATATTAGAACAAGTCCAGAGGAGGGCCCTGAAGACAATCAAAGGATTGGAGCACCAACCTGAAAGACTGAGAAAATCTGAAGATGAAGATGAAAAGTCTAAGAGAGCTGGGGATGTTCAGCCTGGAGCTGAGAAGGTTCTGGGGAGACCTTGTTGCCACTTCCTGGTACCTAAAGGGAGCCTACAAGAAATCAGGAGAGGGACTCTTTGTCAAGACATGTAGTGATAGGAAAAGGAATAATGGTTATAAATTAAAATAAAGTAAATTTAGATCAGATATGAGGAAGAAATTATTTACTGTGAGGGTGGTGAAGCACTGGAACAGGTTGCCCAGAGAGTCTGTGGATGACCCATCCCTGGAAGTGTTCAAAATGAGTTTGGATGGGACTTTGGGCAATCTGGTCTAGTGGGAGGTGTCCCTACTAATGGCAGGGGGGTTGGAATTAGATGGTCTTTAAGGTCCCTTCCAGCCCAAAGAATTCTAGCATTCTATGATTCTAAATAGAGAAATGCTCACATATTTTTCTGTCTCAGAATGCGCTACCTCAATTCAGATTAGTAATCATGTTTAATTCTATGTTATCCATTGAGCTGCTGGACCCCAAAACAGGATTTTAACTAATTTTGTTATATGAGCAGTAGTAATTCTCTGGAAAAACCATAAAGTTAGCAGAGGAATAAATTAAATATTGCAAAAACTTCTTTTTCCTTGACCTTTTTCCTTAAATGTCATCACATTGCTCTTTCCACAACTGTATTTGAAAAGTCAAGTTAATGCTTAGGAAGTTAAAATGCAAGGTAAAACTTTGGAAGATTTCTCACAATCTTTGGAACTAAGAAAAAAAAAAAAGAAAGAATATAAATTACTATTATACAATTTAATTCTAATTTTTGTTATAGTTAGCATTACAAGTATTGTTATTACTTATAACAATTATAATAAAACAATAATACATAATTTTCCTGTTGAAACTGAATTTTCTGTCACAAATCAGTATCTGGTCCTAATGAAGAGCAGTTAGATCACTGTATAAAACATTTGCTATATGGCCATCTTTACTTGCCCTTTACTTCATATTCCTGGGATTGTTGAGCCACCTCATACCAAAACTGGAAAAAAACAGAACAGAAACACCTGACATAGATGTATAGATATAGATGTATCTTTTTCTTTCAATTCTGGTTCAAGTAAATGAAAATAAATGTACAGTTCACAAAGGATTGTGAAGATGAATATTTAAAAATGGCCTTCAGACAGTCTGGAACTGGGGAAGACTGGAAACAGACAGTACCAAAAGAAAGACGTAAAATGGTGTACATCTTTTGTTACGCTATTAACTAGAACTTTTATAGAAAGTATTCTGGAATATCAGAATATCAGGGGGATAATGGGAAGGGAAAAAAGGAAAAGGAAAAGGAAAAGGAAAAGGAAAAGGAAAAGGAAAAGGAAAAGGAAAAGGAAAAGGAAAAGGAAAAGGAAAAGGAAAAGGAAAAGGAAAAGGAAAAGGAAAAGGAAAAGGAAAAGGAAAAGGAAAAGGAAAAGGAAATGCTTTTAACTGCTTATTTAGCATTACTTTTTTGTAAACACTTCAGCTCTTAAGTTTATGGACAAGACTCTTGCCACCAAGGATTACATTTAGAAAACAGACTCGTGGTTCCACTCAAGTGGGCAGCCGAGCTCCACCACAGCCGCTCTCTCACTCCCCCTCCTCAAAGAGGAATGGGGAGAAAATATGTGAAAAGGGCTCAAAGGTTGAGATAAGGACGAGAAAATCACGCAATAATTATTGTAACCGGCAAAACAGACTCAGCATAAGAAGATAGTAAGATTTATTGCTCATTACTAACAAGCTAGAGAAGTGAGAAACAAAGGAAAGAAACCAAAAGCACCTTCCCCCCCCATCCACCCTCTTCCACCTCCTCCCCCAGAGCGGCGCAGGGGAACGGGGGAATGGGGGTTATGGTCAGTCTACAGCACTTCTTCTCTGCCACTCCTTCTCGGTCACTCTTGTCCCCTGTGCTGTGGGGTCCCTGCCATGGGATGCAGTCCTTGATGAACTGATCCGGCGTGGGCTTCCCACAGGCAGCAGCTCTTCCAGAGATGCTCCAGATATGGGTCCGTACCACAGGGTCCATCTCTAAGGAGAAAACTGCTCCAACCTGGGTCCCCTACGGGCAGCAGCTCCTGCCAGGTCACCTGCTCCTGCGTGGTCTCCTCTCCACGGGCTACAGGTCCAGCCCAGAATCTGCTCCGGCAGGGGTCTTCCACAGGCAGCAGCCTCCGTCGGTGCAGGGCCACCTGCTCCACCGTGGTCTCCTCCATGGGCTGCAGCGTGGAATCCTGCTCCACCGTGGTACTCCATGGGCTGCAGGGGGACATCCTGCTTCACCATGGTCCTCACCACAGGCCGCAGGGGACTTCTGCTCCGGCGCCTGGAGCACCTCTCCCCCTCCTTCTTCACTGACCTTGGCACCTGCAAGGCTGTTTCTCACTCCCTTCACTCTCCCAGCTGCTGTGTGTCACAGCGTTTTTTTCCCTGTCTTAAATATGCTCTCACAGAGGCGCAAAACAACATCGCTTATTGGCTCAGCTCTGGAAAACAGTGGGGCCCTTACCAAACATGGGGCAGCTTCTAGATCCTTCTCACAGAAACCACCCCTATGGCCCCCTGCTACTAAAACCTTGCAACGTAAACCCACTATACTATGTCATGTTCTCTTTACTGCCTTATTTAATGAACCTAAAATCATGTTGAAAAAAAATCTTTTTGTCGCAAGAAAGTATTATCTTTTAGTTTGCACAAAGATCAGGAGCAATATAAAAAGTCTTACATGCAAAATATTGTTATGTTGAAAATAATCAAGTGCTGTCAGCAACATTTTGGAGTACTGTACAGTGAATTTAAACAGTCCATATACTTGGTAGATGCATACAACAAAAATTCACTTTTGTTAAGTAGAATTGGATCAGTTCACAACAGAAGAGATTTTTTTTTTCATTCTCCTTTATTCCGTTAAAGACATAATCTCATATATTTTCTTCATACATGTTATACAGATTTTTATTTTTGTTATGCCTTATCAGCACTTCAGCTATTTCAAGGAGACATTCATGTACAGAGTGGATATAAAATATTTGAAAATAGTTCATAGTTTTTTCTTTGTTTGGTTGGTTTTAGTCCTAATTTCTCTCAAAGCACTTTGTACATGTCAGTAAATTACAGTAACACAATAGCATCATATTTTACACAAATTTAAGCTGATTTAAAGAGTTTTTGTTATTGAACAAGTCACATACCAAAATGCAATTGCCCTTCTTGTTCTTGTTCATAATGCCTTTATATTTTCTCTCTTTTATAAACACAAGTAGCTCAGTGTATCGTGTTTACATTGCAAGGGTTTAGTAGTGAGGGGCTGCAGGGTTGACCTCTGTGAGAAGAGCCCAGAACCTGGCCCATGTCAGAGCAGAGCGAGCTCCAAAAAGGGATGCGCTGCTGGCCAGAGCAGAGCCATGAGCGATGCTGGTTGTGCCTCTGGGATAGCAGATTTAAGGGGAAGAAACAATGTGCAGTAGCAGCTTGGAGAGAGGAGTGAGAACCAGCCTTGCAACCACCAAGGTCAGTGCAGGACGGTAGGAGGTGCTCCAGGCACAGAGCAGAAGTTCCCCGCTTAGTATTAAAATTAGCTACAAGAAGTCATTTCCATAAATTCCTCTTGTCTGCGCTTGCACAGTACCTTGTGTTGGTGGGCTCTGAGGGTCGTGGGGATGAAGTAAGATGTCTTCATCAGGGTTGAACTTTTCACCTCATCTCTTTGTGCATGCTCTCTGAGGCCTTTGTCACAATCTGGGCCATAAGGTTGTTTTGATCTGGTTCTTGGGGTCCAAGGGGCTCCTGTTATCTCAAGGCCTTTCATGTTTGACATTCTTTATCTTGTCCTTTTAAGAACAGTCCTCCTTATCTCTGAGCCCTTGGTCACAGTCCGAACCATGAGGTTGTTTTGATCTGGTTCTCGGGGTCCGAGGGGCTCCTGTTATCTGGAGGTCTAAGTGCAGCACAGGCACAGTACATCGCAAATGTAGCACATACTCATTCTTAATCAATTGCTCTCTAATTTCTAATTCCATGTTTCAGTGGTGGAGTTCATCTGCCCAGCTGGGTAAAACCACCACAGAAATGCATGTTATTTTCATGCTACTTTATTAATATTCATCACTATTTGTAATGAAAGTTTTCTAGCTGTCAAAGTCTGATCTGTTGTACTAACTGTCGTATTTATTGTTTTCATTTACTGATGTGTTAAAGACATTCAGAACTGTGTATCTTTTAACTTGTCAGTGGCTTTATTTATTTATTTATTTAATGCACTATATCTAATTTCTGTCCTTCACTCTTTTGGATTTCTTCAGGAAATATTTGTTAGAAAAAATTCATTGTCTAAGCTTTTGACCAGGGACTGACTGACTTTGATCTAATCTTGAGGTACCAAGAGAACAAGTCACAGAGGTATAAGATGCTTTCCTATACATATAGGAAGTGGTCATCCATCACTTTGAGTACCTAAGGAGTATTCACTCTCTCTCATCACTTTCTTTCATGACTAACGCCTTGTCAAAATGCCATCTTTTCCAAATTTAAACCAATTTTGAGTAACATAAGTGAAATAAAAGCCTCTTCTGTGGCTTCTTTTAAAATACTTTTTTGTAATATTAAAAACTGTTAATCCTTTTTTTTTTTTCCTTTTCTTTAAAACCATGAATAGCAAAATTTTTCTTTCTAAGAGGTGTTTACAACAGACATGCTTTAATGAGACAGTCTTAATGACAGCAGCCCAACAAAAGGTATAAATGGCATGAAAAGCACAAGATAATGCTCTTAGCATGAAACGTGGAGCCATAAATATGTGGAGCAAGGAAGAAACTGTATTAACAGTAGTTGAGATTCATTCTGTAAAGTATGGAGAGAGGTATGTTATTATAATAGCTTGTAATAGTAGTGAAGCATAAGTCTTAATGGTATGTGTTATCTGTGCATTGTTGATGGGTTTTGGTCATGTTTTTAAAGAAAGTTCACAAATTGTTCATACATCTATTTGAAATAAAGTCCTGTTATTGGAGTAAAAGAAGAGGATGTAGCTGGAAGCCAGATTAATTTGTGCAGGTACTTCATTACCATCCCTATAGCATAGTCAGCCTTGAATCATGTAGTCTTTATGTCTCATTGTCTGCCTCCTTTGCTGATTACTTCAAAATCCTGATGTTGACAACAGGGAGAAGGGAGGATAAAGGACAGACAGATGTCTGTAGTATATACTACATTATATATAACTTATTATGTTTATAGATGGTAGTCATCTTATAACTGAAAATAGTCCAAGTCCACAGATATAACTGGTAGAAGTGGAAACAAACCCAAAACTTATGCTTCCTAGGAAGAAGCTCAGATTCATCAGGGCATTCTGACCTCCTTTCACACATAAGCTGGCAAGAGCAAAGTGAAGCAAAGTGAATTTGCAAAAGAAGTATTTTACTAACGCAGGTTATGAAATGACATATATATTGATTTAAGCAATATTTATTTATTTATTTATATTTTTTATTGTTGCTTTCTTTAGCATGTGACATGCAAGGAATCATTACTAGTCAGTCTTTTCAATATATCTACAAGGAAACATAAATGGGAGAGGAAATCTGCAATAGGACAAGCAGTTCTGAATGTCATTAGGCTCTTGATGTCTACAGCCATGTGAAAATGAATCTGACATGGTTTATTACAGAACAGTGATGGAGCAGCACTTGACTGAGCTGGAAAATCTTTCACTTGCTATTATGCTGTTATGGCTGAAATGAATGTAGAATAGAAGCTAAAGTCACCTTTCCTAAAAATCTTATGCAGTTGCACTTCTCCATTTCATACAGAAGTGCAACTTACGTATTCTGCAGATATGAGGAGGGAAAATCATCAGTCACACTTTTCTTACATTTGCCTACTCAAGCAAATGACACTGTAATGACAATAGTATATTTCTAATGTATTGTCACCATCAAGGAACCAGAAACAGAAAAGTTTTCACTTGACTTTGTCTAAAATGTGTAAATCTTTTAAGCATTAGATCCATACAAAATCACTGGTGTGAGGAAGTATGGTTATTTTTTTTTTCCCTTTTGATATTAAACAGTGAAACTTCTGGCTTAGTGCTAACATCGGAATCAAATGAGTCCTGACTCTCTTGACTATTCCATTATGAATTTGTCTTAAGAAAATTCCAGGATGTATCCTTACTCTCTTTAACACATAGAATAAACTGCACTACAAACTCAGACTTAGTTGCCTGTGAATTTCTATAGAATGGGAATAGGGAATGGGGAATGGGAATAGGGAATAGGGAATAGGGATAGGGAAAGGGAAAGGGAAAGGGAAAGAGAAAGGGAAAAAGAAAAGGAAAGGGAAAGGGAAGGGGAAAGGGAAAGGGAAAGGGAAAGGGAAAGGGAAAGGGAAAGGGAAAGGGAAAGGGAAAGGGAAAGGGAAAGGGAAAGGGAAAGGGAAAGGGAAAGGGAAAGGGAAAGGGAAAGGGAAAGGGAAAGGGAAAGGGAAAGGGAAAGGGAAAGGGAAAGGGAAAGGGAAAGGGAAAGGGAAGGGAAGGGGCGGGAAGGGAAGGGGCGGGAAGGGAAGGGAAGGGAAGGGAAGGGAAGGGAAGGGAAGGGAAGGGAAGGGAAGGGAAGGGAAGGGAAGGGAAGGGAAGGGGAAGGAAAAAGGATGTGCTGTTTCCACAAGTCCTGTCATTGCTTAACAGGGACTGACACCTCTCTGCTTCCCCTCCTCAGGAAGTTGCAGAGAGCAATGAGGTCACCTCTTGGCCTTCTTTTCTTCAAACTAAACAGCCCAAGTGTCCTCAGCCTCTCCTCATAGGGCATGCCCTTCACCCCTTTTACCAGCTTTGTTTCTGTCCTCTGGACACTTTCAAGTATCGTAATATCCTTTCTATGTTGTGGAGCCCAGAACTGCATGCAATATTCAAGGTGAGGCCATACCAACACCAAATACAGTGGGAGAATCACTTCTTTTGACCAGCTGGCTATGCTGTGTTTAATGCATCCCAAATTGTGTTTGTCGCTCTTTTCTGCCAGGGCACACTGCTGACTGATATTGAGCCTGCTATCGACCAGCACCCCAGATCCCTTTCTCCTGAGCTGCTCTCTAGCTACTAATTTCCCAGAAAATGAGTGGATAGAACAGATACCGGAGAAGTATTATTACATTAAATAAATTTGTATCTCCATAAGACACACTGTGCAAGCAACAACAATTACGTTCAGAATGTAGAATTGTATGTGTTGGCTCTGATTCTGTTATGGAACAAAAAAAAATAGCTTTGTAGCTAAGAGTTCTCAATTACTTCTGATTTATACTTTGTATAAAAATAAATAAATGCAAAACAAAAACTCTAAATGTAATAACAATTTCCTATATAAAACCAAAATTAAAACAAACAATCAACTAAACAAAGCAGATAATATTTTATCTACATGACTGTCCTGAAACTATATGGCATATTAGAATTTCAAATTGATTTCCTTATAAGATACTCACATTTTATTGATTCTTTGTCATCTGGATGCTTAAGAATAGCAGCAACAAGAATAAATCCACCTGTGAAATATTAAAGATTGACAGATTCTGACCAACCTCATCTCCTTTGATGACTGGGTGACCTGCCTGGTAGATGACAGAAACGCTGTTGAAGTAGTTTACCTAGACTTCAGCGAAGCCTTTGACACGGTCTCCCACAGTATTCACCTGGAGAAGCTGGCAGCCCATGGCTTGCACAAGTACCCTCTTTGAGGGGTTAAAAACTGGCTGGATGGTTAGGACCAGAGAGTGCTGGTAAATGGAATGAAATCCAGCTGGTGACCAGTGGTGTTCCCCAGGGCTTGATGTTGGGGCCCAGACTCTTTAATATCTTTACTGATGAGTTGGATGAGGGAATTAAGTGCATCCTCAGTAAGTTTGCAGACGACACCAAGTTGGGGGGAAGTGTCCATCTGCCAGAGGGTAGGAAGGTCCTGCAGAGGGACCTGGACAGGATGGGTAGATGGACAGAGGCCAGTGGGATGAGGGTCAACATGGTTGAGTGCTGGGTCCTGCACTTTGGTCACAACAACCCCATGCAATGCTACAGGCTTGGGGGAGAGTGGCTGGAAAGCTGTGCAGAGAAAACGATCTGGGGGTGTTGGTTGATGCTCACCTGAACATAAGCCAGCAATGGCCCAGGTGGCCCAGAAGGCCAAGGCCATCCTGGCTTGTTATCAGGAATAGCATAGCCAGCAGGTCGAGGGAGGTGATTTCCCCCTTCTATTCTGCTCTGGTGAGGCCACACCTCGAGTACTGTGTTCAGTTTTGGGCCCCTCACTGCAAGAAAATCAGAGAATCCAGAAAATCCAGAGAAGGGCTATGAAGCTGGTGAAGGGCCTGGAATACAAGTCTTACGAAGAATGGCTGAGGGAACTGGGGTTGTTTAGTGTGGAGAAGAGGAGGCTCGGGGGAGACTTTATTGCTCTCTACAGCTACCTGAAAGGAAGTTGGGTGGAGCAAGGGAACAGCCTCTTCTGTCAGGTAACTAGTAATAGGACAAGAAGAAATGTCCTCAAGTTGTGCCAGGGGAGGTTTAAGTTGGAAATTAGGAGAAATTTCTCAGAAAGAGTAGTCAGGCACTGGAACAGGTTGCCCAGGAAGGTAGTGGAGTCACCGCCCCGGCGGTGTTTAAGGAAAGGTTGGACTTGGTGCTTAGGAACATGGTGATGTTGGTAGTAGAGCGATGGTTAGACCAGATGATCTTGGAGTTCTTTTCCAACCTTAATGATTCTATGATTCTCTTATTCTATGATTCTATATATATTTGAGCTAAGACATGGCTTCCCTGAAGTACTGTGTGTAGTTGGTGCCTTTCAGTTGTTAAACTGGTGGCGAAGATTTGGCCAAGAAAAGAAGTGTCTCTAAAATCATTTTTTCTCTAGTGTTTTTTGGCTTATCTATTTCTTTACAGATCCACCTAATTTGTAGATTTTCAAAACAATTTTTGCAGTTCCAGTTCATGACTGTGTTTTCAGCAGTGCTGAAGCCTTTCTGGTATGTGTTTGCTCTTGGCTGCCTTCCTGTCTCTTTGTCAATATTCACCTCATTGTTCTGATACATCAGTTTGTGGGACTAGGCCGTGCTTTGGGGATATATGAAACTGTCAATGTAAAGTGTGGACCTTCCTGGCAATAGAACTAATACTATGGAGCTCATGAGCTAAACAACCTTGTAGTTTTCAAAGTGAGGCATTAAAATGAGGACTCTGTCTTGGTTTTTTATCCTGATGACAAATAGCAAGAAAACAACAGAGAAGGAATACCTGGAGCATAAAGGAGTCATAAAAATTTAATTGACTGCATTGGCAGGTCAGCTTTGAATAATAGGATCTTCTGTGCTAAAATGAATAACTCGTTTTACTTTGTGCTAAAGAACAAAATCCTGTACCAGAAAAACATAACAGTTGTATTGCAACTCTTTGCTGAAGAATATGAAGACCTATAGACTTTTAGGGTATTGACTTTCTTGTGCTCTATATTCAGGTCTTACGATGACAAGAGGAAAGACTGATCATAAGAAATGAAGAAAAATGACTGTCAAGGTAGGTTGAAGCTAGTTCTGGATTTAGCTTACATTTTCAGAAGCTTATTTGAGAGCTTAAGTTTCAACTGCAACAGGTGAATACAGTGAAAAAATGTGTGTTTACAGGTGTCTCTCAATACAGAAAACTGTATCCTACGATACAGAAAACTGTATCCTATTAAGTTTAATTTTCTTTTCTGCTTTATTAATATTTGATGGATACATGAAAACATATCTTTGTTATCTGTACTCTTTTTATGCTTACTGATGCATATTACATTATAAAGACAAGGATTTTCTACTGGAAAGAGATGATTCTGGAATTAAATAAGGTAATGCATAGCCTTACACTAGTGTCTGGACTCCAAATCATAAAGCACACAGGAACAAGAGCATTTACTGTTCAACACACAGTGAAAGACAGTAAGATGGTATTTTGCACTAGTAGTCTTAGAAATTTCTTAGAGAGAAAAATTAACTCTCACTACATCTGATTCTGCAGTGTATATTTATTATCTGGTTAGTTCCTCTGTAAGTGATTAATTTATAAATATATAGCTGTGAAAATAATATTGAAAGTTACTTCAACTTATCATATTATAGATTTTTTTTAATCATCCTTCTGAACATAAGCCGGCGGTGTGCTCAGGTGGCCAAGAAGGCCAACGGCATCCTTGCTTGTATCAAGAATAGCATAGCCAGCAGGACCAGGGAGGTGATTGTCCCCGTGTACTCTGCTCTGGTGAAGCTGCAACTTGAATACTGTGTTCAGTTTTTCTCCTCTCATTACAAGAAAAGAGTTTGCCCAGAGAGGGGCCATGAAGCTGGTGAAGGGCCTGGAAAACAAATCCTATGAGGAGCGGCTGAGGGAACTGGGGTTGTTTAGTCTGGAGAAGAGAAGGCTCAGGGGAGACCTTATTGCTCTCCACAACTACCTGAAAAGAAGTTGTGGGGAGCTGGGGATCATCCTCTTCATGCAGATAACTAGCAATAGGACAAGAGGAAATGGGGTCATGTTGCGCCAGGGGGAGTTTTAGGTTGGAAATTAGGAGACATTTATTTTCAGAAAGAGTAGTCAGACATTGGAACCGGTTACCCAGAGAGGTGGTGGAGTCCCCATCCTGGGGGGTGTTTAAAGAAAAGTTGGACATGGTCCTTGGGAACAGGGTTTAGTAGGTGATACTGGTGGTAGGGATATGGTTGGACCAAATGATCTTGGAGGTCTTTTCCAACCTTAATGATTATATGATCCTATGAAAATGAGCCAAGATATTCTATTATGTCTTGTCTAACAAACTTTTTTATTGTCTTTCTTTTTCTTTTAATTTATTTATTTATTTATTTATTTTTGTGGTTGTGTTCATTTTCAGATTAAACAAATAAAATAAATCAACACTGGAAACAATCCCTCTTGTATTTTAGCAGAAAAAAGTGAGTTTCCAGGGTTTTCTAAATGAGTTAGGAATGTTGTTCACAAGTATCCCAGTATCTTTCAAGCTATATTCAGAAATGATCTTTTTCCTTTTTCAGAATTTATTTACATAATGAGTGAATGAACATAATCCCACAGAAAGTGGTGAAAATTAACATATAGAAGAAAATAGGGTAGGCTTACATTTTAGGAAAACCCTTGGAGGAGCAAACACATGCAAAATATACCCAGTTATGTCTCAGTTCACATGTACGTTTCTATTTGTACTTGATGGCACCTGCCATAGGCTACAGTCCTCTCAAATCAGCATAGGTAAACCTCATTATCAGGCTCTCTACTTCTTAATTTTTTCACGTTAAAAATAAATCTTACCCTACATGTCTTCCAAATACATACAAGTATTTGCAAACAATTGAAAGGTGGAGGAGAGTAGAGAGAGAGGGAAAGAAAGGAAAGGAAAGGAAAGGAAAGGAAAGGAAAGGAAAGGAAAGGAAAGGAAAGGAAAGGAAAGGAAAGGAAAGGAAAGGAAAGGAAAGGAAAGGAAAGGAAAGGAAAGGAAAGGAAAGGAAAGGAAAGGAAAGGAAAGGAAAGGAAAGGAAAGGAAAGGAAAGGAGGAAGGAAAGGAAAGGAAAGGAAAGGAAAGGAAGGAAGGAAGGAAGGAAGGAAGGAAGGAAGGAAGGAAGGAAGGAAGGAAGGAAGGAAGGAAGGAAGGAAGAAAAAGTATCTTAAGTCTAAATAAACTCCTAAACCTTTAGACTAGAAGCTGTGTGAGAATAGTTAGCCTGTGTCAGTTAAAATGTCTTTGTCTATATCAGTGACATTATAACAATTAGTGTTAGCTGAGGCTCTGGTCCATAAATTATTTTTAAAAGACTATATTACATTCCCCTTGACTATTAGGGGAGAGAGCTCTTGCCTATTTATTCTGTAGATATTTTTAAAGATGTATTTTGAATAGGCTATATGCTTCTCAACCTACAAACTGTATGCAAGTAGTTATTAGCTATACACCAAAAGGAAAGCTAGATTAGAAACCTCTGGGTACCAAACAACTATTATCCCTGTGTTATATATCCCTGTAAATGAGAACCCATCATTTATCCACATGCAAAATATTGTATATTCAGGCAATGGAATTAAAATGAAACTTTCTGTTATCTCAACTGAGGTTTGACTGTAGAATTTGTCCCAAGCCCTCTGTCTGATATTTTGCATATACAGTGGAAGAAGTTGATTTAGCTGATTTTAACTGAACCACTGAGGCAAAAAAGAAAAATAATGGACATCAAACCAAGCAGATGACTGATAAGGCAGCTATATGTATGCCTATTGACACACATATGGTCTTTAAAAAAAGTGGTGTTGGCTCCCTGGTGTCTTATTGTTGCAGGAAGAACGGCCGAAAACATGACAGACACCAGTATGGTCAGATCATGCTCCATTTTATTACCCGAATAGCCTAGCTTTTATAGCAAATTTAATAGGGGCGGATAGTGTCTCATACAAGATTATTGGTCAAAAGCACTCAGACAAACAACTGCAAGAAAACAACCCCACCTGCAAGAAAACAACCCCCTTGTGATTAGCAGTCACGTAGACCTTGTCCTTGAAGCCAGCTGCTGGCAACAATATTTTTCTAAATTCCTCAATTGGGCGATGTGGGAATCATTGTCATGGGAATTTCTCATAGTTGCCCTGGTAGCTTGGTTTGCTCAGCTGCAGCAAGCCACGGGATCTTTGCTGTTTCAAAAATCCCTCAACATCTTATGACTAAAAGTAAAATGAATAATGAAGTGAATGCTCTAATTCAGGTTCAGGAATATTTAATTTTATGTCCTGAGTCTCTTTCTCCATCCAAAAGGTGCATAACAAAGAAGAAATTTAGTTAACACAGTAGGTTAATATCTATTTTTGCTTAGAAGTTCCCTCTAGGCAAAGTGCGGTCTTTATATATTTGGCAGGGATTTTGCTATTGACTTCAATGAATTTTAGGTTTACGTACAATCTAGCCAAACAGAAATTTATTATATACATTTCCCTGGAGGCAAAATTGACATTTTCAAGCCTCAGTGTACTAATTTAATTTATAAACCAGTAGCAATTGTTTACAGAAGAAAACAAAACAAAACAAACAAAATAGAATAAAACACTACTTTGTCCTCGTAAATACAGTCTTCTGACACACTAAAATTTGAATTAAGCTACTAATGCATTGCATCGCACTTGACAGCAGTGGGACCATCCTAGCTCCCAAAACAGTGACTGTTTAGTGAACTGTTTTACTTAGAAGCAAACTTTATTGATAGATGTTAATTTGTCTATAGACAAATATATAATAAGTATATTTAAAGACTATAATAATAACAAAGAAAATATTTTTAATTTCTTTTACTATTTTTGTTCTGATGGAGGTTTTCTAACTAGACTGTTTATCCATCTCTGGCTTTCATTCACATATGTAGAGAGAGAAAGTATATCCTTGCACTTCATTGATGAACACTAAGCAAATACTCTTGGTAAGACTATATTCTGAAAACTTTCCACAGGAGGTTATGGAAGCAGGTGAGCTACACCGCAGCCAAATTGAAAGGCTACCCTCTAAAACTTTACTCTGCAGTTGGTGCCCATAGGCCACAGTCTAGTGATCTTCAGCTGTGAATGACCAGTTTCCAAATTAATGTTAGAACTACAGAACAACACCACAGTACTGATGTCTACCTGACCAGGCAGACAGCTTTCAGTAATCCCCTCTTCACCTCAATAAAATATTAATTCATATCTTCAGTCACAATTTCACTATTTCCTTCATGATTTCTGGGACACAGGGGCTGCGTAACCATATAAAAGAGGTTCCAAAGAAATGGAGCATGTTATTTTATTTGGGTGCTGTAATAAATGGCTCAGTCTTCAAAATAGGATTATAATCAAAGTTTACAATTTATTAAAGGAATAGAGGTAAGCAAACAGCGCTGGGTGTGTCAGGAGTCTCCGAGGAAGGGGGGAGGTGAGCAAGTGGCCGTGTGTTGTTTAGCTGCCCGCTGGGTTAAACCACAACAGAAAGAAAAGCTGTAAATGAACTTGGAAATGAAGAAAATTGCACATGTCCCAGTTCAAATTTGGAATGGAATCGATCTAAGATGATTATGGAAGGGGACTTTATGAGTGGTGATTGGTTTGCTAAAATAAGGATGGTTGTATTGGGGATATGTGGAGGATTGTTAATAATTCCATGTTTAATATTACCAGACTAATACACTTGGTTATACAAGGAATGCAAATATCTGTGGTACCTGTTGACCCAGAACCAGGGAAAGAGAAAACCCATTCTCTGATGGAAATAAAAACAAAGATCCAGAATTGGTATGAATTGGCATCAATTCGGCAAGTATTAACTTGATTAGAAAGGAAAACACAAATCAATGCCATGAAAAAGGAGATGGGGGATTGTGATATATGTTCATCTGATTCGTGTCAGTATGGAACAGTGTTAGGGCCGCATGGTATGATGAATGTGACCTTCTGTCTTACATACCCTTGTATAACCACAAGTCTAAGAAAAATAGAATGGTTAATGTATATAGTTCTTGTACCTTGCAAAGGAATATTTTAACAATTCGTGTCAATAGAGAGCAGTCCTGTCTGTCTCTGGGTCCTGCACTGGCAATTTAATTCTTCCACAGATGTGGTTTCTTCCCTTTCCTCCTGGTGTCCCAGTCTCCCCCTCATTATAGTCAAATTATCAAATCTTCAGAAATATTCCTCAAATCCATGAGCCTATTTGCTTTTGTTATTCCGAACTCTTATTCCTAACAGTTACAGCCTTTTTTGTCTTCTTTGTGGTTGAGTTAGCACTGCTATAGATGTGACTGGAGTGTCCCTGTGAATGGCCTTGTGAGGAATGTTTTAACTACTCGTGAAGTGCCAATAAGAGAGCTATTTGTATTTGTATGTTCTTTCTTTGAAGTCTCTGATGTCTGGGGGTTTCAGAACACCTGCTAACAACTAGTGACTGTTATGGCTTCTGAATGGGACACTATGCAAACCCCTGATATCTGGCTAGGTGGCCAGGAGATTAAGGAGAAGAAAAAAGAAGCTGAAGGACGGCTAGAAGACAAAACTTGCAGGGGACACTGTGTAAGCTTTTGACATGCTGCCAAGGAGTACAAAGGGGAAGGACAAGAAAAAAAAACTGAGAGGAAGACTACGAGCCTTCAGCATGAAAGACCCCCAGAGACCCCCAGGGGGACCACCGGAGACTGATGCGTATGCTCCAGTGGGAGGGACTGGATCCTGGAAGCTAATTATAATAACCCATTTTTTTTTTAGAAGTAGTAATGAATATGTATTAGTCTAGGAGCATAAAAATCAGCTACTTGATGTGACTGGTGTGCGTCCTGGTGGAGTGGAGACTGTCGTGGTTTAACCGGGCCGGCAGCTAAACACCACGCAGCCATTCGCTCACCCTCCCCCCTCCCTCTCTGGGACAGGGGAGAGAAATGGAAAGTGAAGCCCGTGAGTTGAAATACAGACAGTTTAATAAGACAGGAAAATAATAATAATTATTATTAATAATAATAATAATAATAATACAATGATGATAATAGTACTACTACTAATAATATGTACAAACAAGTGATGCACAATGCAATTGCTCACCACCCACTGACCGATGCCCAGCCTAGCCCCGAGCAGTCCGGCCCCCTCCCCCCGGCTAGCCACCCCTATATATTATTTAGCATGACGTCAGATGGTATGGAATACCCCTTTGGCTAGTTTGGGTCACCTGTCCTGTGTCTGTCCCCTCCCAGCTCTTACTGCACCCCCAGCCTGCCTGTTGGCATGACAGAGCAAAAGGCTGAGATGTCCTTGGCTTGGTATAAGCACTGCTCTGCAACAATTAAAACATCGGGGTGTTATCAGTACTCTTCTCATCCTAAGCCAAAACACAGCATTCCACCAGCTACTAGGAAGAGAATTAATTTTGTTCTAACTGAAACCAGGACACCGGCGCACCCAGCGCTGTTTGCTTACCTCTATTCCTTTAATAAATTGTAAACTTTGATTATAATCCTATTTTGAAGACTGAGCCATTTATAACAGTATTGCACACCTGTGTAAAAACTATCATTGCATCATACAAAGAAAAGCAGAAGTAAGTTACATTAACTATAGCCAGATGGTCAGAAGAAAAATTTCAGTAACAGTAAAATCAAGTAAGAACAAATCTCCAAGCAGACCAAGACATATTCAGAAAGATCCAGCCTGAAAAGCCTCAATGCAGAGGCCTTGAAAACTCAATGCAAAGCCTGTGGCCCACTACCCACTATGCATACCATATTATTGGGTTACAGGTTGCACTTTTGTGTTTTCCTACAGTGAAAAACTGAACTCTACTTGAAGGGACTAAGTTGCTTCCTCTAGTAGCACTAGTCTTTCATTGAAACCCCTGAAGGGTGCTTAGTGGGTTTTCATAGGAAAAAAGGCCAGAAAAGGCCAGAGAAAAAGTAAGCTGGGATGTAGCTTCTGGGTCTTCAGTGTTCTCAGAAAAACAGTGAAACCTCTCCTCTCTGCTGTCTTATCCCTAGAAGTCTCTTTTGTATCCTCTGCACAGTCAATAGAGGAATAAAATTGCACAACCAGTAGCTGTGCCAGGGAGGGATTGAAGGGTCACAGGAAGCTTGAGACAGGAGTTTTACCAGAGTAATGGGGAACATAAAAATTTGGAAGGGGTCCAGGGTCCTGTCCAAGAGTGGAGAAAGCAAGATCACCAGGAAAAACAATCAAAAAGTTTGCTGCAGAGGTTAAGTAAGGTAAAGATGTTTTCCTTTTCAGCTAGAGTAAGTGCTCCATACTGATTTCACAGAGAAGGCCAGAAAAACAACTCAAAAACCTAAGATCGGTGTATGCCTCTGTCGCGTTAACATTCTCGGATTGAGGTTTATCGAGTGTATGTACATTGTGTAGAGATGCTAAGCGTTTCATCATAAACCAGAGTTTAACATACAAACTAATTGTCAGTATAAAACATAATACGGTGAGTATTAGCAGAACAATAACAGGGTGAAGCATCTTGTTGAAGATTCCCTTGGCAGCTGGCGACCATCCAAACAAAGTGTCCCACCAACGGTGCCTCTCATCTCTCTGCACTCTTTCCATCACTCGATGTATTTCCTGTGCATCATGATGGACAGTAATCAGAGTCTTTTGTCCATTTTCTCGGACCTGTGTCATCAGCTGCTTTAGGTCCTCATGTACCAGCAATTTCTTCACCAAGGTAAGGTTCATTCCAATAGGAGTAGGCAGCAGTTCATGAAGCAGAATATAATTAGATGCAATAAGTTGATAAGAAGTGACAGGAGCTGAGTATTTAAAATCACATCCTAGAATTTTGGTAAAATTACAAACACAAACATTAGAGTGATTACTGATATCTACCACTGCATTATCTACGACTATAGAATCACAATGAGTTCTCATGCAAACACAACCTTTCCCAATATATACAAGTACAGTTTCAAGGGTTTCATTAGGATGTATCTCAAAGTGGCAAATATTTTGCTCAATGTCAAGACAAATGTCTTGGGATTCCAGCATGTTACTTTCACAGATGAAACCTTTTTGTTCATGCACAATACATGCATTTACATCAATTGTTTGCCACTTTCCTTCCTTTTGATGGGCCCATACTTTATGCTCTTTAGGATAAAGTATGGTTCCATTATGATTGAGTCCTAATGCAATGATTGGATATACATTGTATACGGTGGCATTACTTATAGTAAGTATAAAGGCAACAATTTTATCATTTTCTGCATAATGGGTAAAGTTGACTAATTGCCACCATGCTTGAAATTCTTTTTCAAATTCTGAAGCATTATCCCAAATCAATTTTCGAATTTCAGTGGGCAAAGTTCCTCCTTCTCCCTCTCCAATAATAGCTGCTGCTACAGATTGTATCCATAACTGTGCTTGGATACAGCTCAAGGCAAGGGAGGTATTGCCTTGGGCTTTTCCAAGGGCATTTACAATTAATTGATGATCATTTTCCTCAATTTGTTCCCAATGGGGTAAAATATCTGATAGAAGCCATTGATTTGCTCCTAAAGCCAATAAAGTTGATTTTATTGGTTGTTCCAGTTTCCTTAGGTCATCTGTAGTAGCAGTTATTCTACTTATTAAAACCTCAGCATCAGTGCTATTTAATATACCTAATCCTGTCCCTAATAACCCAGTTGCATCCCGTGGCCCTCTTTTAGGGACCAACTAGGGTCAAAGAGAATTTGTTGTTGAATTATGTAAGGGCCTGTATTGAAGATGGAAGGAGTTAGACCAATGGGAGGCTGAGTCGGTTCGTTTTCAAATATCTGCGGAGGCAGAGGCTTCTTATCCTTTGTAGTCGATGATGTTTCTGTATTAACCATGAATTCAAATAATATTTCTGTGCCTCTGTAACCCCAAAGACAGTACACAATTATAGGTTTGGTGAATCAATGTATACTGTCTTAATTTCAGTCAGCCGATTATAAGTGGATCGGTTAGTTATTCGGCAACCAATTTGTATTGTCTGTCCAGACATGGCTTGAAGTTCAGCCATTCTTAGAGAATCATTCCAACTCCATTCATCTTTTGAAAATATTTTGTTTCCATGTAGAACTAAAGTAGAGAGATTTAGGTCCTTTCTGTTTTGAGATGTTCCAGTGACTGTGCTATACTGTGACAATACATGGTTAAATGCCATGGTGAAACACCTCAGCTCCATGCACAGCCACAGTAGCTAAGTTTCCTTTAAGGTCTGTAATTGCATCAAGGTCAGGGTAAAGCATGGCATTATTAATCCAAACTGTTGATTCGTCATCTTCCAGCTGTCCATATACAGTTTGCTCAGGGTTCCTGTGAACACAAAAGAAAATAAAATATGCTCGGTTGTATTCAACCGGCAGGGTTAGAAAGAGGGTGAAATAGCAATCTTTGATTTCCCATGCATAGAAATATTTGGGAGTAGTTAGCACTATTACTACTGTTAGATACACAGAGGACTTTCACTATCTCTGCCATGTTTGGAACTGCGGCAGTCAAAGGTATAGTGTTAGCATTCAACTGTCTGTAATCCACTGTAAAATGCCATTGCCTGGTTGGTTCCTTTACTGGCCACACTGGTGAATTATAAGGTGAATGGGTCCTTTTAATAATGCCTCTTTTTTCCAGTTCTGTTACCACCCCGTCAATCCCCGTAAATACTGCTGCTGACAACAGATATTGCCGATCATTAATGATTTTAGCAGGGGATAAGGGTATGGATGTTTGTAACAGGCTCAGTCTCATGGTGCCTGAATCCCTTTGAAGTGTTGCGAAACTCCACACAGTTCCATCAGGGAGTTTCCACATGCAACCATGCAGTATGTCAAATCCTAAAATATTAGTATATGCAGCACCAACTAATACTTCTATTCTGGTTAATTTTTGTTCCTCTGGCAACCAGAGTGAAATTTTTGCAGTGGGGCATTGTTTTTCCACACCATTGATTCCTGTGAATTTAACCCTGCGTTGACCAGGTGTTATGCTCAGGGTTTGTGCTGTCTCATGTGTAATTACTGACATTTGGGTCCTGGTATCAATAAGAAAATTTACCAATATTTTTTGGGGTTCAACAGGAATGGCAATTATAGGGTCAGAGTGTTCATTAGAGAGCCATTGAATTGCTAATACCCGCTGAGCAGGGTGGCTCACTGCCCTCCCTGGGGACAAGAGTTTTTTTGCCGACACCACAACTCACCTCGTTCCCTATTAGGTTTCAACCTCTCTTTGAATTTGGGATATCTGGGATTTTTAGTGTGGATTTGGCGGACTCGCCGAGAGTGGTCTTGGGATTTAACACTGGATGAATTAATCCAGCCTATTTGGCATCCGTATTTATCTATGTCTTGTACCAATTCACTCCAGGTGGGAATAGGGGAGTTAGGATTTCGCCTACAACTACTATCATCATCCCTACAAGCAGCTAGTATGTGATCTTGGGTGTTTTCTACAAACATCTTAAGACAATCAGGGAGTCCACGGATGAGAGGGGTTAATTGAACTGGGTCAATAGGAGCTAACATTGGGGAATTCCTTAATTTATCTCTTTCATATATCGCCTGAATGCAGGCTGCTTTCTGTACTGCTACAGCCAAGTCAGCTCCTGGTGTGGTGGTTAAAAATACTCCAGGTCTCCAAAAGCCTCCTACTTCTTCCTTACACAACATCATTCGATCTCCTCCTTTAAGAGAAACTCGACACACATACTCAACTTCTGATTCCCCTGACCGCCTTGAGAACTTCTGTATTTTAACCAGCTCTGCTGGTGACAACGGAATCGTTTGCACAGTAGTACGGATTTCATCATTATCATCAACAGTAGTCTCAGTCTTAACCAAAGGTCTCAAGGAAATCGATTGAGGTTCAGAATCAGAAATCTCTTCAACACCATCATCACTGTCAGACCAGAAATCACTGTCCCAGCTTTCAGGTTCTACACTATGCAGCACTCCACGAATCTGCTTGACCGGAGCGCAAGGCTGTACTTTATTTAACAGATGACTAACCCTCTCCAGCAATTGTTTAAGATGATTATTTTCACTCACAAGTTTATCATTTTCAGTCACAAGTTTGTCATTCTCAATGGAAAGTTTATTATTTTCATCCAAAAGTTTATCCACTCTGATTCCTAATGTTTTCCCGTCTCCCTTTCAAAGGCCAATGATGACTTCAACACATCAATCTCTGATTTCAAAGCTGTATGTTCCGCATCAGAGATCAGTTTGGGAGCAGGAGTTTCCTTAGCTTTTTGCCGAGCACAAGACAAACAGGCTCCTAACACAGCACAAATTGCACCTTTACCCTTTCTTTGACCAATCTTTCGTGAAGCCTGACAATGCTCAATGCACTCTACCACTTTCTCTTCATCTTTCCAAAACTTTTGGGAAAACTCCTTCCCTGCCTGGGAAGGGGCACATTTGTATTTTTGCAGAAGTTTATCCATAGCAATCCTGCCGACTACGCCAATTTTACTGTCGCGTTAAGGGGTGTAGCTGATTAACCGTTACGGGCCCGGTCAGATTCAGGGTACTGAACCAGTCGGACATTCACCAAAAACACATTAACCGTCTGGGGGTCCAGTCAGACATTCACCAAAAACGCATTAACGGCCTGGGGGTCCGTTCAGACATTCACCAAAAATGCATTAACCATCTGGGGGTCCGTTCGGACATTCACCAAAAATGCATTAACCGCCTGGGGGTCTGGTTAGATTCAGAACACTGAACTATCACGGATAACCACCCTCACCCTCGTTGCACTCAATGAGAGTTATCACAATGCAATCAAGTATGGTTTATTACAGCAACAGATAATCAGGTTCTTTTGGATTGCCGGCGATAGTGACTGTCTGCAAAAGCAAGTTAGTATGCATAAAATACACAGGTGTTATAGGTGTTGTAGGTGTTACAGATGTTACGGGTGTTATAGATGTTTATAGATGTTACAGATGTTACAGAGGTTATAGGTGTTGCAGGTGTTACAGATGTTACAGGTGTTTACAGGTGTCACAGGTGTGCAGCCTAGAAATAAACGCGTTAAAAGGATCAAAGACTCTATAGAGATTTATAAGCAAGTATTCAGATCTCACCCAAAGGCGTCCCAATGTGGGGGGAAGAGAGGCTCAGCCCGTCGACTGATCCCAGGAGTCAGGAGGTCCTAAGGATGTTGTCCTCGGGATGGTATCTCCCCTGACGGTGGTATCTTCCCTAACATCCCCTTTCTCTTGGGCCAATTTATATTATTTTCTATCTTTTAGGTGGAGCTTGAGTGGCTCTAGTCAAGCATATCTTAGTTATGATTGGTGTAAAGTTTTCCCGTCTCCGTTTAAAGTAATAGGCTCCGAGAAATTCAGAGCGCATGCTCAGTGAGGGGTGGTCGCACCTTGGAGGCGGGTAGCTTTTGAGATGGAGGTGTGTTTTGGTATCATAATGATATTATAATGAGCAAAAAGTACACTAGGGTACAGCATTTGTCAAAACATGACAGGTCTTTGGCTCAGGGTGGCAAAAAGTGCAGCTTTGTGCACAAGAACAATCGAGGTCCCATCTGATTACAGAGCCTAGCCGTGGTGTCTCCACTCCACTCTATGCTCCGTGCTGTTCCTTAGAGCTAGCACACCAAGTTTCCCCAGCGCGATAGCATCTAAGGCTGGGAGCCTAGGGAACGCTCAGATAAAGCAGTTATGCCCTACCCTGAAAGCCTCTTCAATGCTGTACCTTTTCCTTAAAAATGTGAATGTTAGTTTTATTTTCCTAGTTACTTCAGGCATTTACACCACAGCCTCTTTTTGTCATTTTCTAAATAGTTTAGTTCCTTGATAATATTTTCTTTTTCTCAACTGCCCCTTATTCCCAGTGATTTCTACATTACAAATTACTTTATCCTAAATTTTGAGAGACCCCCGGGTCCCACTACATCCCAAAACATGATATCTGAAATGCATTCATTTATAATGTTTGTTACTTCAGTGCTTATCAAACATGCCAACAATGCTGATAGAACATGAAACAAACAGATGAACAGCTCATAAGAAACTGTTAGATAAAATACTTCCCACCAATGACTTAGTAAACTACAAAACAGGAGAAGTAAGAATCATACATTGAAGAAAATAATACTGGAGCTCAAAGTCCCACTTGGAAAAAAGTTCGTTTATTTGGTTTCTGCATAGCTTTTGTTCACCCAGCAGGGGAAGAGTATTTTCAAGCATGTTGAGGGATTTTTGAAACAGCAAGGAGGCCATCACTTGCTGCAGCTGAGCAAACCAAGCTACCAGGACGACTACGAGGAGTTCCCATGATAGTGTTCCCTTATCACCCGATTGAGGAATTAAAAATATTGTTTCAAGCAGCCGGCATTTCTTCAAAGGACAAGATCTATGTGACTGCTAATCACAAGGGGGTTGTTTTCCTGCAGTTGGGGTAGTTTTCTTGCAGTTCTTTGTCTGAGTGCTTTTGTCCAATAACCTTGTGTGAAACGCTATCCACCCCTGCTAAATTTGCTATAAGAGTCAGGCTATTGAGGTAATAAAAGAGAGCATGATCTGACCATATTGGTGTGTGTCATGTTTTCGGCCGTTTTTCCTACAATACAAGCACAGCAGAAAAAACAACAACAAAACACAACTTATTTTTATTATAAAAACTTAAAGCTGTATTTTAGAGGTTGAACATGTTATAAATGGCTCATTCTTCAAAATAGGATTATAATCAAAGTTTACAATTTATTAAAGGAATAGAGGTAAGCAAACAGCGCTGGGCGCGCCGGGAGTCTCCACTCCACCAGGACGCACACCAGTTACATCAAGTAGCTGATTTTTATGCTCCTAGGCTAATACATATTCATTACTACTTCTAAAAAAAAAAAAATAGGTTATTATAATTAGCTTCCAGGATCCAGTCCCTCCCACTGGAGCATACGCATCGGTCTCCGGTGGTCCCTCTGGGGGTCTCTAGGGGTCTTTCATGCTGAAGGCTTGTAGTCTTCCTCTCAGTTTTTTTTTCTTGTCCTTCCCCTTTGTACTCCTTGGCAGCATGTCAAAAGCTTACACAGTGTCCCCTGCAAGTTTTGTCTTCTAGCCGTCCTTCAGCTTCTTTTTTCTTCTCCTTAATTTCCTGGCCACCTAGCCAGATATCAGGGGTTTGCATAGTGTCCCATTCAGAAGCCATAACAGTCACTAGTTGTTAGCAGTTGTTCTGAAACCCCCAGACATCAGAGAAAGAACATACAAACACAAATAGCTCTCTTATTGACACTTCACGAGTAGTTAAATCATTCTTCACAGGCCATTCACAGGGACAGTCACATCTATAGCAGTGCTAAATCAACCACAAAGAAGGCAAAAAGGCTGTAACTGTTAGAAATAAGAGTTCGGAATAACAAAAGCAAATAGGTTCATAGATTTGAGGAATATTTTCTGACACAAATTCCTTTGCAAGGTACAAGAACTATATACATTAACCACTCCATTTTTCTTAGACTTGTGGTTATACAAGGGTATGTAAGACAGAAGGTTACATTCATCATACCATGCAGCCCTAGCACTCTTCCATACTGACACGAATCAGATGAACATATATAACACAGCATTAGACTACCATCAAAGCAGCAAAAATTTACTTTGGAGTAGTTGAATTGTATCAATGAATGTGCTGCAGCTAAGTCTCATAGTATAGGTGACCTGAAGGCTGGAAACATTTCAGGTGGCCAGTAGAATCATAGAAACAAAGTCATAGAATCATATATTATACTGTGTTGGAAAGGACCCACAATGATCATCAAGTCCAATTCATGGATCAACACAGAACTACCTACATACATCTGAGAGCATTGATGCTGTCACCACTGCCCTGGGGAGTGTGTTCCAGTGCCTGACCGCGCTTTTATTGAAGAACATTTTCCTAGTACCCCCCTGACATAGCTTCATGCCATTTCCTTGGGGTCTATTACTGGTTACCAGAGAGCAGACATCAGCACTTGCCCCTCCACTCCCCTTGTGAGGAAACTATAGGCCACCATGAGACCTCTCCTTAGTCTCCTCTTCTCTAGGACCAAACCAAGTGACCTCAGTCATCAATACATCTTTCCTTCTAGACCTTTCACTATCTGTGTTGCCCTCTGGTGTAGTTTAACCCGGCTGGCAGCTAAGCACCACACAGCTGTTCGCTCACCGTCCCCCCTCCCTCTCTGGGATGGGGGAGAGAAACGGGAAAGCAAAGCCCATGAGTTGAGATAAAGACAGTTTATTAAGACAGGAAAATAATAATAACAATAATAAGGATGATAAAAGTGCTACTACTAATAATGCGTACGAAACAAGTGATGCACAATGCAATTGCTCACCATCCAATGACCAATGCACAGCCTAACCCCAAGCAGTCTGGCCACCCCACCTTGGCTAGCCAAACCTATATATTGTTTAGCATGACATCAGATGGGATGGAATACACCTTTGGCTAGTTTGGGTCAGCTGTTCTGGGTCTGTCCCCTCCCAGCTTTTGCTGCACCCCCAGGACAGAGCGAGAAGCTGAAACGTCCTTGGTTTGGTGTAAGCACTGCTCTGCAACAATTAAACCATCACCATGTTATCAGCACTCATCTCATCCTAAGCCAAAACATAGCACCCTACCAGCTACGAGGAAAAAAATGAACTCTGTCCTAACTGAATACAGGACACCCTCCTTTGGACAGTCTCTAACAATTTTATGTCCTTATATTGTGGCTCCCAAAAAATACTCAGTGTGAGGTCACACCAGCACAGAGTAGAGTGGAACAATAGCTGTGCAATATGTCAAAAACCAACAGTTTTGTTGTTGTTTTTTTTTTGTTTATTTGTTTTTTAATCTTTTCATGTATGGGAGACAAGATTATTCTGTGAAATGAAGCTCTCAGTTACAGGACTATCTCTTGGACTATCTCCTGTTCAGCCCGGAGAAGAGAAAACACCAGGAAGACCTTGTAACAACCTTCCAGTAAGTGAAGGGTTAAAACAAGAAAACAGGAGAGGGATTCTTTATCTGGGAGTGTAGTGACGGGACAAGGAGTAATGGCTTTAAATTAAAAGAGGGTAGATTTAGATTAACTATTTGGAAGAAGTTCTTTACTCTGAGGATGATGAGGCACTGGAACAGGTTGCCCAGAGAAGCTGTCAATGCCCTATCCCTGGAAATCACATTTAAGGCCAGGTTGGATGGGGCTTTGAGCAACCTGGTCTAGAGCAAGGTGTCCCTGCCCATGGCAGGGAGGCTGGAGTTAAATGATTTTTAAGGTCCCTCCCAACCCAAGACATTCTATGATTCTATGATTCTGTGATTCTATGATATTTTTGTATCTAGAGAATATGAATTTTAAGAATGATTTGTATTCTCCTGGCAATAACAGTTTTGGACCAATAAAGAAGTTAATCCCATGGTGGATGTTTCTCCTCCAAAACATCTTCCCTCTATTCCAGCTGTCTTGCTCACCATCATCAGCTTACCATAATGTTTGAGATGGAAATAATATGGATGGAAAAATCAAACTGCAAAGGCTTCTTAATTAACTCACTTCAGAAATATATTTAAAAAATCATTTTCAGCTAACAGTATTCAATAACTGCAGTTTTGCATGCATTTCCAAGGAGTAATGACCACAAGAAAAATCCTTCAACCAGTTATTTACACTCAATTATACAGGAAATAACAAACAATACTGTCATAGCAATTATGGTAGGTTAATTAGACAAATGGCAAAATGGTAAAAATTTTGATGCTTTTATTTGTAGTGAGATAGTTTAGTGTATTGTAGATAGCGCATTTGTGTAATATTTAGAGCTAGTTATTAAACTAAGAGGG
Organism: Aythya ferina; assembly: GCF_964211825.1. Classification (NCBI taxonomy): domain Eukaryota; kingdom Metazoa; phylum Chordata; class Aves; order Anseriformes; family Anatidae; genus Aythya; species Aythya ferina. The sequence continues at coordinate 14,527,007 of NC_140313.1, forward strand.
AAATATGTATAAGATAGGAGACCCAATCAGGATAGCTTTTATGTCACTACTTCTGGTGTAAATACAGTGAAAGCATTGCAATGTGTTTCACACTTAATAACTACCTAAATTCCTTGTAAGATTTGTGTAAGTGCACTGAACACTATTATTTCATATTTTTATTTTTTTTTATTATTATTATTTTTTTATGTTTTTTTATTTTTTTTTCCCCTTGGGCAAACTGTGGCTTGTTGTGGTGTACACCTTGTTGCAAATGATCTTGTTCCCAGAATAAATTTTTTTTGAGACTTCACAACTACCTCTTGAATAAACACTGCTAATTGTGGCAATTAACAGTTTGCATTTCATAATAAACAGTTTACCATAAACATGATTTTGAGTCATGTATTTTCAAAGTAAGAAAGTACGATTAATTTCAATCAGATTCTGCTTACTGGCAGAGGAAACAATTTACAGAGTCACAGGATCACAGAATCATCTAGGTTGGAAGAGACCTCCAAGATAACTGAAACCAGGACATTCTTGTCTCCTCTCTTGACATTTCTAACCAATAAATCTGAGGCCAAAATCCAAATTTGTTGTTCATCTAAACAGTAATATATCAGAAAACTTGTGTACTCTAAGGAATAATTTTTGAAAGAAAGGATCCTGCTATGAAAAAAATGCTTATTTGCCTTAAAATCTTAAAGAACTTCCTTGACATTCATTCTGCCATTAGTGCTGTTAGACAGTAATATATGAATGTGTTAAACTGAGTAATTAGAGTAATCTGCATTTCCTGACATGAACGTAAAGAGCTAAAATAGAATATGGAAATTTCATTGGCTTTCATTTCATTCAGATTTACCTTTGAAAGATATGTACAAAATACATAATCTTTGTAACTTCAAGATGACACGTAAAATAATTTACTGCTCTATATTGTCTACTGATATGTATGTGAAAACTAAGCAAAAGCAAGTTTGAATGCCAAATATAACACACTTTGGCATATGAATAAACCCAGAAAAGACATCTGGAGTGTTAGCCAAGTCAGAAATGACCTATTTCATGATTTATAAGCATTTTAGTTATAGTTTTACCTTTTGACTTTTTCCTCTCTGTTGGGCCTATAACACTATTAACGCTACAAGAAAGATTGTATTTATTAGCCAATAATTCCATTCTATTATGTACCTTCATTCTAAACAAACATGCACTTAATTTTGACATCATGATGACAAAGGAAAACTTTATTATAGCATAACAAATTTTGGCAGCAAAATGTAATTCCTTTTATGATAATCCTTTCTGAAAGAAGTAATAATTTAGATACACTTGAACTGTAATAGTTTTTACTTAATTATCTCTCTATTTAATTATCACTTCAGGCATGTTTTTTTATGGCATCATTTAAGATGTGGTATTGTTCACCTAAATGTAACTACTTGGTACCATTTTTATACATCTTAGGGCACTAGAGATAACTAGAGATAAATGGTAGACAAAATGCAACAGCTGGATTTTTTGGGATGTTTAAATAATATTAAAATCCTATATTAGGGAGACCAAATGGCATCCACATTAACTAGTCCATGTATTTTCAAATATTTATCCATAAAGAATTCTTCTGATAATGTGAGTGACTACTGGACATAGCAATCTGCTGCTAATCTGTGCACTGGTAAGAATCATTAAACACACTAAACTTTCATGTTAAAAGTTACAGACCTATAACTGCAAGCAGCACGGAAAGGACACAGAAAGGTGATTTATACTAAAAAGATGCCTATAGTTCTAAATAATTTGTAAATGCATCACAAGTCCTATAGTTCAGACCTTACTGATGTGCTTTTATTATATAATAAACACAGAAATATTTACCTTCTCAGTATCCTACACAAGTATATGTTATTTTTATGATTTCATGTTTGCTTGTTTTTCTTGCAAGATGGAGTAAACAAACAAACAAAACGCATCAAAAACAATAAACAAACAAACAAACAAACAAAAACAAAGAAAAATCACCACCACTAACAAAGCAATTGTGATATGTTAGTTTGCATTAAAGGATTCATACACAGCATAAGCATAGCTACCAATCTAACAATACTACAGGAGAATACAGGACTGTCTTTCTGTGCTGTATCTGACTGGTGTATCTGGCGTATAGACTTACAAACAATGCTCTTCCTTCCTTCCCACCCTTCTTAAGTTTGACTTCTAGCTTATGATTTCTGCACAGAATCCTTTCATTAACATTTTTTCCCCAATTTTTCCCAACGAGTACCGTTCACTAGTGGATCAGTTCTAGATACTCATGAACAAAGAGTGAATATCTTAGTGATATTCACCTTCAGAAATTTAGCTGGTTTGTTTAATTTATATATATCAAAAAGCTGAATTAATCGTCAAGAATGAGAACTACTTGCCTTTTTGTAAGCAAACATATTGCCAGAGCATGAGGTAATGGGAGTTTTCCTTCAGAATCAAGTCTGCAGTTGAAATTCCAAGATTTTGCCTTAAGGTTTGTTTTTCATGCTAGAATCTACAATTGATAAGAGATATTTTTATAAAACCTAATCATTATTCTGTAGGCCAGTCAGAATTAAAATAATTCTTTTGCCAGTGGTCTTATATTGTCATCTGAAACATTTTGTACAGCACGGTATGTGCACCTTAGAAATATTTCCTCTAAAATTTAGTACTTTTTTTCCATTACTGTTTTAAAATGAAAAAAAATATATATATTCACTGCAAATTAGAAATACATCGTTTGGATTCAAAGAACATTTTTGTATGCCTTGAATGAAGGAAGCCCATGGTTTCCTATCCTGCTCCATCATACGCATGATGAAAATGGGGTGTAGAAAACAAACAAAACATTAGTGTATTTATAGGAACCTATTAACCTTTTCTCCTTCATGAGAATAAAATCTGTACACTCCACTAATAAAAAGCTAATCTCAACAACAAAAAATATATAATTGCATATGGAAAGTTGCCTAGAAAGTAAAACACTCCATTTATCGATTGATTGATTGATTGATTTTCAATGTTAAAAATAAACCAAAAGTAAGAAGAAGGGAAAATATGTTTTGGAAATGTTGCAATTTTAAGTCTAAAGAATAGCAATTTGAATTATTTGTTAGATTTCAAAACACAATCTAATGTCTTCTGGCTTTCACCAAGATTATATTTTAGAAAATCCCATGTATATATGGGGGGGTCAATATATATATATATATATATTTATATAGGAGATATATTGGATATTATTTTATTTTATTTATTTTAATTTTATTTTTCCCCTCTGGAGTGTTACCACATTGTTGACAATCATATTAGACAGAGTAGGAACGTTAATACTGTTTGCAGAGGTGTGTTCATCTTGCTGCAGTTGTGTTCATTCTTAGCTTCAGATATTTCTAACATGAAATATTCTGTTCACTATACCACACTTTATTTGATTGCTCATTTCAATCATCATTTTCTAATATACAGACTGGGGGATGAGAGGCTGGAAAACAGACCCATAGAAAGGAATCTGGGTGTTTCAGTCAATGGCAAGTTGAATATGAGTCACCAGTGTGCCCTGGCAGTCAAAGGGGCCAGGCATATCCTGGGGTGCATCAAGCATGGCGTTGTTAGCCAGTCCAGGAAAATGATTTTGCCACTCTACTCTGCACTGGTGCAACCTCACCTTGAGTATTGTGTGCAGTTTTGAGCACATTATAAGAAGGACATAAAATTGCTAGAATGTCCAAAGGAAAGCAACAAAAATGTTGAAGGGGTTAGAGGGGAAGAAGTATGAGGAGCAGCTGAAGTTGCTTGGTTTGTTCAGCCTGGAGAAGAGAAAGTTGAGGGGTGACATCATCGTTGAGAAGCTTTATGAGCACTGGAATAGACTTCCCAGGGAAATGATCACAGTTCCATGCCTGTTGGAGTTCAAGAAACATTTGTACAATGCACTCAGAAATATGGTCTGATTTCTGAGTGGTCCTGTGTGGAGCCAGTTAGACTTGAGGATCCTCATAGGTCCCTTCCAGCTCAGAATATTCTATGGTTATATGACTCCATTGTCTTGAGAATAGTGACATGGAGATGCAGTCTATCTGCATAAAAGTTACCCTCCAAAAATAAACAAGCAAACAAACAATGGTCTAAAATTTTGGGAAGACCTGTGTGGTGCCAGGAGTTGGACTCAATGATCCTTATGGGTCCCTTCCAACTCGGGATATTCTATGATTCTACGATTCTATGATTCTATGAAACAACAAAAAATTCCAGTAACTGGAATTTCTTTTATAATTCTTCTTCTTATTATTATTGTTTGTTTTTTGTTTTTAACCTCATAGAAATATTTAACTGAGAAACAGAAGCTCTTAAAGACCACAGCATGAACATTGACTCTGCTATAACTGCAACTACAAGAGTCTTACTTTCTCAGCAAGCTTATAATAATGTACTTTTTTTTTTTTTTTTTTTTTTTTTAAGAATGGTTTTGGACAAAATAACAAAGCAATTGTTTATCATTCAGCTTGACAAATGTTTAGTATTTTCTTAATGTTGAGACAATATTAATAAACATTATTTGTCCTAAGAATGTAATATAAGTAGCCATGAGAGTGTGGTATTCCAGTAGCTTAACAACTACTTGATATTGTTCTCTGACATTTTCTGTACAGGGTGGCAACCTCATCAAATTTTGCATAGCAGCTGCAGGTTGATCTGATTAGAAAGTTGTTTTAAAATGCCCCCTTAAGTCGTAGTTCAGATACAGATATCGTCTTTGCCTCAGGGTGAAGGGAATAATAAAAGTATCACTATTCTCATCTTTGGCTTAATGCAGGAAGCCTGTTTTAGTAGTAGTACCAGATCAACTCAAACCAGGAAAAGCAGGGTTGAAGAACAAAAAATATGGTCAGACTTTCAGAAAGACAGCAGAGAATTGAGTCTAGCTTTGCCTGCAGCTAACACTTCTACTGGCTCTGACTGCATTTTTTTTTCTTGTATTCTACCTTAGAGTTGTATCTTACAGCATAATAATATTACTGGATGTTAGTGGACAAGGGAAACTAGGAATCATCTTCAAAAATTATAACTGTTAGAAATAATTAACCCTGAACCTTTGCGAATGCCATGGTTTACTTCCTCAGAGCATTTTATTTCCTTGAGAATAACCCATCTGAAAAGAAGAGAACATCAGGGATATAAAGATGAATGCAACTTAAAGTACACAGTTGCCTCCACAACACAAAATCAGAAGATATTGTGTCACACAAGACAGGAAAAACTTCTTCAGTGCCCAAGCAAAGAATAAGAGAACTTTTCTTTCTTAGGTTCAGCACAGCAGACAATGAACTATGAATATACGTTCATGTGAAACTAAACACGTAGAAACCTGTATGGACAGCAAAAGACAATATGCATTAAGGTGTGCTTGTTATTAATGATGAAATGGTAATGTGTGGAGCCTCAAATTTTCGTGGAAACTGCTAAAATGACTCAAAAGCCAATGTAACAAAGGCCCACAGAGCTGGAAAAGGAAATGTGGCAGTAAAGCATCTAAGTCTAAAAAGACAACTGGAAAAGTCATGACTAATAACAAATAAGGAAGAAATAGACAAAGCAGCTTTGCATTTATATTAAGTGGAATATTTGTTCCTTTGAGGATGAAGAAGTGACAGGAAAAAAAAGAAAAAAGACTTAAAAGAATGGTTTGGAGACAAATGTCCAAAGCATTTCTATAGCATTTCTCATGCATTGTATGGGTGAAGTGGTAAAAGACAATATAGACAAAATCCAAGATATCTTTCATAAAAAAGAAACATCAAAAATGTCTGCAGAGATGTAAATGTTGTGCTGGACTCAACAGCAGAAGAATGTGATGTATCCTAGGAAAGACCAAACAGGCACATAGCCAACATTTGTGCCTAATTACACATTTGGCCTCCTACTCATTTGGACTATGGGCAGAACATATACATTAAATATTTGAGTGCGTTAAAACAGACTTTTAGGAAGCATTTAAGGTGAACAGCAATTTCTATCCTCCTTTCCATATTTGGAAGGTATGAAGATAAGGGTAGCCACTCACTGAACAGTGAGGACAAAAGTAAGTATTTTAAAAATATTGAGAAAAAAATAAAATTAAGAAAAAAAAAGTTTATTTTCCTCGGTCTCTTTTCTAAAGCAGTAAAATATCTTGCATAGTTCATTTAACTATCCTTGATTCATGAAATGCCAGGGATCAAAATTCTTGCCCTGCCACATGGACTTCAGTATAACATTTTATTTTTTTTAATCCCTTTGTTTTAGTTAATTTGTTACATAATATTAACTTTAAAATACAATAAGTTTTGCCTGTAGTTTCCATCAGCTACAGTCAAGAGAATAATTATGCCTATAAAATAGACCATTGTGGGAAAGTAAATGCTGGGTGGTTATATAACATTTCAGGAGATACAGCATCTCCTCTGCATTATTGATAGAAATCTGCTTAAAGAGGATACTCACTTGACAACTCTGCTTAATAAATTATTGTTTAATATTTATACCTTTCAATTTTTCTCCTTCTGTGTGATTTAATGACCCATTTAAGGTGTTCCTAATTCCTTAGATGATATTAGAATTCTGTTTCATTAGCATGGTTTTGTTCATACTCACTATTTCAAATTTAGGACACAAGACAGCTTTTCTTATCTGAGTTTACTATGTACAGATTACCAATATGTAAACCAGACCACGGAGAGTTAAGTTTGTTTTCAAAGGAATAACAATAAATTGTAGGGTTAAAAACAGTTAAAAACAGTTGATGAAGAAGCACTAAGAGCACAGGTTATTTAGTGGAAATCACTTGACAGGCTTATGGTGGCGTTGCTAATGGTTATGGCCACTGAAGAATGATCCTTTTTTTTTTCAGTATTTTTCTGAACACACACAGCTTTATGGTATTCCCTCTCCTGACAGGCCGAAAAGCAGTCTGATATAAAATGCACTTCAAAATAACCTTGGTGATTGTATGTTTTGACTCACTGCATTTCCATCTTTTGCCTTAATATTAGCAGGTTGGTGGCAGGGCTGGTTTTGTTTTGGTTTGTTTTGGTTTTATTTGTCTTATAACAAGAGTAAGCAGACTTGGAGAAGAGCGACTAATTCATTGTAGCACTGAGAAGTCTATCATCTTGGAGGATTTAAACTCTTGAAGTATGGGTATATTTAGACAGTGAGGTGGATTGAAAATTAGGTGAATGGCAGAGTCCAGAACGTGGTGATCAGTGGCATGACATCTAGTTGTAGGCCAGTAAATGGCAGTGTACTCCTGACACTGTACTGAGTCTGGCCCTGCTTCACAGGTACATGATCTGGATTATGGGGCAGAGTGTACCCACAGCAAGTCTTCAGATGACACAAAACTGAGAAGCGTAACAGATACTCCAGACAATCACGCTGTCATTCAGAGGAACCTGGGCAGGCTGGAGAAATGGGCTGGCAAGAACCTCATGAAGTTCAACAAGGAGAAATCCTAAATCCTGCATCTGGGGAGGAAGAAACCTAGGTACCAATACAGTCCAGCAGGGGCACCAGCTAGAAAGCAGCTTGGCAGAGAAGGACCTGAAGGTCCTGGTAGACACCAAGTCTATATATAGTGCCAAGCTCTTTGCAGTGGTGTTCAATCACAGACCAAGAGGCAAAGGGAAAAAACGGAAACATGGGAGATTATGTCTGAACATCAGGAGACACTTCACTGTGTGGGTGACTGAACACCAGAACAGTTTTCCCAGAAAAGCTGTGGAATCTCCCTCCTTGCAAATATTCAAAACACATCTGGGCAACCTGTTCCAGGTCTACCTGTTTGAGCAGGTGGGTTGGACACGATGACTTCCAAAGGTTCTTGATTTTTATTATTATTTTATCTATTTTTTCTTTTATCTATTCTTTCTTTCTTTCTTTCTTTCTTTCTTTCTTTCTTTCTTTCTTTCTTTCTTTTAATTATCAATGGAAGGATAAAAGAAAATTGAGAGGTGAAGCTGTAGAAAGCCAGTTCTCCGTTGCTTATTAGAGCAGGAAAAAAGGAAGTGTACAGTTAAAGGTTAATTTAGGACTTCATTATTTACTATTGCTTTGCACAGAGCCTCTGGCTTCTTAACAACAGCTAATGCGTTGTTGTTCTACTTGATAAGTTATTAAGTTTTAAACTTTTTCAGTTTCATGGAGCTTTGATTTTATTTTATTCTTTTGTAAGAATTTGCATATAGTTTTGTACATGTAAATAAGGATGCATTTAATAAAACAGGGAAGCTACAGTTGAATAGAGCCTGTAGGCACAGCTAATATAAAGAATGCTATACCAGCTGAAAATTGCTGCTGACTTCACACCAGTAAAAAATATAATTGTAAGAGCCATAGCCACAAACATGGCTCTTACACGTCATATGAGTGACGCAGTATGTACATAAACTTCTAGGTTAAAAGAAGTGTCAAAAGCCTGCTGGGAGCAGAAGCATATTAAAGACTTGACTTCTTTCACTTAAACTGTCAGCTTCAGCACAAAGCTAATCTACAGAAAGAAAGCAATGTTTAAGAACTATTTTTCAGGCTTCACTTTCCTCTTCCCTTTCCCCTTCCTAATCCTTTTTTTTTCTTTTTTTTTTTTTTTCCTTCCCATTGTATAGCACATCCATTTGAACTTTAGTCAAACAAAAACATAAGAGTGATACTAAAATGTAAACTTTTTAAAGAAGAGACTTGGGTATAATATCTAACAATGGAGGTAGACACTCCATTTCTTGAAAACTCTTTGTACTCTGACTCCAGTATGTTCTTTATTTATATTCCCACAGCTATTTGTTGTCTGGGTTTTATCAGCAATTCACTACTTACTGGGTGTGATATTCTAGTTTCTATGAAAAGTTTGTACCTGTTCAGAGGAAACTGCAATACGTGATGGCCAATTCTCCTATTGCTTTAGCATAGGAGGTGGGGAAACTTGTCTATAAATGTGAAGAAATTCACAGCTGGAATTTTCTGGCATGAATATATGTATATATACAAAGATATGCATATACATATATAAAAGCAATTATTTTAATACTTAATTTTAAACAAACAACAACAACAAAAAAGGCTCATTCTTTCTAGGTATTTAGAAGCTATATTCTGCAGAACTGGAACTGAAATCATTGGGTTGGTGATGTTGCAGCTATTTAAGGAGATAATTTTACGTTCCTTGTAATCTTTGACATTGGAATCTATTTTAGGAAAATTCATGATATATTCGCTGCCTCGGTCCATAAAAAGGAAACTTTGAAAGAAAAGGTAATGTCCTGACTGTGGATAAAAAGCAACACTTGCTTGAAAGAATCTTGAACTCAAAAGTAACATTAAGATCTAGTTTAGAGAAAAAAAGGCTGAAAGCTTCTGAGTCGGAAGACTTAACGCACAAAAGAGTGTAGCTAAAAAAGAGACTGAGGAGAGGCAACAGGACAGAACTTTTATCAGTAGAATCAAGATCTGGTCTTTTCCATTAAGAAGGCTTGGCCTTTTGTAAAGTTAGAAGGCAGATGAAGCAATTGAATGAGACTTCGCAATCTTCACAGTTCAAGAAAACTGAAGTACCACTTATGCATTTTTTTTATTCCCTGGGGCAGGTATTATTGCAGGTAAGGTAAGGTGGTTGCATCTTTTTTTTTTTTTTTCTTTTACACAAAAATTTCAGGAAGTGTAGTCTCTCCTTGAAGAACAGAAGCCAGTTGAGGACTTCATAAGAGACTGTCATGATTACTTAGGTGATCTACTTGTTCAGTGCACCAATGACCAGGAAGAGCAAAAAGTGAAGGTTAATGTTTTTAGCATTTGGAAAACAGAGCGTGACTTGCACGCATCTCTTCCTCCAATCTCTTCCTCCTGTCTCTCCTTCATTGTCCATGCAAGTTGTGGTGGTTTAACACCTGGAGGTAGCTCAACATCACTATGCTACTTTCTCTGTCCCTTCTCAGAAGGACAGGGGGAGAGAATAAAATGAAAAAAAGCTCATGGGAAGACATAAGGACAGGGAGGTCACACACCAATTACCATCAGGAGAAATCCAGACTCAGCATAAAGGAGATTAATATAATTTATTGCCTACTGATAACACTAGAACAGTGAGAACTGAAAGCAGACTGAAAACACCTGTCCCCCAACCACCTTCTTCATTGTCCTCCCCTCAAGCAGTGTAGATGAACGGGGAATGGAGGCTGTGGTCAGCCCATGATGCTTCATCTCTGCCACTCCTTCATGGTCACTCTCTGACCCTGCTCCACGTGGTGTCCCTCCCACAGGATGCCGTCCCTCCTGAACTGATCCTGCCGACAAGCAGCAGCTCTTCAAGAACTGCTCCCACATGGCTCCGTACCACGGGGTCCATCCATTCCCCAGGAGCACACTGCTCCAGCACGGGTGGGCGGCAGCCCCCCCCAGACCCCCTGCTCTTGCGTGGGCTCCTCTCCATGGGCTGCAGCTCTGGCCCGGGGCCTGCTCCTGCGGGGGGCTCTCCATGGGCCGCAGCCTCCTCCAGGCCACATCCACCTGCTCCACCGGGGGCTCCTCCACGGGCTGCAGCGCGGAAATCTGCTCCATGTGGGACACATGGGCTGCAGGGGGACAGCCTGCTCCTCCAGGGGCCTCTCCACAGGGGAACTGCTGATGTGTGCCTGGAGCACCTCCTGCCCTCCTGCTGCACTGCCCTTGGGGGCTAAACGGCTGTTCCTCACTCTCCCAGCTGCTGTTACACAGCATTATTTTTTTTCTTTCTTAAATATGCTATCACAGAGGTGCAACCAATATCACTCAGTGGCCCAGCTCTGGCTAGCAGCAGGTTCCTTTTGGAGCCATCAGGAGCTAGCTTTTTTCTGACATGGGGCCACTTCTGGACTCCTCACAGAGGCCACCCCTGCAGCCCTCCAGCAAAAAACCTCGCCAATAAACTCAATGCAAGTGTACCACACCACAGAATTAATTTTGTGTATATTAAATGTGACCTTCAGAAGCCTCTATTGCTCACAGCTGCTGCTAACTGTAGGACAGAACCAGCTTAACCTACCTGAAAAGGGACAACAGGAAATGGTAGGTGGTACTGAGGAGGAATATTAATGACAGTATGAAGAAATTATTCTTTATTATTTTTTTTGTCAACTCAGATGCCATTGTCCATAAATATTACTTGCTGTCATACATAGGTTTAGGGAGAAGATACAAACCTAGAGGAAAACTGACGAAAGCAGGATGGGCTTTTAGGTGACCTGTAAAAATTTGCATCAGTCAGCTGGTGTCACATCTGTCAGAGCTTGCATTAGCCCACAGTACACAGATAGGGTCACTAAAACCAAGATAGGAGAGTAGAGAAACCATCAGCTTCTGATGGAATGATGTGGCTCTTCAATGAACAGCAAATCAGGCTTTTAGCTGCAAGTCAAACACAAGGTTGTCAGCAACCAGCTCTGAAATTGAGCTTCCCTCACTGAACATGCATTCCAATAGATTTTGAAAGAATCTAAAAGATTTTGAAAGAATACTAAAATTCTAGGATTAGAATTAAGGAAAGGAGATAGTGGACTGATGCAAGATGAGGTGAAAGCCAAATCCACTGTAAAACAACATTAGTGGTGGCAGCATTTTAAAATTTTGCATATAGAAAAGATACTTCCAGACCCCTTCCTGAAAAATAGATTAGTCACAGAGTGGAGGACTTTCTTTCCCTCTTTCTCTTTCTTTTCCTCTTTCTCTCTTTTTCTCTATCTCTCTCCCTTCTCTCTCTCTCTCCCCCCCCCCCCCCCCCCCCTTATCCTTCCCTTCTTCCTTTCTTTTCTGTCTATAACAGACCATAATTCTGGCAGTATCTCTGCCTGTATTTTTGAGATGAACAGTTTGCTTTAAGAGCAACTGTGAAAGATTCTTGTGCACATTAGTATACTTTCTGATTGCATCACTGGCAAGAGAAAAGCAGCAATGAAGTAGAAAACTCAGAATTGAATAATGGAGTTCATTAAGTGGGAAATGGAGGAGGAATGAAGGGGTCTATGGTGATAAAGTAGAATAAAAGGCCAAATAATCCTAAAAATAATGTTAACTTCCATTCCTAATGTAAAACATGGGATTAAATGATAAAGGCTTAGCAATGAGTTTACAGTAAAAGAATTTATATAGTAAAGACTTTTTCTATTAATTTAAAGCTGAGGCTCTGGTTGCATGTTTACAGATACATTGCTCTATTTATCTGAAGTCTGATTCTGGTACTTCTGGTTGCTAAGGTTAATAACTCAATTCAGGTAGAAACCTGATCATAGTTTATTTTATTTTATTTTATTTTTTATTTTTGCTGCATGCTTATTGCAGGGAAGATGAAACTTTTCCCTTTTTTCCATATCTCTGCTTACAGCCTTTCCTTTCTGTGTTTGCTCTACCTACCTTTCCTGGGTCCCACACAATAGTGTGGCCATTTGTTCTCCAAGGAAACCTTGATGTTTCTAGATTTGTTGGTCACAGAAGAAATTAAAACAACTTGATGGAATTACTTGTATGCATAGGACATCAGCATTGTTAGAAACAATAAAAGAAGCTATTACTGTGAAAAATTTCAGATTTCCCTGGAGCAGAAACTTGAGATGATTCAGTGGTAATTTTATAAATTAAAATTAATTTAAAAATAGACACAAATTTTCTCCCGTTTTGCTTTCCCTATGCTCAAAATAGTTATTTGGCCGACAAGTAATACGTTAGCAAGTTCTGGCAAACTTGGACACCTGGGCTGCATGGACCTATATAGAATGAAGCTTTTTGGAGACAGAAACTCTTTGGTGCTCCTGAAAACTGTATTAGGTTTACATGGCAAGGTTTTGGCAGCAGGGGGGCTAGGCTACAGGGGTAGCCTCTGTGAGAAGAGTTCAGCAGCTGCCCCATGTCAGAGCAGAGCCAGTTCCAGCTGCTCCAAAAGGGACCTGCCGCTGGCCAGAGCCAAGCCATGAGCAATGCTGGTTGTGCCTCTGGGAGAGCAGATTTAAGAAAGAATAAGAAATGCCATGCAACAGCTATGAGAGAGGAGTGAGAAAATATAGAGAGCACCAGCCCTGTAGACCCCAAGGTCAGTGGTGTTTTCCTATGCCACTTGGTGTGAGTACATAGATAAGGATGGAAAGGGCTGGGGGGCAGGGGGGTGGAGCAGGGGAGCCCTGCTCTTAGTTTCTCAGTGTTACATTTTTTTAGTTATAGGTAATAAATTATATTAACCTCCCTGGGCTGAGTCTGTTTGGCCTGAGGAATGAGACAGCAGTTGAGGTGGAGTTTAACTACCCAGCTGGGTAAAACCACCACAAGGAATCATAGCATTTTCATTGGAACAGTTTTCCTACTTGTTCCTGAGTTAATTGTCCTGGTTTTAGTTAGGACAGAGTTAATTTTCTTCCTAGTAGCTGGTAGAATGCTATGTTTTGGCTTAGGATGAGAAGAGTGCTGATAACACCCCAATGTTTTAATTGTTGCAGAGCAGTGCTTACACCAAGCCAAGGACATCTCAGCTTCTTGCTCTGTCCTGCCAACGGGCAGGCTGGGGGTGCAGCAAGAGCTGGGAGGGGACACACCTGGGACAGGTGACCCAAACTAGCCAAAGGGGTATTCCATACCATCTGACATCATGCTGGACAACATATAGGGGTGGCTAGCCGGGGGAGGGGGGGGCCGAACTGCTCGGGGCTAGGCTGGGCATCGGTCAGTGGGTGGTGAGCAATTGCATTGTGCATCACTTGTTTGTACACATTATTAGTAGTAGTACTATTATCATCATCATTGTTATTATTATTATTGTTATTATTATTGTTGTTATTATTATTTTCCTGTCTTATTAAACTGTCTTTATCTCAACTCACGGGCTTCACTTTCCATTTCTCTCCCCCGTCCCAGAGAGGGAGGGGGGAGGGTGAGCGAACGGCTGTGTGGTGTTTAGCTGCCAGTCGGGTTAAACCACGACAGTTATGTATTACACCAGCATAAGTAAAAATGATTTAACCCCTCATTTATGGAGCAGATCTGTGGTCATAATATTTACAGTATTAATTAAGAAAACAGTACAGCCTGGCAAAATTTCAGAAAACAGACAGTCAAAATGGATACTCAATACCAAAATGGGCACAGAAAACAACTTTGTAGAAAATCTTATTGGCAGAATATCAGATTTGATTATAATCACATAGGCAAACTATGATAAGTTTCAAAAATCAAATGTATTTTTAGTTTAGGAAATCCACACAGGAGTTTCTACCAAACTTAAATTACAAAAGAGGGTCGGGGGTCCCAGCACAAAAAGGATGCTGATCTGTTAGAATGGGTGCAGATAAGGGCTACAGAGATGATCAGAGAGCTGGAGCACCAGTGCTCTTGTATGATGAAGGGAGAAAGCACCAGCTTTGTGAGACCCTCAAAAAGGAAAGGACAAGAAGTATTAGCAGAGTTTAGCTAAGCTGCAGTGCTATAAACATATCATTTGTTCAGATTAAGCAGAAATGTTGTCGTTGCTGTTCAACGAGAAAAAGCATTCTCATACTGCTTTCCCATTTTCTAACCTTACATCAAAGAAAGGAATGCGTCTTTCTGTTATACATCTTTTCCGTATCATGTTACTTATTTTCTATAAAAGTTTAATTCCATTCTTTTCTCAGGAGGATTTTGCACATTGTAATAACATTTTGCTGCAGTTACTCCATTCTCAGGGTCTGACATTTTATATTTTAAAATTCAAAGACAATTCCAAGCACTGAACTGACATTTTAAAGACTGAAAATTGCCTAGATTAAGTTATTAGAAAAAAAAACATATAACACAAATTTACATTTTATTCCTCTTCGGATAAAGTTTCTGACTGCAATCATACATTATTGAAAGCAGTGTCACCATTGAATCCTACACAGCTAGAACTTCATTAGTTTTAGTTAATTTAAAAGGTCAGAGACTATCCGCAGATAAAAACATCCCACTTCAGAGAGAAAAAAAAATCTCAGATCTGAATTTGCTAGTTTATTTTCAGTTGGTTTCAGTTCAGGACTGATAACCAGATCTATTTTTAATAAAATCTTGTCTGTATACACTTTTGAAATTTGAACTCAAAATCATTACTCTGTAAAATATTTCATTCTAAAAGTATATGACTGAGCTAAATGTTGCTGTTCAATCCTCTTTTGCTTCCATTCATTTTGTATATCAACAGAGTGTTTCATAACAGCCTGGACCTCAGTCCAGATCACAGCTTGTCACCAGTACTGTCCCTCATGACTCAGTCTCAGGACAAGTTCTTTTTAACATTTTTATCAATAATCGGGATGGAGGGATTGAGCGCATCCTCGGTAATTTTGAAGATGTCACTGAGTTGGGCAAGAGTGTTGATTGCTTGAGAGTAGGAGATCTCTGCAAAGGGATCTGGATAGGTTAGATCAACGGTTTGTATCCAGTTATAGGGCATTCAACATTTCTGAATCTTCTTAAGACTCTTAGTTGCAGTAATTAGAATAAGCTTTCTGACATTTTCAACATTTGCAGAGTTAAGTCCTCATCGTGAACTCCAAAACCATGTTGACTGGCCCAACAGGATACAAACCACAGTGCTACCACTCACCTCTAGTAGGGTGTACCAGGACAGTTTTAATCAAAGGAGTTATGACTGAACTTTATTTGTGAACTATATGGAGGAGGAATTACATTTCTCTTTTAGGGTCCTTAAGCACAAATAATAATGAATTAAACTCCTCTATCGATGTGAAAATATTAACTGACATCCAAAGGCCCTCCCACACTTGTTTAATTTTTGAACCATCTAATGGAAAATGGTATTTTGAAAATATACTTGGAAAACAGGACCTCCATCCCAAAGCTGACCAACCTTTTTTAAAAATAGTAATTGCTCTTACTTTTTGCTCTTTCCCATAGTTATCATAACAGTATATTATGGTTTACTTTTTTTGTTTGTTTTTGTTGGTTTTTTTTACGAAAAGAAAATAATAGCATTTTATTTTTTAAGTATGGCTAAACAATCATTTGGCCATTTTTTGGTTAAGATTGCCAAAGATAATGTTTTAGTCTGTCTACATTCTCACGCAGAAAAAATAAGAAAGAACACATGAAACTGTATTTTAGGTTTGCATGTCCTGTGATTGTGTGCTCTCTGTCATTCTCTATCAAAAATTCCCACTTGAGTCAGTGGCACGTACACCCATGTTACGCTATTATTACATCTCATAACTCATATAATTTCTCTATATTCGTTCTTCTAGAGCCAAGATGAGATGGCAGCATCCTCAGACTGTCTCCAGTGTGAGTTGTTGCAATTATAGCTGTTTGTTCATATCAGTTATAAAAACTGAGAACACGGTGACACACCCTGCCTGTGGTCAGGAAAGCCCCAGCAATCTTCCCTGGTCCTCTTGAAGATTCAGCCTGACTCATTACCTCATGATCATGGAGCTGTCGATAGGACCTGTCACCATCCCCATGCCAGCCATGCCTGCAGGCTGCGGGGCTGCAGCCCCGCCTGTGCTGTGGGACCCCACTGTTTCTGCCTTGTCCTCACTCCTGGAACAGCCTCATTCTTGTTGATACTTGACAAGGTCCTGCAGCAAACATGCAATGTTTTCTGTAATCCTGGGTAAAAACTGAATAGAGCATTTTGTCCAATATTCACATAAATTGTTATCTCTCAGAATGCACTTGTATTTGTTAAACCTTTTTTCTCATCAATAATGCATTTGAGACATTGAAATATTTTATTGTAGTTGTCCTTCAAGATAAAGAGATGCTCAGACACAGTATTTGTGTTAAGGAAACACAACTACTGTAAATAAGCAATATGTATGATATGTATATATAACAGAACTGAATTGCCATATTCAGACGTATAAAAGAAAGCACAGCATCTACCTCAGCTTGGATGTAAGTACATCAAAGTAACAACATCTTCCTAATGTTATAAATTCCGAGTCAATTTAGCTTTTCAATTTAGCTTTTCAATTTCAATTTTCAATTTAGCTTTTTTTTTTTTTTTTTTTTTTTTAGCAGGTGGAATATCTGGTAATTTTTCCCCCTTTTTAAACCAGAGGTCCCTCCTCAAACCTCCCGAGACTAAGGATCTGCTTTGTCTCTGACCCATTCCTGGAACTTCTTTTTATACAAAAAAAGTTCCAAAACTCCTGTCTGTGCCTGTATCTAAAGGTGTCTTGTGACTGTTATCCCACCCACAAATACTTAGAACGATCACTTCGGTCCTTCACCAGCCGAGTCCCTCGCAGAATATTGGAACCGCGGTTAGAAGACCTCCGCACTCACTTTGGAACTGAGTTCCATCTCAATCACACCCTTACACACAGGCACACAACCGAACACACCCAACCGAACAGCATAGTCACGAAATGATAAATCTTCATTCGGATCTTCGTGCGCAGAATTACGGGTTTAAACCAGAGGAGGGGAGAGCTCCTTGTTCTTTACTTGCCTCTTATGTTCGTAATCCTGCTGGGCTCCGTACTGCTCCCGGCAAAGGGCCACAACAAAACAAGGGTGGGGGCACCTCCCTTAGCCGTTCACAGCCTCGGGACCCAAGAGGATCATGTCGGGGTCACCAAATTGTTATAAATACCGAGTCAATTTAGCTTTATAAGATTTATTTATGGGGTCAATAAAAGGCAAGTAAACAGCGCTGGGTGCGCAGGGAGTCTGGGCTCCTCCAACACACACACGTTACATCAGGCATCTGGTTTTTATGCTCCTAGGCTCCTACATATTCATTACTACTTCTAGAAAAGGCAGGGTTATTATATTTAGTTCCTGGAATCCAAACCCTCCCACTGGCGCATGCGTATCAGTCTCCAGTGGTCCCTCCGGGGGTCTCTCATGCCGAAGGCTCATACTCTTCCTCCCAGGCTCTGTCCTTGTCCTTCTCCTTTGTCCATCTTGGCCAGATTTCAGAGACTTGCGCAGCATCCCATGCAATAGTCACAATAGTTAGCAGTTATTCTGAAACCCCCCTAGATATCAGAGACTCAAGGTCTCTGATAGAGGTATCTGAGACTCAGATACCTCTGATACCCTTCAAGCCCTCTATTGACAGGAATTTCTGGAACATTCCTTACACTAAGGAGAAAGAGATGTTTGTTTGTTTGTTTGTTTGTTTCCTGTAAACATGTCCAGTTGTTATTGTGCATGACTGTTGTTTTCCCCTAGTGGAAGTTAAAAATGAAAGATTAAATATAATGTGTGGTAACCAAAGGAACTGGTGAATTTCAGCAACCTAAACTCACTTCAGTGTTGTTAAATTCTTATGTTGTACTATCCACCCGTTAGGAATATTTCTTCTTCATTAACATGGTTGGTGAATACAGTTTTCTGGTTCACTGAAGTTTGATTTCAGTAATTTACTCTCTTCTGAAATAGTTTTTATTTGTTTTAAAAATTTCCCCCTCAAGGTTTCAAAATTCTCAACATGCCTGGTTCTTTTAACTGAATATCTATAAACCTCAAGTATACATGCTGGAAACCATTAATAATTTAAAAATATCTTAAGAAACGATCAGAAAAACATGTTGTGATTACTTTCTTTCTGCCAGTAGTGATATAATAAATAATCCTTGCTCATTTTATAAATTAAACAAATAATAGCTCAAAATTTCTCAATAGATTCTGGGAATAGAATGAGTGAAATATTTCCATGTTTCTTGGTCAATGTTTGCTGTATTTTAAAGTTTTGTGGCTCTTCCTTCTTCCACTGTAAGTAATAATAGATACTCTTTACTTACACATCCTTTCCACTCACTCTGTCTTTTTTTTTTTTTTTTTTACCTTAACTCATTTTCTAAGCTGAAAGATCCAGCTTCAATTAGGATTTTTTTTTTTATTTTATTTAGAAGCTTTTCCATCTTTCTGATTATCTTATCACTATAACATGAAGTATGAACACACATTGGGGCACCAGGAACTGAGTCACCCAGAAGTGAAAATGATTAAACTAATTGTTTGTTTGTTTGTTTTCTGGTGTAGATGATTATATGAGCTTCACCAATGCAACTGATGCCTAGGGCAAGGAAGTCGACTCCACGCCTCAGGACTGCCTCCACCAAGACAGAAAGAAGGGTGATTGTTGTAGGTGACTCTCTTCTCAGGGGAACAGAGGGCCCTATTTGTCGGCCTGACCCTGAAACATGGAATTAGAAATTAGAGAGCGATTGATTAAGAATGAATATGTGCTACATTTGCGATGTACTGTGCCTGTGCTGCGCTTAGACCTCCAGATAACAGGAGCCCCTCGGACCCCAAGAACCAGATCAAAACAACCTCATGGTTCGGACTGTGACCAAGGGCTCAGAGATAAGGAGAACTGTTCTTAAAAGGACAAGATAAAGAATGTCAAACATGCAAGGCCTCGAGATAACAGGAGCCCCTCAGTCCCGGACAACCGGACCAAACCGACCTTATGGCCCAGATTGTGACCAAGGGCTCAGAGAGCATGCTCAAGGAGACAAGGTGAAAAGTTCGACCCTGATCAAGACATCTTACTTCATCCTCACGACCCTCAGCCTCCACCACCAGAAGGCACTGTGCAAGCGCAGAGGGGAGGAGTTTATGGAAATGACTTCTTGGAGCTAATTTTAATACTAAGCGGGGGCAGGTTATGAATATGTATAGGCATACTGGGAAACCTTGTGCATATGTAAATATTTACTGCATATAACCAAAGAAAGTTGCCGTGTTAGAGGTGCACGACTTTGGTGGGATTACCCCCCGTGCTGCCCAGCGCTGAATAAACATACCTACTTTACAATCTTACTGATTGTGGAGTCAGCTTTCCATGAGTCACAGCCTATCAGCAATAGGTAATAAATTTTATTAATCTTCCTATGCTAAGTCTGTTTTGCCCGCAACAATAATTGTAGAGTGATCCCCATGTCCTTGTCTTAACCCTTGAGCCCTTTTTCATTTATCAGGGGCTGTTAGTGGGAGTAGCTTTCTGAGAAGCCCCGACTCCCAGATTCTAAATGTATAACAGCTCTCTCTCCTCCTTCTTCCACGCTGGATACTCCTATTTGAAGTGGCCAGCCTGACCACACTTAAAACATCTTATCAAAGCCTGTCCCTGCTAGGATTCAGGCCACAACACAGGTAGCTTTCCTTGCCTGCCATTCCTTCATCTATCTTCCTCTCCTTTCCATTCTGGCCCTGACTCCCCCTGAAGATTTTCTTCCTCTTTCTGCCTCACTACTTGCTACACTGTCAATACCATTAGTTTCACTCTCTGCTTTTCCTTCTCATCTCCCCTCCTGACATACACCTTCAGGGCCTCCCGCAGGAGGGCCCCCCAGTGACTGTTCACTACATCCCCCCACCTTCTGAAGCTTTTTCTGAGTATCTTTCCAGGCTTTAATCACAAAATGAACTTTTAAGAGTCCTTGGGATACTGGGTCCTCGGGATTCATCCACGAGTACTTTCTCATTCTGACTCCAAGTCTCTCATTTGATTTCTGTGTTGCGCATTATTATTATTCCAGCCAGGGTCGGCAAGTGGGTATTTCTGCCCTGCCGGTATTACCCCTGGTCCTGGAGGATGAGCTCTTTCCCATTCTTGTATAGCAGCTCTCCTCCTGATCATTCCCATTTCTCCCCCTGTAAACAACATACTTAGTACAGACATAATTTCCCCCCAAGAGTATAAGTTAGGCCCTAGGAACTGGTCTAATTGTTCAGCTAGCCTGATGGGGTCCTTAATTAAAGACTTAATCTCCTTCTTAAAACTCCTAATCTCTCTGCTGGTAAGGAAGAGGTGGGAGGGGTTCACCTAAGAAGATACAGTGTTAGTACTGTTAGTATCAGGGAAGGCGAAATTCTCAATATATCTTCTACCTTGTTCTAATTCTTGCCAGAGCCTAGAGTATGCTCCTTCTCTAGGGACAGTGTTGACAGTGTTAATTGCAGTCCCTGTCTCCCTTCCTGGAGCAATTGCTGCTGCCACCAGTGCAATATTAGGATGATAGGGAGCATAATTTGGCTCCTTCTCCAAAAAAGGAATCTTATTGTTTACATATAAACTTAAAGCCTGAATTTTCATCAGACCCTTATTTTGGCTAAAATACTGCTGTTTCCTTAATTGGTTCTTTTATCCAGACTGATACACAATATTTAACTTTTTTTTTCTTTTTTTCCTTTTATAATCTCTAATTTTGGGATTATTTTTCCAATTTCTTATCATTCTTCAGGAAGAACTGTCAGTAGGCACTCCCCCAGGGATATCTCTCTGTCCCCTGGAATCCACATTTTCCCATTTTTCCTAGCCCTTGTCAGTGTGCTGCTACAGAATTTTCCCTCCTACAGGATACCACACACTAACGTTCCAATTCTGGAAAATAGGGGTGTACTGCCAAGCACTTTACCATGCAAGGGGTACCACACACCTATGAGTTTACCAGATTCCCTGGTGTACTGCCAAGCACTTCCCCGTGCAAGGGGTACTGTACACCAAATTTCCCGAGACTCTTCCTTTCTCTCTCTTATCTCACACTTCGTCTGTTTCTGGCCACACCCCTCACGTAGCTACGGAACTGCAGATCAGGACTCCACACTCGCTTTGTACAAAAGTATGTCTCAATCACGTCTCAATCACACGTCACACAGTCTCACCTGAGACCACAACAGCCAGGTAGGGCCTTGCCTTGAGGTGGCAGGCAGGGTGGAGGGGGAATTTTTTTTTTCTCCACATGGGTGCTAACTTTTGCTATTGGTGAAACATGTTGTGATCCCATCTATTTCTGATTGTGGGATACCAGCTTGCACAAGATCATTCCACGTCTGTTTCCTTGTTACCCATGATGCAACTCCTTTTGGTTTTGCTGGCTTTCCTTTATTTACCACCTGCACAGATCCTCCTGAAGTTAGATCCCAAATTTCCCTCTAGATATTTGCTAGGGTGCCTACATTACCAGTAGCACTCAAGACTGTTGGTATAATCAAAGGTTTCAGTGAAGCAGGCATCCCTCTCAAAAGCTGCATTTTGATACTTCTTGTTACTGCTACCCTATCTGGATTGGATTCTGTAATTTAACGCATGAGCCATCCCCATCTGCTGCACTAAATTAATAACTTCTTCCATTGTATATCAATTTCTGAGGGATGATGCTAATTCGACAGGATCTGCATATGCTATTAAAATTGCTGCACACAACCACTGATATAGTTTACGTTCAATAATAACCTGCCCATCGGGATCTCTGGTATTTTGTAATTGAGCATATCCTCTTTGTATCTGATCATCACCAGCTATAGGGCTTAATAGATCTTTTTCATCCATTAATAAATGGATAGATGCATCACCACTATCCCAAGCTCACAAAACCCATGCCAATACACCTTCCCCACTGCTTTGCTGACACACTTCTAAAAATTCCCTTAACTCTTTTGGGGTATAAGCGTGTGTCATCTATACCCCTTCATCTGCCAGCTCCTGCTGCCCCTTCATTTGTATGTTGTGCTTCTACCACCTCCCTACCTTCTAAGTCTAGCTCAAATTCAATCTCAGAGTCTGAAGACTCACTCCAGATATTTCTATCCCATTTCCTGGGATCCCATGAAGGTTAAATAGTAAGAGTATGAACTTGGGAAGGCGAACCCCCACTTTTCCCATATCTGCGCCTTTGTTCGTTAGCAATATGCACCACCAGCTGTTCTACAGTGCACTGCTGCTCATAGCACAGCTCTGCTTGAGCAGTACTTACTTCTTGCACAATCACCTTTGCATCTTGTAAAGTCCTGACCTCCTCTTCCAACTCTCTCGCTTTACTACATAATGTTACAAATTCACAGTCAAGAGCTCTAAACCCAGTAGCTAATAGCCATCCCAATCTCACTGCCAGCTTGCAAGAAGACTCTGATGCCACTTTCCATGGCAATCCTCACATAGCCATCTCAGTTGTCTAGGGGGTAACCACTGCCCTGTCAACTAGCTCAGGCTATGCTTCCAGCGGAGCCATCATAGCTAGGAAAGCAGACACAGGGGTTCAGCACTCAGTACTGGGCCATCCCAGAATGTGGGGAGTCGCCACCACAGCCTCCCCAGCCTCTGACTTTTTTGCTAGCCATGGCATAACTGTTCCTGGATCCTGCCGACTATGCCAAATGTGCGAGTCAGCGCAGGCAGCAGGAACAACCACAGACCCATGGCTGAAACACAAGGTACATTTATTTTCATTGCCTTGCCAATAGGGGATCTCTGAAGCAAGCAACACTCAGGCAGAGGCACACAAATGGGGACACAGGCACTGCTGAACTCGGTCCATGCTAGAGGATTGCTGACCTGTTGTTTACATCTGTTTATCAAGGGTTCACACAGGTGTAGTTTACCACCATGCTTTGATCTTCACTGTGCTTTGATCTTCTTCATACCAAGGCAGGGAGCTCAAGTATGTCTGATAGGGCAACTCCAAGTCTATACAAAGATGTTCCACTTGTCAAACACACAGAGCATAAAAAGCAATAGATATACATGTATGTTTTCCTGCATTACTACTCTCCAGACTTTAGTCCATCCCAGCTGCAATGTCACTTGAGTGTATTTATAATCATGCTCACCAATCTTCCCTTCTCAACCTATTGTCCTCACCAATTTTCCACTTTTAACCCATTCCTACACACACAGACCAATGTTTCAGTTGTTGCAGAGCAGTACTTACACAGAGGTAAGGACTTTTCTGCTTCTTGTGCTGCCCTGCCAGCAAGGAGGCTGGGGGTGCACAAGAAGCTGGGAGGGGACACAACCAGGACAGCTGACCCAAATGGACCAAAGGGATATTCTATACCATATGATGTCAAGCTGAAAAATTAATATGTGTGGAGTTGGCTGGGGGGAGCAGAAGACGCTCAGGGTCTGGCTAGGCATCGGTCAGTGCGTGGTGAGCAACTGTGTTGTGCCTTACTTCTTTTGTATATTCGTTTATTATTTTCCCTTCCTTTTCTGTCCTATCAAAATGTTTTTATAGAATCATAGAATGGTTTGGGTTGGAAAGGACCTTAAAGATCATCTAATTGAGATGTAGAGCTTAGGGATATGGTTTAGTGGGGACTGTTAGCGTTAGGTCAGAGGTTGGACTCGATGATCTTGAGGTCTCTTCCAACCTAGAAATTCTGTGATTCTGTAATTCCAACCCTCTTACCGTTGGCAGGGACATCTCCCACTAGACTGGGTTGCTCAAAGCCCTGTCCAGCCTGACCTTAAGCACTTCCAGGGATGGGGCATCACTACATTTCTGGGCAACCCATTCCAGTGCCTCACCACCCTTAAAGTAAAGAACTTCTTCCTAATGTCTAATCTAAATCTACCCTTTTTAGTTCAGAGCCATTCCCCCTTGTCCTATCACTCCACTTCCTGACAAAGAGTCCCTCCCCAGCTTTCCTGTAGGCCCCCTTTAGGTACTGGAAAGTCACTACAAGGTCTCCCCTTTCCTCCTAACCTTTCATCTAAATGCCACCTCTTTTAGTTTAAAACCATTCCCCCTTGTCCTATCATTATCCGACTGAGCAAAGAGTTACACTCCATCTTTTTTAAAAGCCCCCTTTAAGTACTGAAATGCCATAATGAGGTGACTCCGGAGCCTTCTCTTCTCCAGGCTGAACATGCCCAGATCTCTTAGCCCATCTTCACAGGAGAGGTGTTCCAGCCCTCGGATCATCTTTGTGGCCCTCCTCTGGACCTGCTCTAACAGGTTCAGTTTCTTCTTGTGCTGGGGGCCTCAGACCTAGATGCAGTACTCTAGGTGGGGCCTCACAAGGGTAGAATAGAGGGGGAGAAGGGGGAGAATCACCTCCCTGCTGGCCACAAATACCCCATCTATCAGCAGCTCTTCCCTGCCATTTTCTGATGGAAAAATTAGTAGAAAGGTGACAAACAGTGAGCACAAAACAAGTTCCTGCTTACTCTGCAATTGCTTCTGAGTGGCAGGAAACAAGAATGGTGGAAAAGCAAAGTAATCCCCTGAACAGAGATCCCTGCACAAAAACAAACAAGCAAACAAAAACACAAACAAGCAAAAAAACTTTCTCTTGGTTGCTAATCGGATGTGACATCAGGATGTCAGTAAGAGTGATCCACTCGGGAGATAGATATGTAGATATGACCACACCCCCTTTCTCTCCTCCCTCCCACTCGGGTTTCAGCTTGGCGGTTGCTATCCTTTTGAACAATCAGCCACTGCCACCAGCCATCATCTTTCTTCCCTAGCCTCTCTAATGTAGTGTGACTTACATCCAGGGATTGTCCATTGTCATAGTACTGCTATTTCATTTGTTGGGAATAGAAAGTGCCATCTTATGCCTTTAGGGAGGCGGAGGAATTAGTACGTCCCTGCCAACCTTATTTTCCTTCCCCGTTAAGGAAACCGCACCCCCTCCCCTCCGGTCCTAGAAGCTGTCCGTCATAAGAAAGGCTCTGCCTCTTCCGGGTAGCTTACGCTGGGTCACTGCTTCCTCCTCTCTCGCTTGCTCTCTCTCTCTTTTGTGAGTTATAGCAACTGTTGCCTTGTGAATCAAGCGCCATAGTCACTGTAGCCTTGGTGACTATTACTCATCAACAACAGCTGCTCTTCTGCTGTTTTCCATTTCCTTCCTAATCGTCACCTACAAGAACAGCCGCTACCAGCAAGAACAACCTTCCGCAGTTCAGGTGAATGTAGCTGTTATGCACGCATTTGCATAACGGTTTGTCTTTTTCTCCCTTTTTTCTTCTTTCCTTTTACTCTAACCTTTATCTTCTCTTTCCTTGCAGCATCTGTGCAGGGGTTGCTCCTTTGGGCTCTGCTATTGGGGGGGTGGGGGTGGAAGACAGCTCGAATTCTTTCATGTCCTCTACCTTTCTTCTCACCCATTTTATAATATGGGAATAAGTATAACTTCCACTTTTTCCGAAAATGATGCACATTGTTCTGTGGTTGTTTATTATGAAGGGAATTTATCTGTTTTATTGGAAGTTGTGATCTGAGATGCTGTGGTGCTTGTAATGTTCCAGAATATTTTGTGTATTGATAGGGAAGGCCAGTGGGTAACACAGCAGAGGGATTAGAGATCATTTAAAATTGGCTTGAAGGTGTGATTAGTGGTTAATAGTGGAGGTTGAGAGGCTAATGGGTGCTATATGAAATTCTTCACTGTAATTAGCTGTCGTTTCTGTAAACTAATCTGTTGGGTTGCAAGCTTTAGAATTTAACTCTAATCGTGCTTCTGAGTCCCCAACTTTCTGTTCTCATTGATATTTTCACATTATTTATAAACATACTTGTTCTAAATGGAATACTTGACTGTGTTATCTTTCATGAACTGATTCAAACCTTCTTGAATTCTCTAGTTCATACTACTTGTAGAATTTAATCTGATAGTATAGAAACCACTAAGTTTTCAGTAAAATCAGAAGAATTACGTGTATTTAGAGCACCCAATGCTGTGTCTTTGTCTTATTTTCTTAGAAACATTTGTTCCTGAAGAGCAAAAGAAGGCTTTAATGAAAAGCTCTATAGGAATAATAACCATCTATGTGCATATGTTTTCTTAATTAAGGTGGTCCAAACTTGCTAGTTGGTATGCATGGTTTCTTGTTGTCATTTAGTTCCTGTATCAGGTTGTATTCTCTCAGTAGATGTTCTTAAACAGTCTTATAGTTGATTAACCCTAGCTTATGTTGTTTTAGGAAGACAATCCCTTCTTACAACAAATGTACCTATTATAGTGTCTTTCTGTTAACTAATGAAGGTGTCATTGCTTTTCTACATAGTAACAGAACTGTTGTGGCTTTTAACCTATTTGTAAATTAACTTAAAAGAAGAAAAACATTAGTACTGTGTGGGTATCTAATCCTTCACAGACCCTTAGCCAGTGTTTTTCATTGATTCTTAACATAAATCCCATGGGTGTTTCCTGTATAATTGCTTTCCTTAGATTTGCTCTAGTTTATCTCTCTAATGTTCAATTCCATTTTATTAGTTGCCTCTTACAAACTGGCACAAAACAGGTATTTTTATCCTATTATTGGTCTTCTTGAAGTAAACCTTTTCTCAACTAAGACTGAAATTTTGACCTAACTATAAAGTAACATTGTATTAAGAAAAAAAAAGTTTTCTAGATCTTCTGTTTTTTTTTTTTTTTTTTTTAAACAAACAGACACAAGTCTGTGAAAGTGGAAGACAAAATGCTAGATTTTGAAAGGGATTTTTTGTATTCAGACAGTGGTGGAAGATAACATCCTTTAAATATCTTGTTCATTTTGTTTCTAGAAAAGGAGTTAAACTAAATATCAGTCTTTAAATCTTCTGTTTTATCAACGTCGTCTTTTGTTTTTGCAATTTATGTTTCTGACCTGTTTTGCTTCCCACCGCCTATTGCTGATAGTGTTGTCTGTTAATCTACATATTACAATTCTGTTTTCTGTATTTGCTGACGCTCAATTTCAGTCTTGATTGAGCTCCTCAATTCAGTTCCCTGTTGCTGAATTGTTTCCTATTCACCGTTCTTTTCCTTGTTAGATGCTTCACCTCCACATGATTTAACATTTCACAGTTCACTTGAGATAGTTTGGATGTGGCAACGTTGGGAAGCATTGCACATCAGTTGTATCTGAAGTATATCCAACTGAACTGCAGGGATACCCTACAGTTACTCTTTTGTTAATCTCCTGTTTTATTTTGGAGGGTGAACTTTACTGGCTTCATCTGAACATACACACAATTGATGTTTAAAATCTATTCTGAGGAAGACTTCTTTAGTCAACTGTAAATGACTAGAAAGAATGTTTATTTAGCAGTTCAGGATCTATTTTTCTCACTTTCTCAACAGCAACCTGAAAGCTGATTTAAACACCTCTGTTGGTGCCATAACCCTTTACCATGTTAAATTTACCATAAACATTTTTTGAAGTGTAGATGGCATTATCTTTTTCACTTCAGATAGATCTTTATCATGTACATGTAAAACAGTTCTTTAGGAAAGAATAAGCATGTGTGTATTTGTCAAAGCCTGATCTACATACTTGCATCAATTACTTAAAGTTTGATGCTGAGGTGTGAGGGAGAAAGAATTAGAGTGGAAAAGACTAAAGGGAGCATTCAACTTGCACAACTTGTATGGTAGAAGCATGCTAGCCTCACAGATGAGAGAGATCCTCCAGAAGAGGGGAGAGAGGAGTGCTGGTTTATAGAGTCTTAGAAAGAATGGCTTGGGTCAGAAGGGACCTTAAAGATCATCTAATTCCAACCCCCTTGTCATGGGCAGGGACACCTCCCACTAGACCAGGTTGCTCAAAGCCTCATCCAACCTGGCTGTGAACGCTTCCAGGGATCAGGCATCACAACTTCTCTGGGCAGCCTGTTCCAGTGTCTCACCACTCTGAGTAAAGAATTTCATTCTTATATCTAATCTAAATCTATCCTCTTTTACTTTAAAACCATTACTCCTTGCCCTATCACTCCACTCACTGACAGAGTCCAGTCCTTCCCCAGCTTTCCTATAGGCCCTCCTTTAGGTACTGGGAGGCTGCTCTAAGGTTTCCCTGGAGCCTTCTCTTCTCCAGGCTGAACAACCCCAGTTCTCTCCAGCCCCTGATTGTCCTCGTGGCCCTCCTCTGAACTCATTCTAATATTTCCATGTCCTTCTTGTGCTGGGGGCCCCAGAGCTGAACATGGTACACCGGGTGGGGTCTTATGAGAGCAGAGTAGAGAGGGAGAATCAACTCCCTAGACCTGCTGGCTACCCTTCTTTTGATGTAGCCCAGGTTACAATTGGCTTTCTGGGCTGCAAGTGCACGTTGCAGGCTCGTGTTGAGCTTCTCATCCACCAATACCCCCAGTTTTTTTTTTTCTTCAGGACTACTTTCAATCCATTCTCTGCCCAGCCTGTATTTGTGCTTGTAATTGCCCTGGCCCAGGTGCAGGTTTTATATCAGTAGGGCCTGGTTCTGGTTGAATTTCTTTATGTGAAAAATCTGTCTTCAGCCAAGCTGTCTCATCAAACTTGAGGCTCTGTCCTGTTTTACATAAACAAACCTGTTTGTCTGCAGAAATTTCGTTTACTTCAATTACATTCAAGGGATTATCTTATAATACCTAATAAAAGGTTACTTATGGTACAACTCAAGTTAGAGTATTTTGTAACTGCTATTTGCTGAAGTACCTCCTGTCTCTAGTATTTCCTTGGGCAACACAGAAAAAGAATTTGCCTCAGTGGTGATTTAAAGATCCAAGCCGAAATTTCCTTAAGTGGTATATTCTTTATTGCAGTGCTGGATGCACGGGGGATCTTTCCGCCTATCGTGCATGTTCGAAGTGACAAGCTATCTCATATTTATACAGTGAAACAATGAATATTCTATTAGCGCCTATACATATTCATTACCTAACCCGCCTACTCTCACTTCATATGCTAATTAGCTTATCAGTCCTTGCGCTTGCGCAAAGCCTTCCAAGAATTGTGGGCCAGGGTCTTTGGGATGTGGGCAGTGGTCTTTGGGAGGAAGGCCGTAGGACTTCCTCATGATGCACTTTTCACCTTTTGCTTAATCAGTTGTTTTCCAAGCTGTAGAAATGCTGAGTTGGCTTTTGGCCTAACTGAGGGTCGGCAGATAACAGGATGTCTCAGTTAACAAGACATAAGACAGTTGACTCAAGTTATCTCAAGTCTCAGCCTGACTGATGGTTAACAGATAACGGGATGTTTTCAAATAACAAGATGCTTCAACATAACAGAAGGACAACAGATAACAAGATGTCATTTACTTTGTTCTCATTAATTTTTAACCACAAGATTTATTCTAAAGTGAGTCTATACAATATCAGTGGAAACGAGATCTGACAAATTCATGACAGTACAATGTAGTTCAGATAACCAGTAATTTTTAAGTACAATTCAATAAGTGTTTTTACTTCATAATGTATCTAGATATCTTTAACTGTAGCTGTGTTGATATCATGATTCTAGGCTATTTTCCATCACTTTTGAGGCCATGGTCAGTAGGGTAGCTTTTAACGTTGCAGTGATCTGTCCTTTAAAGTAATTTAAAGTAGCAAAGACTGTGCTTATTAGTTTGTGTATTTTTTTGCATGAATTAGTTGATGGAAATAATTGCTTGATTCTGGAATCCATTAGTTGCCACTGCATTTTTTTTTTTTTTTTTTTTTTACAAGGCTAAATCCTAAAAGTACAGTGTTGAGGCAAGAGATGATGGTTTGTCTTATAAACCCATTAACCTAATGTAGGCAAGAAAAGGTCTGGTTTTGCTTTAGAAAGGACATTGCAAGCTTATGAATTCTGAAGAAACAAAATACCAGATGCAAAACTGTTTGTCTTCATGAATGATTTCTTAGGAAGAATTTTGTCACCCCCCTTGACTTTTTGCTTTCAGAGCAGTCTTCATTTTTATTACCTCTTTTTGAGAGGTACTATGACAGTAGTATGAAATGTTTTGAGGTGTACAAACTAGGTATTTTATAGACTAGTTAATCTTAGCCTTTTTGATAACTTTTGTGACATCTTTTTATTTTTGTGTTCCTAAGGAAATAGTTTGTGATACTGCCCTCCATCTAATTTGAAGGAAAGGTAGAGGTATCTGAACACAGATTTCATCTGAATAATTATCTGGGAAAGATAAGAACTTATCCTATTGTTGAAGGAAAGGCAGTGCTCAGGTGTTATGTATTTAATTTGGCAATAGACAGCTGGGCAATTGCCAAATGTACTCTATTGTAATACGGCTTTTGCTCTTTAAACATATCCATAAGCCAGACTTACTATTTCCTATAGATGTCATTAATTTTGTTACTATACAACAACTCTTTGGAGAAAAGCCATATTGTTTACTTCTATGTGCTATTTCTTAGCCCCTCTCCAGTGGATTTGTGAAAAACTTCATTGAAAGCACTGATCCTGTGTAGGTAATTGTAGATATCTAATTTGGCCTGCAGATTTTTTTGATTGAAAATGATTAACAAATATAGAAGAACCCAGTCTAACAAAAACATTGTAGTCAACTTGAAGATCTTCTGGATGTGTTTAGATATTAAAAAGTAAAATGAAGTGTCATGATCTGTTTTTTTTTTAAGATTGTTAATTTATGGTCCAAAATATGGAGTCTGATATACTGTTCTTGAAAGTGTACAATAAAATATCTCTATGGAACATGTGCAGTTGTTTTAACTGTTTAAACACCAAATCTCTGAGTTAATGTTTCACACTTTTTTAAATTGTCCTTCTAAACGATGAATTAGAGGAAAGCTTCTGTTTGCGTTCAGTTAGAATGCAGTGCAGATATGTACTGCTTTATTTTTGTCTGCTTTAATATTTACATATAGTGTTAAAATCTGTTAGTATAACCCTTTTTAAAAAGATGTCTGTAGGTATGTGTGACTCTTTGTGAGGAGTTTTAAGCTCTTTAAGCAAGTTGGTCGGATTTATAAGGAGGACTACAGGTTTATTAATGCTTCCTAGTCTGAAAGTACCACATACCCTTTTAAGTTGCACAGCAACTGACTCCTAGGAACAGTAATGGTTACTCTCAGAAGTTCAGTCTATGTCAGATGTACTCTTGCTTTATTCTTATGGACAGTTGTCATGGTTTTCTTTTCATAATAAGCTAGTTTGAATTTTGAGGGACAAAAAGCTCCTTAAATAGGAAACCCCTTGCAAAACAAAGCTACTTCAGAATGCTTCTGGTACTTATGAGAGTGGCTGTCACATTTTGGTGTGTGTATCTTTATTTTGTCTTATAGCACACTAAAGCAAAATAAAAGAAGCATTCAATGGTGCATGAAGTGAGGAAGGCATTTAATGCTTGCTAGAAGTGGTTTTCAAATTTCAACTTCTGCTTTAAACTAATCCATTGTAGGACTTCATAAAAGTCACCAACTGAACAAGTAAATGTACAAATGTTTTGGAAGGAATCAATTCTTTTTGCTTTGGGGTATAAATCAAACTAATGGAGTTAGACCTCCCCTGAAGAGATGATCACATGAGCATCTACTATAGGGATTCTTCTGTCTATGCGAAGCTTGTAATACTGACTAATATCATTTAGATGACTTTTATGCATAGTCAATGCTTCATTGGTTCTATTTATTTCTGTTGTCTTCTGTGATGGGTTTGTCTGGAATGGAGTTAACTTTCCCTGCAGCAGCCCATACAGTGCTGTGCTATGTACTCATAGATAGAACAGCATTGGTATCACTCCAGTGTTGTCTATTGCTGCATAATGCTGGCACAGCATCAGGACTCCCTCCAAGCCCCCAAGAGTCAGTAGGCTGGGGGTGGGCAAGTGATGGGGAGGGGACATCGCCAGGGCAGCTGACCTAAACCAACCAAAGGGATATTCCATAACACCTGATGTCACACTCAGCAATAAAAAGGGGGGCTCTCATGGGGGAGGGGGCTGTCCTCCTGAACAACTGTTATGTGTTTTGAGGCCTTGCTTCCCAGGACGTGGCCGAACATTGCTCCTTGATGGGAAGTAGAAAATAACCTTCCCTTCCCCCCCCCCCCCCCCCCGCCCTTTCTCTCTGTGCTTCCATGCAGCTTTTTTTTTCCCCCTCCTTCTCCAACGTGGCAACTTGCTTTGGTTATATGCAGTGAAGAGTTGCATATGCATGAAGTTTCCCTATATGCCTATACATATACATAACCTATCCCTACTTCGTATTAAAATTAGCTCCCAGAGGTCACTTCCATAAACTCCTCCTATCTGTGCCTGCGCAGTGCCTTCTGGTGGTGGTTGTCGGGGGGTCATGGGGATGAAGTCCAATAACTCCTCTTCATCACCACTAGTCGTCCCCCTGCCTTTATACGGACTCAGCTGCTCCTTGATCTTGTCCAAACCACAAGGTCACTCTCAGCTAGTTTTTGAGACAGGATCCCCACTTTTGTCAGGAAACAAAAAAACAAAAGCCCCCCCCCCGTGAGGAGCCCCGAGACTCCTTGTTTCGGTTAATTTGCACAGTAGTAAGCAAAGACACTCAGCAACATCTATTTTAATGTGATTAAACAAGCCTCCATTCTTCTATCCCTGGCTTCACTCTCTGGATTTATTCTTCCTTTTCCCTCAGACATTAGATGCCTTAAATACTTCTCCTTCTACATATTGTAGTTTATTTTTCAGTAGTCCCAAGCCCTGTTTTCCCAGAAAGTTGAATAGCTTGTTAGTAGCTTCCTTCACAACTGTCTTTTACTGTCCTGACAATAAAAGATAAACCACATATTTTAACGGTTACACCTCCTTGGGAGGTTGAAATTGCTCCAAATCTGTTCTAGAATGTTCTAGAACTTGCCCAAATAAATCGGTGGTCCTGTAAACCCCTGAGGTAAAATTGTCCACCTGTATTGTTGCTTCTGCTCCATTTCAGGGTCTTTCCAGTCAGAGGTGAATATATCTTTGCTTCCAGGGTCTGAGAGCAAAGCCTCCATTCTTCTATTGATTAAGGAGGTATTGGGGAGGCACTGGGGAGGCAAGGACAATCCCCAGACATGGACTGTATATCTCGAAACAAGACACTGAAACTCATGATAAGGAAGCAGCAGACGGACAGAGAAACAAACGTAAGGACTATAAATCTCAAAACTGGACATTGGAATTCATTATAAAGATACAACAAACGGAAGAATTAGCAACAACCAGCTCTTGCAATTAAGAAACCTGCCAATTCAGCAGATTCCTGACCAAAGGTGAAAAGTACACTGTGAGGAAGACTCGGGGTCTTCCTCCCAAAGACCCCTGCCCACGTCCCAAAGACCCCTGCCCACAATTCTTGGAAGGCTCTACGCAGGCGCAAGGTGCCAAAAGGCTAATTAGCATGAGAAGCGAGGGAAGGCGGGGATAGGTAATGCATATGTATAGGTGCTTGTAGAATATTGATAGATTGATTGTATAAATTCAAGACTGCTTTCCGCTTTAGGTATGCACGATAGGTGGAGAGATCCCCCGTGCATCCAGCGCTGCAATAAAGAATATACCACTTAAAGGAATTACGGCTTCGATCTTTGAATCACTATCCCTGGCTTCAGTTTTACCTTTTCAAATTTGGTGTGTGAAAAACATAGTATATGGTCAGGTAGGTGGTAT
The DNA here is from genome assembly GCF_964211825.1 of Aythya ferina. NCBI lineage: Eukaryota > Metazoa > Chordata > Aves > Anseriformes > Anatidae > Aythya > Aythya ferina. The sequence goes on from NC_140313.1 coordinate 14,561,121, forward strand.
GGATGTGGAACGATACACAGACATTCTCTCACAGAACAGTAAAATGCGTTACTTTTTTTTTTTTTAACTTGAATTTAGTTGTATAACTTCTCACCTGGCTGACTTGAGAACTAGAACACTGATTTAAAAAAATAAATAAAATTAAACACCAGTAAAATCAAAATTGAAACTAGATTAATGTCCTTATTTATTTGGTCTGCTTTTAGAAGTTTATAGTTTTTTGCCTTTATCATAACTATACTTTAATAGAAAGTCCAAATGAGTTCTCTGTAACCCATTATATTTCATTTAAAATAGTACAGTTTTTTTTTTTTTTTTTTGGAATACCTGAGTTGTCCTAACAGCATAAAGTGACAGCTTCAATTAATAAAAGTAATAGCTATAATTTATAGTGTAGAACAAGAGTATTGTATGAAAATATGATGTTATTCACTTAGGATTTTTTTAGTGTTGCAGTCTGGAAAAAAGCAGCTTTGTTAAATGGCTCTCTTCACACTGTGGATGGTATTTTCTAGCTCAAATGTTACATTTCAGAATGTTATTTTGTGATATCACTAACATTAGAATTCTCACTGCATAGCATATTAGGTGGAGATGATACATTCAATAAAACAATTCTATGTTTATATTTGAATAATGTGGCATTTTTCTAAATTGGGGACATAATAAAGCATTTATGAAACGTATTTGAAACAAGCATTTAGGCTTGTCTATAGGGAAGTTGTTAAGCAAGCTCATAGAATAGAATCATTAAGGTTAGAAAAGCTTAAGGTTAGTTAGAAAAGTTAAGGTTAGTTGGAGCTGTGCCAGGGGGAACAATGGCAAGGCTGGGGGATAAGGCAATGGCCCAGCTGAAGTGCATCTACACCAATGCACGCAGCATGGGTAACAAACAGGAGGAGCTGGAAGCCATCGTGCGGCAGGCAGGCTACGACTTGGTTGCCATCACGGAGACGTGGTAGGACCAGTCTCATGACTGGAGTGCTGCAATGCCTGGCTATAAGCTCTTCAGAAGGGATAGGCAGCACAGAAGGGGTGGTGGTGTGGCTCTCTATATTAGAGAGTCTTTCTATGTTGTAGAACTCAAGGCTGGGAATGACAAGGTCGAGTCCCTTTGGGTTAGGATCGGCAGGCACAACAAGGCTAGCGTCCTGGTCGGGGTCTGTTATAGACTGCCGAACCAGGATGAGGAGACGGACGAGGAGTTCTACAGGCAGCTGACAGAAGTTGCAAAATCATCAGCACTTGTTCTCGTGGGGGACTTCAACTTCCCTGACATATCCTGGAAGCACAACACGGCCCAGAGAAAGCAGTCAAGGAGGTTTCTGGAGAGCGTGGAAGATAGCTTCCTGACGCAGCTGGTTAGTGAGCCTACCAGGGGTGGCGCCCCGCTAGACCTTCTCTTCTCAAACAGAGAAGGACTGGTGGGAAATGTGGTGGTCGGGAGCTGTCTTGGGCACAGTGACCACAAAATGGTGGAGTTCACTATTCTTGGTGAGGCCAGGAAGGGGACCAGCAAAACCGCTGTATTGGACTTTCGGAGGGCTGACTTTGTGCTGCTGAGGACACTGGTTGGTAGAGTCCCTTGGGAGGCGGTTCTGAAGGGCAGAGGAGTCCAGGAAGGCTGGGCGCTCTTCAAGAATGAAATCTTAATGGCTCAGGAATGGTCTGTCCCCACGTGCCCAAAGATGAGCTGTCGGGGAAGAAGACCAGCCTGGCTGAACAGAGAATTGCGGCTTGAGCTTAGGAGAAAAAAGAGGGTTTACAATCTTTGGAAAAGTGGGCAGGCCACTAGGGAGGACTATAAGGATGTTGCGAGGCTGTGCAGGGACAAAATTAGAAAGGCCAAAGCTCATCTGGAGCTCAATCTGGCTACTGCCGTTAAAGAAAACAAAAAATCTTTTTACAAATACATCAACACAAAAAGGAGGCCTAAGGAGAATCTCCATCCTTTTACTGGATGCGGGGGGAAACTTAGTTAAAAGAGATGAGGAAAAGGCAGAGGTGCTCAATGCCTTCTTTGCCTCAGTCTTTAGGGGCAATACCGGTTGCTCTCTGGATACATAGTACCCTGAGCTGGTGGAAGGGGATGAGGAGTAGGATGTGGCCCTCACTATCCACAAAGAAATGGTTGGTGACCTGGTACGGCACTTGGATGTGCACAAGTCAATGGGGCCAGATGGGATCCACCCGAGGGTACTGAGAGAACTGGTGGAGGAGCTGGCCAAGCCACTTACCATCATTTATCAGCAGTCCTGGCTATCGGGGGAGGTCCCAGTTGACTGGCGGCTAGCAAACGTGACGCCCATCTACAAGAAGCGCCAGAGGACTGACCCGGGGAACTCTAGGCCTGTCAGTTTGACCTCAGTGCCAGGGAAGCTCATGGAGCAGATTATCTTGAGAGTCATCACGCGGCACTTGCAGGGCAAGCAGGCGATCAGGCTCAGTCAGCATGGGTTTATGAAAGGCAGGTCCTGCTTGACAAACCTGATCTCCTTCTGTGACAAAGTGACGCGCTGGGTGGAAGAGGGAAAGGCTGTGGATGTGGTCTACCTTGACTTCAGCAAGGCTTTTGACACCGTTTCCCACAGCATTCTCCTCAAGATACCGGCTGCTTTTGGCTTGGACTGGCGTACGCTTCGTTGGGTTAGAAACTGGCTGGATAGCCGGGCTCGAAGAGTCGTGGTGAATGGAGTCAAATCCAGTTGGAGGCCGGTCACTAGTGGAGTCCCCCAGGACTCAGTACTGCGGCCAGTCCTCTTTAATATCTTTATCGATGATCTGGATGAGGGGATCGAGTGCACCCTCAGTAAGTTTGCAGATGACACCAAGTTAGGTGCATGTGTCAATCTGCTCGAGGGTAGGAAGGTTCTGCAGGAGGATCTGGATAGGCTGGACCAGTGGGCTGAGGCCAACTGCATGAAGTTCACCAAGGCCAAGTGCCAGGTCCTGCACCTGGGGCGCAACAACCCCAAGCAGTGCTACAGGCTGGGAGATGAGTGGCTGGAAAGCTGCCTAGTGGAGAAGGACCTGGGAGTATTGGTCAATAGTCGGCTGAATATGAGCCAGCAGTGTGCTCAGGTGGCCAAGAAGGCCAACAGCATCCTGGTTTTTATAAGAAACAGCGTGGCCAGCAGGAGTAGGAAAGTGATTGTCCCCCTGTACTCGGCTGTGGTGAGGCTGCACCTCGAGTACTGTGTTCAGTTTTGGGCCCCTTGCTACAAGATGGACATCTAGGTGCTCGAAAGAGTCCAGAGAAGGGCGACGAAGCTGGTGAGGGGTCTGGAGAACAAGTCTTACGAGGAGTGGCTGAGGGGGTTGGGAATGTTCAGCCTGGAGGAGGCTCAGGAGCAACCTTATTGCTCTCTACAGATACCTCAAAGGAGGCTGTAGCGAGGTGGGGGTTGGTCATTCTCCCACGCGCCTGGTGATGGGACGAGAGGGAATGGGCTAAAGTTGCATAGGGGAGGTTTAGGTTGGGTATTAGGAAGAACTGGTTTAGTGGAGGACTTGTTAGTGTTAGGTCATAGGTTGGACTAGGTGATCTTGGAGGTCTCTTCCAACCTAGATGATTCTGTGATTCTGTGATAATTCTTTGCAATGCTGTTTAACTGCATCATACATTTAACTAATCATTTTTCCTGATAAACAGACCCAATTCCGAGACCATCTAAGGAACCTGAAGGTTCTCAAGTCCATGGGACCTGATGTGATGCATCCACGGATCCTAAGGGAACTGGCTGATGTAGTTGCTAAGCCACTGCCCATCATATTTGAGAAGTTGTGTCACTCCACTGACTAGGAGAGGGGAAACATAACCCCCACTTTTAAAAAGGGAAAAAAGGAAGACCCGTGGAACTACAGGCATGTCAGTCTCACCTCTGTGCCTGGCAAGATCATGGAGCAGATCCTCCTGGAAACAATGCTAAGGCACGTAGAATCATAGAATCATTAAGGTTGGAAAAGACCTCCAAGATCATGTGGTCCAACCATCCCCCTACCACCAATATCACCCACTAAACCATGTCCCTAAGCACCAAGTCCAGCCTTTCCTTAAACACCCCCAGGGACAGTGACTCCACCACCTCCCTGGGCAACCCATTCCAATACCTGACTACTCTTCCTGAGAAGAAATTTCTCCTCACTTCCAATATGAACCTCCCCTGGTGCAACCTTAGGCCATTCCCTCTAGTCCTATCAGTAGTTATCTGCGAGAAGAGGCTGACCCTCAGCTCCCCACAACTTCCTTTCAGGTAGTTGTAGAGAGCAATAAGGTCTCCCCTGAGCCTCATCTTCTCCAGTATAAACAACCCCAGTTCCCTCATCCACACCTCATAAGACTTGTTCTCTAGACCTTTCACCAGCTTTGTTGCCTTTCTCTGGACGCTCTCCAGGGCCTCAATGTCTTTCTTGTAGTGAGGGACCCAAAACAGAACACGGTACAAAAGGTGTGGTCTCTCCAGAGCAGAGTACAGGGGGGCAATCACCTCCCTAGTCCTGCTGGCTTCCTGATACAAGCCAGGATGCCATTGGCCACCTGGGTGCACAGCCAGCTCACGTTCAGGTGAGCCTCGACCAACACCCCAGATCCTTATCCTCTGCACAGCTTTCGAGCCACTCTGCTCCAAGCCTGTAGCGCTGCACGGGGTTGTTCTGACCAAAGTGCAGGACCCAGTATGTAGCCATGTTGAACCTCATCCGGTTGGCCTCTGCCCATTGACCCATCCTGTCCAGGTCCCTCTGCAGGGCCTTCCTACCGTCCGGCAGATCAACACTCCCCCCCCACCCCCCAACTTGGTGTCGTCCGCAAACTTACCGAGGGTGCACTCAATGAGGGTGCACACATTGCACACATGGAAAATAAGGAGGGGATTGGTGCCAGCCAGCATGGCTTCACTAAGGGCAGATTGTGCCTGACAAATCTGGTGGCCTTCTGCAATGGGGTTACAGCATTTGTGGATGGGGAAGACAACTGACATCATCTACCTGGACCTGTGCAAAGTATTTCAAAAGGTCTTGGAGAACAGGAGAGGTGCCTGAGGACTGTAAGAAAGCCAGCATTACTCCAGTCTTCAAGAAGGGCAAGAAGGAAGACCCAGGAAACTACAGGCCAGTCAACCTCACCTCCATCCTTGGAAACGTGATGGAGCAGCTCATCCTGGAGGCCATCTCTAAGCATGTGGAGGACGAGAAGGTGATCAGGAATAGTCAGCATGGGTTCGCCAAGGGGAAGTCATGTTTAACCAGCCTGATAGCCTGTTACGATGAGATGACTGGCTGGATGGACGAGGGGAGAGCAGTGGATGTTAACTACCTTGACTTCAGCAAGGCTTTTGACACTGTCTCCCATAACATCCTCATAGACAAGCTCTGGAAGGGTGGGATCCATGAGTGGACAGTGGGGTGGATTGAGAACTGGCTGTATGGCAGAGCTCAGAGGGTTGTGCTCAACGGTGCTGAGTCTAGTTGGAGGCCTGTGGCTAGTGGTGTCCCCCAGGGGTTGGTACTGGGTCCAGTGCTATTTAACTTATTCATCAGTGACCTGGATGAAGGGACAGCGTGCACCCTCAGCAAGTTTGCGAACAGTACAAAGCTTGGCAGAGTGGCTGACACACCAGAGGCCTGTGCGACCATTCAGAGGGACCTGGAGAGTTGGATGGAGAGGAACCTCCTGAGGTTCAACAAGGGCAAGTGCAGGGTCCTGCACCTGGAGAGGAACAACCCCAGGCACCTGTACAGGTTGGGGGCTGACCTGCTGGAGAGCAGCTCTGCGGAGAGGGACCTGGGAGTCCTGGTGGACAACAAGCTTACCATGAGCCAGAAATGTGCCCTTGTGGCCAAGAAGGCCAATGGGATCCTAGCCTGCATCAGGAGGAGTGTGGACAGCAGGTCAAGAGAGGTAATCCTCCCCCTCTACTCAGTTCTGGTGAGGCCACACCCGGAGTACTGTGTTCAGTTTTGGACTCCAGTACAAGAGGGACATGGAACTACTGGAGCAAGTCCAGAGGAGGGCTACGAAGATGATTAGAGGACTGGAGCACCTCTCGTACGAGGACAGGCTGAAAGAGGTGGGCCTGTTTAGCCTAGAAAAGAGGAGAATGTATATAAATGTCTGAAGGGAGGGTGTCAAGAGGATGGAGCCAGTCTCTTTTCAGTTGTACCTAGCAACAGGATGAGAGCCAACGGGCAGAAACGGAAGCACAGGAGGTTCCATCTGAATATGAGGGGGCACTTCTTTACTGTGAGGGTGACAGAGCACTGGAACAGGTTGCCCAGAGAGGTTGTGGAGTCTCCTTCTCTGGAGATATTCAAAACCTGCCTGGATGCCATCCTGCGCAATGTGCTCTGGGTGACCTGGCTCAGCAGGGGGGTTGGACTAGACCTCGTCAGAGGTCCCTTCCAACCTCGGCCATTCTGTGATTCTGTGAACACTGACACCTGGGGAACACCACTAGTGACTGGTCACCAGCTGGATTTCACTCCATTCAACACCAATCTTTGGGCCTGGCCATCCAGCCAGTTGTTAACTATAGAATAGAATATAGAACCATAGAATATCCTGAGATGGAAGGGACCCACAAGGATCATCGAGTCTAACTCCTGGCTCCACACAGGTCTAGGCAAAAATTCAGACCATGTGACTGAGAGCATAGTCCAAACACTTATTAAACTCCAACAGGCTTGGTGCCGTGACTATGTCCCTGGGGAGCCTGAAGCAATGCGCTTCCCTCGACCAACTAGCGATGCCATGCTTGATGCACCTCAGGATACGGTTGGCCCTCCTGGCTGCCAGGGCACACTTCTGTTTCATATTAAACTTGCTATCAACGAAAACCTTCAAATCCCTCTCTGTGGGGCTGCTGTCCAGCATCTTGTCACCCAGCCTGTGCATATAGCCAGGGTTGCCCCTTCCCAGGTGCAGGACAAGGCACTTGCTCTTGTTAAACTTCATGTGGTTGGTGATTGCCCAGCTCTCCAGTCTGTCCAGATCTCTCTGCAAGGCCTTTCCACCCTCAACAGAGTAAGCAACTCCTCAAGGTTTGGTGTCATCGGCAAATTTGCTCAAAACACCTTCTAGTCCTACATCCAAATCATTTTTAAATCAGTGAAGAGGGCTGTCCCTAAAATGGAGCCCTGGGGGACCCCAATAGTGACCATCCGCCAGCCTGATGTGGCCCCATTTACCACAACCCTTTGAGCCCTGCCCGTCAGCCAATTGCTCACCCATCGTATGATGTTTTTGTCCAGTTCTATGCTGGACATTTTGTCCAGTAGGATCCTATGGGAAACTGTGTCAAAAGCCTTGCTGAAGTCCAAAAAGATCACATCAGCTGGTTTCCCTTGATGGACTAGATGGGTGATCTTATCATAAAAGGAAATCAAATTTGTTAAACAGGACCTACCCCTCGTGAACCCATTCTGGCTGTGACCTATGACTGCGCTGTCCCCCAGGTGTGCTTCAATAACTCCCAGGATAATCTTCTCCATAATTTTACCAGGTACTGATGTGAGACTGACAGGCCTGTAGTTACCAGGGTCTTCTTTCTTGAGTTCGGAGTTCTGTAAAATCTACCTGTACATTTTGGAAGCATTGAATTCCTGGTTCTCACCCCCCTTTGGTCTGACTAGGGATAGTTTTCCTATTTACCTCTTGACATACTACACAACTCCTTCAAACTTATTCAGCCAGAATATATATATGTTCCTACACGTATATATTTCCATAGCACAGTGTCACACGTTGCTTGAATTCCTCAATGACCCTCTTGATGCAAAACAGTTAATATTTGCCTCATTAGCACTTTATTCAGTATTTCTCTCCCATTAGGGAATATCTATTTTCCTTTGCAAATTTGCAACTCCTAATTCCTTAAAAACCTCTTTCTCTTAAAACTTTTACTTCTTTTTAGTTTTGTGTAGGGGTAGCTCAACAATTCCCTGAATCCTCTCTGAATCTTCTCTGGATTTATTCTTTATTCTCCCTCAGACAATAGATGCCCTAAATACTTGACTTCTCTTTCTACGTATTGTAATTTATTTTCCCAATACTTTCACGCCCTGTTTTCCCAGAAAGTCGAATAGCTTGTTAGTGGCTTCCTTCACAACTGCTTTCTCCTGTCCTGACAATAAAAGATCATCCACATAACACCTCCTTTGGAGGTTGGATTTACTCCAAAATTTGTTTTAGAACTTGCCCAAGTAAATCGGTGTCCCTGTAAACCCCTCAGGTAAAGTTGTCCATCTGCATTGCTGCTTCTGCCCCATTTCAGGGTCTTTCCACTCAAAGGCAAATATGCCTTTGCTCTCAGGGTTTGAGAGCACCCCATTAATAACACCGTTATTCCAGCCTAACAATTTACTATTTGAATGCCCAATTTCATTATCAAATCCTTTTCCAACAAGTTAGTCCATGCCTCGGGTACATACAATAATTGCCCAGTGATCATTCTATCCCTAGTCTCAGCTTGGTGTCCCCAAAAAGCAGCACTGTTATCCCAGTCCCTTCTACCCCCATCACATTTAGGGTTTCATTAGTTAATTTAAGCCTTGACACTTTACAGGCCAGTAATGACCTAGCTGCCTCAGTGTATTGGGTTCACATGGGAAGGTTCTGGCAGCAGGGGTGACTGCAGTGGTAGCCCCTCTGAGAAGAATCCAGCAGCTGCCCCATGTTAGATAAGGGCCAGTTTTAGCTGGCTCCAAAGGGGCCCACTGCTGCCCAGAGTCAAGCCATGAGCAATGCAGTTTAAATCTCTATGAAAGCATATCCAAGAAAAGGAAAACAAAAAAACAAACAAACAAACAAAAAAAAACTGCTGCACAACAGCAGCTGGGAGAGTGAGGAGTGAGAAACCTCCCTGCAGACACCAAGGTCAGTGCAGAGGAGGGGGAGTGCAGTGCAGAGGTTCTCCAGGTGCCGGAGCCAAAGCCCCCCTGTGGCCCACAGAGAGGCCCCTGGTGGGGAAGGCAGACCCCCTCACAGCCCATGGTGTACAGCAGCGGAGCAGATCTCCATGCTGCAGCCCATTCAGGACCAGCCCAGGAAGGTCGGCACCCCACAGTAGAGCAGGGGGGAGAGTGACCATGAAGGAGCAGTGGAAACGAAGCACCACAGACTGACTGCTGCTCCTGCTGCTGCCCCCCCCCCCCCCCCCCCCGTGCCACTCCAAGCAGGGAAGAAGTGGAAGAGAGTGGATGGGGGAAGGTGACCCCAGCTTGTTTCTGTTTCTCACTGCTCCAGCCCGTCAGCAATAGGTCATAAATTTTATTAATCTTCCTATGCTAAGTCTTTTTTTGCCCACAACGATAATTGTAGAGTGATCCCCATTGAGGTACATTTGATGAACCCTTGAGGTACACTTTTTCATTTTTCAGGGAACTAGCTTTCTGAGAAGCTCCGACTCCCCTATTCTGAATTTATAACAGCAATCTCTCCTTCTTCCACTCTGGATACTCCTATTTGAAGTGGCTGGCCTGGCCACACTTAAAACATCTCAAAGCCTGTCCCTGCTAGAATTCAGGCTGCAACACAGGTAGCTTTCCTTGCCTGCCATTCCTTCGTCTCTCTTCCTCTCCTTTCCATCCCGGGCCCTCTATCTCCCCCTCTGCCTCACTACCCAGTACACTGTGAATACCACTTGTTTTGCTCTCTGCTTTCCCTTCTCATCTCCCCTCCTGGCATACACCTTCATACTGCCTACACTGTTCACTCCATCCTCACAGCTTCTGGAGCTTTTTCTGTACATCTGGCCAGGCTTTAATCACAAAACGAACTTTAAAGAGCCCTTGGGCTACTGAGTCCTCAAGATTCATCCCCAAGTACTTTCTCATTTTGACCTCGAGTCTCTAGGATTTCTATGTTGTGGGTTGTTATTATCTCAGTTGGATAAGAAGATATTTCCACTCTATCAGAATTACTCTAGGTCTGGGAGGGGAGGGTGTTAGTTCTTTCCCGTTCTTGCATAGCTGCCTCCTCTATTCCCCTCCTAAATATTCTTCTTCAGGGAATAACATACTCAAGATTGACATTTCCCCCCTAGGAATACAAATTAGGCCTTAGAAACGAATTTGACTGTTCTGCTAGGCCCTCAATTAAATACTTAATTTCCTTCTTAAAACTCCTAACCTCTCTACTGGTAAGGGGGGAGTGGCATGGGCCCCATGGCACCCCCACATGACCCCGAGGCCCCACTGGGACCCACCCCCACCTCCACTCCTGGCGCTCTGTGCTCCCCGGAGCAATTTCTCCAGGGACAGCATCAATTGTAGTCCCTGTCTCCCCTCCTGGAGCACCTGCCGTTGCCTCCGCTGCAATATTAGGATTATAGGGAGCATAACTTGATTCCTCCTCAGAAAATGAAACCTTATTGTTTATATATAAATTTCAATCCTGAGTTTTCATCATACCTGTATTTTGGCCAAAATACTGAAGTTCCTTTATTGGCTTTTTAGGCCAGACAATTACACAGTATCTAACCATTTTTAAATTAAAAAAAAAAAAAAACTTTTTCCCTATTTTTTGGGTTGTTTTTCCAAATCTTTATCATTCTCCCCAAAGGACTCCCTTTGGGCACAATCCCAGGGTCTCTGTCCCCACCCTGCTGACCCTTGGAACCCTTAATCCCCAGCTCTTCCTGACGTGCTGCTGTGGACTTTACCACCCACAGGGTCCCACACACCTTCACTTAGGATTAGGACAGAGGTGGGGTGTACTGCCGAGCACTTCACTTCACCACTCGGGGTACCGTACACCTAAGGGCCTAAACCCCCGAGACTCTCTTTCGCTCATCTATCTTTTGCTTCATCCATCTCCGGATGAGGGGACTTCATTCGTCCCCTCACAGGACTACAGAATCTCATGGATTGTGACTCCACACTTGCTGTGCATTAAAAGTGCGTCTCATTCACACTCCACACAAGAGTCTCCCCAAACTCACCCCGGGGCAATATACGGTAAAGTTTGCCTTACCTCGGTCCGTGCACGGACTTCCTGGTCCAGGTTATTAGCAGTTATCCCTGTGCCTGTACTGTGTCTGGGCTGTGTCTGGGCTGTGTCAGTGCTGTCCTCCCTTCTCCCCAGAGCTTCGCAGAACCTGTCTTCAGATTAACAGTATCGGTCCTTTGCCAGCCATCCCGAGACAACTCACCACCCCTGATGATACCACTGAAATCAGCGGGGTGCGTCTTCCAGTCTGTGGTGGCAAGAATTCTTCAGTAGGTGACAAGATCCCAGACGAGCCCCCAAATAGTAAGAAAAATCTCAATAATTTCCTTCAGATGGGATCTTCTGTGAAACTGTTTTATTCCTAAAAGAAAACAAAGCTTCAAGGCCAGAGATTCAATATCCAAGACTAAGATATGATAATAGAAGGGTAAATGGGGTTTATCACATTCTGGGTTGGGGGATGGGTGAGAATTTTAACCAGCAACTTACTTTCCATTTTACTTTTAGCACTCTGATTTTTAGAGCAACAAAGTGTTTTTAGAGCAACAAAGTCCAGAAAGATCACATCTGCTGGTTTCCCTTGATGGACTAGATGGGTGATCTTATCATAAAAGGAAATCAAATTTGTTAAACAGGACCTATCCCTCATGAACCCATTCTAGCTGTGACCTATGACTGCACTGTCCCCCAGGTGTACTCGGGATGTAGTATTCCATTCCATTCCATTCCATTCCATTCCACAGAGAATGATACAATCCGAGGTAAACAAAGCTTACTACGCTTTTCATTACTTTATGCAAATATACACTGAATGTCATTTAAGATCTACAAGTAGCAACATTTTTTCTTCTATGCTATGTCATATTTAGGTTGAAGTTCAAACATGAAACAAAGGACTGGAAATACTTTTCTTTAGAAAAAAAAAAAGGAAAAACTATATTTGTTCTATTATATGTGAATTGCAACATCTCAGGGCTCATAATTTGACTTTGCTACTTAAAATACGGTAGTCCATATGACGTCATTAAAAGAATGTGCATTTAAATTCATATTTCAGTAAACATTATAAATTTGATCAATAACCAACTTACATAGCTCCATTTGTGTAGACTGTGTCACTTCCCTCCACGTACTGAATCTGGGGTGGGTAGATATGCTGTACTGGTTGCACAGTCTGTACTTGCTGTATCTGTAAACGCAAACACCAGAAATATAGGTTAGTTTACCTTATAAAAAATGACTGACTAGTGCTTCAGTGCATCTAATAGCTTCTAAACAATCCAGAGTCATGGAATATACCTGTTCTCACAATTCCTAAATAACACAGAAGGCAGCATTGTGCTGCAATTCTGTAATATGGAAAGTGGAGTACTAACATTGGAGACACATGCCCTTGTCAGAATAGGTCCTAAAAATTTCAGTGTAATCCTAGAAGAGTCTATTAAATTCTGTCCAACAGCAATTTTTCCTACTTGTTCTTCTCCACTATTAACTCATATACTTCAAAAGGAAAGTCTAAACTTCATTGTTAACCTAAGGAAGAATGAATATAAAAACCTGAATTCTGAAGAAAACACAACACTTTGAATAAGACTTTTCAAGTGTGTGTATTTGGCTTACATGTGTTTACGTGGCAAGGTTTTGGTAGCAGGGGGCCATAGGGGTGGTTTCTGTGAGAAGGATCTAGAAGCTGCCCCATGTTTGGTAAGGGCCCCACTGCTGACCAGAGCCGAGCCAATAAGCGATGTTGTTTTGCGCCTCTGTGAGAGCATATTTAAGACAGGGAAAAAAACGCTGCGCCACACAGCAGCTGGGAGAGTGAGAGGAGTGAGGAACGGCCTTGCAGGTGCCAAGGTCAGTGAAGAAGGAGGGGGAGAGGTGCTCCAGGCGCCGGAGCAGAAGTCCCCTGCAGCCTGTGGTACTCCATGGGCTGCAGGGGGACATCCTGCTTCACCATGGTCCTCACTCCTCTCACTCTCCCAGTTGCTGTGGGAGTGGCTGCCCACTCGAGTGGAACCACGACAACATGGCAAAGACTTGGTAGCAGGGGGCTGCAGGGATGGCCTCTGTGAGAAGAGCCCAGGAGCTGCCCCATGTTAGATAAGAGCCAGTTTCAGCCAGCTCGAAAAGGGACCTGCTGCTGGCCAGAGGTGAGACATGAACAACTCTGGTTGCGCCTCTGTGAGAGCAGATTTAAGAAAAGGAAAAAACAGCTATGCAACAACAGCTGGGAGAGAGGAGCGAAAAAAAATGGGAGAGAAACAATGAGGCAGACACCAAGGTCAGTGAAGAAGGAGGGGGAGGAGGTGCTCCAGGTTCTGAAGCAGAAGTTGCCCTATGGCCTGTGGAGAGGACCATGGTGAAGCAGGTTGTCCCCCTGCAACCTTCTGGCTGCTCTTGGCTTGGACTGGCGCACGCTTCGTTGGGTTAGAAACTGGCTGGATAGCCGGGCCCAAAGAGTCGTGGTGAATGGAGCCAAGTCCAGTTGGAGGCCAGTCACTAGTGGCGTCCCCCAGGGCTCGGTGCTGGGGCCGGTCCTCTTTAATATCTTCATCGATGATCTGGACGAGGGCATCGAGTGCACCCTCAGTAAGTTCGCAGATGACACCAAGTTAGGTGCGTGTGTCGATCTGCTTGAGGGTAGGAAAGCTCTGCAGGAGGATCTGGATAGGCTGGACCGATGGGCTGAGGTCAACTGCATGAAGTTTAACAAGGCCAAGTGCCGGGTCCTGCACCTGGGGCGCAATAACCCCAAGCAGAGCTACAGACTGGGAGAGGAATGGTTGGAAAGCTGCCAGGCAGAGAAGGACCTGGGAGTGATGGTTGATAGTCGGCTGAATATGAGCCAGCAGTGTGCTCAGGTGGCCAAGAAGGCCAACGGCATCCTGGCTTGTATTAGGAACAGCGTGACCAGCAGGGCTAGGGAGGTGATCGTCCCCCTGTACTCGGCTCTGGTGAGGCCGCACCTCGAGTACTGTGTTCAGTTTTGGGCCCCTCGCTACAAGAAGGACATCGAGGTGCTTGAGCGGGTGCAGAGAAGGGCGACGAAGCTGGTGAGGGGCCTGGAGAACAAGTCCTACGAGGAGCGGCTGAGGGAGCTGGGCTTGTTCAGCCTGGAGAAGAGGAGGCTCAGGGGTGACCTTATCGCTCTTTTTAGGTACCTCAAGGGAGGCTGTAGCGAGGTGGGGGTTGGCCTGTTCTCCCACGTGCCTGGTGACAGGACGAGGGGGAATGGGCTTAAGTTGAGCCAGGGGAGTTTTAGGTTAGATGTTAGGAAGAACTTCTTCACTGAAAGGGTTGTGAGGCACTGGAACAGGCTGCCCAGGGAAGTGGTGGAGTCACCATCCCTGGAAGTCTTCAAAAGACGTTTAGATGTAGAGCTTAGGGATATGGTTTAGTGGAGGGCTGTTAGCGTTAGGTTGGAGGTTGGACTCGATGACCTTGAGGTCTCTTCCAACCTAGGAAATTCTGTGATTCTGTGATTCTGTAACCCATGGTGTACTATGGCGGAGCAGATCTATGCACTGCAGCCCATGGAGTAGCCGACAGTGGAGCAGGTGGATGTGGCCTGAAGGAGGCTGTGGCCCATGGAGAGCCCCCACAGGAGCAGACTCAAGGCCAGACCTGGTGGAGAGGAGCCCATGGTGGAGCACGTGATCTGGCAGAGGCAAGTTATGCAACGGTTATGTAATTTGCTTTGCCGTATGGCCCTTTCCAGATTCCTTTAGCAGGATTCATCTGATAGCCATGGCTACATTCACATTTGTAGCCACCTTTCAGGTTAATACAGATTTGACTACAGATACCAGGGTTTTGGCATTCATCAATATCTCCACAGTTTCTCTTGTCTACAAACTCAAACCCAGCTGGACAGTCACATTCATTTATGATGCATTCCTCCAGGGGCTCATCACCCCAGTCCTTGCAGTCTCTCTGCTGGTTACACACTTTATTGATATCTATGCATTCTCCACTTCTGCACTTGAATTTGCCAGGTCCAGAGCACTGAATAACATTGTTACAGTTTGCTTCATCAGTGCCATCCAGACAGTCTCTCACACCACTGCACTGCCTTCTCCTATGGACACAGTTCCCATCTTCACATCTGAACTGGTCTGGCCTGCAGGTCCAAAAAGGGCAGTTAATTTCATCACTTCCATCCTTGCAATAAGGATCTCTGTCACATCGCCACTTCTTGTAGATACATTCACCTGAGCCGCCCTGCACAGAACACTTCACCAGAGGTGCAGGCTGGCGGCCACACTGCTCCAAAGATTCATCCGAGTGGTCGGAGCAGTCACCTTGACCATTGCAGACGAAGCTTTTGGAAATACATTGCCCACTACTGCATGTGAACTATGCTGCACTACGAGTCACATTGCCACAAGTCTCTTCTCCACTGTCACAGCCTTTTTCACCATCACATTTCCACGACACTGGGATACACTGGGTTGACGGAGGACCACAGCTGATTTAATTTACCTGACACAGCTCAGCACTCTCATCAGACCCATCTTCACAGTCTGGATCCTCATCACACTGCTATCTGTTTGGCACACTGTCCTGGTTTCAGTTAGAACAGAATTAATTTTCTTCCTAGTAGCTGGTGGAATGCTGTGTTTTGGCTTAGGATGAGAAGAGTGCTGATAACACCCTGATGTTTTAATTGTTGCAGAGCAGTGCTTATACCAAGCCAAGGACACCTCAGCCTTTTGCTCTGTCCTGCCAACAGGCAGGCTGGGGGTGCAGTAAGAGCTGGGAGGGGACAGACCCAGGACAGGTGACCCAAACTAGCCAAAGGGGTATTCCATACCATCTGACGTCATGCTAAACAATATATAGGGGTGGCTAGCCGGGGGGAGGGGGCCGGACTGCTCGGGGTTAGGCTGGGCATCGGTCAGCGGGTGGTGAGCAATTGCATTGTGCATCACTTGTTTGTACATATTATTATTACTTTCCTACTATCACCATTGTATTATTATTATTATTATTGTTATTATTATTTTTGTTATTATTATTTTCCTGTCTTATTAAACCGTCTTTATCTCAACTCACGGGCTTCACTTTCCATTTCTCTCCCCCGTCCCAGAGAGGGAGGGGGGAGGGTGAGCGAACGGCTGCGTGGTGTTTAGCTGCCAGCCGGGTTAAACCACGACAGTCTTTTTGGCGCCAAACGTGGGGCTCGAAAGGTTGAGATAAGGGCAGATCTGACCAGAGTGTGTTAAACTAAAATTGGTGTAAGTATTAGACCTGCTTAATAGTCACTTGTCATAATGCTGATTGCTTTAATCTCAACTCTGCTGCGCCTGTTTTCCAAATTGAGTATTATAGTACATTATTTTCCGTATGTGCTCTCTGTCATGTTGTTTATCCTCTCTGGGTCCTGGTTTCAGATCATTATGGTACTGAGTGTTGTAGCAATGGCTTATGAGACGATGAGATATCTGGTCATGACTCTAACTTGGTATTTGTACTCAGTAACATCGTCGACTCTGTATTTTGGAAACTGTATCTTGGAAACTATTAGCAATTATACCTATTGTTTTTTTCCATTAGGGAGTCAATCTGTGGAGGGGAAAGGGGAAGATATTTTTTCTTACTTGATTACTCTCCCTTTCTCCTTCACCACCCCTGTATCCTCCTGGATCACTCTCCCTTCCTCCTTCACCACCCTCTTATCCTCCGAGCTTGTTACAATAGCTCTCCAAGATATTGAATATCCTTGGGATACTCAGATCAGCATAGTCTTGTTGTTCTGCCTGCTGAATGCACTTCAGATTCTGCTTAAAGTTAAACAACTACTTAGGAAGCTCATCCGGAGATCTGCCCGGAGGCAGTATAGTTGTGGGTGGCAGGGAGTATGGGAGGATATGGGCAGGCATCTAGAGCAGTTGGCACCCCCAGTGTTTTGGAAATTCACCCCTGAACAAGTGCAAAATCCTCAAAAACTGGCAGAATGCTTGAAAAAAAGGTGTCGCGATTCGGGAAGCTCCAAAGTAACACAAATCATTGTAACATGCTGGGGCCTGGCTCATGCCTATCAAGCTGCCATTGATACTGCTATCAACTTAGTCCCAGCTCCTGCAGCCACTCCAGTCCCAGCTCCTGCAGCCACTCCTGTTCCACCTCCTGCCGCTACTCCAGTCCCAGCTCCTGCAACTGCTCCAGCTCCAGTTCCTGCAGCCGCTCCAGCTCCGGTTCCTGCAGCTGCTCCAGCTCCTGCAGCTGCTCCAGCTCCTGTGGCTGGGTCAGAGAAACGAGCTGTACCAGTGCAAGTTGACCCTGCAGAGGGTATTCCAACCCCTGTGGCAGACCCTGTAACGGGGTCAGAGAAACGAGCTGTAGCAGTGCAAGTTGACCCTGCAGAGGGTATTCCAACCTCTGTGGCAGACCCTGTAACGGGGTCAGAGAAACGAGCTGTAGCAGTGCAAGTTGACCCTGCAGAGGGTATTCCAACCTCTGTGGCAGACCTTGTAACAAGGTCAGAGAAACGAGCAGTAGCAGTGCAAGCTGCCCCTGTAGAGAAGGTGAAAAAATGGTATAGAGATTCAGGTCATTTAGAACGCAGAGAGTCTTCTGCCGAATCTAGGTATAGAGACGACGGAGACGACGACGACGCTGGGCCATCAAGGATTCAGGAGGAGGAAGATGAGGATGCCGAAAAATCAACAGTAACTACCCGAAGCCTATACGAGCGCGAGCTACAAGATGTGCGAAAAGATTTTGGTCGCTGTATAGGTGAGCAGCTTGTCACCTGGCTGCTCCGGTGCTGGGACTCTGGAGCCAATTGTGTGGAATTAGACGGCAGGGAAGCCAGGCGGCTGGGATCCCTTGCTCGAGACGCTGGCATTGACAAAGCAATTGCAGATGGAGCACAATCTCACATCCTCTGGAGGCGTCTCCTCTCAGCTGTGAGGGAAAGGTATCCCTTCAAGGAAGAACTTGTATATCTACCAGGCAAGTGGACCACTATGGAGAAGGGAATCCAGTACCTGAGGGAATTAGCCGTACGGGAAGTGATTTATGAGGATCCAGACCTCAGACAAACATCCAAAGATCCAGATGAAGTCAGGTGTACACGACCCATGTGGCAGAAGTTTGTACGGAGTGCACCATCATCATATGCCAGCTCATTGGCAATAATGGCCTGGAAAGAGGATGAGGAACCCACAGTGGATGAAGTGGCTAAACAACTCCGGCAGTACGAAGAAAGTCTCTCCTCTTCCTTACAGGCCTGCGTCTCAGCTGTGGAGAAACTTTCTGAAGAGTTCCACCAACTTAAAGAGAATCTATTGTCCTCCCCACCTGAACCAACCAGTGTCCACCGACCAAAAGAGAACACTTGGGAGAAACTTTCTGAAAAGATTCACCAACTTGAAGAGAGATTATTCTCCTCCGCACCTGTACAAAGCAGTGTCTCAGCTATCAGGGGTAGTCGTTCATCCACACAAGGAAGACGATATGGTGGGTACTCACCCCGTGCCACCCTGTGGTTTTACTTACGAGACCATGGAGAGGACATGAGAAAATGGGATGGAAAATCTACCGCGACCCTAGAGGCACAGGTACGTGAGTTGCAAAAGAAAACAATCAGGAAAAAGGGATTCTCTGAAAAGTTTGCTGCTCCAACTTCCAGCAGGCAGTCCTTCAAACACAGAAATGAAGAAGATTCTGACCAGGATTAGGGGGGCCCTGCCTCCAGCCAGGGGGAGGAAAGGGACAATCAAGTTTATTGGACTGTGTGGATTCGATGGCCTGGCACGTCAGACGCACAGAAGTATAAGGCTTTAGTAGACACCGGTGCACAATGCACTATAATGCCATCGAGCTATAAAGGACCAGAGCCCATCTGTATTTGTGGAGTGACAGGGGGATCTCAGCAGTTGACTGTATTGGAGGCTGAAGTGAGTCTGACTGGGAATGAGTGGGAAAACCACCGCATTGTGACTGGCCCGGATGCTCCATGTATCCTTGGCATAGACTATCTTAGAAGAGGATATTGCAAGGACCCAAAAGGGTTCCGGTGGGCTTTTGGTATAGCTGCCTTAGAGACAGAGGGCATTAAACAATTATCTACCTTGCCTGGTCTCTCAGAGGACCCCTCTGTTGTGGGGTTGCTGAGGGTCGAAGAACAGCAAGTGCCAATCGCTACCACAACTGTGCACTGGCGGCAATATCGCACTAACCGAGACTCCCTGATTCCCATCCATAAGCTAATTCGTCAATTGGAGAGCCAAGGAGTGATCAGCAAGACTCATTCACCTTTCAATAGTCCCATATGGCCAGTGCGAAAGTCTAATGGTGAGTGGAGACTAACAGTGGACTATCGTGGCCTGAACAAAGTCACGCCACCACTGAGTGCTGCAGTGCCAGACATGCTGGAACTCCAGTACGAACTTGAATCAAAGGCAGCCAAGTGGTACGCCACAATTGATATCGCTAATGCATTTTTCTCCATCCCTCTAGCAGCAGAGTGCAGGCCACAGTTTGCTTTCACTTGGAGGGGAGTCCAATATACTTGGAATCGGCTGCCCCAGGGGTGGAAACACAGCCCTACCATTTGCCATGGGTTGATCCAGTCTGTGCTAGAGCAGGGGGAAGCTCCTGAACACCTGCAGTACATTGATGACATTATTGTGTGGGGTGACACAGCAGAGGAAGTTTTCGAGAAAGGGAAGAAAATAGTCCAAATCCTTCTGAAAGCCGGTTTTGCCATAAAACAAAATAAAGTCAAAGGACCTGCACGAGAGATCCAGTTTTTAGGAATAAAATGGCAAGATGGATGTCGTCAAATCCCAATGGATGTGATCAACAAAATAACAGCTATGTCTCCACCAACTAGCAAAAAAGAAACACAGACTTTCCTAGGTGTTGTGGGGTTTTGGAGAATGCACATCCCAAATTACAGTCTGATTGTAAACCCGCTCTACCAAGTAACCCGTAAGAAGAATGAGTTTGAATGGGGCCCTGAACAACGACAAGCCTTTGAACAAATCAAGCAGGAAATAGTCCATGCAGTAGCCCTTGGGCCAGTTCGAACAGGACCAGATGTAAAGAATGTGCTCTACACTGCAGCCGGGGAGAACGGCCCCACCTGGAGCCTCTGGCAGAAAGAACCTGGGGAAACTCGAGGTCGGCCCCTGGGGTTTTGGAGTCGGGGATACAGAGGATCTGAGGCCCGCTATACTCCAACTGAAAAGGAGATATTGGCAGCATATGAAGGAGTTCGATCTGCTTCGGAGGTGGTCGGTACTGAAGCGCAACTCCTCCTAGCACCCCAATTGCCGGTACTAGGCTGGATGTTCAAGGGAAGGGTCTCTTCTACACATCATGCAACTGATGCTACATGGAGCAAGTGGGTTGCACTGATTACTCAGCGGGCTCGAATAGGAAACCCCAGTCGCCCAGGAATATTGGAAGTGATTATGGACTGGCCAGAAGGCAAATACTTTGGGATATCATCAGAGGAGGAGGTGGGTCGTGCTGAAGAAGCCCCACTGTACAACCAGTTACCAGAAAATGAAAAGAAATATGCCCTGTTCACTGATGGGTCCTGTCGTATTGTGGGGAAGCATCGGAGATGGAAGGCTGCTGTATGGAGTCCTACACGGCGAGTTGCAGAAGCTGCTGAGGGAGAAGGTGAATCGAGTCAGTTTGCAGAAGTGAAGGCCATTCAGCTGGCTTTAGATATTGCTGAACGAGAAAAATGGCCAGTTCTCTATCTCTACACCGATTCATGGATGGTAGCAAATGCCCTGTGGGGATGGTTACAGCAATGGAAGCAAAACAACTGGCAGCGTAGGGGCAAACCCATCTGGGCTGCTGCATTGTGGCAAGATATTGCTGCTCGGGTAGAGAACCTGGCTGTGAAAGTACGCCACGTAGATGCTCATGTGTCCAAGAATCGGGCTACTGAAGAACATCAAAACAACCAGCAGGTGGATCAGGCTACTAAGATTGAAGTAGCTCAGGTGGACCTGGATTGGCAGCATAAACGTGAATTATTTATAGCCCGATGGGCCCATGACACCTCAGGCCATCAAGGTAGAGATGCAACATACAGATGGGCTCGTGATCGAGGGGTGGACCTGACCATGGATGCTATAGCACAGGTTATTCATGACTGTGAAACATGTGCTGCAATCAAGCAAGCCAAACGGTCAAAGCCTCTTTGGTATGGAGGACGATGGCTGAAATATAAATATGGAGAGGCCTGGCAGACAGGTTGGAGAGCTGGGCGATCACCAACCGCATGAAGTTCAATAAGAGCAAGTGCCGGGTCCTGCACCTGGGACGGGGAAACCCTGGCTGCATGTACAGACTGGGCGATGAGACGCTGGAGAGCAGCCTAGAAGAGAGGGATCTGGGGGTCGTGGTAGACAGCAAGTTGAATATGAGCCAGCAGTGTGCCCTGGCAGCCAGGAGGGCCAATCGTATCCTGGGGTGCATCAAGAACGGCATCGCTAGTAGGTCAAGGGAGGTGATTGTCCCGCTCTACTCTGCGCTGGTGCGGCCTCACCTCGAGTACTGTGTGCAGTTCTGGGCACCACAGTATAAAAAGGACATGAAACTGTTGGAAAGTGTCCAGAGGAGGGCTACGAAGATGGTGAAAGGCCTGGAGGGGAAGACGTACGAGGAACGGCTGAGGTCACTGGGCCTGTTCAGCCTGGAGAAGAGGAGGCTGAGGGGAGACCTCATCGCAGTCTACAACTTCCTCGTAAGGGGTTGTCAAGAGGCAGGAGACCTTTTCTCCATTAACACTAGTGACAGGACCCGCGGGAACGGGGTTTAGCTGAGGCAGGGGAAATTTAGGCTGGACGTCAGGAGGGGGTTCTTCACAGAGAGGGTGGTTGCACACTGGAACAGGCTCCCCAGGGAAGTGGTCACTGCACCGAGCCTGTCTGAATTTAAGAAGAGATTGGACTGTGAACTTAGGCACATGGTCTGAACTTTTGGGTAGACCTGTGCGGTGTCGAGAGTTGGACTTGATGATCCTTAAGGGTCCCTTCCAACTCAGGATATTCTATGATTCTATGATTCTATGATTGATTACATCACACTCCCTCAAACTCTCAATGGCAAGCGCCACGTACTTACAATGGTGGAAGCAACCACCGGATGGCTGGAAACATATCCTGTGCCTCATGCCACCACCCGGAACACTATCCTGGGCCTTGAAAAGCAAGTCCTATGGCGACATGGTACCCCAGAAAGAATAGAGTCAGACAATGGAACTCATTTCCGAAACAACCTTATAGACACTTGGGCCAAAGAACATGGTATTGAGTGGGTGTATCACATCCCCTATCATGCACCAGCCTCCGGGAAAGTTGAACGATACAATGGACTGTTAAAGACTACATTGAAAGCAATGGGCGCTGGGACATTCAAAAATTGGGATACGCATTTGGCGAAGGCCACCTGGTTAGTCAATACTAGGGGATCTGCCAACCGAGCTGGACCTGCCCAATCAAACCTGTTACGTACTGTAGATGGGGATAAAGTTCCTGTAGTGCATGTAAGAAATATGCTGGGTAAAACAGTCTGGGCTACTCCTGCCTCAGGAAAAGGCAAACCTATTCGTGGAATTGTTTTCGCTCAGGGACCTGGATACACTTGGTGGGTGATGCAAAAGAACGGAGAGGTCCGGTGTGTACCTCAAGGAGATTTAATACTGGGTGAGAATAGCCCATGAATTGAATTGTACCATGTTAATTACTATATAATACTGTATGTTATCACTACCATGACTACTCTAGGTGACTAATTAGAATGTATGGAGAAGAGTGTAACCTGAGCATGACATAAATGGTATGGAATAAGGGGTGGATAGATGTCCTGGTTTCAGTTAGAACAGAATTAATTTTCTTCCTAGTAGCTGGTGGAATGCTGTGTTTTGGCTTAGGATGAGAAGAGTGCTGATAACACCCCGATGTTTTAATTGTTGCAGAGCAGTGCTTATACCAAGCCAAGGACATCTCAGCCTTTCGCTCTGTCCTGCCAACAGGCAGGCTGGGGGTGCAGTAAGAGCTGGGAGGGGACAGACCCAGGACAGGTGACCCAAACTAGCCAAAGGGGTATTCCATACCATCTGACGTCATGCTAAACAATATATAGGGGTGGCTAGCCAGGGGGAGGGGGCAGGACTGCTCGGGGTTAGGCTGGGCATCGGTCAGCGGGTGGTGAGCAATTGCATTGTGCATCACTTGTTTGTACATATTATTAGTAGTACTATTATCACCATTGTATTATTATTATTATTATTATTATTATTATTATTATTATTGTTATTATTATTTTCCTGTCTTATTAAACTGTCTTTATCTCAACTCACAGGCTTCACTTTCCATTTCTCTCCCCCGTCCCAGAGAGGGAGGGGGGAGGGTGAGCGAACGGCTGCGTGGTGTTTAGCTGCCAGCCGGGTTAAACCACGACACACACACTGACCACTGTTGTACACAAAGTCAGATTCAGCACACATCTTCTTCACACAAGCACTCTCATCACTGCCATCTGAGCAGTCTTCACATTTTGCTCTAGCACCATCAGCAGCAGTGCACAGTCAGGCGAGGGCGAGCAGCAGGCAGAGCGCCCCGCACCGTCACCTGTGTCACTTATACTACTCCCATTACCCATGCTGTTAGTGTCAGTGGCATCCTCCTTTTCTTTTTGCCACTGACCATTCACCACAAATGGATGAGACACATGATTACGAGTTAGGAAAGAGAGTGTAACGTCTGCTATACGGCTGCAGGCAGTGCCAGCTGCAACCTTAGAAGCGGTTTGTGAAAGAGCCTGCTGGTGGTCATTTGGCAGTGTAATCTGCGTCTCTGCACTCCTGCCCCGCAATAGAGCTAAGTCGTCATTAGTAATAGTTATAACCCCGATCTGGGGACGAATAGTCTTTTTTGCATTGCAAGATAAACCTCTTATGAAAAGAATGCTAGAGTGAAGCAGCACAGCTCAGCACAGCTGCCGCTGCCTCCATGGTTACGTCAGACAGGCTGCAGGGTCCTGATGTCCGCCCCTCTGCTATGTGCCGACTTGCCACATGGTGAGGGTCGGCTACCAGTGTCCACTGACGCCTCTGGTCTCCCGTAGCAACTTGATCTCTCGGCGCTGCTCCGGGCTCCCGGCCTGTTCAGGTCTCAGCGAGTCCGGGTCTCAGCGAGTCCAGGTCTCGGCCTGTGTGGGCCTCAGCCTGTTCGGGCCTCATATGTTGCAGGAAACACGGCCGAAAGCACGACAATAGAGTCAGATCATGATCCCGCCTTTTTCTTGTCACAGTCAAAACATTTAAGAGCAAAAATAGGATCACAAGATACACCGCCAGGCCCATATATTAGGCACCACCACTCAAAACTTGGATAAAACAGCACTTCTTTTCAGTCTGTCAAGCACTTCGTTTGTCTCCGCCCACTCCCCTTGCGGAGAGTACGGAACCACGGATCGGAACTCTGCACTCACACAGCACAGCACAATCACACAGAGGCCTCTAGCACATCTCATTCATACCACAGGAATATAATTTACAATGATAACCAACCAAATAAGTATTGTCTCTGACTGTGTTCTTCGTGAAGTGACTTGTAACACTTTGTTTCAAACCCTTACATTTACACAAATACTTTCAACACAAAATACATACATAAAAACACATACAGTTATTAACACTCCAGTTAGTATCCCTCCAGCAGCTGAAAACATACCGTTTGTCTGCAGTTTCAGGAGATCTTTGCTCCTGCGGTGAGCAGCTGAGAGTGGAGTCCCCTCTGAGCAAAACACTCAGGGTGCACCTAGGGGCGTCCGCGCCGCAGCCAATCCCGCAGCTGAGCAGAGTGTCTCCCGCCTGGCTCACCAAAATGACTCACAGAAAACTGACTCCACAATCAGTAAGATTGTAAAGTAGGTATGTTTACTCAGTTCCGGGCAGCACGGGGCGGGTAGTCCCACCAAAGTCGTGCACGCCTAACGTGGCAACTTGCTTTAGTAAAGAGTTACATATACATAAACATTCCTATACATATGCATAACCTGTCCCTTTGTGAACAGTCCTCCTTATCTTAGACCCCTTGATTAAAGTCCGAACCATGAGGTTGTTTTTGATCTGGTTCTCGGGGTCCGAGAGGCTCCTGTTATCTGGAGGTATAAGTGCAGCACAGCACAGTAGCACATATTCATTCTTAATCAATTGCTCTCTAATTTCTAATTCCAATGTTTCAGCTTGCTCTTTTCCGGATCCACGGGTATTCTACTATTAATGTTCAAAGCCTGACAGACCCCGTCCTCCGTGGATCAAAATACATGGGGTCTTAAGGGTTCTTTTGGTCATTCTATCATATAATACTGGATCATTTTTAATTTACTCTTTAATTTTCTGGGGCCCCTATTGTTCCAATTTCTAATCATTATTCATAATGGACTTTTTGCTTCCTTCTTCCTGGTCCTTGGTCTTCGATTTTATCTGACCCATCTGGGAATTTTACTTGTGCCAATTCCCACAGCCCTTGGTTGCCCCCAGTGAGAGTGTCTTGCAGGGGGTTTAGGACCTATCACCCACCCACGTATCACTCCCTTCACCGGCCCAGCCCCCCCACAGGAGATTAGAACCAGTGAGAAAACAAAAAGACCTTCACGCTGACTTTAGAAGTCTCAGTTACACTCTCACACACACAAACACTGGCAACCTCATCTTTACCCAACTGGACGGTATCCACTTACGAATCAGTCGTCTTCGTCCAGAATCCAATCGGACGGTATCCACAAGCGTCTCTGCTGTCTTCGTCTGGGATCGAACCAGTTGGTATCCACAAACGACTGTCTTCTTTGTCCAGTTCAATCCCGGACACCGGAATCCAACCGAACGGTATGCAAACGACCCTGTTGTCTTCGTCCGGATCTTCGCGCGCAGAATTACGGGCAAAAAAAACAGCCGGCAAGGGAGCTCAAAAAAAAATCAAATTCTTTGCTTACCTTTATTCAGGTTCAGGATGGCATTAGTCCCAATCCGACTCAAACAGGAGCCATGAAATGGTGGGGCGCCTCTCCTAGATTAAATCAGAATTCAGGAACTATAGCCATCCCAGACGAGCCCCCAAATTGTTAGAAATGGCTCAGGATTCAAATTAGGATTAAATAAAAAATAGAATTTATTAAAAGAATATAAAAGAATAGAGGTAAGCAAACAGCGCTGGGTGCACCGGGAGTCTCCGCTTCACCAGGACGCACACCAGTTACATCAAGGAGCTAATTTTTATGCTCCTAGACTAATACATATTCATTACTACTTCTAAAAAAAACAGGTTATTATAATTAGCTTCCGGGGTCCAGTCCCTCCTACTGGAGCATGCGCATCAGTCTCCTCTGGGGGTCTCTAGGGGTCTTTCATGCTGAAGGCTCGTAGTCTTCCTCTCCAAGTTTTTTTCTCGTCCTTCCCCTTTGTACTCCTTTGGCACCATACCAAGTTTATAGAACATCTCCTGCAGGTCTTGTCTCCCAGCCGTCCTTCAGCTTCTTTTTTCTTCTTCTTAATCTCTTGGCCACCTGGCCAGATATCAGAGGCTTGCATAGTATCCCATAACAGTCACTAGTTGTTATCAGTTGTTCTGAAACCCCCAGACATCAAAGACTTCATACAAACACAAATAGCTTTCTTATTGACTCTTCACGAGGAATTAAAACATTCTTCACCAGCCATTCACAGGGACAGTCACACCTATAGCAGTGTTAAGTTAATCTCGAAGAAGACAGAAAAAAGGCTGTAACTGTTAGAAATAGAAGTTCCGAATAACAAAAGCAAACAGGTTCATAAATTTGAGGAGCATTTTCTGAAGACTTGATAAATTGACTAGAATGAGGGGGAGACTGGGACACACTGCATCTGTGGTTCAAGAATTAAATTGCCAGTGCAGGGCCCAGAGGCAGACAGGACTGTTCTTTATGGACATAAATTGTTAAAACATTCCTAACAATCCCTTATCTTCTTTTTAATATCAACAATTCGTGTCTTCCTATGAAAAATAGGAAGGAGTTTAAGAGGAAAAAAAAATAACATTAAGAGAAAGTTATTTTTTGAAATTTTTAATTTTTTAATTTAATGCATTATTTTTTTAAATTTTGATTTAATAAATTAAATTTTAAAATTAACTTTAAGAGAATTGAAAATAATTTTCTTTATTTTTTTTATAAATGATCTGGAGAAAGGACTAAGTTAATTTTAATTAACTTTAATTAAAAATAAAGAGAATTGTTGACACATCATATTGTTTTTATCAAGCTGAATGCTGGACATTTTGTCCAGAAGGATACTGTGAGAAACAGTATTGAAAGCTCTGCTGAAATCCAAAAAGATTACAACTGACAGGCCTGTAATTACCAGGGTCTTCTTTCTTGCCCTTGAAAACTGGAACAATGTTTGCCAGCTTCCATTCAACAGGGGCCTCTCCAGATTCCCAAGACTGTTGAAAAGTAATCGAGAAAGGTTTTGTGATGACATCAGCCAGCTCTTTGAGTATCCTGGGATGAATCCCATTGGGCCCCAGAGACTTGCATACATCCAGCTGGAACAGCAAATCCCACATAGGTTTGGGAATTTATTGTTCCCATAATCATGGTCCTGCAACTCAGGGCACCTGGGGTCCCAGGGCCATCATCAATGGTCAGGTCCATGCCTCAATCACGAGCACATCTGTACGTGGTATCCCTCCCCAGATGTCCTGATGTTTCATGGGCCCATTGAGCTACAAACAGCTCACCTTTACATCCCCAGTCCAGGTCCACCTGAGCCTCTTCTCTTTCTGAAGCTCGATCTACCTCTTCGTTGTTCTGATGCTCTCCAGTGGCACGACTCATGGGCATGCAGGCATCTACATGACGTACCTTTACAGCCAGGTTTTCTATGCAGGCAGCAATATCTTACCACAGGGTAGAAGCCCAGATAGGTTTACCTCCGTGCTGCCAGTTGCTCTGTTTCCATTGCTGTAACCACCCCCACAGGGCATTTGCCACCATCCATGAGTCAGCATAGAGATACAGTACTGGCCACTTTTCTCTTTCAGCAATTTCTAGGGCCAGTTGTATGGCTTTCACTTCTGCATACTGACTCGACTCACCTTCCCCTTCCATGGCCTCCACAACTTGTCATGTGGGACTCCACACAGCAGCTTTCCATTTCCAATGGCTCCCTATCACGCAACAGGATCCATCAGTGAACAACACATACTGCTTTCTGTCTTCTGGCAACTCATTGTATGGTGGTGCCTCTTTCCCATGAGTTACATCTTCGATCAATACTCCAAAATCTCTGCCTTCCGGCCAGTCCATGGTCTCTTCCAGGATTCCTGGGTGGTTGCGTTTCCCCATTTGGGCCACTGCATAATTAATGCTATCCAGTTACTCCACGTAGCATCAGTTGCATGGTGTGTAGTGGGAATTTTCCCTTTGAACATCCAATGTAACACAGGTAGCCGTGGTGCCAAGAGGAGCTGTGCTTCTGTACCAACAACTTCTGAAGCAGCTCAAAGCCCCCTCATATGCTGTTAGTATCTCCTTTTCAGTTGGGGTGTAATTGGCTTCTGATCCTCGATAGCCCTGGCTCCAGAACCCCAGAGGTCGACCTCGAGCTTCTCCTGGGGTCTTCTGCCAGAGGCTCCAGGTGAGGCCATGCTCCCCAGCTGCAGTGTAAAGTATGTTCTGCACAGCTGGTCTTGTACAAACAGGCCCAAGGGCTACTGCACGAGCTAGTTCTTGTTTGATTTGTTCAAAGGCCTTTTGTTGCTCGGGGCCCCACTCAAAATAGTTCCTCTTTTGAGTCGCTTGATATAGAGGACTCCCAAGCTGACTATAGCCTGGAACATGCATGCTCCAGAACCCTACAAGGTTATCCCTCTCCTTTACCTGGCCAGAGGCAGGGCCCCTCTAGTCCTGATTGGAGTGTCTGCCACTTAATTCTTGCAGATGCGAAGATCTTCATCAGGGTCAAGAATTACATCAGGCCTTCTACTGCCTCTGGGGAACTGCCCAACAGAAGACAGAGCAGCATTTTTCCTAGGAGACCCCCTTTTTGCTGCTGTGTTTCCTTGCAGTTCATGTACTCCAGCTGCTAGGATTGAGGTAGGTTCACCATCCCACTTCCTCATATCTTTCCTGTGGTCACGCAGATAAGACCACAAGGTGCCACATGGTGTGTGTCCTTGGTACTCTTCCTTGAGCAGGAAAATACCGATTCTTAACGACTGAAATGTTACTCCATCTGGGCGAGGAGGGAGATGATTGTTCTACGAGGTAGTGGAGCCTTTGGGACAGTTTCTCCATAGACAAGATGCAGGCCCGTAGTGGAACAGAGAGATTGTCTTCATATTTTTGAAGCTGTCAGGACAGAGCTGGTCCCATCCCCTCATCCCAATTAATTGCTGCCAGCGTACTAGCATGTGATGATGGTGCACCCTGCACAAACCTATGCCACATGGATGTTGTCCACTGGACTTCATCGGGATCTGTAGGTGTCTGGGCATTGTCCAAATCACTATAAACCATCTCCAGCACAGCTAATTCCCACAGGTGCTGGAGACCTTTCTCCATGGAGGTCCAATTGCCTATTTGATATAGAATATCTTCCTTGTGGGGTGTCCTGGTTTCAGTTAGAACAGAATTAATTTTCTTCCTAGTAGCTGGTGGAATGCTGTGTTTTGGCTTAGGATGAGAAGAGTGCTGATAACACCCCGATGTTTTAATTGTTGCAGAGCAGTGCTTATACCAAGCCAAGGACATCTCAGCCTTTCGCTCTGTCCTGCCAACAGGCAGGCTGGGGGTGCAGTAAGAGCTGGGAGGGGACAGACCCAGGACAGGTGACCCGAACTAGCCAAAGGGGTATTCCATACCATCTGACGTCATGCTAAACAATATATAGGGGTGGCTAGCCGGGGGAGGGGGCCGGACTGCTCGGGGTTAAGCTGGGCATCGGTCAGCGGGTGGTGAGCAATTGCATTGTGCATCACTTGTTTGTACATATTATTATTAGTAGTATTATTATCATCATTGTATTATTATTATTATTATTATTATTTTCCTGTCTTATTAAACTGTCTTTATCTCAACTCATGGGCTTCACTTTCCATTTCTCTCCCCCGTCCCAGAGAGGGAGGGGGGAGGGTGAGCGAACGGCTGCGTGGTGTTTAGCTGCCAGCCGGGTTAAACCACGACAGTCTTTTTGGCGCCCAACGTGGGACTCGAAAGGTTGAGATAAGGGCAGATCTGACCAGAGTGTGTTAAACTAAAATTGGTGTAAGTATTAGACCTGCTTAATAGTCACTTGTCATAATGCTGATTGCTTTAATCTCAACTCTGCTGCGCCTGTTTTCCAAATTGAGTATTATAGCACGTTATTTTCCGTATGTGCTCTCTGTCATGTTGTTTATCCTCTCCGGGCCCTGGTTTCAGACCATTATGGTACTGTGTGTTGTATCAGTGGCTTATGAGATTATGAAATATCTGGCCATGACTCTAACCTGGTATTTGTACTCAGTAACATCTTCGATTCTATACTTTGGAAACTGTATTTTGGAAACTATTAGCAATTGTATCTGTTGCCTTTTTTCATTAGGGAGTCAATCTGTGGAGGGGAAAGGGGAAGATAATTTTTCTTACTTGATCACTCTCCCTTTCTCCTTCACCACCCTCTTATCCTCCGAGTTTATTACAATAGCTCTCCAAGATATTGAATATCCTTGGGATACTCAGACCAGCATAGTCCTGTTGTTCTGCCTCCTGAATGCACTTCAGGTTCTGCTTAAAGTTAAACAACTACTTAGGAAGCTCATCCGGAGATCTGCCCGGAGGCAGTATAGTTGTGGGTGGCAGGGAGTATGGGAGGATATGGGCAGGCATCTAGAGCAGTTGGCACCCCCAGTGTTTTGGAAATTCACCCCTGAACAAGTGCAAAATCCTCAAAAACTGGCAGAATGCTTGAAAAAAAGGTGTCGCGATTCGGGAAGCTCCAAAGTAACACAAATCATTGTAACATGCTGGGGCCTGGCTCATGCCTATCGAGCTGCCATGGATACTGCTATCAACTTAGTGACAGACCCTGTGGCCACTCCAAGTCCCGTGACAGATCCAACGGTCACTGTGACCCCTACGGTGGACTCTGCAGCTGCTCCAGTCCCAGCTTCTGCAGATGCTCCAATCCCAGCTCCTGCAGCCACTCCGGTTCCAACTCCTGCAGCCGCTCCAGTTCCAGCTCCTGCAGCCGCTTCAGTTCCAGCTCCTGCAGCCGCTCCAGCTCCAGCTCCTGAAGCTGCTCCAGTCCCAGCTCCTGCAGCCGCTCCAGTCCCAGCTTCTGCAGCCGCACCAGTCCCAGCTCCTGAAGCTGCTCCAGTCCCAGCTCCTGCAGCCGCTCCAGTCCCAGCTCCTGCAGCCGCACCAGTCCCAGCTCCTGAAGCCGCTCCAGTCACAGTTCCTGCAGCCGCTCCAGTCCCAGCTCCTGCAGCCGCTCCAGGTCCGGTTCCTGCAGCCTCTCCAGCTCCAGTTCCTGCAGCCGCTCCAGTTCCAGCTCCTGCAGCCGCTCCAGTTCCAGCTCCTGCAGCCGCTCCAGCTCCGGTTCCTGCAGCCGCTCCAGCTCCAGTTCCTGCAGCCGCTCCAGCTCCGGTTCCTGCAGCCGCTCCAGTTCCAGCTCCTGCAGCCGCTCCAGCTCCAGTTCCTGCAGCTGCTCCAGTTCAAGCTCCTGCAGCCGCTCCAGTTCCAGCTCCTGCAGCTGCTCCAGCTCCGGTTCCTGCAGCTGCTCCAGCTCCTGCAGCCGCTCCAGCTCTTGTAGCTGGGTCAGAGAAACGAGCTGTACCAGTGCAAGTTGACCCTGCAGAGGGTATTCCAACTTCTGTGGCAGACCCTATAACAAGGTCAGAGAAACGAGCTGTAGCAGTGCAAGTTGACCCTGTGGAGGGTATTCCAACCTCTGTGGCAGACCCTGTAACAAGGTCAGAGAAACGAGCAGTAGCAGTGCATGCTGCCCCTGTAGAGAAGGTGAAAAAATGGTATAGAGATTCAGGTCGTTTAGAACGCAGAGAATCTTCTGCCAAATCTAGGTATAGAGACGACGGAGATGACAACGACGCTGGGCCATCAAGGGTTCAGGAGGAGGAAGATGAGGATGCCGAAAAATCAACAGTAACTACCCGAAGCCTAAACGAGCGTGAGTTACGAGATGTGCGAAAAGATTTTGGTCGTTGTATAGGTGAGCAGTTTGTCACCTGGCTGCTCCGATGCTGGGACTCTGGAGCCAATTGTGTGGAATTAGACGGCAGGGAAGCCAAGCGACTGGGATCCCTTGCTAGAGATGCAGGCATTGACAAAGCAATTGCAGATGGAGCACAATCTCACAGCCTCTGGAGGCGTCTCCTCTCAGCTGTGAGGGAAAGGTATCCCTTCAAGGAAGAACTTTTATGTCTACCAGGCAAGTGGACCACTATGGAGAAGGGAATCCAGTACCTGAGGGAATTAGCCGTACGGGAAGTGATTTATGAGGATCCAGACCTCAGACAAACATCCAAAGATCCAGATGAAGTCAGGTGTACGCGACCCATGTGGCGGAAGTTTGTACGGAGTGCACCATCATCATATGCCAGCTCATTGGCAATAATGGCCTGGAAAGAGGATGAGGAACCCACAGTGGATGAAGTGGCTAAACAACTCCGGCAGTACGAAGAAAGTCTCTCCTCTTCCTTACAGGCCTGCGTCTCAGCTGTGGAGAAACTTTCTGAAGAGTTCCACCAACTTAAAGAGAATCTATTGTCCTCCCCACCTGAACCAACCAGTGTCCACCGACCAAAAGAGAACACTTGGGAGAAACTTTCTGAAAAGGTTCACCAACTTGAAGAGAGATTATTCTCCTCCGTACCTGTACAGAGCAGTGTCTCAGCTATCAGGGGTAGTCGTTCATCCACACAAGGAAGACGATATGGTGGGTACTCACCCCATGCCACCCTGTGGTTTTACTTACGAGACCATGGAGAGGACATGAGAAAATGGGATGGAAAATCTACCGCGACCCTAGAGGCACGGGTACGTGAGTTGCAAAAGAAAACAATCAGGAAAAAGGGGTTCTCTGAAAAGTTTGCTGCTCCAACTTCCAGCAGGCAGTCCTTCAAACACAGAAACGAAGAAGATTCCGACCAGGATTAGGGAGGCCCTGCCTCCAGCCAGGGGGAGGAAAGGGATAATCGAGTTTATTGGACTGTGTGGATTCGATGGCCTGGCACATCAGACGCACAGAAGTATAAGGCTTTAGTAGACACCGGTGCACAATGCACTATAATGCCATCGAGCTATAAAGGACCAGAGCCCATCTGTATTTGTGGAGTGACAGGGGGATCTCAGCAGTTGACTGTATTGGAGGCTGAAGTGAGTCTGACTGGGAATGAGTGGGAAAAGCACCGCATTGTGACTGGCCCGGATGCTCCATGTATCCTTGGCATAGACTATCTCAGAAGAGGATATTGCAAGGACCCAAAAGGGTTCCGGTGGGCTTTTGGTATAGCTGCCTTAGAGACAGAGGGCATTAAACAATTATCTACCTTGCCTGGTCTCTCAGAGGACCCCTCTGTTGTGGGGTTGCTGAGGGTCGAAGAACAGCAAGTGCCAATCGCTACCACAACTGTGCACCGGCGGCAATATCGCACTAACCGGGACTCCCTGATTCCCATCCATAAGCTAATTCGTCAATTGGAGAGCCAAGGAGTGATCAGCAAGACTCATTCACCTTTCAATAGTCCCATATGGCCAGTGCGAAAGTCTAATGGCGAGTGGAGACTAACAGTGGACTATCGTGGCCTGAACGAAGTGACGCCACCACTGAGTGCTGCAGTGCCGGACATGCTGGAACTTCAGTACGAACTTGAATCGAAGGCAGCCAAGTGGTACGCCACAATTGATATCGCTAATGCATTTTTCTCCATCCCTCTAGCAGCAGAGTGCAGGCCACAGTTTGCTTTCACTTGGAGGGGAGTCCAATATACTTGGAATCGACTGCCCCAGGGGTGGAAACACAGCCCTACCATTTGCCATGGACTGATCCAGTCTGCACTGGAGCAGGGGGAAGCTCCTGAACACCTGCAGTACATCGATGACATTATTGTGTGGGGTGACACAGCAGAGGAAGTTTTCGAGAAAGGGAAGAAAATAGTCCAAATCCTTCTGAAAGCCGGTTTTGCCATAAAACAAAATAAAGTCAAAGGACCTGCACGAGAGATCCAGTTTTTAGGAATAAAATGGCAAGATGGACGTCGTCAAATCCCAATGGATGTGATCAACAAAATAACAGCTATGTCTCCACCAACTAACAAAAAAGAAACACAGACTTTCCTAGGTGTTGTGGGGTTTTGGAGAATGCACATCCCAAATTACAGTCTGATTGTAAACCCGCTCTACCAAGTAACCCGTAAGAAGAATGAGTTTGAATGGGGCCCTGAACAACGACAAGCCTTTGAACAAATCAAGCAGGAAATAGTCCATGCAGTAGCCCTTGGGCCAGTTCGAACAGGACCAGATGTAAAGAATGTGCTCTACACTGCAGCCGGGGAGAACGGCCCCACCTGGAGCCTCTGTCAGAAAGAACCTGGGGAAACTCAAGGTCGGCCCCTGGGGTTTTGGAGTCGGGGATACAGAGGGTCTGAGGCCCGCTATACTCCAACTGAAAAGGAGATATTGGCAGCATATGAAGGAGTTCGATCTGCTTCGGAGGTGGTCGGTACTGAAGCGCAGCTCCTCCTAGCACCCCGATTGCCGGTACTAGGCTGGATATTCAAGGGAAGGGTCTCTTCTACGCATCATGCAACTGATGCTACATGGAGCAAGTGGGTTGCACTGATTACTCAGCGGGCTCGAATAGGAAACCCCAGTCGCCCAGGAATATTGGAAGTGATTATGGACTGGCCAGAAGGTAAATACTTTGGGATATCATCCGAGGAGGAGGTGGGTCGTGCTGAAGAAGCCCCACTGTACAACCAGTTACCAGAAAATGAAAAGAAATATGCCCTGTTCACTGATGGGTCCTGTCGTATTGTGGGGAAGCATCGGAGATGGAAGGCTGCTGTATGGAGTCCTACACGACGAGTTGCAGAAGCTGCTGAGGGAGAAGGTGAATCGAGTCAGTTTGCAGAAGTGAAGGCCATTCAGCTGGCTTTAGACATTGCTGAACGAGAAAAATGGCCAGTTCTCTATCTCTACACCGATTCATGGATGGTAGCAAATGCCCTGTGGGGATGGTTACAGCAATGGAAGCAAAACAACTGGCAGCGTAGGGGCAAACCCATCTGGGCTGCTGCATTGTGGCAAGATATTGCTGCTCGGGTAGAGAACCTGGCTGTGAAAGTACGTCACGTAGCTGCTCCTGTGCCCAAGAATCGGGCTACTGAAGAACATCAGAACAACCAGCAGGTGGATCAGGCTGCTAAGATTGAAGTAGCTCAGGTGGACCTGGATTGGCAGCATAAAGGTGAATTATTTATAGCTCGATGGGCCCATGACACCTCAGGCCATCAAGGTAGAGATGCAACATACAGATGGGCTCGTGATCGAGGGGTGGACCTGACCATGGACGCTATAGCACAGGTTATTCATGACTGTGAAACATGCGCTGCAATCAAGCAAGCCAAACGGTCAAAGCCTCTTTGGTATGGAGGACGATGGCTGAAATATAAATATGGAGAGGCCTGGCAGATTGATTACATCACACTCCCTCAAACTCGCAATGGCAAGCGCCACGTACTTACAATGGTGGAAGCAACCACCGGATGGCTGGAAACATATCCTGTGCCTCATGCCACCGCCCGGAACACTATCCTGGGCCTTGAAAAGCAAGTCCTATGGCGACATGGTACCCCAGAAAGAATAGAGTCAGACAATGGAACTCATTTCCGAAACAACCTTATAGACACTTGGGCCAAAGAACATGGTATTGAGTGGGTGTATCACATCCCCTATCATGCACCAGCCTCCGGGAAAGTTGAACGATACAACGGACTGTTAAAGACTACATTGAAAGCAATGGGCACTGGGACATTCAAAAACTGGGATACGCATTTGGCAAAGGCCACCTGGCTAGTCAATACTAGGGGATCTGCCAACCGAGCTGGACCTGCCCAATCAAACCTGTTACGTACTGTAGAAGGGGATAAAGTTCCTGTAGTGCATGTAAGAAATATGCTGGGTAAAACAGTCTGGGCTACTCCTGCCTCAGGAAAAGGCAAACCCATTCGTGGAATTGTTTTCGCTCAGGGACCTGGATACACTTGGTGGGTGATGCAAAAGAACGGAGAGGTCCGGTGTGTACCTCAAGGAGATTTAATACTGGGTGAGAATAGCCCATGAACTGAATTGTACCATGTTAATTACTATATAATACTGTATGTTATCACTACCATGACTACTCTAGGTGACTAATTAGAATGTATGGAAAAGAGTGTAACCTGAGCATGACATAAATGGTATGGAATAAGGGGTGGATAGATGTCCTGGTTTCAGTTAGAACAGAATTAATTTTCTTCCTAGTAGCTGGTGGAATGCTGTGTTTTGGCTTAGGATGAGAAGAGTGCTGATAACACCCCGATGTTTTAATTGTTGCAGAGCAGTGTTTATACCAAGCCAAGGACATCTCAGCCTTTCGCTCTGTCCTGCCAACAGGCAGGCTGGGGGTGCAGTAAGAGCTGGGAGGGGACAGACCCAGGACAGGTGACCCGAACTAGCCAAAGGGGTATTCCATACCATCTGACGTCATGCTAAACAATATATAGGGGTGGCTAGCCGGGGGGAGGGGGCCGGACTGCTCGGGGTTAAGCTGGGCATCGGTCAGCGGGTGGTGAGCAATTGCATTGTGCATCACTTGTTTGTACATATTATTATTAGTAGTATTATTATCATCATTGTATTATTATTATTATTATTATTATTTTCCTGTCTTATTAAACTGTCTTTATCTCAACTCACGGGCTTCACTTTCCATTTCTCTCCCCCATCCCAGAGAGGGAGGGGGGAGGGTGAGCGAATGGCTGCGTGGTGTTTAGCTGCCAGCCGGGTTAAACCACGACATGGGGATACCTTTCTTTCACACCTGCCAGGAGTCGCCTCCAGAGGCTGAGAACCTGTGCCTCTCTCCCAATTACTCTGTCAATGACCCTTTCTCTAGAGAGGGATCCCAGCTGCTTGGCTTCCTTGCCTTCTAGTTCCTGGCTACTGGCCCCAGTGTCCCAGCTTCGAAGCAGCCAGGTGAGGATGTGCTCACCTGGGTGTCAACTGAAATCCTTTCGTATTTCTCGCAACTCACTCAGGGATAGGGATTGGGTGGTTTCTGATTCATTTATGATTTCCATCTCTTCTTCCTGCTGTTTTTGTGATGGCTCTGCTTTAGAGGTGCCTGCCTTTTCCCCTTCTCCCTCCTTCTTAGGAGGAGCTTCTTCCCTTACTAAACGAGCTGACCTCCGCTTCCATTGTTTTGTCTTGACTATGGGGGCAACTTATACCATAGATGGTTGGTCCTCTGGGTTAGCCACAGTGTGTGTTATCTGGTCATCAGATTCAGAGACCTTCTCCTCCCATGGAGGGTGCTGGGTAGTGTTAATTGCTGCCTGATAGGCGTAAGACAGAACCCAACACAGTGCTGTAAGCTGTCATTCTCTGGCATTGTCAGGGTCAGGGCATATGACTTGCAAGCATTCCGTCAGGTTTTTAGGATTTCGCACTTGTTCAGGAGTGAAGTTCAAAACTATCCGAGGAGACAACCGTGACAGATACCTGCCCATATCCTCCCTCACACCTTGCCACCCGCCACCACACTGTCTCGGGGCAAATTCCTTGGTGAGATTTCTAATTGATTAACCTTAGAGAGAAGAGGAAACACATTATGCAGACTTAGCAATAAGAGTATATTGATTACACATGGCTACTCAAAGTACTCAAAAAATGTTATAATTAGCCCCCTGGGAAAGAAGAAGGAGGTACAATTCCTGATATTATTCATAAACTGACTTCCAGATGAGGAAAGGAAGGCAGTGTAATTCTGAATATTCTCTAAAAGAGACCAAAATTATAACAACGCAGGGTCTAAATGCCAGATTAAACTCAAGGCCAGTGCTTTACAGCACAACAAACTAAAAAAAAAAAAAAAAGAACACAGATTTTAGCATGCTCTCCGATGGGATATAGAGGAGAAGGGAGAACATGGCACAGATTACATGAGATATGGTCAAACAGGAAAATATTAACAGGAAACAGAACATGGTGTCTAGCAAGTAAGTGTTAGTCGTAAGCGTTTTAATTAATTCTACTGTTATCTCAACCCCTGAGCCCCACGTTGGGCAAAGGGCAAAAACAAACAAGCAAAGGGTGTGTGGAAGTGCAAAGGAAATAAATTACTCTCTACTTCCCACCAACGAGCAATGCTTGACCACGTCCTTGAAGCAGGGCCTCAACGCACGTAGCCGGTGTTCAGGAGGACAGACATTTTCGTAACGAGAACCCACCCCTCTCCTTTTCTTCCTTTTTCCACCTTTTATTGCTGGGTGTGACATCATATGGTATGGAATATCCCTTTGGTTGGTTTAGGTCAGCTGCCCTGGTGATGTTTCTTTCTCACATTTTTGCCCACCCCCGAGGAGGGTTAGAGAGAGCTCTGATGCTGTGCCAGCACTGCTCAGCAGCAGACACAACACTGGTGTGATACCACTGCTGTTCTAGCTACAAGTGCAGAGCACAGCACTGTATGGGCTGCTGCAGGGAAAGGGCACCATCATCAGCGTTGAAGACAGAGGTGAAGAAGGCATTAAATGCCTCTGCTTTATATACATCCCTATATACATCCCTATTTGTGGGGTGACTGATGTGGTTTAACCCGGCAGGCAGCTAAGCACCACACAGCCATTTGTTCACCCCCCTGCTACGAGTGGGATGGGGGAGAAAATCGGGAAACAAAGTAAAAGCTGGTGGGTTCAGATATAGTCAATTTATTAGGACAGAAAAGAAAGAGAAATAATAACAATAATGACGATAATATTAATAATAATATGTTCAAAGCAAGTGATGTACAATGCAATTGCTCACCACCCACTGACTGACACCCAAACAGCGGTGTCGTGCCCTCCCCCCCGCCCCCCCCCCCGCCACCTTAATTGTTCAATGACATCATATGGTATGGAATACCCCTGCCAGTTTGGGTCAGCTGTCCTGGTTCTGTCCCCTCACAGCTCCTGATGCACCCTCAGCCTGCCCACTGGCAGGACAGAGTGAGAAGCTGAAAAGTCCTTGGCTTAGTGTAAGCACTGCTCTGCAACAACTAAAACATCAGCGTGTTATCACTATTATTCTCATCCTAAATGCTAAAACATAGCACCCTACCAGCTACAAGGAGGAAAACATTGGTCCGTTACTTGATGAGGATGGTCCTGGTTTCCTAGCCGAAACCAGGACCATCCTCATCAAGTAACGGACCAATGTTTTCTCTGGTCCTCCTTTTGCTTTTAATATAATTTAGAAAAGCCCTTTTTATTGTCCCCCACAGTACTGGCCAACTTCAACTAAAATTGACCTTTCACCACCCAAATTTTCTCTCTAAGATGGTGAACAGCATCTCTATACTCCTCCCATGTCACCCAACCTCGCTTCTGGTGACCACACACTTTCTTTTTCATAGAATCATAGAATCATTAAGGTTGGAAAAGACCTTCAAGATCGTGGTCCAACCATCCCCCTACCACCAATATCATCCACTAAACCATGTCCCTAAGCACCACGTCCAACCTTTCCTTGAACACCCCCAGGGACGGTGAGTCCACCGCTTCCCTGGGCAACCTGTTCCAATGCTTGACTACTCTTTCTGAGAAGAATTTTCTCCTCGTTTCCAACCTAAACCTCCCCTGGAGCACCTTGAGGCCATTTCCCCTAGTCCTATTGCTGGTTGTCTGCGAGAAGAGGCTGACCCCCAGCTCCCCACAACTTCCTTTCAGGTAAGCCTGGTCAGTCAAGCCGGTCTTCTGCCCCGCCTGCTTGACTTCTGATATTTTGGAATTGCCTGATCCTGTGCTTTTAGGAGGCAGTGCTTAAAGACTGACCAGCACTGATGGACGCCGACACCTTCAAAAGCAGTTTCCCAGGGGACCTTGCTAACTATTTCCCTTAGTAGCCTGAAGTCTGCTCTCCCCATATCCAGGGCTGAAGTTTTGGTGGCAGTTTTCCTCCTGCCACCAAAAACTTTAAACTCAACCGCTTCATGGTCACTATGACCGAGACAGCCTCCAATTGCCACATCCCCCACAAGACCCTCTCTGTTCTCCAGCAACAGATCTAGGAGGGCACCTTTCCTAGTTGGCTCCCTTAGCACCTGCACCAAGAAGTTATCAACGAGGTGCTTTAAGAATCTCCTGAACCTTCTTATGTCTGCCAAGTTGAAGTCCCTCATAAGGACAAGGGCAGTTGATCTTGAGGTATCTCTTAGTTCCTCAAAGAATAATTCATCGGTGTTGTCATCCTGGCCAGGTGGTCTGTAATAGACTCCCATGACAACATCCCCTTTATTTGTTTGCCCCTTAGTCCTTACCCAGAGGCTCTCAACTTTGCCATTGCCAACTGCAAGCTCCACACGGTCCAGCCCCGCCTTTACGTACAGCACCACCCCACCGCCTCCAGTGTTATTGGCCTCCCTCCCTTCTCTGAGTGTCAGCGGGGGAGTTTCGGGCTGTTTGGCCATGGGCTGTGGGTCCCCTGCAGACTGTGCTAGGATCCAGCTGTCTAACTCCTCCACAGCCTCCCTGATGCTACGCAGCCTTCTCACTGCCTCCTGCAGCTCAGCCACCTGGTGCAGGAGGTCCTCCATGTGGGCACACCTTTTGCAGGCATGTCTGCCACCTGTCCCTGCCCCTGGGGAAAGATCTAGGCATTTCCAGCAGTCAGAAATCTGCACTGTAGCCTCAGTAGCTGTGTCTGGGTGGAGGCATCAGCCACCACTGGGGTAGATGATGCACACCGCACCACCAGAGCCACAGCCTTTGCCCTGAGACAAGTATGCCCACCATTCTGCCTTGAGGATCAGGTAAGGTGCATGTCCTTGGCCTGTGGAGATCTGGGTGAGAGGTGTACTTGGCATCTCCTGCTCAGCCAGTGGAACACCCCTACCTCACAGGGCACCCTCCGGTCAGTCACCCTCTTCACAAACTGACACGCCACGCCCTGTTTGCCCGATCTGTTCACCATGCTCCTAGCCACCCTCGCTCCCTAGGGGCTGCTTATGGGGGAGTGGACGCAGTTACTGCTGGCCCCGCCCACGCTTTGACGGCCGCTCTCGCGTGAGCTCCCAGCCCTCGGCAGGTCTCTGCGCTCCCCCCGGGGCTTCCCCGTCTCAGGAAAAAACCCTTTACGCCGCCACCCCCCACTCCGCTGCGGAATGCGCTCGCTCGGAGCCGATCGCCTCTCGGCAAGTAATTACTGGTGGCGGTTAGACTGCGTTTAAATCTGCCGCCGTTATTGCTGGCCATGCCCACTCCTCGTCAGCTTCTGACGATCCTTTTCTCTTGTTGTGAGGTTTTTATGGGGTCGTGCTGCCATCCAGGGGGCCCTGGACAGGCTGGAGAAATGGGCTGACAGGAACCTCATGCAGTTCGACAAGAAGTGCCAAGTCCTGCATCTGGAAGGAACGACCCCATGCACCAGTACATGTTGGGGGCCACCCAGCTGGAAAGCAACTACCTTTCAGGTAGCTGTAGAGAGCAATTAGGTCTCCCCTGAGCCTCCTCTTCCCCAGACTAAACGACCCCAGTTCCCTGAGCCGCTCCTCATAGGACATGTGTTGCAGACCCTTCACCAGATAAGGTCCTTTTTCCACCTAAGCTTCCTTCTGCCCCACCTGCTTGACTTCCAACATTTTGGAAAAGTGACCAGCACTGATGGAGCTCGATGTCTTCAAAAGCCATTTCCCAGGGGACCTTACTAACTAGTTCCCTGAGCGCTGTGAAGTCTGCTCTCCCCATATCCAGGGCTGAAGTTTTGGTGCAGTTTTCCTCCTATGACTAAAGATTTTCAACTCTACCTCTTCATGCTTACTATGGCTAAAACAGCCACCAATCACCACTTCACCCACGAGACCCTCCCTGTTTACAAGCAGCAAGTCTAGGAGGGCTCCTTTCCTAGTCAGCTCTTCAGTACCAGTACCAAGAAGTTATCATCAACGTGTTTTAGGAATCTCCTGGACCTGCTGGTATCAAGTGTTATTCCCAGTTGATATTTAGCAGATTGAAGTCCCCCATAAGTACAAGGACAGCTGATTTAGAAGTATTTCTCAGTTCCTTAAAGAATAATTCATCAGTGTCATCATCCTGTCCAGGTGGTCTGTAATATACTCCCACAGCAACATCCACTTCATTTGCTTGTCCCTTAATCCTTACCCAGAGGCTCTCATCCTCATCATCGCCAGTTGTAAGCTCTGTATAGTCCCGCCCCTGCATTACATACAGTGCCACCCCCTTGCCTCATCTGTTCTGCCTATCCTTTCTGAAGAGCCTATAACCGTCCACCGTAACATACCAGTCACAGGACTCTTTTCACCAGCTTTCTCTTATGCCAATGATGTCATAGCTCTGGGACTGAGCCAAGGCTTCTAGCTCCTCTTGCTTGTTCCTCATGCTGTGTGCATTGGTGTAGAGACATTTCAAATGTGCTTCAGCATACCCAGCACCTTGTGGAGCAGACTAAAGGATCTCGCTAGCATGCAGTCCCTCAAATTTTGGCGTGCCATCCCATAGCTTATCACCAGCGAGCCTGTTTTTATCCATTATACCCTTCAACTCTAGCGTAAAGCTCTTTC
The DNA here is from genome assembly GCF_964211825.1 of Aythya ferina. Taxonomy (NCBI): domain Eukaryota; kingdom Metazoa; phylum Chordata; class Aves; order Anseriformes; family Anatidae; genus Aythya; species Aythya ferina. The sequence continues at coordinate 14,603,900 of NC_140313.1, forward strand.
GATCAGCCCTGATAACTCTTGAGTAAAAATCCTTTTCCCTCTTTGAGAAAGGTGCATCCCATCACATGCCAGCAGGTCTGGTGTCGTGTAGACCATCCCATGATAAAAAAACAACAACAAACAAACAATCTGCCTGTGCCACCAGCCTTGGAGACAGGTTTTGATAAGGTGAGTCTGCATGTTTCTTCCAGTATCGTTCCCTGCAACTGGAAGGATAGAAGAAAACACTACCTGTGCTCCTGATCCCTTAACCGATCATCCCAAGGCCCTGAAGTCTCTTTTGATGGCCCTTGGACTTCTTGTCGCAACTTCATTGCTGCCTACATGAAAAAACAATAATGGATAATAATCCGAGGGCTGTACCACCAGGCTCGGAAGTTTTCTTGTAACACTTTTAACACGGGCTCCAGGGAGGCAGCAAACTTCTATAGGAGGTGAGTTTGGTTGGCATATTGGGCCGTCTGTTCCCCTCTGAAGGCTGTCACCAATGACAATAACCCAGCTTTTCTTTCTTAATGGAGGCCCTGAGCAACCTATTCTGGGTGACCCTGATTTGAGCAGAGGGGTTGGAGTAGATGATCTCAAGAGGTCCCTTCCAACCTAAACAATTCTGTGATTTTGTGCAAAAATGAGGAATTCTCTAATTGTTTGTATGTATAAGTCATCTTCAGTCTTCTTTCTGAAGACACCAGTCACAGGACACTGTAACTGTAATAAGCCTCATTTCTGCTCTCTCCATATCAAGGGTCGAATTTTTGCTGCAAGTTTTTCTCTTGTCACTATAGGCTTTAAATTTAACTACTTCATGGTCACTGTGGCTAAGATAGCCACCAATCAACACTTCACCCACAAGACCCTCTCTGTTTACAAGCAAGAGATCTAGGAGGGCACCTTTCCTATTTGTTTCTCTTAGTACCTGTACCCTGATTTGAACAGAGAGGTTGGAGTAGATGATCTCGAGAGGTCCCTTCCAACCTTAACAATTCTTTGATTCCATGCAAAATTGAGGAATTCTGCAATTACTTGTATGTATAAGTCATCCTCAGTCTTCTTTTTGATACACTAAAAGTGTATCTTATACAGTACTCTAAATACTTTATAAGGCATTTTATTTGGGGTTCTTTTTTTGACCATTTCTGTGCTCTATCCAGATTTTGAATACTCCTTAAAAATGTCAGTGTCACGCCATCATGCACATTTCTGGTGTGTGCCTAAGTATTTTAATAGGAGTAAAATCACTTTCCAGTTTCTGTTTCCTGTTTATAACTCCAATGATTACATTAACACTTCCTGATAAAGCAAGCTTACTTGAGTCACTTTTTCATTATGTCCATTAAAGTGCTTTTCAAGGTCTCCTTTTCAGGTTGCAGCCCTTCATTCTATCACCTGGTAGCGATTTAACTTTGCATTTGAAGATAAGGAACTTATAGTGCAACTCAATAAACCAGAGGAAGAATAGCTTTGAAGGATGGATAGTCATTTACAAGCTGATGGGAGGACTTTTTGATTTTTCTGAGTTGTTCCTGAAGTCACATAAATAAGTGAGAAAAGTTTCTGTATATTTACCTTATTAAATAATATATTTTGAGTGTAAGTAAGGTAAGAGGAAAGTAAATGTTTCAGTGGACAAAAGTAAGTGTTTCAGGGACAAAAATGAACAGAAATTTCTGGTATTGCATATTTTACCCATTGTGCTCTTATAGTACACTTTATTTGATGTATAGTAGTTTTTTCTGAAAGCTGACAATATTGGAGGTACTATAATTTACTTTTATTGTGATTTTTATAGAAATTAGTCTTCTAGTTCTTCATAACTGTGATGAGTTGATATGAAATGTCTCCAGCGTTCAGTTTAATGCATTGATTTTTACAAGTCTTTGTGTGAAGGCATGCTTAATTAAGAAGTAAATGTTTATATGGGCAGCTTCTAGAATTATGTTTGTACATATAGGCAGCTTAAAGTGTGTTGTCTTAATATGGTATAAGGTTTTGAGTCTCCTTTCAAAATTTGACAACAGTTGCACCTAATGTATACGAGTGTAGTTAGAAAAGAATCAGGTTTGTGAATGCACTTTTTTTCTGAAAGTTATTTAAATCAAAGCAGTAAGTAGTTCTGTATGTACCTTGTTTACAACTATATAAATGTATTTGCTGTTACAAAGCAGAATGTAAATTGTTAAAAAAAATCTTGAAGTCCAAAGTTTATAGTATTCTCTCTTCTTGATGTGCTGCAAGTTCTAAGCAGACCTTAGATTAGACAAAGCAATAATATATAATGTGAAATTTCTAATTGTCCTGGTTTCAGTTAGAACAGAATTAATTTTCTTCCTAGTAGCTGGTGGAATGCTGTGTTTTGGCTTAGGATGAGAAGAGTGCTGATAACACCCCGATGTTTTAATTGTTGCAGAGCAGTGCTTATACCAAGCCAAGGACATCTCAGCCTTTCGCTCTGTCCTGCCAACAGGCAGGCTGGGGGTGCAGTAAGAGCTGGGAGGGGACAGACCCAGGACAGGTGACCCAAACTAGCCAAAGGGGTATTCCATACCATCTGAAGTCATGCTAAACAATATATAGGGGTGGCTAGCCGGGGGGAGGGTCCGGACTGCTCGGGGTTAGGCTGGGCATCGGTCAGCGGGTGGTGAGCAATTGCATTGTGCATCACTTGTTTGTACATATTATTATTACTTTCCTATTATCGTCATTGTATTATTATTATTATTGTTATTATTATTTTGTTATTATTATTTTCCTGTCTTATTAAACTGTCTTTATCTCAACTCACGGGCTTCACTTTCCATTTCTCTCCCCCATCCCAGAGAGGGAGGGGGGAGGGTGAGCGAACGGCTGCGTGGTGTTTAGCTGCCGGCCGGGTTAAACCACAACAGTCTTTTTGGCGCCCAACGTGGGGCTCGAACCCACGACCCTGGTTGAGATAACGGCAGATCTGACCAGAGTGTGTTAAACTAAAATTGGTGTAAATATTAGACCTGCTTAATAGTCACTTGTCATAATGCTGATTGCTTTAATCTCAACTCTGCTGCGCCTGTTTTCCAAATTGAGTATTATAGTACATTATTTTCCGTATTTGCTCTCTGTCATGTTGTTTATCCTCTCCGGGCCCTGGTTTCAGATCATTATGGTACTGAGTGTTGTAGCAATGGCTTATGAGACGATGAGATATCTGGTCATGACTCTAACTTGGTATTTGTACTCAGTAACATCTTCGATTCTATACTTTGGAAACTGTATCTTGGAAACTATTAGCAATTATACCTATTGTTTTTCTCCATTAGGGAGTCAATCTGTGGAGGGGAAAGGAGAAGATATTTTTTCTTACTTGATTACTCTCCCTTTCTCCTTCACCACCCCTGTATCCTCCTGGATCACTATGCCTTCCTCCTTCACCACCCTCTTACCCTCCGAGCTTGTTACAATAGCTCTCCAAGATATTGAATATCCTTGGGATACTCAGACCAGCATAGTCTTGTTGTTCTGCCTCCTGAATGCACTTCAGGTTCTGCTTAAAGTTAAACAACTACTTAGGAAGCTCATCCGGAGATCTGCCCGGAGGCAGTATAGTTGTGGGTGGCAGGGAGTATGGGAGGATATGGGCAGGCATCTAGAGCAGTTGGCACCCCCAGTGTTTTGGAAATTCACCCCTGAACAAGTGCAAAATCCTCAAAAACTGGCAGAATGCTTGAGAAAAAGGTGTCATGATTCTGGCAGTTCCAAAGTAACACAAATCATTGTAACATGCTGGGGCCTGGCTCATGCCTATCGAGCTGCCATTGATACTGCTATCAACTTAGTGACAGACCCTGTGGCCACTCCAAGCCCTGTGACAGATCCAACGGCCACTATTTTAGGCCAGAAAACATTTTAAGAAAATAAATGAAGTATATCCATGTACTCATGTAATAAATAGTACAGGAAACAATCTTTAGCTAATCCCTAGGTTGGTTTGGGGTAAATATTCTTCTTTTAAATCTTAATAAGGATAAGTGACAAAAAGCAAAAAAGTTTGTGATGAACTTCTAATCTTACATTTTAATTTTATTCAGAGACCACGATGCAGACATCAGAGACTGGGTCAGACACAGGTTCAACTGTGACTTTACAGACATCTGTGGCTGGCCAGGCAGCAGTACCAACACAGGTAGTACAGCAGGTACCAGTTCAGCAACAGGTAGGTGCCTGTTAATTTGGGGAAAATAAACAATCACAGCAAGACAGAATGATGCATTTCAATAAGTGTAGCGAAGAACTGATTTTGTACAAGGCTGCTAAAGAAACTCTTTTCCCCTGTTTTTATCAATTTTATTTTTCTGCAACTAAAATAGCTACATAAAAAGACATGCAGTTTTCAGGGTTTATTTCTTGAACTAGAATATTTGCAAACCACCAGAAATATATATGCACAATTCTAAAAGTGGATTACTATGAAATCTGTGTAATAGCTCATATAAATTTATATTAATTCAAGTTACTGAATATTCATATTGTGGTGGGTTAACCTTGGATGGCCACCAGGTATCCACCAAGCCACTCTCTCACTCCCCCTCCTCAGCAAGACAGGGGAAGAAAATTAGATGGAAAAGCTCATTGGTCAAGATAAAGACAGGGAGGTCACTCAACAATTACTGTCATGGTCAAAACAGATTCAACTTGGGGAAGATTAATTTATTGCCCATTAATAACAGAGTAGGATAGTGAGAAATTAAAAGCAAAACAAAGCAAAACAAATATATATAAAAACACCATCCTTCCACCCCGCACTTCTTCCCAGGCTCAACTTCACTCCCGATTCATCTACTTCCTCCCACCCAGAGTGGAGCAGGAGGGATGGGGAATGGGAGTTGCAGTCAATTCATAATGCTTTGTGTCTGCCGCTCCTTCCTCCTCACTCTCTTCCCTTACTCCAGCGAGGGGTTTCTCCCATGGGATGCAGTCCTTCGCAAACTGATCCAACATGGGTCCTTCCCAAGGGCTGCACTTCTTCAAGAACTGCTCCAGCATGGGTCTGTTCCACGGGCCACAGTCCTTCAGGAATGGATGGCTCCAGTGTGGGTTCCCAAGGGGCTTCAGTTACTGCCAGAAAACCTGCTCCTGTATGGGATCCTCTCCATGGGCTGCAGCTTCCTTCAGTCCAGATCTACCTGCTTTGGTCTGGGGTCCTCCATGGGCTGCAGGGGGACAACTTGCTCCACCATGGTCCTTTTCACAGGCTGCAGGGGACTCTGCTCTGGCACCTGGAGCACCTCCTCCTTCACTGACCTTGGTGTCTGCAGAGTTGTTTCTCTCACTTTTTTCTTATTCCTCTCCCTCAACTATGCCATTGCAGAGGTGCAACCAGCTTTGCTCATTGGCTCAGCTTTGGCCAGCAGTGAGTCCCTTTTGGAGCTGGCAGGAACTGGCTCTATCCAAGATGGGGACAAACAGGCTTCTGAAGCAGCCAGCTCAGCACACACTTCTTTGACATGATTAGTCACTTATAGAGCCCCTCCACTGTTAGAGGGAGTGGTGCATAGAGAAACTGAGGAGAAAAAAAGGTGGAAAAACAGGAAACAAATGTGAAAAACTATGACTTTTGTCTAAGAATTTTCCTGTAGTATGTGCAATTTAGCTTTCACTGTTTTAGGTTCTTTGGGTGATATCTGATGTTTTTTTTAACATAAATTAGTTTCACAGTTTCAAAATCAACAAAATTTAAATTGGGAATAACTTCTTAAATCATGTAAGTCTCTGTGCTAATGCATCACTGATGCTGTCCTGGTTTCAGCTGGTATAGAAGTGTATGTTTCAGCTGGTATGGTTTCAGCTTGATATGGAGAGAGCAGAAATGAGGCTTATTACAGTTACAGTGTCCTGTGACTGGTGTCTTCAGAAAGAAGACTGAAGATGACTTATACATACAAACAATTAGAGAATTCCTCATTTTTGCACAAAATCACAGAATTGTTTAGGTTGGAAGGGACCTCTTGAGATCATCTACTCCAACCCCTCTGCTCAAATCAGGGTCACCCAGAATAGGTTGCTCAGGGCCTCCATTAAGAAAGAAAAGCTGGGTTATTGTCATTGGTGACAGCCTTCAGAGGGGAACAGACGGCCCAATATGCCAACCAAACTCACCTCCTATAGAAGTTTGCTGCCTCCCTGGAGCCCGTGTTAAAAGTGTTACAAGAAAACTTCCGAGCCTGGTGGTACAGCCCTCGGATTATTATCCATTATTGTTTTTTCATGTAGGCAGCAATGAAGTTGCGACAAGAAGTCCAAGGGCCATCAAAAGAGACTTCAGGGCCTTGGGATGATCGGTTAAGGGATCAGGAGCACAGGTAGTGTTTTCTTCTATCCTTCCAGTTGCAGGGAACGATACTGGAAGAAACATGCAGACTCACCTTATCAAAACCTGTCTCCAAGGCTGGTGGCACAGGCAGATTGTTTGTTTGTTGTTGTTTTTTTATCATGGGATGGTCTACACGACACCAGACCTGCTGGCATGTGATGGGATGCACCTTTCTCAAAGAGGGAAAAGGATTTTTACTCAAGAGTTATCAGGGCTGATCGAAAGAGCTTTACGCTAGAGTTGAAGGGTATAATGGATAAAAACAGGCTCGCTGGTGATAAGCTATGGGATGGCACGCCAAAATTTGAGGGACTGCATGCTAGCGAGATCCTTTAGTCTGCTCCACAAGGTGCTGGGTATGCTGAAGCACATTTGAAATGTCTCTACACCAATGCACACAGCATGAGGAACAAGCAAGAGGAGCTAGAAGCCTTGGCTCAGTCCCAGAGCTATGACATCATTGGCATAAGAGAAAGCTGGTGAAAAGAGTCCTGTGACTGGTATGTTACGGTGGACGGTTATAGGCTCTTCAGAAAGGATAGGCAGAACAGATGAGGCAAGGGGGTGGCACTGTATGTAATGCAGGGGCGGGACTATACAGAGCTTACAACTGGCGATGATGAGGATGAGAGCCTCTGGGTAAGGATTAAGGGACAAGCAAATGAAGTGGATGTTGCTGTGGGAGTATATTACAGACCACCTGGACAGGATGACGACACTGATGAATTATTCTTTAAGGAACTGAGAAATACTTCTAAATCAGCTGTCTTTGTACTTATTGTTATAAATTACACCACACAATTTTCTGGTCTATTGAAATTATTTTATTAATCAAGTAAGCAGACACAAGCAAAACAGCGCTGGGCGGCTGGGGAGTCTCCGCTCCACCACGGCACGCAACTTCCCCTTTCCAGTGTTGCTGTTTTATAGCATTGAAGTTCTGGCTTGTCGAGACTTGTCGAGACCTGTCGAGACCTGTCGACTTGTCGAGACTTGTCAATTTGTCGACTTGTCAAGACCTGTCGACTTGTCGAGACCTGTCCTGAGACTGCGCAGTCTGTTGTTGGGGGTCGTTATTCTTCCTCCGGTGATCATGCATTGTGCTTGTGTTCAGGTGGGGGCAAAACAGGATACCTTGCGGTGGGTGGGTGGTATCTTACAAAATCTTTGTTTTAACAAGGATGTTCACCCAAGCCCCCTTCCCCATTTGTCTCCATGTTACAATGCTGTGAGTTGTGAAACGTTATCTCCTCAGTAGATTCTTTATATTCTCAAGGACAATGAACAAACCCCTACTAATTTATCACAATCCCTCCTTTTTCTTTTTCTAACATATTTTGTTCATTGAATTTTTGCAATATCTGCTTGCTGAGCATCAAAGTTTCTGCATCGTCCTCCTCCTGCTCAAGAGATTCATACTTAGCACGCACAAGCATAAGATGAGCAGCTTCTAATCGACTTTTCACAATTGCGATTACTTGATTGAATATACATGGTCCAAAAGTCAGTGTTAATATAAGTAACAACAAGGGGGCCCTGCTATGGTTGATAGCAGGGTAGTAAGCCAAGGTGAGTAATTAAACCAGGATTCATACCAATTCTGACGAGCCTCATTTTCCCTTTTGCGTTTTTCTAATCCTTCCCGCAATTTAGTCATTGTATCTCTTACCACCCCAGTATGATCTTTACCAGATGGTATTCAGCCACTGTGTGATGGGTATACATATACTCTTCAGTGTGGTATAGAATCCTTGGTATAATGACCACCTGTACACAAAAATCATGAGATGTGTTAAACAATTTTAAAGATAGGTAAGGAGTGACTCCCAACAATGAACATACCCACCTAGTGTTATTTGCAGGAATTAACCATTTGTGTGTTTGGTACATTTTTTTTTCAGTGGCATGGCACAGATCATTTTTATCTCTTGGAACTGTGCCGATACATCTACCTTTTCCCGTAACTTGGGTCAAAGTTATCCCGATTTCCTGACCCCAACTGCACTTGGAAGAATTTGAATATGGGGGCTTAACACTTACACATAGCCAGCACCCTTCAGTTATCTCCTCGAGTACAACCCCTTTCTTTTTTCACAATGCTTGGAAGCAGTGTGGGAAAGGAGAACTCTGTCAACTTATTAGAAAACACTGTAGTAGGTTGGGCAGTCCCAGGTATCTTTACAGTCTGGACAACCAAACCTTCCCCTATTAACTCTTTATTAGGCCCGACTACCTTGGAAGTCTCAGGTTTTTCCTTCTTTATTAGTATGAGTCCTCCCCTATCTGTTCCGTGTTCGTAAAATCTGACATGTTTCCTAGTACCCAGCTAGTATCGTCCAAGTTTGTTATATTTATATATAGAACCTCGCATATTTCTTTATTTCCGTGGAAGGTTCCTGTATACCCTATACCATGCCCTCGCCACCTGTAACAAGGATCCAATTGTCGGTTACAACCTTGCAGCCCATATCCCACTTGTAAGAATTTATCCCGACCAGCCCTGAGTGTCCAGTCTGTAGCAATGGTTTCACACCCCCGGTATGCACAATAATACACGTTCAGGCATTTACAGTACCCCTTTCCCGGGTTAGAACTTGGGCAGAAATAAAATCCCATATATTCCCAGCATCGGGGCCTTGAGATCAGCTGACATAGTGTAGAAGTAAAGCTTGGCCCCCCCTTGATGTTATCTGGGTTGCAATAACCTGTTGATCTTCGAATCGACTTAAAGTCCATTTAAAAGGTTGGTGGGGGTGGTGTTGAGTCGCTATGCAGGATGAAATCACTGCGAGAACCCCCAAATACCAATAGGAATGGCTGAGGCCCATTTATTTCCCCACTTATTCACTCCTCTGCCTCACTCGTCAGTTGGGTTGCAGCCAACTACGAGGTTTTAGTTCTTCTCGGCAGCAGTAGTGTTCTTCAGGGGAAAGCCTCTACCTTAACCCATGGTACCTATCAAGTTCGTCGCAATGTGAGCTCCAGGTCTTTGTTTCCTGGAGCAATCTCCCACTTCTCGTCACAGATGGGTCCTTTAACACGGCTGGCATGTGTCCATCCTTTCTCCGCAGTTCAAATAGCTGTTTCTGTAGTAAGCAAAACAACATAGGGGCCTTCCCCATCGTGGTGTTAAAAAAAAAGTCTCTTTCCAAGTCTTAATTAGAATTGAGGGTGATCAAGTGGCAATTCCAAGTCATAGGGCATACCATATAGCATTTCAAAAGGAGAAATTCCTACATCAGTTCTGGGCTGCGTCCATATGTTTAACAGTGCAAGGGGTAAGCATTTTACCCAAGAAGCCTTAATTTCCAGCATAAGTTTTATTAGTTGTTTCTTAATTTCACCATTCATTCGCTCTACCTTTCCAGAAGAGGAGGGGCGCCAGGGGCTGTGAAAATCCCACTCAATCTCTAAGGCCTGCTTTAATCCTTGCAGTAAAGCTTTACACCCATTCAGTCACGTGGTCAATTAGGACAAACAAGTAACTCAGTAAAGTCTACCTGTATACTTTGGAAAGGTCAAAGCCCTGGCTCCCGTCCCCCTCTAGATAGGTTACAGAAGACCTTTTTATTTACCCTTTGACATATGGTACATCCTCTGCATATGTGCTTCCCTAAAGTATATATTCCTACACAGACATGTTTTCTTAGAACAACATCACACATTGCTTGCACCTCCCAATGACTCTTCTGATGTAAAACAGTTAATATTTGCCTCATTATCACTTTATTCAGCATTTCTCTTCCATCAGGGAGTATCAATTTTCCTTAAAATGATCCACATATCTGTAACATTAATACCTCCTTGGGAGGTTGTAATTGCTCCAAAATCTTTTTTTTTTTTAGAATTTACCCAAATAGATAGGTGGCCCTATAAACCCCTGAGGTAAAATTGTCCACCTATATTGTTGCTTCCGCCCCCATTTCAGGGTCTTTCCAGTCAGAGGTGAATATACATGTATGTTTGCTCTCAGGGCCAGAGAGCACTCCATTAATAACACTGTTATTCCAGTCTAACAATTTACTATTTGAATGCCCAATTTAATCATCAAATCCCTTTCCAACAAGTTAGTTTCCGCCTTGGATACATACAATAATTGCCCAGTGATCATTTTATCCCCTGGTCTCAGCTTAGTATTCCCCAAAAGTGGCACTGTTATCCCAGTCCCTTCTACCCCTATCGCATTTAGGGTTTCATTAGTTAATTTAATCCCTGATACTTTACAAGTCAGTACTGACTTAGCTGTTCCCCAGTGTATTGGGTTTGATGGCAAGGTTCGGGGGGTGTGAGGGGTGTGGGAGTGGGAAACTGCAGTGGCAGCCCCCGTGAGAAAAACCCAGAAACCTCCCCGTGGTAGAGAAGGGACAATTTCATCTGGCCCCAAAGGGGCCCACTGCTGCCCAGAGCCAAGCCATGAGCAACACAGTCCGTGCCTCTGTGAGAGCACATCCACGAAAACAAACAAACAAAGAAATAAACAAAAACTTGCTGCTCAACAGCAGTTGGGAGAGCGAGAAACCCCCCCGCAGACACCAAAGTCAGTGCAGAAGGAGGGGGAGGAGGCGCTCCAGGCGCTGGAGCCGAAGCCCCCCTGCGGCCGCTGGAGAGGCCCCTGGTGGAGCAGGCTGTTCCCCCCTCCCCGATGCTTGGGAAACTGAACAAACACCACAGCAAATATGCAAATATACCAAAACTTCTAGACTGTTACTTAGATAATGCCTACATCACCTTTCCCTGCTCATTCAATTTCAAACAGCTCTGTTAAATATTACATGCCACACCTTTAACACCTTCAGCAACCCTTTTAACACTTCCTTTATCTTTCTCCAGCCCGTACTTTTCTAATACCAGCACCAAAGGCTCAGTCAGAGTCCAACTTAATTCCATACCTTTTCCCTCCAAGATACTGAAACAACATATCAATCAATATACCATATTTCATCCCATTTTCCTCCTTTCCACAAAAACAACATTGACTGTAATATGGTGTTATAATTAATAGTTCCATTTAGGGGCCACTCCGCTCCATCCTCTAGTTTATAAAGTGGCCACCATTGATTACAATATTTGATAAGAGTTCTTTACTTTCTGTACCCTCTCACCCCACTATATCCCTCCAATGTGTTAGTATACATCCTAGAGGGCTTTTCCTCGGGATTTCTTTGCTTTGAACTTTTCCTATTGTAATCTACAGTGGTTAATATTCCACCGTTTTCCTAGAAGCTCTTTACTAGTCAATCCCAATCCCTCCAAAATCCACAATATACAGATACACAAGTAAAATCAGACCACTGTAAATTAACTGCCTGTTGACAATTACACTGAGAACATTTAAACCTGATGAGCCGATAATATGCCTGGGCAAATTTTGTTCCCTTAGACATACACCTCAATGGCAGTTCTTATATTTACATATTTACATATTAACATATGTATAAAAGAATACTTTAACAAAAATGCCCGGGCTTTTATATATACAATATACAATGTACAGTTATTATTCCAGTTAGAATTATTCCTCAGCAGCTGCAAACATTATGCCAGTTGCCATTAAAGCTCACTTAACCTCCTCCTGTCCTTTTCTTAAAATCTCGGACATCCCCAGAGTTAATGGGGATGGCCACATATTCCATTCCTGGCTGGGGTCCCCCCATCTCTATTTCCTGTAGGGGATATAATCCCTCCCTTAAAGCAGATTTATGATTTCTTGCCCTGCTTCTGGTTACCGGCCCCTGTGTTTCATGATCCGATTCCAATTCTCCTGGATTAGCTAATTCAGGGAGTCCATTAAGGACGGGAGCCGTTGGTGTGGGCGGTGGAATATAGGGCGGGGGTGGTGTCGGGACTTCCAAGTCCTTTCTCTTTTTATCCCGCCCTCCTTTTTCTTTTAGAGGATATAGATGTGTCCTCGTATCTGAATTTATCCAGAGGTGCGCATACTCACTTTCTTCCAGACTAAAGGGTTCCTTTGAGTTTACATAAATATTTAGGCCTGACAAACCCAATCTTCAAAAGACCCAAATACAGGACAGTAAAGGTGGTCTCCTCGAATCTGTTTACCACCCCAAACTTCAACACAATAATGTATCATTTTTACTTTATTCCTTCCCCACCTAAAAGGGGAATCCTCCCAATTTTTAATCATTAATCCCGGGGTAACCTAACATCAGACGTTACCCCACCCATGGGACCAGAAGGCTTACTCTTCTTCTGTCCCATCTTCCAGAACACCTTCACACACACACGCATGGATCGCTACCCCCTTTTCGTGGCCCAGTCCCTCGCGGGATGTGGGAACCGCACTACGGAGGGGTCCGCACTCGCTTCGTCCGCAATTGGACGTCTCGTTTGTTGTGTTCCGGGATACCCAACCCCAACCGAACGGATCACCGGCCTATACTTACCCACCCTGTGGGTCTTCGTTCGGGCTTCATGCACAAAGGTTGCCTGGGGTTTACCGGTTTTATTTGCTTGTGTCTAATTTTGGGTTCGTCGGTGAAGGATTTGAATGAAAGTAGTCCTAGCGAAGGCCGCTGAAATCAGCGGGGCGCCCCCTCTGAAGGTCTTTCAATCAGATTGCCTTCGTCCGAGTCACGGCACCAAATTGTTATAAATTACACCACACAATTTTCTGGTCTATTGAAATTATTTTATTAATCAAGTAAGCAGACACAAGCAAAACAGCGCTGGGCGGCTGGGGAGTCTCCGCTCCACCACGGCACGCAACTTCCCCTTTCCAGTGTTGCTGTTTTATAGCATTGAAGTTCCGGCTTGTCGAGACTTGTCGAGACCTGTCGAGACCTGTCGACTTGTTGAGACTTGTCAATTTGTCGACTTGTCAAGACCTGTCGACTTGTCGAGACCTGTCCTGAGACTGCGCAGTCTGTTGTTGGGGGTCGTTATTCTTCCTCCGGTGATCATGCATTGTGCTTGTGTTCAGGTGGGGGCAAAACAGGATACTTTGCGGTGGGTGGGTGGTATCTTACAAAATCTTTGTTTTAACAAGGATGTTCACCCAAGCCCCCTTCCCCATTTGTCTCCATGTTACAATGCCGTGAGTTGTGAAACCTTATCTCCTCAGTAGATTCTTTATATTCTCAAGGAGAATGAACAAACCCCTACTAATTTATCACACTTATGGGGGACTTCAATCTGCTAAATATCAACTGGGAATAACACTTGATACCAGCAGGTCCAGGAGATTCCTAAAACACGTTGATGATAACTTCTTGGTACTGGTACTGAAGAGCTGACTAGGAAAGGAGCCCTCCTAGACTTGCTGCTTGTAAACAGGGAGGGTCTCGTGGGTGAAGTGGTGATTGGTGGCTGTTTTAGCCATAGTAAGCATGAAGAGTGATTCAAAGATCGAAGCCGAAATTCCTTTAAGTGGTATATTCTTTATTGCAGCGCTGGATGCACGGGGGATCTCTCCACCTATCGTGCATACCTAAAGCGGAAAGCAGTCTTGAATTTATACAATCTATCAATATTCTACAAGCACCTATACATATGCATTACCTATCCCCGCCTTCCCTCGCTTCTTATGCTAATTAGCCTTTTGGCACCTTGCGCCTGCGTAGAGCCTTCCAAGAATTGTGGGCAGGGGTCTTTGGGACGTGGGCAGGGGTCTTTGGGAGGAAGACCCCGAGTCTTCCTCACAGTGTACTTTTCACCTTTGGTCAGGAATCTGCTGAATTGGCAGGTTTCTTAATTGCAAGAGCTGGTTGTTGCTAATTCTTCCGTTTGTTGTATCTTTATAATGAATTCCAATGTCCAGTTTCGAGATTTATAGTCCTTACATTTGTTTCTCTGTCCGTCTGCTGCTTCCTTATCATGAGTTCCAGTGTCTTGTTTCGAGATATACAGTCCATGTCTGGGGATTGTCCTTGCCTCCCCAATGCCTCCCCAATACCTCCTTAATCAATCCCCCCTTTTCTTTTCCCATGCAAATTCTTTTGCATCAGATACTTTCATTATTTACAGTAACACAACAAAGCAGGCATCTAAACAACATGCACACAAATATTCCTAATACTACTAATGCGATTAGAGCAATGAACACTTGTTTCAACCATTGAAAATTGGGCAACCAGGAGGTTAACTTATTCCCTATTTCACTAAAACTCCACGAAAGATCATCTTTACTGATATCATGTAGGACCCTTGTCTGCTTCCATATTTCTTCCAGGTCGGTAGAGATCCTTCCACTCTGATCTACATACACACAACAACTTGTGTTTATTACTGTACAGACTCCCCCTTGAGCGGCCAGTAACAAGTCTAGGGCCATCCGATTTTGTAATACTACCTGTGATAAACTAGATATCTCTTCTTGTTGAGCCTTTATAGCATCCAGAGTTTTGTTTTCTAACTTCTCTATAATTGCAGAAATATTAACTATCGCCTTTTCCAATTCACTCACTCCTAACCATGGGATAAACCATCAAACAAAACTATGAAAAGGGGTGTGTCTCTCTATCAATGGATTGTTAATTTTTTGTCTGATTCTCCACATATGATTTCTCAAGTAACCTCGAGGCACTACATCATGTACTGTCATATTGGGGACTACCGCTCCAAGAGTGCAAGTTCCCTTCCAATTCTCAGGCAAGACCTTACGGGCTGTATCATTGCATAGCCAATACCACCCTTTTCCTTCTGGAACCGTCCAGCTGGTTGAATTTGCCCAGCCGCTAGTCGTACTAATATCAATTGTTCAATTACAAGATGTCTGATTTCCCACATAAGTAGTATCCGTATTTATACAATGCTGTTTTCCTATACCCTTAGGCGGGTTACACCTTTGTACACATACATAATAGGATTCTAACGGCATGAAGCTACTCACTTCTAGTTCCAAAACTTCTTAATATTTTCGACCCCAAGATGTGTTTTCCCACAAATTAGTCCAAGATAAATTTGCAGGCAAGGGAATCCCGATTAACGATACACCCTTATTCCCATGCTGTGGCAGATGGGTGCATACCCAACAGTTCGTCTTATTAGTTACTTGAGAAATTGTTTGTATTAAGGTCAGGTGTAAGTTCTCATCCCAAGTTGCCCACCCCGAATCCGAGAACTGCACCCCTGCAATCATTAGGATCTGGAAAACCGTAATTTTGTTGGTCCAATTGGAGTGGTGGTCTATATCCTCGCCGGGACCTTCTTCACCCTTGAATTGTGGATCCAAGCTGCTTGCTTCTTAATCTTAATGGCGGTATGTGTTGTCAGTAATATTTGGTATGGTTCCGTCCACTTTCCTTCCATTTTTCCTGTAGGGGTTGTCCTGAAAAAGTCTTTATATATATATATAATCCCCGAGCTTAAAGGGGTGGATTGATTGATCCAACCCTGTAGCCCTGGTCCCTAAAACAAATGTATGTACTTTATTTAATTGTTTCTGAAGTTCAGTTATATAAGCATATAAATATTCTGATCCTAACTGCATTAGGTCCTCTCCACTAAATAGAAATTGCTACGGCCTTCCATATAAGATTTTGAAGGGACTCAAATTCCCTTTTATTCTAGGTTTGACTCTAATTCCAAGTAATGCTAAAGGGAGGGATTGAGTCCATGACAAATTAGCTTCTTATCCAATTTTAGCTATTTATTGTTCAATTAAATGGTTCATTTTTCTACCTGTCCACTTGCCTGTGGTCTATAAGGAGTATGCAGTTGCCAATCTATCTTTAGAATCTTACTTATCTGTTCTACCACTTGTGCACAAAATGTGAAAACTCTATCAGAAGACATTGCTACTAGAATCCCAAAGCATCTGAAAACGTGTCAGTCAGAACCAGTAAATAATGATACCCCCCTTTTCTAGGGAGTTCTGAAAAATCAATTTGCCACTGTTGCCCCGAATAATTTCCTTTACCGATTATTCCAAATTTTATTCTATTCTTGGTATTGGGGTTATTGTGTAAGCAAATGCTACATTGTTGAGTTACTTGTTTTATCATATCATCCCACTAATGTCTGACTCAGGCTCTTATGCAGTGTGCCAGCTCCCCAATGCGTTTTATTGTGTTCTGTAAGAACTATGGGCCATGTCAAACTAGAGGGTATTACTATGTGGTTATCTTTTAAATATACTCATCCATCTGGTTTCATTTTACCTTTCAAATCTTCAATTAATTTTAAGTCTTCTTTTGTATAATTTGGATATAGTTTGGATTTTACCGTCTGGTATCAAAGACAATGCCTTCACCTCAGTTATTTCAGCTGCCTGCTTAGCCTCTGCCAATCGATTTCCAATTTCAAAATCGGTGTTCCCCTTTTGGTGTCCCTGACAATGCATGATAGCTACCTTTTCTGGTTGTTTTACAGCCTCTAACAATTTTAAAATTTCTTCAGCATACTTTGTGTTTTCACTGAGCGGTCAGCAATCCATGTTCTTTCCAAATTGCTCCATGAGCATGTACCACGCCGAATGTATATTTAGAATCTGTCCAAATATTTACCCTTTTTCCCGCTGCCAGTTCCAATGCTCTCGTGAGAGCAACTATCTCTGCCTTTTGAGCTGATGTTCCAGGGGGTAAAGGCTTAGACTCGATTACCTGCTGAGTAGTTGTTATAGCATATCCAGCTTTACGTTGTCTTTGCATAACAAAACTGCTCCCATCCGTGAACCAAGTTTCTTCCGCATCTTCCATGGGCTCCTCCTTAAGGTCTGGTCGGCTGGAATACACAGTCTCTAGAGTTTCTAAACAATCGTGAATCACAGGCTGTGCCGGAGCATCACTAAGAAAAGAGGCTAGATTCACAATATTAGTTATCACAATTTCCAAGTTGTCCTGTTCTACCAATATTGCTTGATATTTCAAAATCATCAATTCTTGTTTAAGTTGTTTAAAGACTTTTTGTGCTTCTCCAGTCCAGACTAACTTTGACTGGTTAATCTTTATCAATTCACATAGAGGCTTTACCAATAGTCCATAATTATAAATCCAAAGGCGACACCAACCTGTCATTCTTAAAAAGGTTTGTAGCTCCTTTACCATTTGAGGTTCTGGAGTCTGGCAAATGACTTCCTTATGTTCAGTTCCTAGTTCTCGTTGTCCTTCCGAAATTTCAAATCCCAGATAGGTCACACTTTGTTGAGCCAGCTGGACTTTCTGTCAAGAGATTTGATATCCATTTAAACCCAGAAAATTAAGACGACTTATAGTCCATTGAATACAACTCCCTTTAGTCTCGGTAGCTATTAAGAGATCATCTACGTATTGTAACAAAGCACCTTCAGTGTCCGGAGGCATCCATGTTTCGAGTTTCCTTGCTAATTGGTTTCCAAAAATAGTGGGGCTATTCTTGAATCCTTGAGGTAGTAATGTCCACGTAAGCTGCGTCTTTCTGCCTGAATCGGGATTTTCCCATTCAAAGGCGAATAGGTTTTGGCTTTCTGTGGCTAAGCCTAGGCAGAAGAAGGCATCTTTTAAATCCAGTACAGTAAACCAGACTTGACTATTCTTTAATTTAGTCAGCAAAGTATAAGGGTTTGCCACTACTGGATGTATATCCTCAGTGATTTTATTTATGGCCCTCAAATCCTGAACTAGCCTATAGCTTTTTCATCTGCCTTTTTAATTGGCAATATGGGTGCATTGTATTCTGATTCGCATTCAATCAATAATCTATACTGTAAAAATTTATTAATTATCTCTTTAATTCCTTTCCTATCTTCTATCCTCAAAGGATATTACTTAACCTTAATGGGTTTCTCTCCTGGCTTTAATTTAATAATTATTAAGGTCACATTTTTACCTCTTTCAGGGGTTTCAGTAGCCCAAACTCCTGGACATACTTGATCTGTGATCTCTAAAGGTATTTCACTTTTAGGGTCAGTTTGTATTAGTGCCAAGCTTAACACATTTGTTAGTTGTTCTTCTCCTATACTTAATTCCATTTTCCCTTTTTCAAAAACAATTTCTGCTCCTACTTGTTCTAATAAATCTCTACCTAAGAGTGCCCATGAGGAGCTAGGCATATATAAAAATCTGTGTATGCCCCATTTTTTCCGTAACTTGTACTTCAAAGGTTCACAAAAATAAGCCTTTTCGGTTACACCTTGTCCTGGTTTCAGTTAGAACAGAGTTAATTTTCTTCCTAGTAGCTGGTAGAATGCTATGTTTTGGCTTAGGATGAGAAGAGTGCTGATAACACCCCGATGTTTTAATTGTTAAAGAGCAGTGCTTATACCAAGCCAAGGACATCTCAGCTTCTTGCTCTGTCCTGCCAACAGGCAGGCTGGGGGTGCAGTAAGAGCTGGGAGGGGACAGACCCAGGACAGGTGACCCAAACTAGCCAAAGGGGTATTCCATACCATCTGACATCATGCTAAACAATATATAGGGGTGGCTAGCCGGGGGAGGGGGCCGGACTGCTCGGGATTAGGCTGGGCATCGGTCAGCGGGTGGTGAGCAATTGCATTGTGCATCACTTGTTTGTACATATTATTATTATTATTATTATTATTATTATTATTATTATTATTATTATTATTTTGTCTTATTAAACTGTCTTTATCTCAATTCACGGGCTTCACTTTCCATTTCTCTCCCCCGTCCCAGAGAGGGAGGGGGAGGGTGAGCGAACAGCTGCGTGGTTTTTAGCTGCCGGCCGGGTTAAACCACAACACACCTTTTACCCTAACATAATAATTCTGTGAAGGCATTAATGCTTGATTTAGAATTGAATACGTTGCCCCATATCAATAAGAAATTTCACTTCCATTCCTCCCCTAGCTTCATTATAACCAGTGGAGGATCCGCTAGGGTAGATTCCCCAGGTCCCCGTTATTCCTGTTGAAATCAGGGGTCGATTACCCTAGGAAAAGGCTAGTCAATTTGTCCTCCGAAGCCAGGTCCAAACCGTTTTGTTTTATTTATTTATTTATTTATTTATTTATTTTCATTACATTTCAGAGTTGGTCCAAAAATTCCATAGGGGTTTCTTTTAGACCTTGTTGGAAGCATATTCTCAATTCCCAATTCATCCAGGTTTTAGTATTTATTTAACCGTTCATAATTTTCAGGATGATTTGGGTCTTAGTGGGGGTCGGTCAGGGGAATGCAATTGTCCACAGTTCCCTGAGCGGTCCCATCGGCAATCTGAGCTCGCACATGAACTCAGGTTGTTTTAAGAGTTAACTGCTTTTCTGTTTCTGTGACAACTCTCTGGGACCCATCGTGGTCCCTTTGCCCTAAAGGGCTAACACCCGTGATTTTAAGATCTCTGCCTCGGGCAGAGGCAGAACTATTAACATTCCTACATCCTCTTTCCCTGCTCATTCAACTTCAAACACCTTTAACACTTTCAACAACCCTTTTAACACTTCCTTTATCTTTCTCCAGCCTGTACTTCTCTAATGCCATCATCAAAGGCTCAGTCAGGGGCCAACTTAATTCCGTACCTTTTCCCACCAAGATGCTGAAACATCAGTATACAACATTTCATCCTGTTGTGCTTCTCAAAAAACAACATTAACTGTAGCAAAATATTATAGTTTAAAGTTCCATTTAGGGGCCACTTTTCTCCACATTCCAGCTTATAAAGCGGCCACCACTGATTACGATATTTTATCAATGTTTTCCTGTTCACACTTCCACCGGCAGATCCTCCAATATCCTTCCAGTGACTTAAAACACAACCTAACACACTTTTCTTTAAAATTTCACTGCTTGTTTGCCCCCCCATTTTCCAGTTTACACTTTCAGAATACACGTTACTTACAAAAGCATATCACAAAACGTATCACTCACAAAAATACGGGCACGCAATATCTTTCAGTAGCGATGTCACAAAACTACTATTACCAGCAATATTGCCAAAATCACAATAACAATAGTCAGAGTCAAATTCCACATGCGATAAGTCAGAAAACCAAACTGTGTAACACCGTAACGATATCTTTCTTATAACAATGCCACGAACCTACTATTACCACCAGGAAAATAGCCAAAATCGCAGTAACAATAACCAGAGTTAAATACCATACTCCATGAGTCAGAAAACCGAAATAGACAACACAATTCCAGATGGACCTTAAAGCGAGCTCCTTCCTTAAGGTCCCCAAACATATACTTATGGTGCGAACCACAAAGTATATACCAAACACTGCCTCGCAGAAGATCACCTTCTGACTTACAGACAATTCCAGATGACCGGTCTACCAGAAAACCAAACCAGAATAAAGAATATACTCACTTACAATGATGGGGTCCTTGTCTGCCTCCGCAGTGATCCAGTGAGTCGAGGAGTCCCTCCGGGAAATCCCGGGGGTACCCTAGGGAGTCCTGTCCCCAGCGGGTCCTGCGGTCTGGCAGAGAGGTTGTCCCATCTGGAGTGCCAGATTGATTCAAAGATCGAAGCCGAAATTCCTTTAAGTGGTATATTCTTTATTGCAGCGCTGGATGCACGGGGGATCTCTCCACCTATCGTGCATACCTAAAGCGGAAAGCAGTCTTGAATTTATACAATCTATCAATATTCTACAAGCACCTATACATATGCATTACCTATCCCCGCCTTCCCTCGCTTCTTATGCTAATTAGCCTTTTGGCACCTTGCGCCTGCGTAGAGCCTTCCAAGAATTGTGGGCAGGGGTCTTTGGGACGTGGGCAGGGGTCTTTGGGAGGAAGACCCCGAGTCTTCCTCACAGTGTACTTTTCACCTTTGGTCAGGAATCTGCTGAATTGGCAGGTTTCTTAATTGCAAGAGCTGGTTGTTGCTAATTCTTCCGTTTGTTGTATCTTTATAATGAATTCCAATGTCCAGTTTCGAGATTTATAGTCCTTACGTTTGTTTCTCTGTCCGTCTGCCGCTTCCTTATCATGAGTTCCAGTGTCTTGTTTCGAGATATACAGTCCATGTCTGGGGATTGTCCTTGCCTCCCCAATACCTCCCCAATACCTCCTTAATCAAGAGGTAGAGTTGAAAATCTTTAGTCATAGGAGGAAAACTGCACCAAAACTTCAGCCCTGGATATGGGGAGAGCAGACTTCACAGCGCTCAGGGAACTAGTTAGTAAGGTCCCCTGGGAAATGGCTTTTGAAGACATCGAGCTCCATCAGTGCTGGTCACTTTTCCAAAATGTTGGAAGTCAAGCAGGTGGGGCAGAAGGAAGCTTAGGTGGAAAAAGGACCTTATCTGGTGAAGGGTCTGCAACACATGTCCTATGAGGAGCGGCTCAGGGAACTGGGGTCGTTTAGTCTGGGGAAGAGGAGGCTCAGGGGAGACCTAATTGCTCTCTACAGCTACCTGAAAGGTAGTTGCTTTCCAGCTGGGTGGCCCCCAACATGTACTGGTGCATGGGGTCGTTCCTTCCAGATGCAGGACTTGGCACTTCTTGTCGAACTGCATGAGGTTCCTGTCAGCCCATTTCTCCAGCCTGTCCAGGGCCCCCTGGATGGCAGCACGACCCCATAAAAACCTCACAACAAGAGAAAAGGATCGTCAGAAGCTGACGAGGAGTGGGCATGGCCAGCAATAACGGCGGCAGATTTAAACGCAGTCTAACCGCCACCAGTAATTACTTGCCGAGAGGCGATCGGCTCCGAGCGAGCGCATTCCGCAGCGGAGTGGGGGGTGGCGGCGTAAAGGGTTTTTTCCTGAGACGGGGAAGCCCCGGGGGGAGCGCAGAGACCTGCCGAGGGCTGGGAGCTCACGCGAGAGCGGCCGTCAAAGCGTGGGCGGGGCCAGCAGTAACTGCGTCCACTCCCCCATAAGCAGCCCCTAGGGAGCGAGGGTGGCTAGGAGCATGGTGAACAGATCGGGCAAACAGGGCGTGGCGTGTCAGTTTGTGAAGAGGGTGACTGACCGGAGGGTGCCCTGTGAGGTAGGGGTGTTCCACTGGCTGAGCAGGAGATGCCAAGTACACCTCTCACCCAGATCTCCACAGGCCAAGGACATGCACCTTACCTGATCCTCAAGGCAGAATGGTGGGCATACTTGTCTCAGGGCAAAGGCTGTGGCTCTGGTGGTGCGGTGTGCATCATCTACCCCAGTGGTGGCTGATGCCTCCACCCAGACACAGCTACTGAGGCTACAGTGCAGATTTCTGACTGCTGGAAATGCCTAGATCTTTCCCCAGGGGCAGGGACAGGTGGCAGACATGCCTGCAAAAGGTGTGCCCACATGGAGGACCTCCTGCACCAGGTGGCTGAGCTGCAGGAGGCAGTGAGAAGGCTGCGTAGCATCAGGGAGGCTGTGGAGGAGTTAGACAGCTGGATCCTAGCACAGTCTGCAGGGGACCCACAGCCCATGGCCAAACAGCCCGAAACTCCCCCGCTGACACTCAGAGAAGGGAGGGAGGCCAATAACACTGGAGGCGGTGGGGTGGTGCTGTACGTAAAGGCGGGGCTGGACCGTGTGGAGCTTGCAGTTGGCAATGGCAAAGTTGAGAGCCTCTGGGTAAGGACTAAGGGGCAAACAAATAAAGGGGATGTTGTCATGGGAGTCTATTACAGACCACCTGGCCAGGATGACAACACCGATGAATTATTCTTTGAGGAACTAAGAGATACCTCAAGATCAACTGCCCTTGTCCTTATGAGGGACTTCAACTTGGCAGACATAAGAAGGTTCAGGAGATTCTTAAAGCACCTCGTTGATAACTTCTTGGTGCAGGTGCTAAGGGAGCCAACTAGGAAAGGTGCCCTCCTAGATCTGTTGCTGGAGAACAGAGAGGGTCTTGTGGGGGATGTGGCAATTGGAGGCTGTCTCGGTCATAGTGACCATGAAGCGGTTGAGTTTAAAGTTTTTGGTGGCAGGAGGAAAACTGCCACCAAAACTTCAGCCCTGGATATGGGGAGAGCAGACTTCAGGCTACTAAGGGAAATAGTTAGCAAGGTCCCCTGGGAAACTGCTTTTGAAGGTGTCGGCGTCCATCAGTGCTGGTCAGTCTTTAAGCACTGCCTCCTAAAAGCACAGGATCAGGCAATTCCAAAATATCAGAAGTCAAGCAGGCGGGGCAGAAGACCGGCTTGACTGACCAGGCTTACCTGAAAGGAAGTTGTGGGGAGCTGGGGGTCAGCCTCTTCTCGCAGACAACCAGCAATAGGACTAGGGGAAATGGCCTCAAGGTGCTCCAGGGGAGGTTTAGGTTGGAAACGAGGAGAAAATTCTTCTCAGAAAGAGTAGTCAAGCATTGGAACAGGTTGCCCAGGGAAGCGGTGAACTCACCGTCCCTGGGGGTGTTCAAGGAAAGGTTGGACGTGGTGCTTAGGGACATGGTTTAGTGGATGATATTGGTGGTAGGGGGATGGTTGGACCACGATCTTGAAGGTCTTTTCCAACCTTAATGATTCTATGATTCTATGAAAAAGAAAGTGTGTGGTCACCAGAAGCGAGGTTGGGTGACATGGGAGGAGTATAGAGATGCTGTTCACCATCTTAGAGAGAAAATTTGGGTGGTGAAAGGTCAATTTTAGTTGAAGTTGGCCAGTACTGTGGGGGACAATAAAAAGGGCTTTTCTAAATTATATTAAAAGCAAAAGGAGGACCAGAGAAAACATTGGTCCGTTACTTGATGAGGATGGTCCTGGTTTCGGCTAGGAAACCAGGACCATCCTCATCAAGTAACGGACCAATGTTTTCCTCCTTGTAGCTGGTAGGGTGCTATGTTTTAGCATTTAGGATGAGAATAATAGTGATAACACGCTGATGTTTTAGTTGTTGCAGAGCAGTGCTTACACTAAGCCAAGGACTTTTCAGCTTCTCACTCTGTCCTGCCAGTGGGCAGGCTGAGGGTGCATCAGGAGCTGTGAGGGGACAGAACCAGGACAGCTGACCCAAACTGGCAGGGGTATTCCATACCATATGATGTCATTGAACAATTAAGGTGGCGGGGGGGGGGGCGGGGGGGAGGGCACGACACCGCTGTTTGGGTGTCAGTCAGTGGGTGGTGAGCAATTGCATTGTACATCACTTGCTTTGAACATATTATTATTAATATTATCGTCATTATTGTTATTATTTCTCTTTCTTTTCTGTCCTAATAAATTGACTATATCTGAACCCACCAGCTTTTACTTTGTTTCCCGATTTTCTCCCCCATCCCACTCGTAGCAGGGGGGTGAACAAATGGCTGTGTGGTGCTTAGCTGCCTGCCGGGTTAAACCACATCAGTCACCCCACAAATAGGGATGTATATAGGGATGTATATAAAGCAGAGGCATTTAATGCCTTCTTCACCTCTGTCTTCAACGCTGATGATGGTGCCCTTTCCCTGCAGCAGCCCATACAGTGCTGTGCTCTGCACTTGTAGCTAGAACAGCAGTGGTATCACACCAGTGTTGTGTCTGCTGCTGAGCAGTGCTGGCACAGCATCAGAGCTCTCTCTAACCCTCCTCGGGGGTGGGCAAAAATGTGAGAAAGAAACATCACCAGGGCAGCTGACCTAAACCAACCAAAGGGATATTCCATACCATATGATGTCACACCCAGCAATAAAAGGTGGAAAAAGGAAGAAAAGGAGAGGGGTGGGTTCTCGTTACGAAAATGTCTGTCCTCCTGAACACCGGCTACGTGCGTTGAGGCCCTGCTTCAAGGACGTGGTCAAGCATTGCTCGTTGGTGGGAAGTAGAGAGTAATTTATTTCCTTTGCACTTCCACACACCCTTTGCTTGTTTGTTTTTGCCCTTTGCCCAACGTGGGGCTCAGGGGTTGAGATAACAGTAGAATTAATTAAAACGCTTACGACTAACACTTACTTGCTAGACACCATGTTCTGTTTCCTGTTAATATTTTCCTGTTTGACCATATCTCATGTAATCTGTGCCATGTTCTCCCTTCTCCTCTATATCCCATCGGAGAGCATGCTAAAATCTGTGTTCTTTTTTTTTTTTTTTTAGTTTGTTGTGCTGTAAAGCACTGGCCTTGAGTTTAATCTGGCATTTAGACCCTGCGTTGTTATAATTTTGGTCTCTTTTAGAGAATATTCAGAATTACACTGCCTTCCTTTCCTCATCTGGAAGTCAGTTTATGAATAATATCAGGAATTGTACCTCCTTCTTCTTTCCCAGGGGGCTAATTATAACATTTTTTGAGTACTTTGAGTAGCCATGTGTAATCAATATACTCTTATTGCTAAGTCTGCATAATGTGTTTCCTCTTCTCTCTAAGGTTAATCAATTAGTTAGAAATCTCACCAAGGAATTTGCCCCGAGACAGTGTGGTGGCGGGTGGCAAGGTGTGAGGGAGGATATGGGCAGGTATCTGTCACGGTTGTCTCCTCGGATAGTTTTGAACTTCACTCCTGAACAAGTGCGAAATCCTAAAAACCTGACGGAATGCTTGCAAGTCATATGCCCTGACCCTGACAATGCCAGAGAATGACAGCTTACAGCACTGTGTTGGGTTCTGTCTTACGCCTATCAGGCAGCAATTAACACTACCCAGCACCCTCCATGGGAGGAGAAGGTCTCTGAATCTGATGACCAGATAACACACACTGTGGCTAACCCAGAGGACCAACCATCTATGGTATAAGTTGCCCCCATAGTCAAGACAAAACAATGGAAGCGGAGGTCAGCTCGTTTAGTAAGGGAAGAAGCTCCTCCTAAGAAGGAGGGAGAAGGGGAAAAGGCAGGCACCTCTAAAGCAGAGCCATCACAAAAACAGCAGGAAGAAGAGATGGAAATCATAAATGAATCAGAAACCACCCAATCCCTATCCCTGAGTGAGTTGCGAGAAATACGAAAGGATTTCAGTTGACACCCAGGTGAGCACATCCTCACCTGGCTGCTTCGAAGCTGGGACACTGGGGCCAGTAGCCAGGAACTAGAAGGCAAGGAAGCCAAGCAGCTGGGATCCCTCTCTAGAGAAAGGGTCATTGACAGAGTAATTGGGAGAGAGGCACAGGTTCTCAGCCTCTGGAGGCGACTCCTGGCAGGTGTGAAAGAAAGGTATCCCCATGTCGTGGTTTAACCCGGCTGGCAGCTAAACACCACGCAGCCATTCGCTCACCCTCCCCCCTCCCTCTCTGGGATGGGGGAGAGAAATGGAAAGTGAAGCCCGTGAGTTGAGATAAAGACAGTTTAATAAGACAGGAAAATAATAATAATAATAATAATAATACAATGATGATAATAATACTACTAATAATAATATGTACAAACAAGTGATGCACAATGCAATTGCTCACCACCCGCTGACCGATGCCCAGCTTAACCCCGAGCAGTCCGGCCCCCTCCCCCGGCTAGCCACCCCTATATATTGTTTAGCATGACGTCAGATGGTATGGAATACCCCTTTGGCTAGTTCGGGTCACCTGTCCTGGGTCTGTCCCCTCCCAGCTCTTACTGCACCCCCAGCCTGCCTGTTGGCAGGACAGAGCGAAAGGCTGAGATGTCCTTGGCTTGGTATAAACACTGCTCTGCAACAATTAAAACATCGGGGTGTTATCAGCACTCTTCTCATCCTAAGCCAAAACACAGCATTCCACCAGCTACTAGGAAGAAAATTAATTCTGTTCTAACTGAAACCAGGACATCTATCCACCCCTTATTCCATACCATTTATGTCATGCTCAGGTTACACTCTTTTCCATACATTCTAATTAGTCACCTAGAGTAGTCATGGTAGTGATAACATACAGTATTATATAGTAATTAACATGGTACAATTCAGTTCATGGGCTATTCTCACCCAGTATTAAATCTCCTTGAGGTACACACCGGACCTCTCCGTTCTTTTGCATCACCCACCAAGTGTATCCAGGTCCCTGAGCGAAAACAATTCCACGAATGGGTTTGCCTTTTCCTGAGGCAGGAGTAGCCCAGACTGTTTTACCCAGCATATTTCTTACATGCACTACAGGAACTTTATCCCCTTCTACAGTACGTAACAGGTTTGATTGGGCAGGTCCAGCTCGGTTGGCAGATCCCCTAGTATTGACTAGCCAGGTGGCCTTTGCCAAATGCGTATCCCAGTTTTTGAATGTCCCAGTGCCCATTGCTTTCAATGTAGTCTTTAACAGTCCGTTGTATCGTTCAACTTTCCCGGAGGCTGGTGCATGATAGGGGATGTGATACACCCACTCAATACCATGTTCTTTGGCCCAAGTGTCTATAAGGTTGTTTCGGAAATGAGTTCCATTGTCTGACTCTATTCTTTCTGGGGTACCATGTCGCCATAGGACTTGCTTTTCAAGGCCCAGGATAGTGTTCCAGGCGGTGGCATGAGGCACAGGATATGTTTCCAGCCATCCGGTGGTTGCTTCCACCATTGTAAGTACGTGGCGCTTGCCATTGCGAGTTTGAGGGAGTGTGATGTAATCAATCTGCCAGGCCTCTCCATATTTATATTTCAGCCATCGTCCTCCATACCAAAGAGGCTTTGACCGTTTGGCTTGCTTGATTGCAGCGCATGTTTCACAGTCATGAATAACCTGTGCTATAGCGTCCATGGTCAGGTCCACCCCTCGATCACGAGCCCATCTGTATGTTGCATCTCTACCTTGATGGCCTGAGGTGTCATGGGCCCATCGAGCTATAAATAATTCACCTTTATGCTGCCAATCCAGGTCCACCTGAGCTACTTCAATCTTAGCAGCCTGATCCACCTGCTGGTTGTTCTGATGTTCTTCAGTAGCCCGATTCTTGGGCACAGGAGCATCTACGTGACGTACTTTCACAGCCAGGTTCTCTACCCGAGCAGCAATATCTTGCCACAATGCAGCAGCCCAGATGGGTTTGCCCCTACGCTGCCAGTTGTTTTGCTTCCATTGCTGTAACCATCCCCACAGGGCATTTGCTACCATCCATGAATCGGTGTAGAGATAGAGAACTGGCCATTTTTCTCGTTCAGCAATGTCTAAAGCCAGCTGAATGGCCTTCACTTCTGCAAACTGACTCGATTCACCTTCTCCCTCAGCAGCTTCTGCAACTCGTCGTGTAGGACTCCATACAGCAGCCTTCCATCTCCGATGCTTCCCCACAATACGACAGGACCCATCAGTGAACAGGGCATATTTCTTTTCATTTTCTGGTAACTGGTTGTACAGTGGGGCTTCTTCAGCACGACCCACCTCCTCCTCGGATGATATCCCAAAGTATTTACCTTCTGGCCAGTCCATAATCACTTCCAATATTCCTGGGCGACTGGGGTTTCCTATTCGAGCCCGCTGAGTAATCAGTGCAACCCACTTGCTCCATGTAGCATCAGTTGCATGATGCGTAGAAGAGACCCTTCCCTTGAATATCCA
This sequence comes from Aythya ferina, assembly GCF_964211825.1. NCBI lineage: Eukaryota > Metazoa > Chordata > Aves > Anseriformes > Anatidae > Aythya > Aythya ferina. The sequence continues at coordinate 14,632,447 of NC_140313.1, forward strand.
GCCTAGTACCGGCAATCGGGGTGCTAGGAGGAGCTGCGCTTCAGTACCGACCACCTCCGAAGCAGATCGAACTCCTTCATATGCTGCCAATATCTCCTTTTCAGTTGGAGTATAGCGGGCCTCAGACCCTCTGTATCCCCGACTCCAAAACCCCAGGGGCCGACCTTGAGTTTCCCCAGGTTCTTTCTGACAGAGGCTCCAGGTGGGGCCGTTCTCCCCGGCTGCAGTGTAGAGCACATTCTTTACATCTGGTCCTGTTCGAACTGGCCCAAGGGCTACTGCATGGACTATTTCCTGCTTGATTTGTTCAAAGGCTTGTCGTTGTTCAGGGCCCCATTCAAACTCATTCTTCTTACGGGTTACTTGGTAGAGCGGGTTTACAATCAGACTGTAATTTGGGATGTGCATTCTCCAAAACCCCACAACACCTAGGAAAGTCTGTGTTTCTTTTTTGTTAGTTGGTGGAGACATAGCTGTTATTTTGTTGATCACATCCATTGGGATTTGACGACGTCCATCTTGCCATTTTATTCCTAAAAACTGGATCTCTCGTGCAGGTCCTTTGACTTTATTTTGTTTTATGGCAAAACCGGCTTTCAGAAGGATTTGGACTATTTTCTTCCCTTTCTCGAAAACTTCCTCTGCTGTGTCACCCCACACAATAATGTCATCGATGTACTGCAGGTGTTCAGGAGCTTCCCCCTGCTCCAGTGCAGACTGGATCAGTCCATGGCAAATGGTAGGGCTGTGTTTCCACCCCTGGGGCAGTCGATTCCAAGTATATTGGACTCCCCTCCAAGTGAAAGCAAACTGTGGCCTGCACTCTGCTGCTAGAGGGATGGAGAAAAATGCATTAGCGATATCAATTGTGGCGTACCACTTGGCTGCCTTCGATTCAAGTTCGTACTGAAGTTCCAGCATGTCCGGCACTGCAGCACTCAGTGGTGGCGTCACTTCGTTCAGGCCACGATAGTCCACTGTTAGTCTCCACTCGCCATTAGACTTTCGCACTGGCCATATGGGACTATTGAAAGGTGAATGAGTCTTGCTGATCACTCCTTGGCTCTCCAATTGACGAATTAGCTTATGGATGGGAATCAGGGAGTCCCGGTTAGTGCGATATTGCCGCCGGTGCACAGTTGTGGTAGCGATTGGCACTTGCTGTTCTTCGACCCTCAGCAAACCCACAACAGAGGGGTCCTCTGAGAGACCAGGCAAGGTAGATAATTGTTTAATGCCCTCTGTCTCTAAGGCAGCTATACCAAAAGCCCACCGGAACCCTTTTGGGTCCTTGCAATATCCTCTTCTGAGATAGTCTATGCCAAGGATACATGGAGCATCCGGGCCAGTCACAATGCGGTGCTTTTCCCACTCATTCCCAGTCAGACTCACTTCAGCCTCCAATACAGTCAACTGCTGAGATCCCCCTGTCACTCCACAAATACAGATGGGCTCTGGTCCTTTATAGCTCGATGGCATTATAGTGCATTGTGCACCGGTGTCTACTAAAGCCTTATACTTCTGTGCGTCTGATGTGCCAGGCCATCGAATCCACACAGTCCAATAAACTCGATTATCCCTTTCCTCCCCCTGGCTGGAGGCAGGGCCTCCCTAATCCTGGTCGGAATCTTCTTCGTTTCTGTGTTTGAAGGACTGCCTGCTGGAAGTTGGAGCAGCAAACTTTTCAGAGAACCCCTTTTTCCTGATTGTTTTCTTTTGCAACTCACGTACCCGTGCCTCTAGGGTCGCGGTAGATTTTCCATCCCATTTTCTCATGTCCTCTCCATGGTCTCGTAAGTAAAACCACAGGGTGGCATGGGGTGAGTACCCACCATATCGTCTTCCTTGTGTGGATGAACGACTACCCCTGATAGCTGAGACACTGCTCTGTACAGGTACGGAGGAGAATAATCTCTCTTCAAGTTGGTGAACCTTTTCAGAAAGTTTCTCCCAAGTGTTCTCTTTTGGTCGGTGGACACTGGTTGGTTCAGGTGGGGAGGACAATAGATTCTCTTTAAGTTGGTGGAACTCTTCAGAAAGTTTCTCCACAGCTGAGACGCAGGCCTGTAAGGAAGAGGAGAGACTTTCTTCGTACTGCCGGAGTTGTTTAGCCACTTCATCCACTGTGGGTTCCTCATCCTCTTTCCAGGCCATTATTGCCAATGAGCTGGCATATGATGATGGTGCACTCCGTACAAACTTCCGCCACATGGGTCGCGTACACCTGACTTCATCTGGATCTTTGGATGTTTGTCTGAGGTCTGGATCCTCATAAATCACTTCCCGTACGGCTAATTCCCTCAGGTACTGGATTCCCTTCTCCATAGTGGTCCACTTGCCTGGTAGACATAAAAGTTCTTCCTTGAAGGGATACCTTTCCCTCACAGCTGAGAGGAGACGCCTCCAGAGGCTGTGAGATTGTGCTCCATCTGCAATTGCTTTGTCAATGCCTGCATCTCTAGCAAGGGATCCCAGTCGCTTGGCTTCCCTGCCGTCTAATTCCACACAATTGGCTCCAGAGTCCCAGCATCGGAGCAGCCAGGTGACAAACTGCTCACCTATACAACGACCAAAATCTTTTCGCACATCTCGTAACTCACGCTCGTTTAGGCTTCGGGTAGTTACTGTTGATTTTTCGGCATCCTCATCTTCCTCCTCCTGAACCCTTGATGGCCCAGCGTCGTTGTCATCTCCGTCGTCTCTATACCTAGATTTGGCAGAAGATTCTCTGCGTTCTAAACGACCTGAATCTCTATACCATTTTTTCACCTTCTCTACAGGGGCAGCATGCACTGCTACTGCTCGTTTCTCTGACCTTGTTACAGGGTCTGCCACAGAGGTTGGAATACCCTCCACAGGGTCAACTTGCACTGCTACAGCTCGTTTCTCTGACCTTGTTATAGGGTCTGCCACAGAAGTTGGAATACCCTCTGCAGGGTCAACTTGCACTGGTACAGCTCGTTTCTCTGACCCAGCTACAAGAGCTGGAGCGGCTGCAGGAGCTGGAGCAGCTGCAGGAACCGGAGCTGGAGCAGCTGCAGGAGCTGGAACTGGAGCGGCTGCAGGAGCTTGAACTGGAGCAGCTGCAGGAACTGGAGCTGGAGCGGCTGCAGGAGCTGGAACTGGAGCGGCTGCAGGAACCGGAGCTGGAGCGGCTGCAGGAACTGGAGCTGGAGCGGCTGCAGGAACCGGAGCTGGAGCGGCTGCAGGAGCTGGAACTGGAGCGGCTGCAGGAGCTGGAACTGGAGCGGCTGCAGGAACTGGAGCTGGAGAGGCTGCAGGAACCGGACCTGGAGCGGCTGCAGGAGCTGGGACTGGAGCGGCTGCAGGAACTGTGACTGGAGCGGCTTCAGGAGCTGGGACTGGTGCGGCTGCAGGAGCTGGGACTGGAGCGGCTGCAGGAGCTGGGACTGGAGCAGCTTCAGGAGCTGGAGCTGGAGCGGCTGCAGGAGCTGGAACTGAAGCGGCTGCAGGAGCTGGAACTGGAGCGGCTGCAGGAGTTGGAACCGGAGTGGCTGCAGGAGCTGGGATTGGAGCATCTGCAGAAGCTGGGACTGGAGCAGCTGCAGAGTCCACCGTAGGGGTCACAGTGACCGTTGGATCTGTCACGGGACTTGGAGTGGCCACAGGGTCTGTCACTAAGTTGATAGCAGTATCCATGGCAGCTTGATAGGCATGAGCCAGGCCCCAGCATGTTACAATGATTTGTGTTACTTTGGAGCTTCCCGAATCGCGACACCTTTTTTTCAAGCATTCTGCCAGTTTTTGAGGATTTTGCACTTGTTCAGGGGTGAATTTCCAAAACACTGGGGGTGCCAACTGCTCTAGATGCCTGCCCATATCCTCCCATACTCCCTGCCACCCACAACTATACTGCCTCCGGGCAGATCTCCGGATGAGCTTCCTAAGTAGTTGTTTAACTTTAAGCAGAACCTGAAGTGCATTCAGGAGGCAGAACAACAGGACTATGCTGGTCTGAGTATCCCAAGGATATTCAATATCTTGGAGAGCTATTGTAATAAACTCGGAGGATAAGAGGGTGGTGAAGGAGAAAGGGAGAGTGATCAAGTAAGAAAAATTATCTTCCCCTTTCCCCTCCACAGATTGACTCCCTAATGAAAAAAGGCAACAGATACAATTGCTAATAGTTTCCAAAATACAGTTTCCAAAGTATAGAATCGAAGATGTTACTGAGTACAAATACCAGGTTAGAGTCATGGCCAGATATTTCATAATCTCATAAGCCACTGATACAACACACAGTACCATAATGGTCTGAAACCAGGGCCCAGAGAGGATAAACAACATGACAGAGAGCACATACGGAAAATAACGTGCTATAATACTCAATTTGGAAAACAGGCGCAGCAGAGTTGAGATTAAAGCAATCAGCATTATGACAAGTGACTATTAAGCAGGTCTAATACTTACACCAATTTTAGTTTAACACACTCTGGTCAGATCTGCCCTTATCTCAACCTTTCGAGTCCCACGTTGGGCGCCAAAAAGACTGTCGTGGTTTAACCCGGCTGGCAGCTAAACACCACGCAGCCGTTCGCTCACCCTCCCCCCTCCCTCTCTGGGACGGGGGAGAGAAATGGAAAGTGAAGCCCATGAGTTGAGATAAAGACAGTTTAATAAGACAGGAAAATAATAATAATAATAATAATAATACAATGATGATAATAATACTACTAATAATAATATGTACAAACAAGTGATGCACAATGCAATTGCTCACCACCCGCTGACCGATGCCCAGCTTAACCCCGAGCAGTCCGGCCCCCTCCCCCGGCTAGCCACCCCTATATATTGTTTAGCATGACGTCAGATGGTATGGAATACCCCTTTGGCTAGTTCGGGTCACCTGTCCCGGGTCTGTCCCCTCCCAGCTCTTACTGCACCCCCAGCCTGCCTGTTGGCAGGACAGAGCGAAAGGCTGAGATGTCCTTGGCTTGGTATAAGCACTGCTCTGCAACAATTAAAACATCGGGGTGTTATCAGCACTCTTCTCATCCTAAGCCAAAACACAGCATTCCACCAGCTACTAGGAAGAAAATTAATTCTGTTCTAACTGAAACCAGGACACCCCACAAGGAAGATATTCTATATCAAATAGGCAATTGGACCTCCATGGAGAAAGGTCTCCAGCACCTGTGGGAATTAGCTGTGCTGGAGATGGTTTATAGTGATTTGGACAATGCCCAGACACCTACAGATCCCGATGAAGTCCAGTGGACAACATCCATGTGGCATAGGTTTGTGCAGGGTGCACCATCATCACATGCTAGTACGCTGGCAGCAATTAATTGGGATGAGGGGATGGGACCAGCTCTGTCCTGACAGCTTCAAAAATATGAAGACAATCTCTCTGTTCCACTACGGGCCTGCATCTTGTCTATGGAGAAACTGTCCCAAAGGCTCCACTACCTCGTAGAACAATCATCTCCCTCCTCGCCCAGATGGAGTAACATTTCAGTCGTTAAGAATCGGTATTTTCCTGCTCAAGGAAGAGTACCAAGGACACACACCATGTGGCACCTTGTGGTCTTATCTGCGTGACCACAGGAAAGATATGAGGAAGTGGGATGGTGAACCTACCTCAATCCTAGCAGCTGGAGTACATGAACTGCAAGGAAACACAGCAGCAAAAAGGGGGTCTCCTAGGAAAAATGCTGCTCTGTCTTCTGTTGGGCAGTTCCCCAGAGGCAGTAGAAGGCCTGATGTAATTCTTGACCCTGATGAAGATCTTCGCATCTGCAAGAATTAAGTGGCAGACACTCCAATCAGGACTAGAGGGGCCCTGCCTCTGGCCAGGTAAAGGAGAGGGATAACCTTGTAGGGTTCTGGAGCATGCATGTTCCAGGCTATAGTCAGCTTGGGAGTCCTCTATATCAAGCGACTCAAAAGAGGAACTATTTTGAGTGGGGCCCCGAGCAACAAAAGGCCTTTGAACAAATCAAACAAGAACTAGCTCGTGCAGTAGCCCTTGGGCCTGTTTGTACAAGACCAGCTGTGCAGAACATACTTTACACTGCAGCTGGGGAGCATGGCCTCACCTGGAGCCTCTGGCAGAAGACCCCAGGAGAAGCTCGAGGTCGACCTCTGGGGTTCTGGAGCCAGGGCTATCGAGGATCAGAAGCCAATTACACCCCAACTGAAAAGGAGATACTAACAGCATATGAGGGGGCTTTGAGCTGCTTCAGAAGTTGTTGGTACAGAAGCACAGCTCCTCTTGGCACCACGGCTACCTGTGTTACATTGGATGTTCAAAGGGAAAATTCCCACTACACACCATGCAACTGATGCTACGTGGAGTAACTGGATAGCATTAATTATGCAGTGGCCCAAATGGGGAAACGCAACCACCCAGGAATCCTGGAAGAGACCATGGACTGGCCGGAAGGCAGAGATTTTGGAGTATTGATCGAAGATGTAACTCATGGGAAAGAGGCACCACCATACAATGAGTTGCCAGAAGACAGAAAGCAGTATGTGTTGTTCACTGATGGATCCTGTTGCGTGATAGGGAGCCATTGGAAATGGAAAGCTGCTGTGTGGAGTCCCACATGACAAGTTGTGGAGGCCATGGAAGGGGAAGGTGAGTCGAGTCAGTATGCAGAAGTGAAAGCCATACAACTGGCCCTAGAAATTGCTGAAAGAGAAAAGTGGCCAGTACTGTATCTCTATGCTGACTCATGGATGGTGGCAAATGCCCTGTGGGGGTGGTTACAGCAATGGAAACAGAGCAACTGGCAGCACGGAGGTAAACCTATCTGGCTGCTACCCTGTGGTAAGATATTGCTGCCTGCATAGAAAACCTGGCTGTAAAGGTACGTCATGTAGATGCCTGCATGCCCATGAGTCGTGCCACTGGAGAGCATCAGAACAACGAAGAGGTAGATCGAGCTTCAGAAAGAGAAGAGGCTCAGGTGGACCTGGACTGGGGATGTAAAGGTGAGCTGTTTGTAGCTCAATGGGCCCATGAAACATCAGGACATCTGGGGAGGGATACCACGTACAGATGTGCTCGTGATTGAGGCATGGACCTGACCATTGATGATGGCCCTGGGACCCCAGGTGCCCTGAGTTGCAGGACCATGATTATGGGAACAATAAATTCCCAAACCTATGTGGGATTTGCTGTTCCAGCTGGATGTATGCAAGTCTCTGGGGCCCAATGGGATTCATCCCAGGATACTCAAAGAGCTGGCTGATGTCATCACAAAACCTTTCTCGATTACTTTTCAACAGTCTTGGGAATCTGGAGAGGCCCCTGTTGAATGGAAGCTGGCAAACATTGTTCCAGTTTTCAAGGGCAAGAAAGAAGACCCTGGTAATTACAGGCCTGTCAGTTGTAATCTTTTTGGATTTCAGCAGAGCTTTCAATACTGTTTCTCACAGTATCCTTCTGGACAAAATGTCCAGCATTCAGCTTGATAAAAACAATATGATGTGTCAACAATTCTCTTTATTTTTAATTAAAGTTAATTAAAATTAACTTAGTCCTTTCTCCAGATCATTTATAAAAAAAATAAAGAAAATTATTTTCAATTATCTTAAAGTTAATTTTAAAATTTGATTTATTAAATCAAAATTTTAAAAAATAATGCATTAAATTAAAAAATTAAAAATTTCAAAAAATAATTTTCTCTTTATGTTATTTTTTTTTCCTCTTAAACTCCTTCATATTTTTTATTCTACTGAACAAAATGTCCAGCATACAGCTAGATAAAAACATAATAAGTTGGGTGAATAATTGGCTGACGGGTAGGTCTCAAAGGGATAAGGTAAATGGGGTTACATCAGGCTGGCAGCCGGTCACCAGTGGGGTCTCCCAGGGCTCCATTTTAGGGCCAGTTAAATGTGTGAATACAAAAAGGAGGACCAGAGAAAACATAGGTCCGCTACTTGATGGGGATGGTCACCTCACAAACAAGGACATAGGCAAAGCAGAGACGTTTAATGCCTTCTTTGCCTCTGTCTTCGATGCCGATGATGGGCTTCGAGACCCTGGGTGCCCTGAGTTGGAAGACCGTGATGGTGGGAATGATAAACTCCCAACCGACCCTGAACGTGTGCGGGATTTGCTACTCCACCTGGATCCATACAAGTCCATGGGTCTGGATGGGATTCATCCCAGGGTATTCAAAGAGCTGACTGACGTCATCGCAGGACCTCTCTCAATTATTTTTCAACGGTCTTGGGAATCTGGAGAGGTCCCAGTAGACTGGAAGCTGGCAAATGTTGTGCCAATTTTCAAGAAGGGCAAGAAAGAAGACCCTGGTAACTACAGGCCTGTCAGTCTCACGTCAGTGCCTGGTAAAATTATGGAGAAGATTATCCTGGGAGTTATTGAAGCACACCTGGGGGACAGCGCAGTCATAGGTCACAGCCAGAATGGGTTCACGAGGGGTAGGTCCTGTTTAACAAATTTGATTTCCTTTTATGATAAGATCACCCATCTAGTCCATCAAGGGAAACCAGCTGATGTGATCTTTTTGGACTTCAGCAAGGCTTTTGACACAGTTTCCCATAGGATCCTACTGGACAAAATGTCCAGCATAGAACTGGACAAAAACATCATACGATGGGTGAGCAATTGGCTTATGGTTAGGGCTCAAAGGGTTATGGTAAATGAGGCTACATCAGTCTGGCGATGTTTTCAGTAAATTTTCTGATGATACTAAACTGGGAAGTGTTGCTTACTCTGTTGAGGGTGGAAAGGCCTTGCAGAGAGATCTGGACAGACTGGAGAGCTGGGCAATCACCAACCACATGAAGTTTAACAAGAGCAAGTGCCTTGTCCTGCACCTGGGAAGGGGCAACCCTGGCTATATGCACAGGCTGGGTGACAAGATGCTGGACAGCAGCCCCACAGAGAGGGATTTGAAGGTTTTCGTTGATAGCAAGTTTAATATGAAACAGAAGTGTGCCCTGGCAGCCAGGAGGGCCAACCGTATCCTGAGGTGCATCAAGCATGGCATCGCTAGTTGGTCGAGGGAAGCGCATTGCTTCAGGCTCCCCAGGGACATAGTCACGGCACCAAGCCTGTTGGAGTTTAATAAGTGTTTGGACTATGCTCTCAGTCACATGGTCTGAATTTTTGCCTAGACCTGTGTGGAGCCAGGAGTTAGACTCGATGATCCTTGTGGGTCCCTTCCATCTCAGGATATTCTATGGTTCTATATTCTATTCTATAGTTAACAACTGGCTGGATGGCCAGGCCCAAAGATTGGTGTTGAATGGAGTGAAATCCAGCTGGTGACCAGTCACTAGTGGTGTTCCCCAGGTGTCAGTGTTCACAGAATCACAGAATGGCCGAGGTTGGAAGGGACCTCTGACGAGGTCTAGTCCAACCCCCCTGCTGAGCCAGATCACCCAGAGCACATTGCGCAGGATGGCATCCAGGCAGGTTTTGAATATCTCCAGAGAAGGAGACTCCACAACCTCTCTGGGCAACCTGTTCCAGTGCTCTGTCACCCTCACAGTAAAGAAGTGCCCCCTCATATTCAGATGGAACCTCCTGTGCTTCCGTTTGTGCCCGTTGGCTCTCATCCTGTTGCTAGGTACAACTGAAAAGAGACTGGCTCCATCCTCTTGACACCCTCCCTTCAGACATTTATATACATTGATGAGGTCTCATCAATGGCCCACCTCTTTCAGCCTGTCCTCGTACAAGAGGTGCTCCAGTCCTCTAATCATCTTAGTAGCCCTCCTCTGAACTCGCTCTAGTAGTTATATGTAGCTCTAGTATCTCTAGTAGCTCTATGTTCCTCTTGTACTGGGGAGCCCTGAACTGGTCCCCCACAAGCAGTGGCCTCTGCCAGATCACATGCTCCACCATGGGCTCCTCTCCACCAGGTCTGGCCTTGAGTCTGCTCCTGTGGGGGCTCTCCATGGGCCACAGCCTCCTTCAGGCCACATCCACCTGCTCCACTGTCGGCTACTCCATGGGCTGCAGTGCATAGATCTGCTCCGCCATAGTACACCATGGGTTGCAGGGGGACAACCTGCTTCACCATGGTCCTCTCCACAGGCCATAGGGCAACTTCTGCTTCAGAACCTGGAGCACCTCCTCCCCCTCCTTCACTGACCTTGGTGTCTGCCTCATTGTTTCTCTCCCATTTTTTTCCGCTCCTCTCTCCCAGCTGCTGTTGCATAGCTGTTTTTTCCTTTTCTTAAATCTGCTCTCACAGAGGCGCAACCAGAGTTGTTCATGTCTCACCTCTGGCCAGCAGCAGGTCCCTTTTCGAGCTGGCTGAAACTGGCTCTTATCTAACATGGGGCAGCTCCTGGGCTCTTCTCACAGAGGCCATCCCTGCAGCCCCCTGCTACCAAGTCTTTGCCATGTTGTCGTGGTTCCACTCGAGTGGGCAGCCACTCCCACAGCAACTGGGAGAGTGAGAGGAGTGAGGACCATGGTGAAGCAGGATGTCCCCCTGCAGCCCATGGAGTACCACAGGCTGCAGGGGACTTCTGCTCCGGCGCCTGGAGCACCTCTCCCCCTCCTTCTTCACTGACCTTGGCACCTGCAAGGCCGTTCCTCACTCCTCTCACTCTCCCAGCTGCTGTGTGGCGCAGCGTTTTTTTCCCTGTCTTAAATATGCTCTCACAGAGGCGCAAAACAACATCGCTTATTGGCTCGGCTCTGGTCAGCAGTGGGGCCCTTACCAAACATGGGGCAGCTTCTAGATCCTTCTCACAGAAACCACCCCTATGGCCCCCTGCTACCAAAACCTTGCCACGTAAACACATGTAAGCCAAATACACACACTTGAAAAGTCTTATTCAAAGTGTTGTGTTTTCTTCAGAATTCAGGTTTTTATATTCATTCTTCCTTAGGTTAACAATGAAGTTTAGACTTTCCTTTTGAAGTATATGAGTTAATAGTGGAGAAGAACAAGTAGGAAAAATTGCTGTTGGACAGAATTTAATAGACTCTTCTAGGATTACACTGAAATTTTTAGGACCTATTCTGACAAGGGCATGTGTCTCCAATGTTAGTACTCCACTTTCCATATTACAGAATTGCAGCACAATGCTGCCTTCTGTGTTATTTAGGAATTGTGAGAACAGGTATATTCCATGACTCTGGATTGTTTAGAAGCTATTAGATGCACTGAAGCACTAGTCAGTCATTTTTTATAAGGTAAACTAACCTATATTTCTGGTGTTTGCGTTTACAGATACAGCAAGTACAGACTGTGCAACCAGTACAGCATATCTACCCACCCCAGATTCAGTACGTGGAGGGAAGTGACACAGTCTACACAAATGGAGCTATGTAAGTTGGTTATTGATCAAATTTATAATGTTTACTGAAATATGAATTTAAATGCACATTCTTTTAATGACGTCATATGGACTACCGTATTTTAAGTAGCAAAGTCAAATTATGAGCCCTGAGATGTTGCAATTCACATATAATAGAACAAATATAGTTTTTCCTTTTTTTTTTTCTAAAGAAAAGTATTTCCAGTCCTTTGTTTCATGTTTGAACTTCAACCTAAATATGACATAGCATAGAAGAAAAAATGTTGCTACTTGTAGATCTTAAATGACATTCAGTGTATATTTGCATAAAGTAATGAAAAGCGTAGTAAGCTTTGTTTACCTCGGATTGTATCATTCTCTGTGGAATGGAATGGAATGGAATGGAATGGAATGGAATGGAATGGAATACAATACTACATCCCGAGTTGGAAGGGACCCACAAGGGTCATCAAGTCCAACTCCTGGCACCACACAGGTCTATCCAAAAATTCAGACCACATGACTGAGAGCATAGCCCAAATGCTTCTTAAACTCCAACAGGCTTGGTTCTGTGACTGTTCCTGGGGAGCCTGTTCAAATGTGCGACCACCCTCTCGATGAAGAACCTTTTCCTGATATCCAACCTGAACCTCCCTTGTCACAGCTTGACTACGTTCCCTCGGGTCCTATCACTGGTCACCAGGGAGAACAGATCTATGCCTGCCCCTCCGTTCCCCCCCATGAGGAAGCTGTAGCCCATGATGAGGTCTCCCCTCAGCCTCCTCTTTTTGAGGCTGAACAAACCAAGTGACCTCAGCCGCTCGTCATATGTCTTCCCCTCTAGGCCCTTCGCCATCTTTGTAGCCCTTCTCTGGACAATCTCCAATATTGTTCATGGCACTGGAAAGCCAACTTACAAAGCTTTTTGTAAAACTGCAAATGGCTTAGGTCAAGGGACCTAAAAATGAAAGAACAAAAATACAATGAAAAAGGTAGCAAGTCGACTGCTGTGGTTTAACCTAGCCGGTATCTAAGCACCACACAGCTATTTGGTCACCCTCCCCCCTCCCTCTCTGGGATAGGGGAGGGAATCAGAAAAAAAATCTGAAAGCTTGTGGGTTCAGATAAGGACAGTTTATTAGAACAGAAAAGAAAGGGTAACGGTTACGTTCAACATCAACAACAGCATTCCACCCTCGGTGGATGAAGAAACACAAGAAGATCAGAAAACCGATGAGCAGGAGCCTGATTACATCAACTCCGAACTTTGTTGTGGAAGTAGTTAAAGACTAAAAATAATGACAATAGTACTACTAATAACAATGTGTACAAAACAAGTGATGCACAGTGCAATTGCTCACCACCCACTGACCGATGCCCAGCCTATCCCTGAGCAGCCAGTCCCCGTACCCCAGCTATCCACCCCTATATATTGTTTGGCATGGCATCAGATGGTATGGAACACCCCTTTGGTCAGTTTGGGTCAGCTGTCCTGGGTCTGTCCTCTCCCAGCTCCTGCTGCACCCCTAGCCTGCCTGCTGGCAGGACAGAGTGAGAAGCTGAAAAGTCCTTGGCTTGGTGTAAGCACTGCTCTGCAACAATTAAAACATCAGCATGATATCAACATTATTCTCATCCTAAATTTGAAAGACAGCCCCATACAAGCTACTAGAAGGAAAATTAACTCTATCCTAGCCAAAACCAGGACAATATAGCCACCCCTTATTCCATACCATTTATGTCATGGTTGCACACTTTCCAATACATTCCAATTAATCACCACTTTTCATATATGTATATATAATGTCCACTGAGTGTGTGTAGTCCATGACTGACTTCGGGATCCATCTGTCACAGCAGTCTTTCAGAGCAGAAGAGATGGTGTGTGATGTTGGATCGTCACACGTTGAAGCCTGTTCTCGTTCCATCATATCTCTGTGCTTGTCTATTTCTATCAAAATTCATTCATCATTATCTGTGTGGCTGTTACTGTGATACCATTGATAGGACATTGACATATAGCAATCATGGTAGTGATGACATACAGTATCATATAATAACTAACATAATACAATTCAACTCATGAGCTATTCTCATCCAGTATTAAATCCCTTTGAGGTATACATTGGACCTCCCCATTCCTTTGTATTACCCACCAAGTGCATCCAGGTCCCTGAGCAAAAGCAATACCACAAATGGATTTGCCTTTTCCTGAGGCAGGAGTAACCCAGACTGTCTTCCCTAGCATGTTTCCTACATGTACTATAGCGACTTTATCCCCTTCTACAGTACGTAACAGGTTTGATTGGGCAAGTCCATTTTGGATCCCCTAGTGTTGACTAACCAGGTGTCCTTTGCCAAATGCATATCCCAATTTTTGAATGTCACAGCACCCATTGCCTTCAGTGTGGTCTTTAACAATCCATTGTATTGCTCAACTTTCCCGGAGGCTGGTGCATGATAGGGGATGTGATACACCCACTCAATACCATGCTCTTTGGCCCAAGTGTCTATAAGGTTGTTTTGGAAATGAGTCCCACTGTCTGACTTGATTCTTTCTGGGGTGCCATGTCGCTATAGTACTTGCTTTTCAAGGCCCAGGATAGTGTTCTGGGAGGTGGCATGGGGCACAGGATATGTTTCCAGCCATCCGGTGGTTGCTTCCACCACTGGAAGTATGTGGCGCTTGCTGTTGCGGGTTTGAGGGAGTGTGATGTAATCAATCTGCCAGGCCTCTCCATATTGATATTTCAGCCATCGTCCTCCATACCAAAGAGGCTTTGACCATTTGGCTTGCTTCATAGCAGCATGTCTCATAACCATGAATAACCCGTGCTATAGTGTCCATGGTCAGGTCCACCCCTTGATCACAAGCCCATCTGTGTGTTGCATCTCTACCTTGATGGCCTGAGGTGTCATGGGCCCATTGAGCTATAAATAATTCACCTTTATGTTGCCAGTCCAGATCTACCTGAGACACTTCAGTCTTAGCAGTCTGATCCATCTGCTGGTTGTTTTGATGTTCTCCACTGGCCCCGTTCTTGGGTATGTTAGCATGTACGTGGCGTACCTTTACAACCAGGTTCTCTACCCGGGCAGCACTATCTTTCCACAATGCTGCAGCCCAGATGGGCTGCAACTGCCAGTTGCTTTGCTTCCATTGCTTCCATTGCTGTAACCACCCCCACAGGGCATTTGCTACCATCCATGAATCAGTGTAGAGATAGAGAACTGGCCACTTTTCTCGTTTAGCAATATCTAAAGCCAGCTGAACGGCTTTCACTTCTGCAACTGACTCGATTCACCTCCTTCAGCAGCTTCTGCAACTCGTTTTCCCAACCTGGTTCGCCCCTCTGACTATTATCCTCTTTTGATAGTCCAGGCTGGCAGTGATGACATTGAAGAGAGAAGCCTGAAGGCTATCAAATGAGACTTTAGGGGACTGGGACGGTTAGTGGATGGAGCGGGAGTGCAGGTGGTGTTTTCGTCTATCCCTACGGTGGCAGGGAGGGGTACTGAGAGGACACGGAAAGCCCACCTGATAAACACGTGGCTCAGGGGCTGGTGCCAGCACAGAAATCTTGGGTTTTTTGATCATGGGGCACTTTACTTGGCACCCGGCCTGATGGCTGCAGACGGGTCCCTATCTTTTAGGGGAAAACGGATCCTGGGCCAGGAGCTGGCAGGGCTCATTGAGAGGGCTTTAAACTAGATAAGAAGGGGGATGGGGCTGAAGCAAGGCTTGTTGGAGCTGTGCCAGGGGGAACAATGGCAAGGCCAGGGGATAAGGCAATGGCCCAGCTGAAGTGCATCTACACCAATGCACGCAGCATGGGTAACAAACAGGAGGAGCTGGAAGCCATTGTGCGGCAGGCAGGCTATGACTTGGTTGCTATCACGGAGACGTGGTGGGACCAGTCTCATGACTGGAGTGCTGCAATGACTGGCTATAAGCTCTTCAGAAGGGATAGGCAGCACAGAAGGGGTGGTGGTGTGGCTCTCTATATTAGAGAGTCTTTCTATGTTGTAGAACTCAAGGCTGGGAATGACAAGGTCGAGTCCCTTTGGGTTAGGATCGGCAGGCACAACAAGGCTAGCGTCCTGGTCGGGGTCTGTTATAGACTGCCGAACCAGGATGAGGAGACGGATGAGGAATTCTACAGGCAGCTGACAGAAATTGCGAAATCATCAGTGCTTGTTCTCGTGGGGGACTTCAACTTCCCTGACATATCCTGGAAGCACAACACAGCCCAGAGAAAGCAGTCAAGGAGGTTTCTGGAGAGCGTGGAAGATAGCTTCCTGACGCAGCTGGTTAGTGAGCCTACCAGGGGTGGCGCCCCGCTAGACCTTCTCTTCACAAACAGAGAAGGACTGGTGGAGGATGTGATTGTCGGGAGCTGTCTTGGGCAGAGTGACCACAAAATGGTGGAGTTCACTATTCTTGGTGAGGCCAGGAAGGGGACCAGCAAAACCGCTGTATTGGACTTCCGGAGGGCTGACTTTGTGCTGCTGAGGACACTGGTTGGTAGAGTCCCTTGGGAGGCGGTTCTGAAGGGCAGAGGAGTCCAGGAAGGCTGGGCGCTCTTCAAGAGGGAAATCTTAATGGCGCAGGAATGGTCTGTCCCCACGTGCCCAAAGACGAGCTGTCAGGGAAGAAGACCAGCCTGGCTGAACAGAGAATTGTGGCTTGAGCTTAGGAGAAAAAAGAAGGTTTATAATCTTTGGAAAAGTGGGCAGGCCACTAGGGAGGACTATAAGGATGTTGCAAGGCTGTGCAGGGACAAAATTAGAAAGGCCAAAGCTCATCTGGAGCTCAATCTGTCTACTGCTGTTAAAGATAACAAAAAATGTTTTTATAAATACATCAACACAAAAAGGAGGCCTAAGGAGAATCTCCATCCTTTACTGGATGCGGGGGGAAACTTAGTTACAAGAGATGAGGAAAAGGCTGACGTGCTTAATGCCTTCTTTGCCTCAGTCTTTAGCGGCAATACCGGTTGTTCTCTGGATACCCAGTACCCTGAGCTGGTGGAAGGGGATGGGGAGCAGGATGTGGCCCTCACTATCCACAAAGAAATGGTTGGTGACCTGCTACGGCACTTGGATGTGCACAAGTCAATGGGGCCAGATGGGATCCACCCGAGGGTACTGAGAGAACTGGTGGAGGAGCTGGCCAAGCCACTTACCATCATTTATCAGCAGTCCTGGCTATCGGGGGAGGTCCCAGTTGACTGGCGGCTAGCAAACGTGACGCCCATCTACAAGAAGCGCCAGAGGACTGACCCGGGAAACTACAGGCCTGTCAGTTTGACCTCAGTGCCAGGGAAGCTCATGGAGCAGATTATCTTGAGAGTCATCACGCGGCACTTGCAGGGCAAGCAGGCGATCAGGCCCAGTCAGCATGGGTTTATGAAAGGCAGGTCCTGCTTGACAAACCTGATCTCCTTCTGTGACAAAGTGACGCGCTGGGTGGAAGAGGGAAAGGCTGTGGATGTGGTCTACCTTGACTTCAGCAAGGCTTTTGACACCGTTTCCCACAGCATTCTCCTCAAGATACCGGCTGCTTTTGGCTTGGACTGGCGTACGCTTCGTTGGGTTAGAAACTGGCTGGATAGCCGGGCTCGAAGAGTCGTGGTGAATGGAGTCAAATCCAGTTGGAGGCCGGTCACTAGTGGAGTCCCCCAGGACTCAGTACTGCGGCCAGTCCTCTTTAATATCTTTATCGATGATCTGGATGAGGGGATCGAGTGCACCCTCAGTAAGTTTGCAGATGACACCAAGTTAGGTGCATGTGTCAATCTGCTCGAGGGTAGGAAGGTTCTGCAGGAGGATCTGGATAGGCTGGACCAGTGGGCTGAGGCCAACTGCATGAAGTTCACCAAGGCCAAGTGCCAGGTCCTGCACCTGGGGCGCAACAACCCCAAGCAGTGCTACAGGCTGGGAGATGAGTGGCTGGAAAGCTGCCTAGTGGAGAAGGACCTGGGAGTATTGGTCAATAGTCGGCTGAATATGAGCCAGCAGTGTGCTCAGGTGGCCAAGAAGGCCAACAGCATCCTGGTTTTTATAAGAAACAGCGTGGCCAGCAGGAGTAGGAAAGTGATTGTCCCCCTGTACTCGGCTGTGGTGAGGCTGCACCTCGAGTACTGTGTTCAGTTTTGGGCCCCTTGCTACAAGATGGACATCTAGGTGCTCGAAAGAGTCCAGAGAAGGGCGACGAAGCTGGTGAGGGGTCTGGAGAACAAGTCTTACGAGGAGTGGCTGAGGGGGTTGGGAATGTTCAGCCTGGAGGAGGCTCAGGAGCAACCTTATTGCTCTCTACAGATACCTCAAAGGAGGCTGTAGCGAGGTGGGGGTTGGTCATTCTCCCACGCGCCTGGTGATGGGACGAGAGGGAATGGGCTAAAGTTGCATAGGGGAGGTTTAGGTTGGGTATTAGGAAGAACTGGTTTAGTGGAGGACTTGTTAGTGTTAGGTCATAGGTTGGACTAGGTGATCTTGGAGGTCTCTTCCAACCTAGATGATTCTGTGATTCTGTGATAATTCTTTGCAATGCTGTTTAACTGCATCATACATTTAACTAATCATTTTTCCTGATAAACAGACCCAATTCCAAGACCATCTAAGGAACCTGAAGGTTCTCAAGTCCATGGGACCTGATGTGATGCATCCACGGATCCTAAGGGAACTGGCTGATGTAGTTGCTAAGCCACTGCCCATCATATTTGAGAAGTTGTGTCACTCCACTGACTAGGAGAGGGGAAACATAACCCCCACTTTTAAAAAGGGAAAAAAGGAAGACCCGTGGAACTACAGGCATGTCAGTCTCACCTCTGTGCCTGGCAAGATCATGGAGCAGATCCTCCTGGAAACAATGCTAAGGCACGTAGAATCATAGAATCATTAAGGTTGGAAAAGACCTCCAAGATCATGTGGTCCAACCATCCCCCTACCACCAATATCACCCACTAAACCATGTCCCTAAGCACCAAGTCCAGCCTTTCCTTAAACACCCCCAGGGACAGTGACTCCACCACCTCCCTGGGCAACCCATTCCAATACCTGACTACTCTTCCTGAGAAGAAATTTCTCCTCACTTCCAATATGAACCTCCCCTGGTGCAACCTGAGGCCATTCCCTCTAGTCCTATCAGTAGTTATCTGCGAGAAGAGGCTGACCCTCAGCTCCCCACAACTTCCTTTCAGGTAGTTGTAGAGAGCAATAAGGTCTCCCCTGAGCCTCATCTTCTCCAGTATAAACAACCCCAGTTCCCTCATCCACACCTCATAAGACTTGTTCTCTAGACCTTTCACCAGCTTTGTTGCCTTTCTCTGGACGCTCTCCAGGGCCTCAATGTCTTTCTTGTAGTGAGGGACCCAAAACAGAACACAGTACAAAAGGTGTGGTCTCTCCAGAGCAGAGTACAGGGGGACAATCACCTCCCTAGTCCTGCTGGCTTCCTGATACAAGCCAGGATGCCATTGGCCACCTGGGCGCACAGCCAGCTCACGTTCAGGTGAGCCTCGACCAACACCCCAGATCCTTATCCTCTGCACAGCTTTCCAGCCACTCTGCTCCAAGCCTGTAGCGCTGCACGGGGTTGTTCTGACCAAAGTGCAGGACCCAGTACATAGCCATGTTGAACTTCATCCAGTTGGCCTCTGCCCATTGACCCATCCTGTCCAGGTCCCTCTGCAGGGCCTTCCTACCGTCCGGCAGATCAACACTCCCCCCCCACCCCCCAACTTGGTGTCGTCCGCAAACTTACCGAGGGTGCACTCAATGAGGGTGCACACATTGCACACATGGAAAATAAGGAGGGGATTGGTGACAGCCAGCATGGCTTCACTAAGGGCAGATTGTGCCTGACAAATCTGGTGGCCTTCTGCAATGGGGTTACAGCATTTGTGGATGGGGAAGACAACTGACATCATCTACCTGGACCTGTGCAAAGTATTTCAAAAGGTCTTGGAGAACAGGAGAGGTGCCTGAGGACTGTAAGAAAGCCAGCATTACTCCAGTCTTCAAGAAGGGCAAGAAGGAAGACCCAGGAAACTACAGGCCAGTCAACCTCACCTCCATCCTTGGAAACGTGATGGAGCAGCTCATCCTGGAGGCCATCTCTAAGCATGTGGAGGACGAGAAGGTGATCAGGAATAGTCAGCATGGGTTCGCCAAGGGGAAGTCATGTTTAACCAGCCTGATAGCCTGTTACGATGAGATGACTGGCTGGATGGACGAGGGGAGAGCAGTGGATGTTAACTACCTTGACTTCAGCAAGGCTTTTGACACTGTCTCCCATAACATCCTCATAGACAAGCTCTGGAAGGGTGGGATCCATGAGTGGACAGTGGGGTGGATTGAGAACTGGCTGTATGGCAGAGCTCAGAGGGTTGTGCTCAACGGTGCTGAGTCTAGTTGGAGGCCTGTGGCTAGTGGTGTCCCCCAGGGGTTGGTACTGGGTCCAGTGCTATTTAACTTATTCATCAGTGACCTGGATGAAGGGACAGCGTGCACCCTCAGCAAGTTTGCGAACAGTACAAAGCTTGGCAGAGTGGCTGACACACCAGAGGCCTGTGCGACCATTCAGAGGGACCTGGAGAGTTGGATGGAGAGGAACCTCCTGAGGTTCAACAAGGGCAAGTGCAGGGTCCTGCACCTGGAGAGGAACAACCCCAGGCACCTGTACAGGTTGGGGGCTGACCTGCTGGAGAGCAGCTCTGCGGAGAGGGACCTGGGAGTCCTGGTGGACAACAAGCTTACCATGAGACAGAAATGTGCCCTTGTGGCCAAGAAGGCCAATGGGATCCTAGCCTGCATCAGGAGGAGTGTGGACAGCAGGTCAAGAGAGGTAATCCTCCCCCTCTACTCAGTTCTGGTGAGGCCACACCTGGAATACTGTGTGCAGTTCTGGGCTCCCCAGTACAAAAGGGACATAGAACTTCTAGAGAGGGTCCAGGACAGAGCCACAAAGATGATTAAGGGATTGGAGCATCTGTCCTATGAGGAAAGACTAAGTGAGCTGGGCCTGTTTAGCCTAGAGAAGAGGAGATTGAGATGGGATCTTATCAACCTCTACAAAAACATGAGGGGACAATGTAAAGAGGATGGGGCCAAACACTTCTCAGTGGTGGCCAGTGGTTGGACATGGGGTAATGGGTATAAATTGAACCACAGGAGGTTTCATTGCCATATAAGGAAGAACTTCTTTATGGTTGGGGTGACAGAGCACTGGAACAGGCTGCACAGAAAGTTTGTGGAGTCTCCTTCTCTGGAGATATTCAAAACCTGCCTGGATGCAATCCTGTGTAACATGTTCTAGGTGACCCTGTTTGAGCAGGGGGGTTGGACTAGATGATCTCTGGAGGTCCCTTCCAACCTCAACCATTCGGTCATTTTGTGATTCTGTGATTTGACACTATTCCACATGATATCCTTCTCTCTAAAATGGAGAGACATGGATTTGACGGATGGACCATTCGGTGGGTAAGGAATTGGCTGAATGGTCAACGACTCAATGTCCAGGTGGAGATCAGTTGGAGGGAAGGGATGCCATCCGGAGGGACCTGGACAGGCTTGAGAGGTGGGCCTGTGCGAACCTCATGAAGTTCAACAAGGCCAAGTGCCGGGTCCTGCACCTGGGGCGCAATAACCCCAAGCAGAGCTACAGGCAGGGAGAGGAATGGTTGGAGAGCTGCCAGGCAGAGAAGGACCTGGGAGTGATGGTGGATAGTCAGCTGAATATGAGCCAGCAGTGTGCTCAGGTGGCCAAGAAGGCCAACGGCATCCTGGCTTTTATCAGAAACAGTGTGACCAGCAGGGCTAGGGAGGTGATCGTCCCCCTGTACTCAGCTCTGGTGAGGCCGCACCTCGAGTCCTGTGTTCAGTTTTGGGCCCCTCGCTACAAGAAGGACATCGAGGTGCTCGAGCGGGTGCAGAGAAGGGCGACGAAGCTGGTGAGGGGCCTGGAGAACAAGTCCTACGAGGAGCGGCTGAGGGAGCTGGGCTTGTTCAGCCTGGAGAAAAGGAGGCTCAGGGGCGACCTTATCGCTCTCTATAGGTACCTCAAGGGAGGCTGTAGCGAGGTGGGGGTTGGTCTGTTCTCCCATGTGCCTGGTGACAGGACGAGGGGGAATGGGCTTAAGTTGAGCCAGGGGAGTTTTAGGTTAGATGTTAGGAAGAACTTATTTACCGAAAGGGTTGTTAGGCATTGGAACAGGCTGCCCAGGGAAGTGGTGGAGTCACCATCCCTGGAAGTCTTCAAAAGACGTTTAGACGTAGAGCTTAGGGATATGGTTTAGTGGGGACTGTTAGTGTTAGGTCAGAGGTTGGACTCGATGATCTTGAGGTCTCTTCCAACCTAGAAATTCTGTGATTCTGTGATTCTGTGAAGACAGAACCAGGCTCTTTTGTCCAGTGAAATATCAAGAAGCAATAAGCACAAATCGAAACAAAGAAAGTTCTGTCTGAACATTAGGAAACACTTCTTTATTCTGAGGGTGACCGGAACAGGTTGCCCAGAGAAGTTGTGAAGTGTCCCTCCTTGAAGATCTTCAAAAGCTGCCTAGACATGGTCCTGGGCAAGCTGCCCTAGGCGGCCCTGCTTGAGCAGGGGGTTTGGACGAGATGATCTCCAGAGGTCCCTTCAAACCTCAACCCTTCTGTGATTCTCTGAACCCTTCTGTGATCTCTGCACCCGCTCGAGCACCTCGATGTCCTTCTTGTAGCGAGGGGCCCAAAACTGAACACAGTACTCGAGGTGCGGACTCACCAGAGCTGAGTACAGGGGGACGATCACCTCCCTAGCCCTGCTGGTCACACTGTTTCTGATAAAAGCCAGGATGCCGTTGGCCTTCTTGGCCACCTGAGCACACTGCTGGCTCATATTCAGCTGACTATCCACCATCACTCCCAGGTCCTTCTCTGCCTGGCAGCTCTCCAACCATTCCTCTCCCTGCCTGTAGCTCTGCTTGGGGTTATTGCGCCCCAGGTGCAGGACCCGGCACTTGGCCTTGTTAAACTTCATGCAGTTGACCTCAGCCCATCGGTGCAGCCTATCCAGATCCTCCTGCAGAGCTTTCCTACCCTCAAGCAGATCGACACACGCACCTAACTTGGTGTCATCTGCAAACTTACTGAGGGTGCACTCAATGCCCTCGTCTTCTTTATACCCTGAGATATTTTTTACATATGAGACTACCCCCGAGCCTCCTTTTCTCTGTGCTACACAGTCCCAACTCCCTCAGCCAACTAGACTTCACGCCACTGACCACCACCCTCTGGGCCTGGCAGTTCAGCCAGTTTTCAGTCCACCTCACTGTCTGCTCATCCAGCCCATACTTTTAACAGCTTCTCTATGAGGATCTACTGGAAGACAGAAGTCATTAGTTATAGAAAGCAATTATGTAATTTCTTTACTGTTTTTAGTGAAATGAGATACATATTTAATTTTGATGCTTGGATATAGTTAAGCCTTCTAGGAGGCTTAGTCTAGTTAATTTTTTAAGCTTTGCTTAAAATTTTAAAAGTTAGGTAGAGTTTATATGACTTTTACTTTGCTATTTCTTAGCTTTTCAGATGAAAGATGGAGATTAGCTAGTGCTATGCAGATGTTTGTTTTAAACAAATAGGTTCTAAACATAGTGGTCTAATATGCGTTGAACTTGATTCATATGAACTACTGAGCACTGTGACAGAATGAGGATTTTTAACCAGTTAGTGGCACAAAGCATATGTTATGATATTTCGATTCTAATCACTAAATTCAGTGACCTGCAGGGGTCTTCTGCATTTTAATTTCTACTGCAAACATAAATAATCAAGAAGGTTTTAGTGTTGATACACAAGCAAGAGTCTGCAGTTATTACTTTTTTTCTGCAAACTTACATATAAGCAATAAACGTAGATGTTTTATTTACTGTGCATCTTTTCTGTAGTAATTTCAGTCTTCATCATGTGGTAACACTAGCCTTTATTTCCTTGCTTGATAATACCTTCTACAAAGTAATGCTTACAAATATTTTCCTGAGTTGCTTCTTACAACATTGCTAGCAGAGGCAGCCAACAGATGCAGCACTTTGCTCAGAAGGTTACACAGAAGGGGGCCAGAAACTTTGCAGAGAATTGCATCCATGTCCTAAGCAATGCTGTTAATGCATTGCAGGGCACCACCTCCAGCTGTTGGAGCAACTATCCCTACAATATCAGAGGCCTCAATCCAGACCGAACTCCCAAGGGAGAATGCAGCTCTCAGGGTACAAGGAGTGCCTGGGGTCTCTCACTGAGGCTGGGGCAGAGGGAGACAGTCTCCTTGCCTGCAGAAGGTGTGCAGCAGTACAGGATCTGTGCTGCCGAGGAGGTGCGGGAGGAGGTCAGCAGATTGTGTAGTGTCAGAGATGATAAGAAAGAGATTGAACAGTTCATCTCCAAGACCCTGCAGCCTGAACCCCTAGCTGTATTGAAGGAGGATTGGGTGGTCTGTGCTTAATGAGTTAGAATCATAGAATCATTAAGGGGACTAACTACTAACTATTAACTACTCTTTCTGAGAATAGATTTCTCCTAATTTCCAACCTAAAGGGTTAGAAATGGCGAAGGCTGGAAGCTTGTGACTTCTAACAACAGGAAGAAGGCTCCTGCTCCACCTGCATATCTCCAACTAAAGAACAGGTTTGGCATCCTCAGAGCAGATGAGGGTCTGGGAAGTCTGTACAGTGAAGCATCCAAGCTAACTAAGCCTGAGCCATGCAGCAGTACCAGAAGGAAGTGGCAAGTGGTAACAACGGGAAACTCTGTGCTGTAGGGGATGGGGGACCACATCTGCTGACCTGACCTGCTGTGTTGGGAGGCTTACTATTTGCTGGGGGCTTGGATCTGGGATGTTGTAGAGATATTGCAGAGGTTTGTCCGGCCCTCGTACTATTACCCCTTATGAATCATCACCGACAATACTGCCAGGGGAGACCTGGAGCATAGCCAGTGTGACTACATGCACCTGGAGGCAATGGAAGAAGTTCATGGGGGCTCAGGCAATATCCTCCTTGATCCTTCCAGTGAGAAGGAAGGATTTGAGGAGGAATGGGAGGATCCTGTGGGTCAACAGTTGGTTGCCCAGCTGGTGATGACAATAGGGATTTGTTTTTTATGACCGTGGGGATCTCTCTTTAAGAATCAAAGACTGCTAAAGAGATGGGATCCACCTGACCAAGTGAGGCAAAAGCATCTTTACCAGCAGGCTGGCCAACCTGGTGAGGAGAGCTTTAAACTAGAAATGACAAGGGAGGTCCACAATCAAATGAGGAAGTGGTGGAATGGGTTGACAAGGAACGGGTTTAAGGTGTTATGGAAAAGAGAGAGCTTGTAATCAGAAAAACAGGGCTGAAGGGGAGACACTCTGCTGGATGCAATTCTTACAAACAAGGAAGAACTGTGGTTGGAGCAGCCTGGAAGGTTGTGGGCAGCCTGGGCTGCATTGACCGTGAGATGGTGGAGTTGAGAAACCTGAGAGGAGGGAGCAATGCAAATGGCAGGATCACATCTCTAAATTTCAGGAGAGCAGACTTTGGCCTGTGCAGGGACTTGTTTGGAAGAATCCCACAGGGTAGAGTCCTGGAGAGCAGAGGAGGGTCCAGGGATATTCAAGGATCACCTCCTCCGTGATCAAGAATGGTCCATCCCAGTGAGTAGGAAATCGAGCAAAGGTGGCAGGAAGCCTGTGTGGATGAACAAGGAGCTCCTGACTAAACTCAAACATAAAAAGGAAGCATATGGGATCCAGAAAAAGGGACAAGTGACCCAGGAGGAATACAGAGACACTGTCTGAGAGTACAGAGATGGGGTTAGGAAAGCCAAAGCCCACCTAGAGTTGAAACTGGCGAGGGATATGAAGGGCAACATTAAGAGCTTCTACGGGTGCATCAGCAGCAAAATAAAGACCAGGGAAAATGCGGGCCTGCTGCTGAATGGGGCAGGGATCCTGAAGACCAAGGACATGGGAAAGGATGAGGTACTGAATGCCTTCTTCACCTCAGTCTTTACTGGTAAGGACTGCTTTCAGGAACCCCAGGCTCCTGAGGCCAGAGGGAAAGTCTGGTCTGGGAAAGTTTTTTTTATATGTAATGCTAAAGTCTACTGAAGTCAGTGGAAAGACTGTCTGACATTAATGGACTCAGGCTCAGGACCATAGTGCATTTGCATCTGTCAGGTAGACTAGAGCCAGTGTGTAAAGGAACCCATTTTTATCTTAAAATTAATAAAAACTTAGACTTTGCAGTGACAAAAGCATCTTCCATAGGGAAATATATTCCAAAAACTTCTGGAGAGTTCCCTAAATGCAGTGAAATATCTAGTCTCCTTTCCTTTAAATACAGTGCTTACATCAACTCCAGTACACCTTCCTACTCAACAGAATTAAGGAAAGATGACACATGCTACTTTTATATCCTTCAAAATCATTCCCCAAAGTCTCACGTGATGCACAAAAACACCACCACATAAAACAAACCAAGCCAAAATTCTTATGAGGTGTTATCTGTGTTTAACTTACTAGGAATAGGTCTAAGGACATCAGGAATGAGAATCTCCACCAAAGCCTGGTACATCACATGGTCACAATTACAAATCCATTTCAGAATAGACTCATTTTTGCACAGAGTAATCAGTTTTCCTTTTGGAAGTCGACTTTCTATTTCAGTCAGATTGCTGGCGTGAATAAAAGTAACAAAAGAATAAATGAAAATGCATTTACATACAGATAAGAAAAGTACAATGGACTTTGCTTATTTAATAAAAACTTTGTAAAAGTCTCAGTTACATCCAATTGAACCTCTTTACCTTGTTCATATGAAACTGGGGAAAAATGGCCTCCAAAGTTCAGCTCCAGCCCAGAAATTATGCAGAGGTAGCATAAAAATGGTTCTTGGAATTTAAAAGAATGGGACAGTATACTGTGTAAGGATACTTTGTAGTCATCCAAACAAAGGAAAAAATGGAAGATGTATACAGTCATTTCAAGGCTTTGATTTGACACTTGCTGTTATATTATGATGATAGAGTAAAGAGAGACATTTACTGGCCTTGGTTAGTAAATCATGAGATCTGGAAACATGAATAAAACAACTAGTTTTGGAAGAGTCAGGAAGCTAAGTGAGGTTTGGCAGATTTCAGTGTTCTAATCCCCCCCAGCCGACACTTGCTGAAATGTTTCCTCTAACATCATCCATGTTTCCATCATCATGTTCTCCTAAAGTACCCTCTATTAAACAGGGCTGTTTATTAAATTATAAATAATAGTAAACAATATAATAATAAACTATTATTTATTTAAGAGTGACATATACTGACCTTGCTTCAATAATACCAGTGCCATCAGCTGGAGCAGAAGGAGAATAGCGCCAGAAAGTTTGCCACAATTTTTCTATCAGGCTAAACTGAAGATTCACAACAACATCCACTATTGCCTAAAACAATATAAAACAAGTGCAGATAATCTGCTACCATTTTTCTCCTCCAGCTCCTTCAAGTGGTATAGCTCTCCCCTCCCCTTAGTCAGTTTTCAGAAAAAGTAATAAAAATTTAGATTTATAAATAAACAACGTATTTTAATAACTTTTTAGCGATGAATTTTACTAGTGTGCATAGACAGATCAGTCCAAGTGAAAATAGAAAGAATTCTCCAGAAAAGAGCTTAAGGAAACATATCGGGTGACTTCATCTAAACAGAATTTTTAATGCTATTAAAAACACATAGGAAAATTGCTATTTCATTACTTTTTTTTACTTTTTTTTTTTTTTCTGGCACCTTCAACAATAATTTTAAGACATTATTTAATATGAAATGTTAACAACCTTAAATAACTTGTTTCTTTAAAACTTGAAGAAAATAGCGAGCTTGTTTTTAACATAAATGTTAGAAATAATAATTTAATAATTTAATCTGTTTTCAACCCCTATAAACAAAAGCAAAGCTCTGCATATATCTAAAGTGTAATTTATCTAAAAATCTCCAAAAATATACATTATTATATTCCAGTCTCAGTATTCTATTACATATTTTTTTCTTTCCTGGTAAAGAGAGAAATTTCAGAGAAATCGTTTTTCCAATTTCATTTCTGATGAAATAAGCAAACTATTTGGTTAGCACATCAGATGTCAATAGCCTGCCTGTAATATGTTTTGTGTCAGTCATCCAGTTGTACTGATTCTCACTAGAAGACATGAATTTTCAATGAAGAATGATTTATGTGAATGCCTTTTTTCCCTTACCTCACAGTGCTCTCGATAAAGACTTTGCAATGATTTTATGTCTTCAAGAGCAGTACCATCTGGTAGAGAAGATATTTCAACTTCTCCAAACTCTGGAAGTACTCGAGATGTATCTGTTTCCATGACAACATAACAGAAGAAAACCATTGTGAATGGTGCCAACTACAGCTCAATTAGAAAAGATTTAAGAATGATGTAAATATATAAAGTCTAGAAGGTCATAATGCCCGAAGAGGAATGTCTTTCATATTTAATATATTTTAATGTTGCAAAAAAAATTGTTAACAAACCAGCTAGCTATTTTTTTTAAGCAAAAGGAAATGTTAAATTATTCTTGGCAGGTAGCAGATTAAAATGATTTCACAAATATACTGTATCTGTATATAAAAAAAAAACCAAACAACTAATATATTAAAGAATATGACAGGATAAAGCAGAATATAAGAGGTTAATGTTATTAAATGTTTTTTTTTGTTGTTGTTTTTATCAATTGAATAGTTTTTGTATTAACATGAATGCAAGGGTTTCCTAGACTCAGCAGCATATATTTATTTGAAATTTACAAGACTTTCAACTATAGACAACATGTACGTTTACTATTGCTCACAAATGTTTCTAAGAGATACACTAGTATCGGGCCGTGTGAGGGAATATATTGTCAACCAGGGAGAATGTGGAAGGAAAAATTCAAAAACGTGAACTACAGCCTAAGGTTCTCAATGATTTCAATAACAGCAAGGCTAGGCCAAAGAATGTGGATCTTCAAAATATCAATGTATGAACTCAAAACTAAGTGTACAATTACTGCAATAAGATATTTAATAGGCTTTTTTACTTTAGCAAATTACTAAATTACCATTTGTTTCCACAAATGGGAAATCAATAAGATCAGTTACATCAACAAATGCAATATATATATATATATAATATAATCCCATTTTATGTGCAGGTGGCAGAACACTGGAACAGGTTACACAGAGAGGTTGCGGAGTCTCTCTCCTTGAGGATATTCAAAAGCCTCCTAGACATGGGAAGGCTGGACCCTCCCCCACCCCCCACCCCCCCACGGGCAGGGACACCTCCCACACTAGGCTAGGTTGCTCAAAGCCCCATCCAACCTGGCCTTGAACACTTCCAGGGATGTAGCATCCACAACTTCTCCGGGCAGCCTGTTCCAGTGCCTCACCACCCTCATAGTAAAGAATTTCATCCTTATAGCTAATCTAAATCTACCCAATTCTCTATTAGTTTAAAATCTGTTGTGGTTTAACCTGGCAGGCAGCTAAGCACCAAACAGCCATACACTTCCCTCCCCGCCCCCCCCCCCCTCCCCCCCGGGATAGGGGAGAGAATTGAAAATAAAAATCACAAAACGTGTGGGTTGAGATAAAGACAGTTACATAGGACAGAAAAGGAAGAGAAAATAATCCTGAGACTACTACTACTACATATAAATATATATACAACAAATGATGCAAAATGCAATTGCTCACCACCTGCCGACCAATGCCCAGTAACTCCCTGAGCAGAGATCTCCCCCCCCCCCAACCTTTCCAGTTTTTATCGTTCAGTATGACACCATATGGTATGGAATATCCCTCTGGCCAGTTTGGGTCAGCTGTCCTGGCTCTGTCCCCTCCCAGCTTCTTGTGCACCCCCAGCCTTCTCGCTGGCAGGACAGCATAAGAAGCTGAAAAGCCCTTGCCTCTGTGTAAGCACTGCTCTGCAACAACTAAAACATCAGCGTGTTATCAACATTATTTTTCTCCTAAATCCAAAACACAGCACATACCAGTGGCTATGAAGAAAATGAATTCTATCCCAGATGAAACCAGGACAAGATCCACCCCTTATTCCATACCCTCTACATCATGCTCAGGTCCCACTTTCCAATGCATCCCAATTAATCACCACTTTTCTGTCTTTTGATATATGCACACACAGATATCATTCCCTTAGTATATGGGCCGTCACTCTAAAATGTCTATTGAGTTCGTTTAGTCCATGACTCTGGGTTCCATCTATCATAACAATCCTTCAGGGCAGGAGAGATGGGGTGTGGTGTTGAATTGTTGCATGCTGAGGCCAGCTCTGGCTCCAACACCACTGTGCTTGTCTGCTTCTATCACTGCTGCACTTCACTCAGTTCCATCAAAATACATTCTTCATTAATCTGGTTGACTCTTACTGTAATACTGATGTTGGGACATATAGCAACCATAGTAGTGATTACATGCAGTATTATACAGCAATTAACATAATACAATTCAAATCGTGGGCTATTCTCTCCCAACATCAAATCCCCTTGAGGTACGCTCCGGACCTCCCCATCCCTCTGTGTTACCCACCAAGTGCACCCAGGTCCCTGAGCAAAAGCAATCCCACAGATAGGTTTGCCTTTGCTCAAGGCGGGAATAACCCAGACTGTCTTCCACAGCATGTTCTTTATCCTCCATACCAGGGAGGCTTTAAACGCTTGGCTTGTTTGTTTGCTTGTTTGGCTTGTTTATTTGCAGCACATATTTCGCATTCATAGATAACCTGTGCAATGGTGCTCACGGTCAGGTCCACCCATCGATCACGAGCCCATCTATATGTTGCATCTCTGCCTTGATGGCCTGAGGTGTCATGGGCACACTGAGCCATAAATAATTCACCCTTATGTTGCCAGTCCAGATCCACCTCAGCCATTTCAATCTTAGCAGCCTGATCCACCTGCTGGTTGTTTTGATGTTCTCCAGTGGCCCAACTCTCAGGTACATGAGCATCTACATGACATACTTTTACACCCAGGTTTTCTACCTGGGCGGCAATAACTTGCCACAATGCAGCAGCACGGATGGGTTTACCTCTGCGCTGCCAGTTGCTCTGCTTCTATTGCTGTAACCACCCCCACAGGGCATTTCCTACCATCCATGAATCAGTATAGAGATAGAGAATTGGCCATTTTTCCCATTCAGCAACTTCTAAGGCCAGCAGGATGGCCTTCACTTCTGCAAACTGGCTCGATTCACCTTCTCCTTCAGCTGTTTCTGCAACTCGTCGTGTAGGACTCCATACAGCAGCCTTCCACTTCCAATGATTTCCCACAATATGGCAGGACCCATCAGTGAAGAGGGCATATTGCTTCTCATTCTCTGGTATCTTGTTATACAGCGGGGCCTCTTCAGCACGTGTCACCTCCTCCTCTGGTGATATTCCAAAATCTGCCTTCTGGCCAGTCTGTGATCACTTCCAAAATTCCTGGGCGACTGGAGTTTCCTATTTGAGCTTCTTGTGTGATCAGTGCAACCTACTTCCTCCACGTAGCATCAGTTGAACATCCAGCCCAGCACCGGCAGTCGAGGTGCCAAGAGGAGCTATGCTTCAGTACCAGACACTTCTGAAGCAGCTTGAACCCCTTCATATGCTGCCAATATCTCTTTTTCAGTTGGAGTATAGCAGGTCTCAGATCCTCTGTATCCCTGACTCCAAAACCCTAGCGGTTGACCTTGACTCTCCCCTGATGTTTTCTGCCAGAGGCTCCAGGTGGGGCCATTCTTCCCAGCTGTGGTGTAGAGCACATTTTTTGCCTCTTGTCCTGCATGGACTGCCTAAGGGCTACTGCATGAACTATCTCCCATTTAATTAGTTCAAAGGCATATCATTGCTTAGGGCCCCATTTGATATCATTCTTCTTCCAGGTCACTTGATAGAGTGGGCTTACAATCAGACTGTAATTTGGAATGTGCATTCTCCAAAAACCCACAATGCCTAAGAAAGCTTGTCTTTCTTTTTGCTAGGTAGTGGTGACATAGATGTTATTTCGTTGATCACATCCACTGGGATCTGACGATGACCATCTATCTTGCCATTTTATTCCTGAAAAATGGATCTCCTGTGCGGGTCCTTTGACCTTACTTTGTTTTATGGCAAAACTGGCTTTCAGAAGGATTTGGACTATTTCCTTCCCTTTCTCAAATAATTCCTCTGCTTTGTCACCCCAAATGATGATGTCACTGATGTACTGCAGGTGTTCAGGAGCTTCCCCCTGTTCCAGTGCAGACTGGATCAGTCCACTGCAAATGGTAGGGCTGTGTTTCCACCCCAAGGCAGTTGATTCCACGTGTACTGGATGCCCCTCCAAGTAAAAGCAAACTGTGGCCTGCACTTTGCTGCTAGAGGGATGGAGAAAAATGCATTAGCGATATCAGTTGTGCCGTACCACTTGGCTGCCTTTGATTCCAGTTGTATTGAAGTTCTAGCATGTCTGGCACTGCAATACTCAGCAGTGGTGTGACTTCATTCAGGCCACAATAATCCACTGTTAGCCTCCACTCTCCAATAGGCTTCTGCTCTGGCCATATGGGACTATGAAAGGGTGAGCGAGTTTTGGTGGTCACTCCTTGGCTCTCCAGTCAACGAATTAGCTTATGGATGGGAATCAGGGAGTCTCGGTTGGTGCGATGTTGCCGCTGGTACACCGTAGCGGTAATGTATTGGCACCTGTTTTTCTTTAACCCTGAGCAAGCCCACAACAGAAGGGTCCTCTGAGAGACAGGGCAAGTTAGACACATTTTATTTTCTTCCGTCTCCAAGGCAACTTTACCAAAAGCCCACCTGTACCTTTTGGATCCTCAAAGAACCCTCTAAAAGAACCTCCTAAATCCAAAACATGGCACATACCAGCCACCATGAAGAAAATTAACTCTATCCTAGCTGAAACCAGAGCAAGACCATTATGCCTTGTCCTATCACAAGTCTCTCTCCATCTTTCTTATAGGCCCACTTTAAATGTTGAAAGGCTGTGATAAGGTATCCCTGGAGTCTTCTCTTCTCTAGGCTAAACAACCCCAGGTCTCTCAGCGTGTCTTCACAGAACAGGTGTTTCATCCCTCTGATCATTTTTGTAACCCTCCTCCAGACCCACTCCAACAAGTCCATGTCTCTCTTGTGCTGGGGGCCTCAGAGCTGGATACAGTACTCCAGGTGGGGTCTCACAAGGGCAGAGTAGAGGGGGAGAATCCCCTCCCTCAGCCTGCTGGCCACTCTTCTTTTTATGCAGCCAAGGATTCTGCGCAACCTGCTCTATGTGTCCCTGCTTGAGCAGTGGAGTTGGACCAGATGATCTCCAGAGCTCCCTTCCAACCTAAACCATTCTCTGTGATTTTGTGAGATTCTGCGTGAATTGGGAAGCCAGTGAAAATTACTAAGCTTTTAGGGTAGGATTTTCAACCTGCATTTTTTTTTGTATAAAATGCTTCATGGAAATTGCATGGTAGATTTAAAATATATTGCAATGCTAATAGTCTTTTCACAGTTTTCATTTTATATCTGTATGATGCATATTAAATATTGCATGTCTTACAATATATGATATTAAGCTCCTTTCAGTAACTTTTTTGTTCTGTTATCAGTGAGTGTTTTAAACAGGGCAGCATAACTAAAAATAATTATTGTATTTGTATGACGATGTTCATGGCTGTATGGGGTTTATGTGGCAAGGTTTTGCCAGCAGGGGGCTGCAGGGTGGCCTCTGTGAGAAGAGACCAGGAGCTGCCCCCATGTTGGACACAGCCTGTTCCAGCTGCCTCCAAAAGGGACCCACTGCAAGCCATACAGCAAAGCTGGTGGCACCTTTGTGAAAGCATAGTTAAGAAAGGTTTAAAAACAAACAAACAAACAAAAGAAACAACACTGCACGGCAGCTGTGTAATAGAGGAGTGGAGTGAGAGAAACAACCCTGTAGACACCAATGTCAGTGAAGAAGAAGAGGGAGGAGGTGCTCCAGGTGCTGAAGCAGAGGCTCCCCTGCAGCCCATGGAGAAGATCATGGTGAAACAGGCTGTCTTCCTACAGCCCATGAAGGAACACATTGGAGCAGATATCCACCCTGCAGCCCAAGGAGGACCCCACACTGGAGTAGTTGGATATGGCCTGAAGGAGGCTGTAGCCTGTGGAGAGCCCACGCTGGAGCAGACCCCTGGCAGGAACTGCATCCTATGGATAAGAGCCCATGCAGGAGTAGGTTTTCTGGCAAGAACTGCAACCCATAGGGGACCCATGCTGGAGCAGTCTGTTCCTGAATAACTGCGTCCCATGGGAAGGAACCATGTAGAAGCCGTTTGTGAAGGACTGCACCCTGTGGGAGGGGCCTCTTGCTTGAGCAGGGGAAGAGTGTGAGGAGGAAGGAGCAGAAGAGATGAAATGCTATGGACTGAACACAACCTCCATTCCCCATCCCTCCCCCCTCCCCCCCCAGCACCAGGGGATGGAAGGCAGAAGAATCAGGAGTGAAGTTGAGCCTGGGAAGAATGGGGGGTAGGGGGAAGGTCATTTTAGTTTTGGTTTTAGTTCTCACAATCATACTTTGTAATTAATTGGCAATAAATTAATCTTCCCCAAGTTGAGTCTGTTTTCCCCATGATGGCAATTGGTAAGCAATCTCCCTGTCCTCTATCTTGACCCTCACGCTTTTTCATTGCATTTTCTTCCACTGTCCTGCTGAGTAGGGGGAGTGAGAGAACAGCTTGATGGCACCTGGTGGCCAGACAAGGGTTAACCCGCCACAGTGGCGATAATGGATTTTACTTTATTTATACAACAATACAACACATCTTTTCATACCTAAAAACTGTCGATGATGTTGACTTTGGGCAATTATAGTTTGTTCAGCAGATGTGCCTGTTTGTTGACCACTTCCTGTGAAACCATCTGCAACTCCATCCACTTTTTGCACAGGCTTGTACCTACAAAAATATCAAATACAAAATTATCCTTTATGTTTACTTTTTCATAAGTGCAATATTACAATCTGTTCTGCCTTATTTCTCAGTCTCAAAATGCAGTTTTGCTAGTTTAGATACAAGTAAAAATTAACATCAGAATAATTGTAGTAAGGAAAGCCAGAACATTGGCAATGCAAAATTCATATAGCTGATAGCACAGCACAACTACCTATTTCTAGTGGAATTTAGTTTAAAAACTACGACCTAAAGCTCATTTATACTAAACAGAATCAAAATCTTTCCTTTTCCAAAGAACTTAAAGTCCCAGGAATCAAGTAGCTCAAAAATAAGTTTTCATCACCTTAAAAAGGGCCATACTACTCTTTGGAGACAAAGGAAATGAAATAATTTTTAAATGCAACAAACTTCTCATGAGCTCAGAAGGTCTGAGAAGACTACTCAGACTTAAACTCTTCATATGTTGACTCACAAAAGCTTTTATGAAGGATAAAAGGAACAAAAAGGCTAGTAGGAATGCTGGCTTGGATGGTCAGATTCTAAGAGCATCACACTGACAGGCTGAAGATCCAGCTTGCAATTCCGCACACATCTAAAAATTAATTCTGTCCCATTGCACTGTGCAGATTATAAAGCTTTGTACTAACTTTAGGAAGGTCAACACATTCCACTCTGGAAATTCTCCTCTCAAGAAGCAGTTGAGTCAGCTCTGAGCATGTTCTCATTTTGATCTTATTAAACAGATACTAGTAATGCTCCATGTAACTACTTAGATTTTAGCTTATGAGACTGCACCCTGTGGGAGGGACCTCTTGCTTGAGCAGGGGAAGAGTGTGAGTAGGAAGGAGAATAAGAGATGAAGTGTTATGGACTGACCGCAACCCCAATCTCCTCCCACCCCCGCCCTGCATCCTGAGACTACTATTACTACTACTGAGAGTGACTGCAAATTGGTGGTGTTCTCTGTTCTTGGTGAAGTCAGGATCGGGGGTCAGTAAAGCTGCTACCTTGGACTTCCGGAGGGCAGACTTTGAATTGAGAAAATCACCCCTGTACCCTTAGTAAGTTTGCAGACGACACCAAGTTGGGGGGGGAAGGGGGGGCAAGTGTCAATCTGCGGGAAAGTAGAAAGGCCCTGCAGAGGGACCTGGACAGGTTGGATCAACGGGCAGAGGCCAATGGGATGATGTTCAACATGCCTTGGCTGGCAGACTCAGTTCATAAATATGTGGCTCTGAGACTGGTGCCAGTGGCAGAACTTTGGGTCACGGGAAGTTCTACGCGACACCAGGCCTGCTGATACCAGATGGGATACACCTCTCTCGGGGGAGGAAAGGATTTTTGTACAGGAGTTAGTAGGGCTGATTGATTGGGCTATAAACTAGAGTTGAAGGGAGAAAGCCGCACCTCGAGTACTGTGTTCATTTTCGGGCCCCTCGCTACAAGAAGGACATGGAGGTGCTCGAGCGAGTCCAGAGAAGGGCAACCAAGCTGGTGAGGGGTCTGGAGAACAAGTCTTATGTGGAGCAGCTGATGGATAGGGATAGTCTTATGAGGAGTGGCTGAGGGAGCTGGGCTTGTTCAGCCTGGAGAAGAAGAGGCTCAGGGGCGACCTTATTGCTCTCTACAAATACCTTAAAGGAGGCTGTAGCGAGGTGGGGGTTGGTCTGTTCTCCCACGTGCCTGGTGACAGGATGATGAGAAATGGGCTAAAGTTGCACCAGGGGAGTTTTAGGTTGGATGTTAGGAAGAACTTCTTTACCGAAAGGGTTGTTAGGCATTGGAACGGGCTGCCCAGGGAAGTGGTTGAGTCACCATCCCTGGAGGTCTTTAAAAGACGTTTAGATGTAGTGCTTAGTGATATGGTTTAGTGGAGGACTTGTTAGTGTTAGGTCAGAGGTTGTACTCGATGATCTTGAGGTCTCTTCCAACCTAGAAATTCTGTGATTCTGTGAACTCCTCGAAGTTGTCCTGGTAGCTCGGTTTGCTCAGCTGAAGCAAGTCATGGTCTCCTTGCTGTTTCAAAAATCCCTCAACAAGAAGGTTCAGGAGATTCTTAAAGCACCTTGATGATAACTTCTTGGTGCAGGTGCTAAGGGAGCCAACTAGGAAAGGTGCCCTTTTAGATCTGTTGCTGGAGAACAGAGAGGGTCTTGTG
This sequence comes from Aythya ferina, assembly GCF_964211825.1. Classification (NCBI taxonomy): domain Eukaryota; kingdom Metazoa; phylum Chordata; class Aves; order Anseriformes; family Anatidae; genus Aythya; species Aythya ferina. The sequence goes on from NC_140313.1 coordinate 14,668,846, forward strand.
GGGGATGTGGCAATTGGAGGCTGTCTCGGTCATAGTGACCATGAAGCGGTTGAGTTTAAAGTTTTTGGTGGCAGGAGGAAAACTGCCACCAAAACTTCAGCCCTGGATATGGGGAGAGCAGACTTCAGGCTACTAAGGGAAATAGTTAGCAAGGTCCCCTGGGAAACTGCTTTTGAAGGTGTCGGCGTCCATCAGTGCTGGTCAGTCTTTAAGCACTGCCTCCTAAAAGCACAGGATCAGGCAATTCCAAAATATCAGAAGTCAAGCAGGTGGGGCAGAAGGCTGGCCTGGCTGACCAGGGATCTTCTTTAAGAGCTTAGGCATAAAAAGAAAATGTACGGCTGCTGGAAGCGGGGTCAGGTGACGTGGAAGGACTACAGGGATGTTGTTTGCTTTTGTAGGGAGAAAATTCCTTCATCCAAAGTCCAATTAGAGTTGAAGCTGGCCATGTCTTTTGGAGACAATAAAAAGGGCTTTTTAAAATATGTGGACAGAAAAAGGAGGACCAGAGAAAACATAGGTCTGCTACTTGATGGGGATGGTCACCTCACAAACAAGGACATAGGCAAAGCAGAGACGTTTAATGCCTTCTTTGCCTCTGTCTTCAACACTGATGATAGACTTTGGGACCTCAGGTGCTCTGAGTTGGAGGACCGTGACGGTGGGAATGATAAACTCCCAGCCAACCCTGAAGGTTTGCGGGATTTGCTGCTCCACCTGGATCCATACAAGTCCATGGATACAGGTGGGATTCATACCAGGGTTCTCAGAGAGCTGCCTGACGGTGCCGGGTCCTGCACCTGGGAAGGGGCAACCCTGATTATATGTACTTGATAGCAAGTTGAATATAAGCCAGTAGCGTGTTCTAGAAGCCCAGAGGGCCAACCATATCCTGGGGTGCATCAAGCACCACGGTCTTGCTAGTCAGTCGAGGGAAGTGACTGTAGATCTCATTGTGGTCTATAGCTTCCTCAGAAAGGGGAGAGGAGGGCCAGGCGCTGATCTATTATTTCTGGTCACCAGCTATAGGACCCAAGGGAATATAGTCAAGCTGGGACAGGGGAGGTTCAGGTTGGATATCAGGAAAAGGTTCTTCACTGAGACAGTGGTCACTCACTAGAACAGGCTCCCCAGGGATGTAGTCATGGCACCAAGCCTGTCGGAGTTGCTCTCAGTTGCCTATTGGACTATGCTTTCAGACATATGGTCTAAATTTTTTGTGTATACCTGTGTGGAGCCAGGAATTAGACTTAATGATCCTCATGGGTCCCTTCCAACTTGTGATATTCAATGGCTAAGTACTGGGTCCTGCACTTTGGTCAGAACAACCCCATGCAGAGCTACAGGCTTGGGGCAGAGTGGCTCGAAAGCTGTGCAGAGGAAAAGGATCTGGGGCGTTGGTCAATGCTCACCTGAATATGAGCCGGCAGTGTGCCCAGGTGGCCAAGAAGGCCAACTGCATCCTGGCTTGTATCAGGAATAGGGTAGCCAGCAGGACTAGGGAGGTGATTGTCCCCCTGTACTCTGCTCTGGTGAGCACCTTTTGTACTGTGTTCTGTTTTGGGTCCCTCACTACAAGAAAGACATTGAGGCCCTGGAGAGTGTCCAGAGAAAGGCAACAAAGCTGGTGAAAGGTCTAGAGAACAAGTCTTATGAGGAGCGGCTGAGGGAGCTAGGGTTGTTTATACTGGAGAAGATGAGGCTCAGGGGAGACCTTATTGCTCTCTACAACTACCTGAAAGGAAGTTGTGGGGAGCTGAGGGTTGGCCACTTCTCGCAGATAACTACTGATAGGACTAGAGGGAATGGCCTCAGGTTGCACCAGGGGAGGTTCATATTGGAAGTGAGGAGAAATTTCTTCTCAGGAAGAGTAGTCAGGTACTGGAATGGTTTGCCCAGGGAGGTGGTGGAGTCACTGTCCCTGGGGGTGTTTGGACTTGGTGCTTAGGGACATGGTTTAGTGGGTGATATTGGTGGTAGGGGGATGGTTGGACCACATGATCTTGGAGGTCTTTTCCAACCTTAATGATTCTATGATTCTATGATCCTATGATCTTGCCTGCATACATGCTTTTGCAGTGATAAAAGATAGCTTGATTCGAGGTCTGAAAAGAAGGAGTATACAGGTACTCAAGAATTTCTCCCCATACCCTTTTTTTTCAAGTTGTTTTCAGTAGACTTGACCGTACTCCCTTTAGATGAACTGTGAATTTCTCACAAATGCTCTTAAAGCTTTTGAAATACCAAGAATAAAAAACAAATTTTAAAATTAGCTTAAGTAGCTGTGAAAGTAAGGAATATAGTACACAGCTTGAAAAGCTTTTAGGACATTAAAATTCAATTTTAAAGTTTTTTGCTGTCTCTGAAGAACAAGGGAGAACCCACAATGGCCATAGTTAATACCATAGAAGTTCAGACTTGATTGTTGTTATGATTTCAAAATGGTCGTTCCAGTTAATTTTAGGCAGAATTATAGGATTTTATGATTAAATGAGAAAAGCATCAATTGTGTAAAAAATACTTTTTATCATTTGACTTTATTGTGACACAGATCATGGTATAAAGTTCCTTGATCATGAAACCTTGGCTGAACTGTTTGAATTATTTAAAAATCTAGAGTCTTAATTTTGGAAAAGCTAGCGAGTGTTATTTACTTGTGTATTTTGAGCTATATCAGTTTGAAAATCTAGGTTAGTACAGAGGACCCAATATTTGCTATGTTTAATAGCTAATGAAAAATTAAAAACCATTAATGGGTAATGATGCATGTCATTATGAATATAAAGTGAAGAATGACAAGGTTCATGAGTAAAGTGAAAAGTTTAAGGTTAAGTGGTTAATGAGGCCCAAATGCTTAATAGTTAGAAAAAATTGACTTAAATTACTCCTGTTTTGTTCTTTTGACTTTTTTCATCCCTTCACAAATTGTATTTCCCTTTTGGTTTTATTAGTTTTTCACCATAACACCGTACATATTGGTGTCCAGTTTAAAACTTCACCCTGCTGAATTAACAGCATGTCCTAAAATACCAATGAGCTCAAAATTTCAAGCTTCAGCCAGAGAGTTTAATTGAATTTTAAATCAATGCAAAACATTTACAGGACTCTTGTGTATAGGACAGTCTTGTCTAATTTTTGTATATCTTGTTTGCAGTTTTGTAACATACACAGTATACATAATAATTGACATCTTAAATAAAAATCCAGCTTTAACCATAGTATTGAAAAAGTTACAACAGTTTGCTTTATTGATAGCTATATAAAATATTAATACTTGGATGAGATCTTCCACTCATCTCTTCAATTCTTGTCATACTTTTCTCCACCCATGTTCAGATAGGACTGAAAAAATCTTCCGTGAAGTTTAATGAATAGTTTAACTCTGAGTCCAAGTTAATTACTTGGCATTTTGACATAATGAAATGTCATTTTCTGTGGAGGCAAGAGTTGTTTCCCAATACTATTAAGCTTGGTTATAGCAATTGTACACTCTTTTCTACAATAATAATGTTGCCCTCGCTTAAACAATAGAAATAACTACTATTTTTGTTCTTGTTTGTTTTCTTTTCCTCAAGTCGAACAACTTATCCTTACACGGAAACCCAAATGTATAGTCAAAACACTGGGGGAAATTACTTTGATACTCAAGGAAGTTCTGCACAGGGAACGACAGTGGTCTCTTCTCATAGTATGGTGGGCGCTGGCGGGATTCAGATGGGCATTGAAGGAGGACAGCTCATTAGCAGCTCAGGAGGGACCTATCTCATTGGAAGTTCAATGGAAAATTCTGGTCATTCAGTGACTCATACAACGCGGACATCCCCAGCTACAGTAAGTATTCCAGAACTATGTGAAAACTCTGGGGCTAGTTTCTTAGTCACTATGATGTTCTTGTTTGCTGACATGTTTCTGTAGACAGAAGTATATTATGTTGGCAGAATCTTTAATACATGGCTTTGTCTTGCAAATATTTACATTTAGTTTACCTTTGTGCTTGTGATCAATGTCAAGTGAGTGCATTGGAGATGTTTGTGTGCATAAGACTGTGGATGAGACTGAAAATTTGTAGGATTAGGGTCTGAAATAGCTTCTCTGGACACTTTTTTCTGAAAAAGAAAAAATATATTATTAAAACAATTTATACCTAACATAAACTTTAAATAAAATAGCTCTTCATAGAGATGTTTGACTTCATTTGTTACGTTTTTGACTCCATATTATTGTTGGGTTTGTATCTTACTTCAAGCTATTTGATACTTTTTCAGAATACTAGGAATATATTATCTTAGTTCACTGTCATTACTTATTTAAGGTAGTTCTCAATTCTATTTCAAGATCAGAAGCTCATTGTGGAAATGTCTTAAGGGATGTAACAGAAGGCATCTTTCCAATTATGATAGTTAATACTATAAAAACCTAGCCATGAAAACAAACACATTTCTTTCCCTTAAGGAATTCCAGGGATGTAAATGGTTTTATGCTTATTTTAGCTTTGCTGGATAGCTTTAAGGAACACTTACCAAACCTTTGATGACATTCTGACCTGATTGTAGAGATTTTTAAATAATGTGCAAGAGAACTTCTGAAACTTGCAATAATGAGATGAAAAATGTAACAAGTTGAAAAATGAAGGGACTGACAGTGAGGTATAGTACAATTAAGTAACATTTATTTTAAAATAATTTTTAGTAGGGTTGTTTTCACCAAAATTCTACTAAAATTAAATAATTTTACTTTTGGAAACTGGTGTAATCAGTAATCATTACAATTGTAATCATTTTTGTAATCATTTTGTAATTGCAGTTAGGCTTGATCTTTGTAGGTTCCTTCCAGCTCAACTATTCTATTATTGCAGTTTTTATAATCTTTACAAAAATGTGATGACATGCAGTCAGCAAACACGAGAAAATTTCACTCAATCCAGGAAAAGCAGTAGACTGATGTTTGATATCCTAGAAACATTTGAATGTTATCAAAATTCCACAGCAATTTTTGCAAATGAAATAAAATGAAATTTTGGCCAAAATAAAAAGCCATAAGTGAATTTTCCTACATTAAATATTTTGATGTTTACAAGGAATTGTATACTAATACATACTCTGAAATTCAACAGTAGTTGATAACTTTTACCTCAGACATAAGCTAAGTTTGTGCTGTGCTCATTCTAAATGTAATATGTTACACAAACAAAATTCAAATTACATATCTTTGGCTATTATACTCTTGCTTCATGTGTTTAAGAAAAGCTGATAATTAGGATGCTCTAAGTTATTTTTATTTTGATATGTAATTTTTTAAAGAATGCAGATAAAAATTAAATTTGAATTCCAAAATTGTGTTTTTACCATTAAAATAGTTTTCCTCCCATTTTTAAGGTATTATATATAGTGTTGTTGTGTTTGAACCCAGCCGGAAGCTAAGCACCACACAGCCGTTTGCTCACCCTCCCCCCCCAGGATGGGGGAGAGAAACAGGAAAATGAAGCCTGTGGGTTGAGATAGAGACAGTTTATTAAGACAGAAAATAAAATAAAATAAAATAAAATAAAATAAAATAAAATAAAATAAAATAAAATAAAATAATGATAATAGTACTAATACTACTAATGTGTACAAAACAAGTGATGCACAATGCAATTGCTCACCACTCGCTGACCGGTGCTCAGCCTATCCCTGAACAGCCGGCCCCCTCCCCCCGGCTAGCCACCCCTATATATTGTTCAGCATGACGTCAGATGGGATGGAATACCCCTTTGGCCACTTTGGGTCAGCTGTCCTGGGTCTGTCACCTCCCAGGTCCTGTTGCACCTCTAGCCTGCCTGCTGGCAGGACAGAGCGAGAAGCTGAAAAGTCCTTGGCTTAGTATCAGCACTACTCTGCAACAATTAAAACATCAGTGTGTTATTAACATTCTTCTCATCATAAATCCCAAACACAGCACCCTACCAGCTACTAGGAGGAAAATTAACTCTGTCCTAACTGAAATCAGGACAAGTGTATAGTAGCATAAAGGAGGAATTAAAATACATTGTTGCATCTCTTGTTGATAAAATATTAACTGGGAAACTACAAAATGACATTCATTATTATGATTATAGTCTCTTGATATATAGGGTTGAACTGGTGCAATTGAGAGTCAGTTGAAGTATAAAAGGTTCAACTTAAACTATAATGTCAAACACACAGTTTTAAATTTAATAGAATGTATAAATAAACCAGGCAAACTAGAGCAACACAGTACTTCAATTTTACTTTGTATTGTATTTGAGACACGTAGAGATCATTTCACTTGTAATCTTCATCCTACCTGCACCATCATAATATTTTTCCATACTTGTACAGAGAATTTAAGAGATCAAAATAATGTGTAACCAGGCATGCTTGCTAATGCAATAGTCAGCAAACATATTCAAATCTTTTGAATTAATTTTGGATAATTTTCACATGGAGACACATAAACTAAGCATGGGCTTATTATAACCTGACACTTTTGCCATATCAAGATTTATTTCTGTTTCACTGCTTACAACAGAGGATTTAATTATTTTTTTTATTCACCCTCACTAAGCAAATGATTAAATTTTTGTAACTAGTAAATTAGTCATGATATTGATATAGCTACAAAAAACAGATTATGCTTGTCAGCCAGGGAGGAGCTTCTATTCACTAGTCCTGTTTTTTCTGACAAGCATTAGGATCTGCAGTCACTAGTTATTGATCTGCATGTCATTAGTTATCACTAACCATATGTCCTCGTTTCAGCTGGGATAGAGTTAATTTTCTTCCTAGTGGCTGGTGTGGTGCTGCGTTTTGGATTCGGAATGAAAATAACATTGATAATTGATAACACACTTATGTTTTAGTTTGTTGCAGGAAGGACGGCCAAAAACATGACAGACACCAATATGGTCAGATCATGCTCTCTGCTCTCTCTTTATTACCCAAATAGCCTGACTTTTATATCAAACTTAACAGAGGCGGATAGTGTCTCACACAAGATTATTGGTCAAAAGCACTCAGACAAACAATTGCAAGAAAACAACCCCACCTGCAAGAAAACAACCCCCCTGTGATTAGCAGTCACGTAGATCTTGTCCTTGAAGCCAGCTGCTGGCAACAATATTTTTTAAATTCCTCAGTCGGGTGATGTGGGAACACTGTCATGGGAACTTCTCATAGTTGTCCTGGCAGCTTGGTTTGCTCAGCTGAAGCAAGTCATGGCCTCCTCTCTGTTTCAAAAATCCCTCAACATTACTGAGCAGTGCTTGCACTAAGTCAAGGACATTTCTACTTCTCATATTACCCTTTTTTTGTTGTTGTTTTTGTTTGTTTGTATTTTTTTTTTTTTAACCTCCTCTCCTTTCTTTCTTATTAAACTGTCTTTATCTCAACCCATGAGCTTTCTAACTTTTGAGAAAGAGCACAGGAGCAGCTGGAAGTTTTAAAAAGGAGCAAGAAATGATTTACTGTCTTGAAAGTCTGCCTTCAAGTTAAGCCTATTCGATTTACATGCTAGAGAATTTAAGAAATTATTTGTTTATGGTTAAGTGCCGGCATGGGAAAAAAGTTTCTGATAGTAAAGAGATATTTAACAAGTAGGTAAAGCTCAAAGTACAATCTATCAACTTTAGATGAGGAATAGTGTACACGATGTTTAATAAGGAAAAAAAATAATACTGTAACAGCTTGCACGAGAATATGGTGAATACTTATCACTTTATATACAGATCAGATGTCTTTTTGAAAGACCTGCCCTAGTTCAGCAAGGCTTCATGAGATTGAAGAAATAATTAATGAGGAGTTTTAGCAGTAGTGAACACTTCTTGACCTACATTATGCAAAAAAAATCAGACAAGCTGATCATAATGCTTTTTAAATCAGTAAGATCTCTGGTTTTAAAATTTATGGTACTATGGTCACAGATATATTGTCTTCAGTGACAATATCGGTGATGTATTCCCTAGTGACTTATTCCCTCAACTACTTCTGTTGTTATGCTGTTACCTGTGGTGGTTTTACCCTGCTGGCAACTGAGATTCACCATAACCACTCTCTCATTTGCTCACCAATTATCATCACGGGCAAAACAGACTCAGCAAAGGGATAGTAATATAAATTATTGTCTATCACTAGCAGACTAGAACAGTGAGAAACTATGAGCAAACTAAAAACACCTTCTCCCCCATCCACACTCTTCTAACCTCCTCCTCTGAGTGACACAGGGAATGGGAGTTGAGGTCAGTCCATAATGCTTTGTTTCTGCTGCTCCTTCACGGTCACTGTCTTCCCCTGCTCCAATGCAGGGTCCCTCCCACAGGATACAGTCCTTTCTGACTGATCCTACATGGGCTTCCCACAGATAGTAGCTCTTCAAGAACTGATCCAATATGGATCACAGGGTCCATCCTTCAGGAGCAAACTGCTCCAACACGGGTCCCCCATGGGTGGCAGCTCCTGCCAGCTCACCTGCTCCTGTGTGGGCTCCTCTCCACATGCTGCAGATCTGGCCCAGAGTCTCCTCTGGCAGAGGCTCCTCATAGACTGCAGCCTCCTTCAGGCCAGATCCACCTGCTCCACCGTAGGCTCCTCTCCATGGGCTGCAGCATGGAAATCTACTCTTCCTTGGCATGCCATGGGCTGCAGGGGAACAACCTGCTCCACCATGGTCCTTTCCACAGGCCATAGGGGAACTTCTGCTCTGGTGCCTGGAGCACCTCCTTCCCTTCCTTCTTCACTGACCTTGGTGTCTGCAAGGCCATTTCTCACTCCTCTCCCAGCTACTGTTGCATGGCAATTTTTGTCCCTTTCTTAAATATGCTCTCACAGAGGCACAACCAGAGGTGTTTATTGGTCCAGCTCTGGCTAGCGGCAGGTCCTTTTTGGAGCTGGCTGAAACCGGCTCTTATTTAACATGAGGCAGCTTCTGGGCTCTTCTCACAGAGGCCACCCCTGCAGCCCCCCTGCTACCAAACCCTTGCCATGTTAACCCAATACAGGGAAGTGTTTCTTTTTAAGTAGATAGATATAGTACTTCTTAATTTACATTTTTCAAGAATTGGTTCTTTGAACAGGCCACAAAAACTTCTCTCAGTGAAGTGAGAGGGTAGTGTAGTACCTGGAACAAGCAGCAGGAGGCAGGACAGTAGTCCTATAGTACTACTGTAAAGAAGATATTTTCAAAGCGGAGTAAGATTCAGAATTATGATTCAAAATATGTATCATGTTAAGATGGGTGACTCTGTGGTTGCAGTATATAGTAAGTTGATCTTAGCATAATGAAATCTTAGCCTTTAAATTTTTGCAATATGGTATCCTTTTTAAATTAGACCTTTTCTGTATGAATGAATAGTTTGACCTAATAGTATTTTCCACAGAAGCAAGAAAAAAAAATCAGGACTTTATTTCTGTAATAATGAAGTATATTTTCTTACGTAATAATCAGATACTTGTATCCCTTTGTAAAAAGGATTATTTTTCTAATATTAGACAGTTATAAGAGACTTTCTTTTTCATTGATGGTTATTACAGTAAAAGTACTATTTCATTATCTTATAAAAAGGAGGAAATAAATCATATATATGCACTAAAAATCTAAAATATTTTCTGGTTTATGCTGTATATAGAGTGATTTAAATTTAGTAGTGTAATTTGCCATCATAAACTCTTTGAATAGTACTGTAAGAATTAAAGTAGGGTAGAGAGGGCTTTTTTAAAAGCTGTCTACTGGTAGAATAAGAGGTTTTACATTTACAGATAGCTTTTCCATTGCTTTTAGTTTTCTGTTTTTTTTTTTTTTTTTTTTCCCATTTAATATAGCTAATAACATCATTTTACTGTACATCCCATTGTCTCTATCACTTTCAGTGTCTTTGTTATTCTAGCTCTGCAGCTAAACTACAGTTAGATTGTAGTTTTATTTTTAATGCTGTCATTGTAGAATTAATCAAAAGATGTATTAATTAGGGAAAAGAATGGGAATGGGCATAGATATGTTGTCCCTACACATTTGTATTAGGAGTAACACTACTGTATAATTAGTGGTATATAATATTTTTTCTTTTAAAATAATTATTCTGAACATGTCTGATTATTTTTTTCTTCTTTTTTTTTTTTTTTTTTTTTTTTAAGGGTGGATCTTGCAGTCTGTGTAAACCTTCAGTTTTCATGTACTTTAAGAGGTGTGGATATTCAAATAATGCTCTAACAGGCTGTAGGGGTGATATCCTGTCCAATGGCTGGAAAAACATCCTAATGGCAGAAAAAATACTGAACAGCTGGGATCTAACCTATGATTGCAGAGAACAGAAATTTTATTTCTAATTCACATTCCTGGGTTCAAACTGTGCACAAATCTTTCTCACATACATGAAGAAAGAAATGTTGAGACCTTCTTTAGGTTTTTGTTTGGGATTTATTTTATTTTATTTTATTTTTGTTTCTGTTTGCAATGTAGCTTACTGGTAAATCCACTTCTCATTTCCTGAGCAGGGAGGAAGGTAAATTGGACTTTGAAAATGGAATCCTGCAATACGTATGCAAGAAAACTTCTTTCCTGACTTCACTGGGGAGGTCTGCCTTCATGGGAACTTCAGGATGAGGCCTTTAAGTAGAATGTATCCCTTAGCCAGGACTGTACTAGATAGTTCTATTGAATTTAAGGCATTCTATCAGATTTTTTCTGATCAGCCTTTGTTACTATCTTGTTTTGAGTCCTTTTTTTAATGACATTTATTATCAGATTGAAATGGCGATTGAGACACTGCAGAAGTCTGATGGTCTTTCTACTCACAGAAGTTCTCTTCTTAACAGCCATGTAAGTTTTCTCTTCTTTCATGTAAGCTACTCTCTTGTTTGTTCTGTATGCTTAGCCCACATCAAGATTGTCCTAATCTATTGTTACTTTTTGCTTTTAATCTTTCCATTTTAGATGCTTGTAATCTACATCTTCTGTTGCTATATTTTGTCAGGTTAAGTGTCATGACACATTAACCTGAGTGCATCTGTTTTTCAGGTTCTGTATTTTGTTAACACAGCTTAACATATTTCCTGTTATGCAGGTCCTAATGTAAATGTAGAAATAATATTCAATTAATTTTAAAGTGGTTTGTGTTTGACATTATATTAAAATAGTTTTCTATAATTTGTGTGCCCTATATAATAACTTAGGAGCAGGTAAAGGGGGGAAGAAGCAGAACACACTTTGAATAAATAATATTCTTTAGGTTTCTTTTTTAATCCTTCCATCATTCTGAATAAGTTTTGATGGGCTAAAAAAAGAAAACAATCTGTTAGTCTGAAATATGTTTTATTCTTCTTCCTCTTGCTTTGTTTTGGCTTTGAAAATACTGTAGGAATTTTCCATGAGAAAGATAAAAATGTTTGCATAAAAAGATGGCTACAAATATAGTGGTAAAGTCTTTAAATATAACCTTTTAGGTAAAGGAGAGGCTCAAAGTTTAATCTTCAATTTGTTTTTAAACAGTGCTAGTTTTTTATGAAATTTCATGCAAACATAATGTTTTTTCTTTAGTTGGTATAAATAAGTTTGTATTTTTAATGGTGCTAAGTTTCTATAGCTACTTCCTTTTTTCTTCTCAGCCTTACTAACATATACAAGAATCTGAAAAATATATGTTTACCTTTACTACAGAAATGCAAATATTGAGACATGAATATATGAGCGTATTAGGTAGAGACTATCATTCAAAAATGAAAATATACACTTGTTTTGATTTGTTGACACCCCTCCCCCCCATCCTTTTCTAAGAATGCGATAATCTGGAGGTGAAAAACAAAATTGTTCTGCCAAACTTTCCCATCATAGTAGAAAAAGGCAGCAGGAGTCAATGACATTTCTTGGAAGAGAAATTAATTTTCTTAGAAAATTCTAAAATTGGGTGAGGGAAATTAAATTCTGTACAATGTGAAGGACTTTTTAGATAATCTTAGATGTTTAAAAAATAATTGTTTCAATGTTAAGACAACCTAGAAATATGCTAAGATTAATTTAATATCATAAATGGGTGATAGATGTCTGGCATTTTGCAAAAAAATTGTCTTAGATATATAAAGAATTGATAAGTTTTTCTTGTATATGACAAGGAAGTCCAGAATCTTGACACTGAAAATGATAAAAATTAAAAGACAAGTTTGTCTACGTAAGAAAGCTGTATCCTCCTATTTACTCTGTCATGCACTGGTTAAAATATCTTCCTAATAATGAGATTTGCATGTGTCTCTAATGGTAGGTTTATCCTGATGCTTCTTCCTTAACTGTTTTGAGGTATTTTCAAAACTACTGAAAGACAAAGAGGGATCTATTGTTGATTCTGTGAAAAAAAAGACCTCTGTATGGTTTTAGTCTTTTCTTCAACTTGCTCTTCATTTTGTTTTACATGGCTATAATTTGATATTTATTTTAAAAGTGTTTTTTATGTATTAGAGTAGATTTTTTTCATAATTAATTAGTATTGCCTTTCACGCTACACATGGTATGTTAACCTGTGACAAAATCTTTAGTGCTAGAAAATATTGGTTCAAAGCTTTAGCTTTTTGTACTGTACCTCTCTTAGACTCTCTGGAGTTTTGTTGCCTAAGTTAATGCCTGTTTATTTTAATGCTTTTTTTTTTTTTTTTGATTCTGCCTCTATTTTATTTCCTTTACTTATTTCTTTCTGCATGAGATTAGATTACAAATTAGTTAAAACAATGCTTTATAATTGCTGAAGTTGAAGTCAATTTACTCATCCTGTGTAAAATATTTCATACCATTCCAATATTATTATAAAGCAACAAGTAAGAAATCAAAGTCTGGATGTGCCAATGTTAGAATTCAACAAGGGCAAATTGGTCAGGCACAATCTGGTGGCCTTCTATGATAAAGTCTCAAAGATATCATTCTTATATCAAGATGAAACCTCTCTTGATGCAGTGTGTACCCATTGCTCCTTGTCCTCTCCATATGGCTCTTTGTAAAGAGAGAGCCTCCATCTTCTTTGTATCTGCCCTTTAAATACTGGAAACCTGTGATTAGTTCCCCCTGAGCCTTTTCTTCTCCAGGGTTAAAAGATCCAACTCCTTCAGTCTTTCCTCATAGGGCAGGTTCTCCAACCCTTTGGTCACCTTCATGGCCCTTCTTTGGACCTTCTCTAGTCTGTCGACATCTTTTTTGAATTATGGAGACCAGAAGTGGACGCAGTACTTTGAGCGAGGCCTGACAAGTGCTGAGTAGAAAGGCATGATCACATCTCCATCTATGCTAGTAATGTCCCTGCGGATGCAGCCCAGGATTTACTTTTGTTGTTGCAGTGGTGAACTGCTGCTTCACGTTTGGCTTGTTGTCCATCAGAACCCTCGGGTCCCTTTCAGCAAGGCTACTCTCCAGCCACACAGATCCTATCCTGTACTGGGCTCTTTGGTTATGTCATCCCATTTGGTTATGTTTTTGCTTGTCCATTCTTCCAGCCTGTCCAGGTCTCTCTAGAAGATGGCTCTCCCTTCTGACATGTCTACCTCACCACCCAGTTTAGTGTCATCAGCAAACTTGGTGAAGGCGCTTTCAACATCATAATCCAGATCACTTATAAGATATTAAACAGTGTGGGGCCCTATATCAATCTTTGGGGGACCCCACTTGTGACAGGCTGCCAGCCTGATTAAAACACAATGATCACTACCCTCTGAGTGTGGCCTGTTAGCCGATTTCCTTCCCATCTTCCCAATTTGTCTAAGAGGAGGCTATGGGAAAACAGTATCAAACACTTTGCCAAAGTCCAGGTAAACAAAATCCATTGCTCTCCTCATATCAACAGAAAGTGTTACTTTGTTGTAGAAGGGTATCAGTTTAGTCAGGCATTATTTGCCTTTGTTAAATCCATGTTGTTTTTTCCCCAGTCACCTGCTTCATTTCGTTTATAACAGTTTCTAGAAGGATTCATTCCATTATTTTACCAGGGACTGAAGTAAGACTAAAGTGTGTCTAGTTTCCTTGGGTCTCTTTTTGGGCCCTTCTTGTCAAGGGGTGTGACACTTGCTCTCTTCCAGTCATCAGGGATATACCCTCATCTCTCTAGACAGTGGCCTTGCAACAGTCAGCTACTTCTCTTAACATCCTGGAGTGAATTCTCTCTGGACCCCTAAATTTCTGTGGGTTGAGCCCTTGCAAGAGGCTACAGATCAGCCTTTCATCTACTACTGGTGGGCCAAAACATGTGGTGGTATAGCGACTTGATCCTGTGATCCGGGGTTCAGCTACACCAGTAAAGACAGAGGTAGAGAATGTATTGAGAACCTCTGCCTTGTCAGCATTATTAGTAACTAATTTCCCTGCCCTGTTTAGCAATGGACCTATGTCTTCCCTGTACTTCTGCTTAATGCTCATGTATCTGAAGAACCTTTTCTTGCTGTTCTTGACATCTTTAGCCAAGTTCAGTTCTAGCTGAGCCTTAACCTTCCTGACTGCCTCCTCTCTGCATGCCCTAGCAAGGTTCTTGTAATCCTCAATGGGTATTTGACAGGATTTCCATAGCCAGTATGCTTCTTTTTTACTTTTAAGCACATTCAAAAACTCATTGTTAAGCCAGGGTAGTCTCTTGTGGTCTCTGCCTTCCTCCTTTCCCATTGTAGGGAATGGACTGTTCTTGTGCTTACTAGAGGTTGTTCTTGAATAACTCCCAGCCCTTGCAAGCTCCTTTGCTCTCCATAGACGCTTCCCATGGAATCCCTCACAGATGGACTCTGAGCATATTGAATCTGGCTCTTCCAAAATCCAGGGTCCTTGTCCTATTACTGGTCTTCAGTGTGCTCAGCTAGATCTTAAACTTCACAATATTATGATCTCTGTATCTGAGACTACCATTGGCAGTTATGTTTGCAAGTAAGTCTTCTTAGTTTACGATCAGTAATCTAGCGATGTGCTGTTACCTGTCAGCATGGCTGTAGCAGGAAGCAGCCTTCAGTGCACTCCAGGAACCTGATGGACAATGTGGGCACCACTGTGTTGTTTTCCCAACAAATGTCTGGGTAATTGAATCTTGCTTCTCCTGCATCTTTGCATAGAGCTCTTGTGTAGAAACCTAACCATGAGAGTGCTGGTGATCTTTTCTGTAAGAAAGTAAATATAAAGATGGGCTTTCAAAGGTCTACAGTAAAAAAATGTTGCATGTTTTATTTATTGTGCTTGGTAAATTGCCCACAACTGACTAAAACAGAACTGTACATCCAATATATTCATAGTAATCTAAATCTTAGTAGTTCTGAATTAAAGGAGAGTCAGTAGAAACATATTTCATTGTGGGGAACAGGGACTCCTGCGAGTCTTCCTTGACTCTCCAGACAGTGAACCAACTCATGGATGGGAATCAGGGAGTCTCGGTTGGTGCAATATTGCCGCCGGTGCACACTTGTGGTAGCAATTGGTACCTGCTGTTCTTCAACCTTCAGCAATCCTACAACAGAAGGGTCTTCTGAAAGGCCAGGCAGGGTAGACAGCTGCCTAATCTTCTCTGTGCTCAAAGCAGCTATGCCAAAAGCCCACCGGTATCCTTTTGGATCCTTGAAGTACCCTCTCTTGAGATAGTCTATGCCAAGGATGCATGGAGCCTCTGGGCCAGTTCACAATGGGATGCTTTTGCCACTCATTCCCAGTTAGACTCACTTCAGCTTCCAGTACAGAGAGTTGTTGGGATCCCCCTGTCACTCCAGAGATACAGGTGAGTTCTGTCCCTTGGTAGCCTGATGGCATTAAGGTACTTTGTGCTCCAGTGTCCACTAGAGCTTTGTATTCTTGTGGTTCTGATGTGCCAGGCCATCAGATCCACACAGTCCAATAAATCTGGTCATCCCTCTCCTCTACCTGGCCAGAGGCAGGGCCCCTCTAGTCCTGATTGGAGTGTCTGCCACTTAATTCTTGCAGATGCAAAGCAGAGGTCCCTTCATCAGGGTCAAGAATAACATCAGCTCTTCTACTGCCTCTGGGGAACTGTCCAACAGAAGACAGAGCAGCATTTTTCCTAGGAGACCCCCTTTTTGCTGCTGTGTTTCCTTGCAGTTCATGTACTCCAGCTGCTAGGATTGAGGTAGGTTCACCATCCCACTTCCTCATATCTTTCCTGTGGTCACGCAGATAAGACCACAAGGTGCCACATGGTGTGTGTCCCTGGTACTCTTCCTTGAGCAGGAAAATACCGATTCTTAATGACTGAAATGTTACTCCATCTGGGCGAGGAGGGAGATGATTGTTCTACGAGGTGGTGGAGCCTTTGGGACAGTTTCTCCATAGACAAGATGCAGGCCCGTAGTGGAACAGAGAGATTGTCTTCATATTTTTGAAGCTGTCAGGACAGAGCTGGTCCCACCCAATCATCCCAATTAATTGCTGCCAGCGTACTAGCATGTGATGATGGTGCACCCTGCACAAACCTATGCCACATGGATGTTGTCCACTGGACTTCATCGGGATCTGTAGGTGTCTGGGCATTGTCCAAATCACTATAAACCATCTCCAGCACAGCTAATTCCCACAGGTGCTGGAGACCTTTCTCCATGGCGGTCCAATTGCCTATTTGATATAGAATATCTTCCTTGTGGGGATACCTTTCTTTCACACCTGCCAGGAGTCGCCTCCAGAGGCTGAGAACCTGTGCCTCTCTCCCAATTACTCTGTCAATGACCCTTTCTCTAGAGAGGGATCCCAGCTGCTTGGCTTCCTTGCCTTCTAGTTCCTGGCTACTGGCCCCAGTGTCCCAGCTTCGAAGCAGCCAGGTGAGGATGTGCTCACCTGGGTGTCAACTGAAATCCTTTCGTATTTCTCGCAACTCACTCAGGGATAGGGATTGGGTGGTTTCTGATTCATTTATGATTTCCATCTCTTCTTCCTGCTGTTTTTGTGATGGCTCTGCTTTAGAGGTGCCTGCCTTTTCCCCTTCTCCCTCCTTCTTAGGAGGAGCTTCTTCCCTTACTAAACGAGCTGACCTCCGCTTCCATTGTTTTGTCTTGACTATGGGGGCAACTTATACCATAGATGGTTGGTCCTCTGGGTTAGCCACAGTGTGTGTTATCTGGTCATCAGATTCAGAGACCTTCTCCTCCCATGGAGGGTGCTGGGTAGTGTTAATTACTGCCTGATAGGCGTAAGCCAGGACCCAGCACAATGCTGCAAGCTGTCGCATTATCAGGATCAGGGCATATGACTTGCAAGCATTCCGTCAGGTTTTTAGTATTTTTCACTTGCTCAGGGGTGAAGTTCAAAACTGTTGGAGGAGACACCTGTGACAGGTACCTGCCAACATCATCCCACACACCTTGCCACAAGACTGTTTCGAGACAGATTCGCAGGTAAGCTTTCTAAACAATTGATTAATCTTAGAGAGAAGAGGAAACCCGTTATTCAGAATTAGAAATAGCAATACATGGGTTACACATGGATGTTCAAAATACTCCCAAACTGTTGTAATTAGCCCACTGTGAAAGAAGGAGGAGGTGCCATTCCTGATATTATTAATAAACTGGTATCCAGATGAGGATAGGAAGGCAGTGTAGTTCTGAATATTCTCTAAAAGATAGTTTCCATGAGACCGAAATGATAACAGTGCACAGCCTGAATGCCAGATTAAACTCAAGGCCAGTGGTTGGCAGCACAGCGAATTCAAAAAAACGAACACAGATTGTAGCACATTCTCGGATCAGATATAGAGGAGAAAGGAGACCATGACACGGATTGCATGACATATGATCAAACAAGCCATTTTTAACAGGACACTGAACATGGTGACTAGCAAGTAAGTGTGTTAGTTATAAGCGTTTTAATCAATTCTATTGTTATCTCAACCCTTCGTGCTCCTCGTTGGGCGCCAAAAAGGACTGTGGTGGTTTTACCGTGCTAGGCAGCTAAACACCACAACCACTCTCTCACCTCCCCTCCTTAGATGAGGAGGGGAAGAAGTAAAGCAAAGAACAGCTCACAGGTTGAGATAAGGATAATTTAATTAAAGGGAAATAATAATAATAATAATAATAATAATAATAATAATAATAATAATAATAGAAAGATTATTATGAACTAAACAATTTAACTAAAGGGAAAAAAAAGGGAAAGGGGAAAAGGGAGGGGGAAAGGAAAAAAAGGGAGGAAAACAAACAAACAAAAAAAATAAAGTCTATGTGGAAGTGCAGAGGAAAGAAATTACTCTCTACTTCCCACAAATGAGCGATGATTGACCACGTCCTTGAAGCAGGGCCTCAACGCACGTAGCCGGTGTTCGGGAGGAGGACCGACGTTTTCACAATGAGAGCCCACCCCTCCCCTTCTTCCTGTTTCCACCTTTTATTGCTGAGTGTGACATCATATGGTATGGAATATCCCTTTGATTGGTTTAGGTCAGCTGCCCTGGTGATGTTTCTCTCCTCACTTTTTGCCCACCCCCTAGGAGGGTTAGAGAGAGTCCCGATGCTGTGCCAGCATTGCTCAGCAGCAGATACAACACTGGTGTGATACCACTGCTGTTCCAGCTACAAGTGCAGAGCACAGCACTGTATGGGCTGCTGCTGGGAAAGTTAACATTCCAGCCAGACCCAGTACATTCATGAGTAATGGACATTAAAATATTGATATTTGTGTTCTTTAAATTACAAATTATACCAAAGATCAGTGGAACAGAATTTTTTCAGTGCTCTATTAGTAAATAACCCTGCAGAGTAACATACTGAATGTCTCATTAACCTTCTATATCTTTTACTGTAGTTCATACACTTATATTTTTGTCATATTAATTGCTTTGGTGGACTGAATTGAAATGAATAAAATTTTGTTCCAAATGCCAAAAACAAATCCATGGCTTGGATGCTCAAACTAAGCCCAGAATTTTAGTAAGATTTCTGAACCTGTAAAATTTGGATGATCATGCTGATTTGTTTTCTTCTAGGAAGAAAATTAACTCTGTTCTAACTGAAACCAGGACACATAATTAAGAAAATACGCAAAGTAAATGCAAGGAGAAAACAAAATTTAGGAGTTATTCAAGCTGAAATTGAAGGGAAATTCCAAGGATATGAAACCATGGGGGAGGGGGTTGTACACTATGTAAAATTTTAGCATCGCAAAAAACTGAAACCACAGAATTTACATATGAACACTCTAAAAATATTTCCATTTTATTCTGTCATCCTCCTCTACCTTTCAATGTCATTAAAGTGACTGTTTTATTTGGGTTTTGTGTGTATGTTAGTTACTATTTGTTCTATATTTTTGAATGTATACTATGTATAAGTTACAATGATGTATTAGATACTGTTTTACTATTAGATACTAATTACATGGAGGAAAAAAGAACACAACTCATTCTGTTCCTCTTCAAAGTCAAAGCCAAACAGCTTACAACAGAAGGGAACTGGGCCCATAATATTTTACAGATGTACCAGTTGCTTTTAGCGTTATCTAGATTGCTTTTACCTTATATTTAATAGTACTTCATTTAAATGAATAGGGTTTATTTTCTTCCAAATACAAAGAATAAACTATTTTTTTGTCTTTTGTTAATTTCAGGTGAAGAGAAGCAGTATAAAATTCCAAAATTACAAAAGTATTGTTACTCTGTTTAATCCAAGTAGTTTGTTTTCTGCAATTTATACAAATTACATTGATTATTTTATTTCCTTGGAGCGAGAACAATTTGTCATCAAAGCATAAATAACTTTATAAAATGTTAATGTATGGTACTAAATCTGAAATATTTTTAGAAGTGAAGCTATCTGAGGTCACAAGTGGAGTGAGTTTTATTTCCTTGTAATTCTAAAAGATACTAAGGCATCGTTGCATATCTAGTATTTAAAGAGATTATAATAGCTTGAAGAACAAAGTGACTTTAATATGCCTTTGGAGTGATCTTAAAAATATCTAAGGCTTGTTTTGTACAGTTAAGATTATTTTAGTAGAGTAACACTGAATTTACATATGTTCAATCTTTCATATTTGATATAGCTCCAATGGCTTTTAGACAACTATGAAACTGCAGAAGGAGTGAGCCTCCCCAGAAGTACCCTTTACAATCATTACTTACGTCATTGTCAGGAGCACAAGTTAGATCCAGTCAATGCTGCTTCCTTTGGGAAACTCATACGGTCAATCTTCATGGGATTACGGACCAGAAGACTGGGAACCAGGTTTGCATTAATGAAATCTTAAAGTAAAATAGAAAATATCAATAATAATTGTGAACGTGAAGCTTGTATGTTAAAAAAATAAACAAGCAAACAGAAAATATTTAAAACCTTATGTTAAAGGAGTTGCCAAATTCAGTGGACTTCAGGACCTAAGGGATTACTGCTTCCCAGTCTGGTATTGCCAAATCCTGTGTACTCTTAAGATGCAGGAGATATCTCCTATCTCAGTCCAATGGATGCAGATTCTGCTGTTCCCATTTGGATGTCCAGATAGTCATGAGACTGAATGTGTTCCAAAGATGCAAATGCAAACATGACACCATCACAGTCAACCACACAAGCTAACAGAGTAATGTCTCTACTAGTATCCACAGAGACACCAACAGCGCTCACATAAGTATGAATATAGATAGCCCAATTCTATTCACGCTTTCCAGATGATCAGGTTTGAAGTTGACTAGTGAAATATACATACACCCTCACTCACTCAGAAGCATACCCCATTTATGGAATTGTTTTATTCCCCGTGACTGCATAAGTTATTTATATGGTTTATTTTCTTTATTCTATTTAAATGAAATGCAATGGTCAAATGCTGGAAAATATAGTTAAAGTGAAATGATTTCCAGAAGCTGGTGTAGTTATACAAGTTTTATACTAGTGTGAGAGGAAAGTCAAACCTAACTTGTATGTACTGTTTTCCAGTCAAGGCAAATTGTAAAGTCTGTGATTATGTGATTCTGTATGTTGTATATGCATAAAAATGCTATTTTTGTTCTTTCATAAAGGGGAAATTCCAAATATCATTATTATGGGATCCGTGTCAAACCAGATTCTCCCCTTAATCGGTTACAAGAGGATATGCAATATATGGCTATGAGACAACAACCCATGCAGCAGAAACATAGGTAAGGTGTTAAATAAATGAAAGTATTTTTTTCATATTTCTAGTTCTTCAAGACTTACCTGTCCTTATCTATGTGGCAAAGATGAACTGCTTAACTTCTGTGAAAAATAAAGGTTTGGCGGCAGTTCTGCAATTGATATTACTGGAGTCTGATACCAGCAGACATGACAGAGCACATGCAGTTCTTCTGAACATTTTGGAAACATCCAAGTATTTTGTTATTTATGTTAATGAAAATCAAGATTCTCATGTATTTACTAGACCTCAGAAGCTAGGGTTTGGAGAAGGGGGGAAAAAGAGCCACATCTAAACAATAAAAGCAAAAATAGCAAACCATGATTCCTTAAGCTGCACAACAACAACTGCATTTCTGAACTAAGACTTTGCTACAGTTATGAAACATGCTTAGTATATATTTGAATTTATTTATTTATTATTTGAATTAGAATTTATGGTGACAGAAGGAAAACTGCCACCAAAACTTCAGCCCTGGATATGGGGAAAGCAGACTTCAGGCTGCTCAGGGAACTAGCCAGCAAGGTCCCCTGGGAAGCTGCTTTTGAAGGCATTGGCATCAATCAGTGCTGGTCAATCTTTAAGCACTGCCTCCTAAAAGCACAAGATCAGGTGATTCCAAAATATCGGAAGGCAGGCAGGCGGGGAAGAAGGCTGGCCTGGCTAACCAGGGATATTCTACTGGAGCTTAGACGGAAAAAGAAAGTGTACGGCTGTTGGAAGGAGGGTCAGGCAACAAAGAAGGAATACAGGGATGCTGTTTGTGTTTGTAGGGAGAAAATTCCTGTGGCCAAAGCCCAACTAGAGTTGAAGCTGTCCATGTCATTGAGAGACAATAAAAAAAGGTTTTTTAGATATGTTAACAGAAAAAGGAGAACCAAGTAAACATCAGTCCGCTACTTGACGGGGAAGGTATCATCACAGACAATGACATCGGCAAAGCAGAGACGTTTAATGCCTTCTTCACCTGTCTTCGATGTTGATGATAAGCTTCAGGACCCTGGGTGCCCTGAGCAAGAGGACCATGACGGTGGGAATGACAAACTCCCAACTGACCCTGAATGTGTATGGGATTTGCCGCTCCACCTGGATCCATACAAGTCCATGGGTCCATCCCAGGGTGCTTAAAGAGCTGGCTGATGTCATCGCAGGACCTCTCTCAATTATTTTTCAACGATCTTGGGAATCTGGAAAGGTCCCAGTAGACTGGAAGCTGGCAAATGTTGTGCCAATTTTCAAGAAGGGCAAGAAAGAAGACCCTGGTAACTACAGGCCTGTCAGTCTCACGTCAGTGCCTGGTAAAATTATGGAGAAGATTATCCTGGGAGTTACTGAAGCACACCTGGGGGACAGCGCAGTCATAGGTCACAGCCAGAATGGGTTCACGAGGGGTAGGTCCTGTTTAACAAATTTGATTTCCTTTTATGATAAGATCACCTATCTAGTTGACCAAGGGAAACCAGCTGATCTTTTTGGACTTCAGCAAGGCTTTTGACATGGTTTCCCATAGAATCCTACTGGACAAAATGTCCAGCATACAGCTAGACAAAAACATCATACGATGGGTGAGCAATTAGCTGATGGTTAGGGCTCAAAGGGTTGTGGTTAATGGGGCCACATCAGGCTGGCGGATGGTCACTAGTGGGGACCCTCAAGGCTCCATTTTAGGGCCAGTCCTCTTCAATGTTTTTATAAATGATTTGGATGTAGGACTAGAAGGTGTTTTGAGCAAATTTGCCGATGACACCAAATCTTGAGGAGTTGTGGACTCTGTTGAGGGTGGAAAGGCCTTGCAGAGAGATCTGGACAGATTGGAGAGCTGGGCGATCACCAACCTCATGAAGTTTAACAAAGGCAAGTGCCGAGTCCTGTACCTGGGATAGGGCAACCCTGGCTATACGTACAGATTGGACGACGAGACACTGGAGAGCAGCCCCACAGAGAGGGATCTGGGGGTTGTGGTTGACAGCAAGTTGAAAATGAGCCAGTAGTGTGCCCTAGCAGCCAGGAAGGACAACCATATCCTGGGATGCATCAAGCGTGGCATCGCTAGTCGGTCAAGGGAAGTGATTGTCCCCCTCTACTCTGCACTGGTGTGGCCTCACCTTGAATACTGTGTGGAGTTATGGGCACCACAGTACAAAAAGGACGTTAAACTTCTGGAGAGTGTCCAGAGGAGGGCGACAAAGATGGTGAAGGGACTACAGGGGAAGACATATGAGGAACGGCTGAGGTCACTTGGCCTGTTCAGCCTGGAGAAGAGGAGGCTGAGGGGGGACCTCATCGCAGTCTACAACTTCCTCGCGAGGGGGAGTGGAGACGCAGGTGACCTGTTCTCCTTAATCACCAGTGATAGGACCTGTGGGAATGGTGTTGAGCTGAGGCAGGGGAAGTTTAGGCTGGACATCAGGAAGAGGTTCTTCACCGAGAGGGTGGTTGTACACTGGAACAGGCTCCCCAGGGAAGTAGTCATTGCACCAAGCCTGTCAGATTTTAAGAAGTGTTTGGACTGTGCACTTAGTCACATGGTCTAAACTTTTGGGCAGACCTGTGTGGTGCCAAGCATTGGACTTGATGATCCTTATGGGTCCCTTCTAACTCGGGATATTCTGTGATTCTATGATTCTATATATTTGAGAAGTTTGATGTATATCTGTAACTTATATAAAATTTATCTTTCATTATTCAGAACTCTAGCATGTTTTAATGTGAGTTAAAGGACTTAGTCCTAACAAAGCAAATTATAGTATTAATCTTCATTTTCTGTTTTTACTAATGTTTCTAATCTTATTTAAGAACTAAAAAAAGTCATTTTAACATCTGTGCAATAATTCTCTTATAAGAAGACATTCAGAGTGAAGAGAATCTAAGAATCACAAATGTTCCCTTTTCCCTTCTGGAAAATTCTTGGAAAAATGTATTTATCTTCTGTCCTTTTGAATCAGCTGTCAGTTATGTCAGCTTTTTCTGTTCAGTTGTATCAATTTCAACCCCCTTCCATCAATTCCATCTCATTGGATAGGCACCTCTAGTTCTTTACTTCTTGACAAATGGTGTAGACTGAATTTATGCTACAGCTCACTTTTCTTCATTCTTTCTTGATTTGAAGGTCATGCAACTTTCCTACATATGTCACATTCATGTTATTGGGTATGTGGGGCAAGGATTTGCTAGTGGTTAATGGGCTTCTCTGTGCCACACTCAGCTAGTTTCATCTGGCTCACTGACAGACCCATTGCAGGCCAAAGCTGAGCCAGTCAGCAAATTTGGTGGTACTTCTGTGAAAACATTTTTAAGACAGGGCAAAAATATAACACACAGGCTGGGAGGGGGTGGTGGTGGTGAGAAAGCAGTACAAACACCAAGGTCAGAGAAAAAGGAGAAGGAGGTACTCCATAGCACCAGAGCAGGTATTCACAGAGCAGCCTGTGGAAGAGACCACACTGGAGCAGTTTGTTCTTCCATGAAGGAACTGCAGCCCATGGAGAATCCAATCTGGAGCACAGGAAAAGTGTGAGAAGGAAGGAGCAGAAGAGAGATACTGTTATGTACTGATCATGACAGCTCCCTGCCTGCCTCCTTACACTGCTCATTGCCTTATTGAAGGGACTATGTGTAACCTGCAGTAATAACAATGGGGAAAAGAGGAGTCTGGAATGAAGGTATGAAGATCAGCCTGGGAAAATGGGGAAGAAGTGGGGACTGGACCCAGTGTTGACCCCTAGGGTATACTGCTAGTGACTGGCCTCCAACTAGACTTTGTGCCCCTCTGGGCCCAGTCGTTCAACCAGCTTTTAATTCCCCTCTCTGTCTGCCCATCCAGCCCGTACATCAGCAGCTTCTCTGTGAGGATCTCATGGGAGACAGTGTCAAAGCTCTTCCTAAAGACATAGAATCAAAGAATCATAGAATGGCTTGGGTTGGAAGGTACCTCAAAGATCATCTAGTTCCAACCCCCGTGCCATAGGCAGGGATGCCACCCACTAGATCAGGTTGCCCAGGGACTCATCTAATGTGGTCTTGAACACCTCCAGGGATGGGGCATCCACAGCCTCTCTGGGCAACCTGTTCCAGTGCCTCACCACCCTCTGAGTGAAGAATTTCCTCCTAACCTTTCATCTAAATCTCTCTTCTTTTAGTTTAAAACCATTCCCCTTAGTCCTTTCAATATCTGATTGAGCAAAGAGTTTCTCTCCATCTTTTTTATAAGACCCCTTTAAGTACTGAAAGGATGCAATGAGGTCACCCCAGAGCCTTGTCTTCTGTAGGCTGAACAGCCCCAGTTCTCTCAGCCTATCTTCGTGGGAGAGGTGCTCCAGCTTCTTGATCATCTTTGTGGCCCTCCTCTGGACCTGCTCTAACAGCTCCACATCCTTCTTGTGCTGGGGACTCCAGACCTGGATGCAGTACTCCAAGAGGGGCCTCACAAGGGCAGAGAAGAGGGGGACAATCCCCTCCCTCGACCTGCTGGCCACTCCCCTGTTGATGCAGCCCAAGATGCAGTTGGCCTTCTCTGCCGACTCATGTCGAGCTTTTCATCCACCAGAACCCCTCAAGTCCTTCTCTGCAGGGCTGCTCTCAATGAGTTCTTCACCCAGTCTGTACTCATGTCCGGGACTGCCCTGGCCCAGATGTAGCACCTTGCACTTAGACTTATTGACCACCTCATTAGGTTCCTGTGGGCCAACTTCTCAAGCCTGTCCAGGTACCTTTGGATGGCATCCCTTCCTTCTGTTGTATTGACTGCACCACTCAGCTTGGTGTCATCTACAAATTTGCTGAGGGTGCACTCGATCCCACTGTCTATGTCATTAATGAAGATATTAAACAGTACCAGAGGTCCCAGGAAAGACCTCTGAGGGACACCACTCGTCACTGGCCTCCACTTGGACATAGAGCCATTGATCCCCACTCTCTGGTTGTGACCTTCAAGCGAATTCCTTATCCATTGAATGATCCACCTTTCTCTCTCCAATTTGGAGACCAGGATGTCATGTGGGACCCTGTCAAAGGCCTTACAAAAGTCCAGGTAGATGACATCAGTTGGTCTTCCTTTGTCAACTGATGTAGTCACTCCATCATAGAAAGCCACCAGATTGGTCAGGCACGATTTACCCTTGATGAAGCCATGCTGTCTGTCTTGGATCAGCTCTTTGTCTTGCATGTGCCTTGGCATTGCTTCGAGGAGGATCTTTTCCATGATCTTGCAAGGCACAGAGGTGAGGCTCACGGGTCTGTAGTTCCCCAGGTCTCCTTTCTACCCTATTTAAAAATGGGAGTTATGTTTCCCTTTTTCCAGTCACCAGGGACTTTGCCTGACTGCCAGCCATCAAATATGATGGAGAAAGGCTTGGCAACTACATCAGACAGTTCCCTCAGGACTCTGGGATGCATGTCATCAGGTCCCATAGACTTGTACTAGTTTAGTTTCATCAGATGGTCTCGAACCTGCTCTTTACTTACAGTGGGTGGGACATTGCTCCTCCAGCCTCCATCTACAGGTTCAGGGAAAAGAAAACCTTGGGAAGCCTGACTGGCAGTGAAGGCTGAGGCAAAGAAGTTGTTGAGTACCTCAGCCTTCTCCATGTCTGTCGTTATCAGTTCACCCTTCTCATCCATCAGAGGGGGGTACACTCTCCTTGGCCTTTCTTTTCTGAGCAATGTATCTATAGAATCCCTTTCTGTTAGAAACCCTTCCTAAATTCAGTTAAGACAATGTCCACTGCTTTCTCCCTGTCTACCAGGCCACTCATTTCATTATAGAAACTTATCAAGTTGGTTAAACATGACTTTCCCTCGGTGAATCCATGCTGACTACTGATGATTTTCTCATCCATGTGACTGGAAGTGGTTTCCAGGATTAGCTGCACCATCATTTTCCAAGGGATTGAGGTGAGGCTGACTGGCCTGTAGTTCCCTGAAATTTTTAGAGCTTAGTTTGGTTTCTTTTTCTAAAACACTTAGAGTTCGTTTTTCAGCAAGCCAAAAGATTATAAGGCTTTATTTTTAATGAAAATAGAGTACCAATAAATTATATAAGTGCATGAATTGGATTTTTGAGATAATACAAAAAATCGAGACTCAGTAAATATTTGAATTGTTAGTGGATCACGTTGTTTCCCCTAGTAAAATGGGTCTCCCCAGGTATCCGGAATTCACTCAAAGAGTCGACTCTTAATTAAAACAGAAAGAATTTAATGGTAACCATATATCAACTCGAGCTGGGTGCCTCAGAGGAGGGAACCCACTCAAAATTTCCCGTTTTCTTATACGCATACAATCTTTATTTCATCTGCTATAGTCCAATCAGTTCTCAACACATATACATTATGTTTCTTCAGAATGGCAGTTCTTTATTGCAGGGTGGGATGGCTTCTGTTATCTCTCAGGACAGGATGTCTTCTGTTATTTCCCAAGCTAGGGTGGCTTCTGTTATGGGGTAGGCTCTGATCTGGTGCCATCCTTGGTCAACACATCCCCTCTTCCCCATCAGTGTCACCCAGCCCCCCCCACAATGCTGCTCACTGTTACTCAATCAGCTCTACGTACCAGGTTCAGGTGATGCAGAGCCTGAATTTACCAACCATCATGATGGATGGTAATAAAGGTTTTCTGTCCATTACTTCATATATGGTTTGTGCAAAGCATCATGTTGCAGTAGCTTCTTCACTAATGTGAGGTTCATTCCAATAGGAATAGGCAATAGACTCTGATATAATTTGTAATTTGATTTTAACAATTGATGAGATGTAACAGGAGCTGAGTAATTACAGTCACATCCCATAATCATAGTAAAAATTGCAAATACAGATATTTGGATGATTACTTGTATTTACAGCAATACTCCCTACGAATATAAATTCACAGAGGGTTCTCATACAAACACACCCCTTGCCAATATATATAAGCACAGTTCCAGGAGTCTCATTAAGGTGTATTTCAAAGTGACAAACATTTTGTTCTGTGTCTAGACAGATGTCCTGGGCTTTGATGGTGTTGTTCCCACAAATAAATTCTTGTTCCTGCACAACGCATGCATCTACATCAACAGTTTGTCATCTGTTCCCATTTCATTAAGCTCATACTCTATGTTCTAATGGGTATAGTCCCATTATGATATAAGCCCAATGCAACAATTGGATATATAGTATATTCTGATGCATTGCATATTGTTAAGACAAAAGCCATAGCCTTATTGTTGATAGGGTCATAAGTGAAATTGACTAAATACCACCAGGACTGGAATTCTTTCTCAAATGTGGTTGTATTATCCCAAATTACTTTTTGAACTTCCATGGGTAAAGTGCCTCCCTCACCTTCCTTTATAATTACTGCTATGGCAGTCTGCATCCATAGCTGACCTTGGATACAACTTAGAGCTAGTGACACATTGGTCTGAGTTGTACCAAGCATATCCAAAATAAAATCATGGTCTCTTTCATTAATTCTTTCCCACTGAGGCAACAGATATTAACCACTGGTTGGTTCCTACTGCTAATAGGGAAGATCACAATGGATGCTCTAACTTGCTTAGATCACTTTTTGTTGTGCTCAGTTTATTTATGAGCATTTCTGTATCTACTGTATTCAAAACTCCCAATCCTGTTCCTATGATACCAGTCATATCTGTCCTTGTCTGCCAGGAGAGGCAAGGGTCTGTCCATGTAACCATGCCAGCCACCCAGCATAAGATGTACTTAGAAATGGTGAAAAATTGGCTTGATTATGGAAATATTAATTTGCATCATTGGTTCTACTCATTTAACTATCCAAGATGGATTAAATAACACTTTTTGTTGGCCTGTGTCTTTGATTACATATGGCCCAATTTCAGAAAATTGTGGGGTCAATTCGTCTTTTACTGATGAGGTTGGAGTTAAACAAATTGTGGTGGGTTGAGAGGTAGGTAGTGTCATTGATCTAATTTCCTCATGTCACATTAATCGCTGTCCTAAAGGTGGTAGTAGTGTAGCCACTGAAATGCACTATTCATCAACATTTGTCACTATTGGGACATTGGGAGTTGCCATCCCCTACCCGTGACATAGTAAAAGTCTTTTTCCTATTCATCTTGCAACAGAAGGTGAAACTTGCCTTTTTCTTTTCTGGATGCAGACAGCCACATTGTGGCCCTGTATAGTCTAATGTAGTGGGTTTACGTGGCAAGGTTTTGGTAGCAGGGGGGCCATAGGGGTAGTTTCTGTGAGAAGGATCTAGAAGCTGCCCTATGTTTGGTAAGGGCCCCACTGCTGACCAGAGCCAAGCCAATAAGCGATGTTGTTTTGCGCCTCTGTGAGAGCATATTTAAGACAGGGAAAAAAAAAAATGCTGTGCCACACAGCAGCTGGGAGAGTGAGAGGAGTGAGGAACAGCCTTGCAGGCGCCAAGGTCAGTGAAGAAGGAGAGGGAGAGGTGCTCCAGGCGCCGGAGCAGAAGTCCCCTGCAGCCTGTGGTGAGGACCATGGTGAAGCAGGATGTCCCCCTGCAGCCCATGGAGTACCACGGTGGAGCAGGGTTCCATGCTGCAGCCCGTGGAGGAGACCACGGTGGAGCAGGTGGCCCTGCACCGACGGAGGCTGCCGCCTGTGGAAGACCCCTGCCGGAGCAGATTCCGGGCTGGACTTGTAGCCCGTGGAGAGGAGATCACGCAGGAGCAGGTGACCTGTCAGCAGCTGCTGCCCATGGGGGACCCAGGTTGGAGCAGTTTTCTCCTGAGGGATGGACCCCGTGGTACGGACCCATATCTGGAGCAGTTCTGGAAGAGCTGCTGCCTGTGGGAAGCCCACGCCGGATCAGTTCATCAAGGACTGCATCCCGTGGGTGGGACCCCACAGCACAGGGGACGAGAGTGACCGAGAAGGAGTGGCAGAGAAGAAGCGCTGTAGACTGACCATAACCCCCATTCCCCCGTTCCCCTGTGCCGCTCAGGAGGAGGGTGGATAGGGGGAAGGTGCTTTTGGTTTCTTTCCTTTGTTTCTCACTTCTCTAGCTTGTTAGTAATAAGCAATAAATCTTACTGTCTCCCTATGCCAAGTCTGTTTTGCCCGTTACAATAATTACTGCGTGATCTCCTTGTCCTTATCTCAAGCTTTGAGCCCTTTTCATCATATTTTCTCCCCATTCCTCTTTGAGGAGGGGGAGTGAGAGAGTGGCTGTGGTGGAGCTCGGCTGCCCACTCAAGCGGAACCACAACATCTAAGTATACCATTCTCCCTACAGAGTTGTTGGATGCGTACAGACTACTATCTAGATCACCTGGAACTTTTGTCATTGTTATACTTAGCTATGCCGTAGTAGTCATCAAGTCTGATAGTGCAAAAAAATAGTGAAATGTCCCAGTTCATTTCTTCCCAGTGTAAGGATTCTTCAGATCACAGGCCAGGCTTTATTATCTCTCAGTTGATTGGCTACTCGTTACTCATTTGATGTGAGAATGGTGTATGCAATTCTCTTTACCTAAAATTTAACAACGAAATAAGAACACAATAATACTATATACAGTCCTTCCCATTTGGAGTCTTCCTTGGTTGTTCTTGAAAACACTTTAATCAGCACTTCATCCCCTCGTATATCATGCACCTGTAATTCGGGTGGTACCGGATGATACCATTGTGCATACTTATGACTGCTCTCAATTTGTTTTTGTAAGTACATTATGTACTGAGTTACTTGTTCATCTCCATCCAACAGGCTGGTCTTTGCTTGGATAAAGATTCCTGGTATAGCTAAATGTCTATCAAAGAGAATTTTGGCTGGTGTTAGCCCTAGGGGTTGCCTTGGTGCATTCCGGACATCCCATAGGGCTAAGTTCAGGGCATATGGATACTTTAATCTAGTATGGGTACATATTTTTGCTATTTTTTCTTTTAATGTCCGATTCATTCACTCCACCCATCATGAGGCTTGTTGGTGATAGGGAGTGTGTAGATCTCCCTATCACCCAGTGATATCAAATGAGTCTTCCTGTCTGTTTTGATTGCTTGTGGGACTCCATATCTTGGAATTATATCCTTCAACAGTGCATTTTGGCAATCGACCTTCTGACACTTAATTGCCATAATCAAGCTGGAGACTATTTCCGCTCCTGTGAGGATGTATTGATATCCCACAGGAATGGTACAATATAATCAATTTGCCAGGTAGACCACAAAGTTTTCCCTTCATTGGTATGTGGAGGTGGTGCTTTAGCAGGATCTTCTGCTTGTAATTTCAATCTGCACCGGGGACATTCTGTAAGAGTAGTTTGACAAGTTCTTCTGTTTATGGGCCAGCACTTACTCTATGCAGAGAAGTAAAGTGCTTCCTTACTGGTATGACCTAGGTTTTGATGTAATCATTCTCCCAACTGATGTCACTCAGGATTTAGAGTGATTTTTCTAATTTTCGTTAGCTCATCTACCCTTCCACTTCCTGGCTGGCTATCTTTTGCATGAACATTTACATCTACTGTCACCATCCACAGGTATGCAGCTACCTGCAAAATAGCTGTTATGTTTGCAATGTTTGGTACAGAAGCTGGGGGGGGGGGGCATATTAACATTCAGGCACCAATAATCAATTGTTAACTGCCACCTCCTGTCTAGTTTCTGAACTGTCCAGACAGATGAGTTATACAGAAAGTGGGTTCTAGAGAAAATTTGTCATTTTTCCAGATCAGCTATGACTTCAGAAATTCCTTTTCATGCCACAGAAGAAATCAGATATTGTGGTACATTAGTAATTTTTGAATCAGGGAGTGCAGGGGCTGTGCGAAGTACATACACTGTAGACTCCCTATTTCTACTGGGGCTGGGACTGAGGTTAGAGTCAAAAGACCACATACTGCCATTCATCAGTTTGTTCATTTAAAGCATCAAACCCTGAAATACTTTCAAGATGGCCTTTAACTGCAAAGAGAGTAGCCAACAGGCACTTCTCACACAGAAGCCATAAATTGACCTTGGCAGACTGGCAAAAAATGTTTGCTCCACTCTGTTCACACCGGTAATCATAACTGCTGTCTGGATTGCACACCCCGCTTCTTGGCATCTTGTGTTAGTATTGAAATTTGTGCTCCTGTATCAATTAAAAACTTCACAAATTGCCCTTTAGGACCAGCTGGAATCAAAATGTATGGGCCATCAACACTTACCCATTGATAAGCCTCCAACTTCCAGACAGGCAGGCCCAATTGCCATCCAGACTTGGCTAATTTTTTGGCTTCATGTCCTGCAATTCCTTCCTAGGGAGGAGGAAGAGGGTTATCTCCCTTTCTGGGAACTGGTGCCAGCAGAGCCGAAATGGAAGACGTTGTGTGGCAGGCAAACAATAACCTAGTTTCCATCACTGAAACATGGTGGGACCACTCCCATGACTGGAGTGCTGCAATAGATGTCTATAAGATCTTCAGTGAGATATTAGAGAGTGTTTTGATGTTGAGCTTGGGGCTGGGAATGATAAGGTCAAGTCCCTATGGATAAAGATCAGGGGGATGGCCAACAAGGCAGACATCCTGATGGGGGTCTGTTATGTTATAGATTGCCAAACCAGGATGAAGAGACGGATGAGGCATTCTACAAGCAGCTGGTGAAGTCACACAATCGCCAGCACTTGTTCTCGTGGGGGACTTGAACTTCCTGGACATATGCTGGAAATACAACACAGCCCTGAGGAAGAAGTCTAGGAGGTTCCTGGAGTGGGTTGAAGATAGCTTCCTGACTCAGCTGGTTAGTGAGCCTACTGGGGAGGAAGTGCCCCGCTAGACCTGCTGTTCATGAACAGAGAAGGACTGGTGGGTGATGTGGTGGTCAGGAGCTGTCTTGGGCAGAGTGACTGCAAAATGGTGACGTTCTCTGTTCTTGGTGAAGTTAGGACGGGGGGTCAGTAAAGCTGCTACCTTGGACTTTCGGAGGGCAGACTTTGAATTGTTCAGGTCGCTGGTAAGAAGGGTCCCTTGGGAGTCAGTCCTGAAGGGCAGAGGCATTCAGGAAGGCTGGACGCTCCTCAAGAAGGAAGTCTTAAAGGCGTAGGAGCAGGCTGTCCCCGTATGCTGTAAGATGAGCCAGCGAGGAAGAAGACTGAAGTGGCTGAACAGGGAACATTTGCTGAGTGCCTGGGAGAAAAAGAGAGTTTATGTCCGGTGGAGGAAGGGACAGGCATCTCAGGGGGAGTACAAGGAACTTGCCAGCATATGCAGAGAGAAAATCAGAAAGGTTAAAACCCAGCACAAGCTCAACCTGGTAGCTATGGTAAAAGATAACAAAAAATGTTTTCACAAATACATTAATGGTAAGAGGAGAGCCAAGGAATATCTCCATCTTTTACTGGATGCAGGGGGGAACATGACTACTGAGGATAAGGAAAAGGTTGAGGTTCTTAATGCCTTCTTTACATCTGTTTTTAACAGTCAGACCACTCATCCTAAGAGTACTCAGCTTCCTGAACTGGAAGTCAGGGACGGGGAGCAGAAGAAACCCACCACAGTTCAGGTGGAAACAGTTAGACACCTGCTGCAACACCTGGACTGTCACGAGACCATGGGGCCAGATGGGATCCACCTGAGAGTGCTGAGGGAGCTGGCGGACATGCTTGCCGAGCTGCTTTCCATCATCTATCAGTGGTCATGGTCATTCAGAGAGGTCCCAGATGACTGTAGATTTGCTAATGTGATGCCTATCTCTAAGAAGGGTTGTAAGGAGGACCCGGGGAACTACAGGCCTGTCAGCCTGACATCAGTGCCAGGAAAGGTGATGGAACAGGTCATCTTGAATGCAATCACACAGCATGTGCTGGACAGCCGGGGGATCAGGCCCAGTCAGCATGGGTTCATGAAATGCAAGTCCTGCCTGACCAACCTCATCTTCTTCTATGACCAGGTAACTTGCTTGGTGGATGAGGGAAAGGCTGTTGACGTAGTCTACCTAGACTTCATCAAAGCCTTTGACATGGTCTCCCATAATACTCTCCTGGAGAAGCTGGAAGCCCATGGCTTGTACAGGTATACTCTTTGTTGGGTTAAAAACTGGCTGGATGCCTGGCCCAGAGAGTGGTGGTGAATGGAGTGAAATCCAGCTGGTGACTGGTCATGAGTGGTATTCCCCAGGGGTCGGTGTTGGGGCCCATCCTCTTTAATATCTTTATTGATGGTTTGGAAGAAGGAACTGAGTGTGCTCTCAGTAAGTTTTCAGATGATACCAAGTTGGGGGGGGAGGGGAAATTGGGCTATAACCCCGTTGCAGAAGGCCACCAGATTTGTCAGGCACAATCTGCCCTTAGTGAAGCCATGCTGGCTGTCACCAATCCCCTCCTTATCTTCCATGTGTGCACCCTCATTGAGTGCACCCTCGGTAAGTTTGCGGACGACACCAAGTTGGGGGGGTGGGGGGGGAGTGTTGATCTGCTGGACGGTAGGAAGGCCCTGCAGAGGGACCTGGACAGGATGGGTCTATGAGCAGAGGCCAACTGGATGAAGTTCAACATGGCTACGTACTGGGTCCTGCACTTTGGTCAGAACAACCCCATGCAGCATTACAGGCTTGGAGCAGAGTGGCTGGAAAGCTGTGCAGAGGATAAAGATCTGGGGTGTTGGTCGAGGCTCACCTGAATATGAGCCGGCAGTGTGCCCAGGTGCCACGAAGGCCAGCGACATCCTGGCTTGTATCAGGAATAGGGTAGCCAGCAGGACTAGGGAGGTGATTGTCCCCCTGTACTCTGCTCTGGAGAGACCACACCTTTTGTACTGTGTTCTGTTTTGGGTCCCTCACTACAAGAAAGACATTGAGGCCCTGGAGAGTGTCCAGAGAAAGGCAACAAAGCTGGTGAAAGGTCTAGAGAACAAGTCTTATGAGGAGCGGCTGTGAGAAAAATCTCAAATAATTTTCTTCAGACAGGATCTTCTGTGAAGCTTTTTTATTCGTGATTGCAATGGCAGGCATCCTGTCAATTAGGAGCGCATTTTAGTAAACAAATCATAACCTTTTATTCCACATTACCAGACGCCTGATCACCTCCCCTGTTTCCTCATTGGCTGAGTAGTACGGGTTCACAAGCTACTCGACACTCTTCTGTACCATATATACCACGTTTCTCACATGGCTGAGGGAGCTAGGGTTGTTTATACTGGAGAAGAGGAGGCTCAGGGGAGACCTTATTGCTCTATACAGCTACCTGAAAGGAAGTTGTGGGGAGCTGGGAGTCGGCCTCTTCTCACAGATAATCAGCAATAGAACAAGAAGGAATGGCCTCAAGTTACTGCAGGGGAGGTTCATATTGGAAGTGAGGAGAAATTTCTTCTCAGGAAGAGTAGTCAGGTACTGGAATGGGTTGCCCAGGGAGGTGGTGGAGTCACTGTCCCTGGGGGTGTTTAAGGAAAGGCTGGACTTGGTGCTTAGGCACATGGTTTAGTGGGTGATATTGGTGGTAGGGGGATGGTTGGACCACATGATCTTGGAGGTCTTTTCCAACCTTAATGATTCTATGGTTCTCTGAAATACGATACCTCCTTTTGCTGGTATCTCCTGTGTGGAATGCTTTGATCAGACTCAAGATAATGGCAGTAGGCTGACCTTGCATTGCAGTTCTGGGAATGCGTAGAGCTAATGCTTTTTTCCATAACTCAGTTCTCTGTTCTCAAGATTGCACTTGCAGGTTTCTAGAATTATTTTCCATTAGTTCAGTTTCTGTTCCCATTTTTACAGGTCTCCTCACCTTATGATCTCTTCTGCAGGTGTTCAGTTGTTTGTTTGTTGTTTTTTTTTTCAGCTGGTGCTTCCTCCCAGCACATTTTTCATGTTTAACAATGCAGTGCATTAATTCTGCCCATGCAGGGAGTTGCTTAAGGACATTCTGCGCATTGTCACCTTGTGTTGCATTATGTTCTGTGTCTCTTTTGATCTCATCTCATTTTTCAACTAAGTATGGTTTAAGAATTTCCAGGGCTTCTCTCATCAGTGACTTTACCATTGCAAAATCTCCTGTAGCAGATAGTGGGACATTATGGGTCTCTTGTTTGTGCATGGCCTGTATGCAAACAGCTTTTGTGACAGCTATAAAGACCTCACTTAGCGATTTAATAGGGACTATGGAGGGTTCACCCTGCTCCATGGTGTCTGTCTATCGCCCCAGCCCAATAAGCTACTCGGCTGGTGAGAGAATGGGGCTTATCTGCTGGGTCAGGTCCTGAATTTGAGAAAACTCATGGACCCCAACAGCTGTTTGCTTCATCCTCACTTAGCATTATCTGGTCTCCACCAGTGAAGCATACTCACAGCACTCATTCACTTTCATAGAATCATACAATGCTTTGGGTTGGAAGGGACCTTAAAGATCATCTAATTCCAAACCCCCTGTCATGAGCAGGGATGCCACCCACTAGATCAGGTTGCCCAGGGCCTCATCCAACCTGGTCTTGAACACCTCCAGGGATGCAGCATACACTACTTCTCTGGGCAATGAGAAGTATGGGGTGGGGGGTGGGGGTGGGGAGCACGCTATCATAATATCACATGTCCTATGTTATTGTATAGTTAAAATGTCAGGAATGCCCAGAATTTTGGATGCCTGATTATTATGGGATCTTTCTCATAAGCTAAAATCTAAGTAGTTACATGGAGCATTACTAGTATCTGTTTAATAAGATCAAAATGAGAACATGCTCAGAGCTGACTCAACTGCTTCTTGAGAGGAGAATTTCCAGAGTGGAATGTGTTGACCTTCCTAAAGTTAGTACAAAGCTTTATAATCTGCACAGTGCAATGGGACAGAATTAATTTTTAGATGTGTGCGGAATTGCAAGCTGGATCTTCAGCCTGTCAGTGTGATGCTCTTAGAATCTGACCATCCAAGCCAGCATTCCTACTAGCCTTTTTGTTCCTTTTATCCTTCATAAAAGCTTTTGTGAGTCAACATATGAAGAGTTTAAGTCTGAGTAGTCTTCTCAGACCTTCTGAGCTCATGAGAAGTTTGTTGCATTTAAAAATTATTTCATTTCCTTTGTCTCCAAAGAGTAGTATGGCCCTTTTTAAGGTGATGAAAACTTATTTTTGAGCTACTTGATTCCTGGGACTTTAAGTTCTTTGGAAAAGGAAAGATTTTGATTCTGTTTAGTATAAATGAGCTTTAGGTCGTAGTTTTTAAACTAAATTCCACTAGAAATAGGTAGTTGTGCTGTGCTATCAGCTATATGAATTTTGCATTGCCAATGTTCTGGCTTTCCTTACTACAATTATTCTGATGTTAATTTTTACTTGTATCTAAACTAGCAAAACTGCATTTTGAGACTGAGAAATAAGGCAGAACAGATTGTAATATTGCACTTATGAAAAAGTAAACATAAAGGATAATTTTGTATTTGATATTTTTGTAGGTACAAGCCTGTGCAAAAAGTGGATGGAGTTGCAGATGGTTTCACAGGAAGTGGTCAACAAACAGGCACATCTGCTGAACAAACTATAATTGCCCAAAGTCAACATCATCGACAGTTTTTAGGTATGAAAAGATGTGTTGTATTGTTGTATAAATAAAGTAAAATCCATTATCGCCACTGTGGCGGGTTAACCCTTGTCTGGCCACCAGGTGCCATCAAGCTGTTCTCTCACTCCCCCTACTCAGCAGGACAGTGGAAGAAAATGCAATGAAAAAGCGTGAGGGTCAAGATAGAGGACAGGGAGATTGCTTACCAATTGCCATCATGGGGAAAACAGACTCAACTTGGGGAAGATTAATTTATTGCCAATTAATTACAAAGTATGATTGTGAGAACTAAAACCAAAACTAAAATGACCTTCCCCCTACCCCCCATTCTTCCCAGGCTCAACTTCACTCCTGATTCTTCTGCCTTCCATCCCCTGGTGCTGGGGGGGGAGGGGGGAGGGATGGGGAATGGAGGTTGTGTTCAGTCCATAGCATTTCATCTCTTCTGCTCCTTCCTCCTCACACTCTTCCCCTGCTCAAGCAAGAGGCCCCTCCCACAGGGTGCAGTCCTTCACAAACGGCTTCTACATGGTTCCTTCCCATGGGACGCAGTTATTCAGGAACAGACTGCTCCAGCATGGGTCCCCTATGGGTTGCAGTTCTTGCCAGAAAACCTACTCCTGCATGGGCTCTTATCCATAGGATGCAGTTCCTGCCAGGGGTCTGCTCCAGCGTGGGCTCTCCACAGGCTACAGCCTCCTTCAGGCCATATCCAACTACTCCAGTGTGGGGTCCTCCTCGGGCTGCAGGGTGGATATCTGCTCCAATGTGTTCCTTCATGGGCTGTAGGAAGACAGCCTGTTTCACCATGATCTTCTCCATGGGCTGCAGGGGAGCCTCTGCTTCAGCACCTGGAGCACCTCCTCCCTCTTCTTCTTCACTGACATTGGTGTCTACAGGGTTGTTTCTCTCACTCCACTCCTCTATTACACAGCTGCCGTGCAGTGTTGTTTCTTTTGTTTGTTTGTTTGTTTTTAAACCTTTCTTAACTATGCTTTCACAAAGGTGCCACCAGCTTTGCTGTATGGCTTGCAGTGGGTCCCTTTTGGAGGCAGCTGGAACAGGCTGTGTCCAACATGGGGGCAGCTCCTGGTCTCTTCTCACAGAGGCCACCCTGCAGCCCCCTGCTGGCAAAACCTTGCCACATAAACCCCATACAGCCATGAACATCGTCATACAAATACAATAATTATTTTTAGTTATGCTGCCCTGTTTAAAACACTCACTGATAACAGAACAAAAAAGTTACTGAAAGGAGCTTAATATCATATATTGTAAGACATGCAATATTTAATATGCATCATACAGATATAAAATGAAAACTGTGAAAAGACTATTAGCATTGCAATATATTTTAAATCTACCATGCAATTTCCATGAAGCATTTTATACAAAAAAAAATGCAGGTTGAAAATCCTACCCTAAAAGCTTAGTAATTTTCACTGGCTTCCCAATTCACGCAGAATCTCACAAAATCACAGAAAATGGTTTAGGTTGGAAGGGAGCTCTGGAGATCATCTGGTCCAACTCCACTGCTCAAGCAGGGACACATAGAGCAGGTTGCGCAGAATCCTTGGCTGCATAAAAAGAAGAGTGGCCAGCAGGCTGAGGGAGGGGATTCTCCCCCTCTACTCTGCCCTTGTGAGACCCCACCTGGAGTACTGTATCCAGCTCTGAGGCCCCCAGCACAAGAGAGACATGGACTTGTTGGAGTGGGTCTGGAGGAGGGTTACAAAAATGATCAGAGGGATGAAACACCTGTTCTGTGAAGACACGCTGAGAGACCTGGGGTTGTTTAGCCTAGAGAAGAGAAGACTCCAGGGATACCTTATCACAGCCTTTCAACATTTAAAGTGGGCCTATAAGAAAGATGGAGAGAGACTTGTGATAGGACAAGGCATAATGGTCTTGCTCTGGTTTCAGCTAGGATAGAGTTAATTTTCTTCATGGTGGCTGGTATGTGCCATGTTTTGGATTTAGGAGGTTCTTTTAGAGGGTTCTTTGAGGATCCAAAAGGTACAGGTGGGCTTTTGGTAAAGTTGCCTTGGAGACGGAAGAAAATAAAATGTGTCTAACTTGCCCTGTCTCTCAGAGGACCCTTCTGTTGTGGGCTTGCTCAGGGTTAAAGAAAAACAGGTGCCAATACATTACCGCAACGGTGTACCAGCGGCAACATCGCACCAACCGAGACTCCCTGATTCCCATCCATAAGCTAATTCGTTGACTGGAGAGCCAAGGAGTGACCACCAAAACTCGCTCACCCTTTCATAGTCCCATATGGCCAGAGCAGAAGCCTATTGGAGAGTGGAGGCTAACAGTGGATTATTGTGGCCTGAATGAAGTCACACCACTGCTGAGTATTGCAGTGCCAGACATGCTAGAACTTCAATACAACTGGAATCAAAGGCAGCCAAGTGGTACGGCACAACTGATATCGCTAATGCATTTTTCTCCATCCCTCTAGCAGCAAAGTGCAGGCCACAGTTTGCTTTTACTTGGAGGGGCATCCAGTACACGTGGAATCAACTGCCTTGGGGTGGAAACACAGCCCTACCATTTGCAGTGGACTGATCCAGTCTGCACTGGAACAGGGGGAAGCTCCTGAACACCTGCAGTACATCAGTGACATCATCATTTGGGGTGACAAAGCAGAGGAATTATTTGAGAAAGGGAAGGAAATAGTCCAAATCCTTCTGAAAGCCAGTTTTGCCATAAAACAAAGTAAGGTCAAAGGACCCGCACAGGAGATCCATTTTTCAGGAATAAAATGGCAAGATAGATGGTCATCGTCAGATCCCAGTGGATGTGATCAACGAAATAACATCTATGTCACCACTACCTAGCAAAAAGAAAGACAAGCTTTCTTAGGCATTGTGGGTTTTTGGAGAATGCACATTCCAAATTACAGTCTGATTGTAAGCCCACTCTATCAAGTGACCTGGAAGAAGAATGATATCAAATGGGGCCCTAAGCAATGATATGCCTTTGAACTAATTAAATGGGAGATAGTTCATGCAGTAGCCCTTAGGCAGTCCATGCAGGACAAGAGGCAAAAAATGTGCTCTACACCACAGCTGGGAAGAATGGCCCCACCTGGAGCCTCTGGCAGAAAACATCAGGGGAGAGTCAAGGTCAACCGCTAGGGTTTTGGAGTCAGGGATACAGAGGATCTGAGACCTGCTATACTCCAACTGAAAAAGAGATATTGGCAGCATATGAAGGGGTTCAAGCTGCTTCAGAAGTGTCTGGTACTGAAGCATAGCTCCTCTTGGCACCTCGACTGCCGGTGCTGGGCTGGATGTTCAACTGATGCTACGTGGAGGAAGTAGGTTGCACTGATCACACAAGAAGCTCAAATAGGAAACTCCAGTCGCCCAGGAATTTTGGAAGTGATCACAGACTGGCCAGAAGGCAGATTTTGGAATATCACCAGAGGAGGAGGTGACACGTGCTGAAGAGGCCCCGCTGTATAACAAGATACCAGAGAATGAGAAGCAATATGCCCTCTTCACTGATGGGTCCTGCCATATTGTGGGAAATCATTGGAAGTGGAAGGCTGCTGTATGGAGTCCTACACGACGAGTTGCAGAAACAGCTGAAGGAGAAGGTGAATCGAGCCAGTTTGCAGAAGTGAAGGCCATCCTGCTGGCCTTAGAAGTTGCTGAATGGGAAAAATGGCCAATTCTCTATCTCTATACTGATTCATGGATGGTAGGAAATGCCCTGTGGGGGTGGTTACAGCAATAGAAGCAGAGCAACTGGCAGCGCAGAGGTAAACCCATCCGTGCTGCTGCATTGTGGCAAGTTATTGCCGCCCAGGTAGAAAACCTGGGTGTAAAAGTATGTCATGTAGATGCTCATGTACCTGAGAGTTGGGCCACTGGAGAACATCAAAACAACCAGCAGGTGGATCAGGCTGCTAAGATTGAAATGGCTGAGGTGGATCTGGACTGGCAACATAAGGGTGAATTATTTATGGCTCAGTGTGCCCATGACACCTCAGGCCATCAAGGCAGAGATGCAACATATAGATGGGCTCGTGATCGATGGGTGGACCTGACCGTGAGCACCATTGCACAGGTTATCTATGAATGCGAAATATGTGCTGCAAATAAACAAGCCAAACAAGCAAACAAACAAGCCAAGCGTTTAAAGCCTCCCTGGTATGGAGGATAAAGAACATGCTGTGGAAGACAGTCTGGGTTATTCCCGCCTTGAGCAAAGGCAAACCTATCTGTGGGATTGCTTTTGCTCAGGGACCTGGGTGCACTTGGTGGGTAACACAGAGGGATGGGGAGGTCCGGAGCGTACCTCAAGGGGATTTGATGTTGGGAGAGAATAGCCCACGATTTGAATTGTATTATGTTAATTGCTGTATAATACTGCATGTAATCACTACTATGGTTGCTATATGTCCCAACATCAGTATTACAGTAAGAGTCAACCAGATTAATGAAGAATGTATTTTGATGGAACTGAGTGAAGTGCAGCAGTGATAGAAGCAGACAAGCACAGTGGTGTTGGAGCCAGAGCTGGCCTCAGCATGCAACAATTCAACACCACACCCCATCTCTCCTGCCCTGAAGGATTGTTATGATAGATGGAACCCAGAGTCATGGACTAAACGAACTCAATAGACATTTTAGAGTGACGGCCCATATACTAAGGGAATGATATCTGTGTGTGCATATATCAAAAGACAGAAAAGTGGTGATTAATTGGGATGCATTGGAAAGTGGGACCTGAGCATGATGTAGAGGGTATGGAATAAGGGGTGGATCTTGTCCTGGTTTCATCTGGGATAGAATTCATTTTCTTCATAGCCACTGGTATGTGCTGTGTTTTGGATTTAGGAGAAAAATAATGTTGATAACACGCTGATGTTTTAGTTGTTGCAGAGCAGTGCTTACACAGAGGCAAGGGCTTTTCAGCTTCTTATGCTGTCCTGCCAGCGAGAAGGCTGGGGGTGCACAAGAAGCTGGGAGGGGACAGAGCCAGGACAGCTGACCCAAACTGGCCAGAGGGATATTCCATACCATATGGTGTCATACTGAACGATAAAAACTGGAAAGGTTGGGGGGGGGGGAGATCTCTGCTCAGGGAGTTACTGGGCATTGGTCGGCAGGTGGTGAGCAATTGCATTTTGCATCATTTGTTGTATATATATTTATATGTAGTAGTAGTAGTCTCAGGATTATTTTCTCTTCCTTTTCTGTCCTATGTAACTGTCTTTATCTCAACCCACACATTTTGTGATTTTTATTTTCAATTCTCTCCCCTATCCTGGGGGGGAGGGGGGGGGGGGGCGGGGAGGGAAGTGTATGGCTGTTTGGTGCTTAGCTGCCTGCCAGGTTAAACCACAACAGATTTTAAACTAATAGAGAATTGGGTAGATTTAGATTAGCTATAAGGATGAAATTCTTTACTATGAGGGTGGTGAGGCACTGGAACAGGCTGCCCGGAGAAGTTGTGGATGCTACATCCCTGGAAGTGTTCAAGGCCAGGTTGGATGGGGCTTTGAGCAACCTAGCCTAGTGTGGGAGGTGTCCCTGCCCGTGGGGGGGTGGGGGGTGGGGGAGGGTCCAGCCTTCCCATGTCTAGGAGGCTTTTGAATATCCTCAAGGAGAGAGACTCCGCAACCTCTCTGTGTAACCTGTTCCAGTGTTCTGCCACCTGCACATAAAATGGGATTATATTATATATATATATATATTGCATTTGTTGATGTAACTGATCTTATTGATTTCCCATTTGTGGAAACAAATGGTAATTTAGTAATTTGCTAAAGTAAAAAAGCCTATTAAATATCTTATTGCAGTAATTGTACACTTAGTTTTGAGTTCATACATTGATATTTTGAAGATCCACATTCTTTGGCCTAGCCTTGCTGTTATTGAAATCATTGAGAACCTTAGGCTGTAGTTCACGTTTTTGAATTTTTCCTTCCACATTCTCCCTGGTTGACAATATATTCCCTCACACGGCCCGATACTAGTGTATCTCTTAGAAACATTTGTGAGCAATAGTAAACGTACATGTTGTCTATAGTTGAAAGTCTTGTAAATTTCAAATAAATATATGCTGCTGAGTCTAGGAAACCCTTGCATTCATGTTAATACAAAAACTATTCAATTGATAAAAACAACAACAAAAAAAAACATTTAATAACATTAACCTCTTATATTCTGCTTTATCCTGTCATATTCTTTAATATATTAGTTGTTTGTTTTTTTTTTTATATACAGATACAGTATATTTGTGAAATCATTTTAATCTGCTACCTGCCAAGAATAATTTAACATTTCCTTTTGCTTAAAAAAAATAGCTAGCTGGTTTGTTAACAATTTTTTTTGCAACATTAAAATATATTAAATATGAAAGACATTCCTCTTTGGGCATTATGACCTTCTAGACTATATATTTACATCATTCTTAAATCTTTTCTAATTGAGCTGTAGTTGGCACCATTCACAATGGTTTTCTTCTGTTATGTTGTCATGGAAACAGATACATCTCGAGTACTTCCAGAGTTTGGAGAAGTTGAAATATCTTCTCTACCAGATGGTACTGCTCTTGAAGACATAAAATCATTGCAAAGTCTTTATCGAGAGCACTGTGAGGTAAGGGAAAAAAGGCATTCACATAAATCATTCTTCATTGAAAATTCATGTCTTCTAGTGAGAATCAGTACAACTGGATGACTGACACAAAACATATTACAGGCAGGCTATTGACA
Source organism: Aythya ferina (assembly GCF_964211825.1). Classification (NCBI taxonomy): domain Eukaryota; kingdom Metazoa; phylum Chordata; class Aves; order Anseriformes; family Anatidae; genus Aythya; species Aythya ferina. The sequence continues at coordinate 14,713,109 of NC_140313.1, forward strand.
TCTGATGTGCTAACCAAATAGTTTGCTTATTTCATCAGAAATGAAATTGGAAAAACGATTTCTCTGAAATTTCTCTCTTTACCAGGAAAGAAAAAAATATGTAATAGAATACTGAGACTGGAATATAATAATGTATATTTTTGGAGATTTTTAGATAAATTACACTTTAGATATATGCAGAGCTTTGCTTTTGTTTATAGGGGTTGAAAACAGATTAAATTATTAAATTATTATTTCTAACATTTATGTTAAAAACAAGCTCGCTATTTTCTTCAAGTTTTAAAGAAACAAGTTATTTAAGATTGTTAACATTTCATATTAAATAATGTCTTAAAATTATTGTTGAAGGTGCCAGAAAAAAAAAAAAAAAGTAAAAAAAAGTAATGAAATAGCAATTTTCCTATGTGTTTTTAATAGCATTAAAAATTCTGTTTAGATGAAGTCACCCGATATGTTTCCTTAAGCTCTTTTCTGGAGAATTCTTTCTATTTTCACTTGGACTGATCTGTCTATGCACACTAGTAAAATTCATCGCTAAAAAGTTATTAAAATACGTTGTTTATTTATAAATCTAAATTTTTATTACTTTTTCTGAAAACTGACTAAGGGGAGGGGAGAGCTATACCACTTGAAGGAGCTGGAGGAGAAAAATGGTAGCAGATTATCTGCACTTGTTTTATATTGTTTTAGGCAATAGTGGATGTTGTTGTGAATCTTCAGTTTAGCCTGATAGAAAAATTGTGGCAAACTTTCTGGCGCTATTCTCCTTCTGCTCCAGCTGATGGCACTGGTATTATTGAAGCAAGGTCAGTATATGTCACTCTTAAATAAATAATAGTTTATTATTATATTGTTTACTATTATTTATAATTTAATAAACAGCCCTGTTTAATAGAGGGTACTTTAGGAGAACATGATGATGGAAACATGGATGATGTTAGAGGAAACATTTCAGCAAGTGTCGGCTGGGGGGGATTAGAACACTGAAATCTGCCAAACCTCACTTAGCTTCCTGACTCTTCCAAAACTAGTTGTTTTATTCATGTTTCCAGATCTCATGATTTACTAACCAAGGCCAGTAAATGTCTCTCTTTACTCTATCATCATAATATAACAGCAAGTGTCAAATCAAAGCCTTGAAATGACTGTATACATCTTCCATTTTTTCCTTTGTTTGGATGACTACAAAGTATCCTTACACAGTATACTGTCCCATTCTTTTAAATTCCAAGAACCATTTTTATGCTACCTCTGCATAATTTCTGGGCTGGAGCTGAACTTTGGAGGCCATTTTTCCCCAGTTTCATATGAACAAGGTAAAGAGGTTCAATTGGATGTAACTGAGACTTTTACAAAGTTTTTATTAAATAAGCAAAGTCCATTGTACTTTTCTTATCTGTATGTAAATGCATTTTCATTTATTCTTTTGTTACTTTTATTCACGCCAGCAATCTGACTGAAATAGAAAGTCGACTTCCAAAAGGAAAACTGATTACTCTGTGCAAAAATGAGTCTATTCTGAAATGGATTTGTAATTGTGACCATGTGATGTACCAGGCTTTGGTGGAGATTCTCATTCCTGATGTCCTTAGACCTATTCCTAGTAAGTTAAACACAGATAACACCTCATAAGAATTTTGGCTTGGTTTGTTTTATGTGGTGGTGTTTTTGTGCATCACGTGAGACTTTGGGGAATGATTTTGAAGGATATAAAAGTAGCATGTGTCATCTTTCCTTAATTCTGTTGAGTAGGAAGGTGTACTGGAGTTGATGTAAGCACTGTATTTAAAGGAAAGGAGACTAGATATTTCACTGCATTTAGGGAACTCTCCAGAAGTTTTTGGAATATATTTCCCTATGGAAGATGCTTTTGTCACTGCAAAGTCTAAGTTTTTATTAATTTTAAGATAAAAATGGGTTCCTTTACACACTGGCTCTAGTCTACCTGACAGATGCAAATGCACTATGGTCCTGAGCCTGAGTCCATTAATGTCAGACAGTCTTTCCACTGACTTCAGTAGACTTTAGCATTACATATAAAAAAAACTTTCCCAGACCAGACTTTCCCTCTGGCCTCAGGAGCCTGGGGTTCCTGAAAGCAGTCCTTACCAGTAAAGACTGAGGTGAAGAAGGCATTCAGTACCTCATCCTTTCCCATGTCCTTGGTCTTCAGGATCCCTGCCCCATTCAGCAGCAGGCCCGCATTTTCCCTGGTCTTTATTTTGCTGCTGATGCACCCGTAGAAGCTCTTAATGTTGCCCTTCATATCCCTCGCCAGTTTCAACTCTAGGTGGGCTTTGGCTTTCCTAACCCCATCTCTGTACTCTCAGACAGTGTCTCTGTATTCCTCCTGGGTCACTTGTCCCTTTTTCTGGATCCCATATGCTTCCTTTTTATGTTTGAGTTTAGTCAGGAGCTCCTTGTTCATCCACACAGGCTTCCTGCCACCTTTGCTCGATTTCCTACTCACTGGGATGGACCATTCTTGATCACGGAGGAGGTGATCCTTGAATATCCCTGGACCCTCCTCTGCTCTCCAGGACTCTACCCTGTGGGATTCTTCCAAACAAGTCCCTGCACAGGCCAAAGTCTGCTCTCCTGAAATTTAGAGATGTGATCCTGCCATTTGCATTGCTCCCTCCTCTCAGGTTTCTCAACTCCACCATCTCACGGTCAATGCAGCCCAGGCTGCCCACAACCTTCCAGGCTGCTCCAACCACAGTTCTTCCTTGTTTGTAAGAATTGCATCCAGCAGAGTGTCTCCCCTTCAGCCCTGTTTTTCTGATTACAAGCTCTCTCTTTTCCATAACACCTTAAACCCGTTCCTTGTCAACCCATTCCACCACTTCCTCATTTGATTGTGGACCTCCCTTGTCATTTCTAGTTTAAAGCTCTCCTCACCAGGTTGGCCAGCCTGCTGGTAAAGATGCTTTTGCCTCACTTGGTCAGGTGGATCCCATCTCTTTAGCAGTCTTTGATTCTTAAAGAGAGATCCCCACGGTCATAAAAAACAAATCCCTATTGTCATCACCAGCTGGGCAACCAACTGTTGACCCACAGGATCCTCCCATTCCTCCTCAAATCCTTCCTTCTCACTGGAAGGATCAAGGAGGATATTGCCTGAGCCCCCATGAACTTCTTCCATTGCCTCCAGGTGCATGTAGTCACACTGGCTATGCTCCAGGTCTCCCCTGGCAGTATTGTCGGTGATGATTCATAAGGGGTAATAGTACGAGGGCCGGACAAACCTCTGCAATATCTCTACAACATCCCAGATCCAAGCCCCCAGCAAATAGTAAGCCTCCCAACACAGCAGGTCAGGTCAGCAGATGTGGTCCCCCATCCCCTACAGCACAGAGTTTCCCGTTGTTACCACTTGCCACTTCCTTCTGGTACTGCTGCATGGCTCAGGCTTAGTTAGCTTGGATGCTTCACTGTACAGACTTCCCAGACCCTCATCTGCTCTGAGGATGCCAAACCTGTTCTTTAGTTGGAGATATGCAGGTGGAGCAGGAGCCTTCTTCCTGTTGTTAGAAGTCACAAGCTTCCAGCCTTCGCCATTTCTAACCCTTTAGGTTGGAAATTAGGAGAAATCTATTCTCAGAAAGAGTAGTTAATAGTTAGTAGTTAGTCCCCTTAATGATTCTATGATTCTAACTCATTAAGCACAGACCACCCAATCCTCCTTCAATACAGCTAGGGGTTCAGGCTGCAGGGTCTTGGAGATGAACTGTTCAATCTCTTTCTTATCATCTCTGACACTACACAATCTGCTGACCTCCTCCCGCACCTCCTCGGCAGCACAGATCCTGTACTGCTGCACACCTTCTGCAGGCAAGGAGACTGTCTCCCTCTGCCCCAGCCTCAGTGAGAGACCCCAGGCACTCCTTGTACCCTGAGAGCTGCATTCTCCCTTGGGAGTTCGGTCTGGATTGAGGCCTCTGATATTGTAGGGATAGTTGCTCCAACAGCTGGAGGTGGTGCCCTGCAATGCATTAACAGCATTGCTTAGGACATGGATGCAATTCTCTGCAAAGTTTCTGGCCCCCTTCTGTGTAACCTTCTGAGCAAAGTGCTGCATCTGTTGGCTGCCTCTGCTAGCAATGTTGTAAGAAGCAACTCAGGAAAATATTTGTAAGCATTACTTTGTAGAAGGTATTATCAAGCAAGGAAATAAAGGCTAGTGTTACCACATGATGAAGACTGAAATTACTACAGAAAAGATGCACAGTAAATAAAACATCTACGTTTATTGCTTATATGTAAGTTTGCAGAAAAAAAGTAATAACTGCAGACTCTTGCTTGTGTATCAACACTAAAACCTTCTTGATTATTTATGTTTGCAGTAGAAATTAAAATGCAGAAGACCCCTGCAGGTCACTGAATTTAGTGATTAGAATCGAAATATCATAACATATGCTTTGTGCCACTAACTGGTTAAAAATCCTCATTCTGTCACAGTGCTCAGTAGTTCATATGAATCAAGTTCAACGCATATTAGACCACTATGTTTAGAACCTATTTGTTTAAAACAAACATCTGCATAGCACTAGCTAATCTCCATCTTTCATCTGAAAAGCTAAGAAATAGCAAAGTAAAAGTCATATAAACTCTACCTAACTTTTAAAATTTTAAGCAAAGCTTAAAAAATTAACTAGACTAAGCCTCCTAGAAGGCTTAACTATATCCAAGCATCAAAATTAAATATGTATCTCATTTCACTAAAAACAGTAAAGAAATTACATAATTGCTTTCTATAACTAATGACTTCTGTCTTCCAGTAGATCCTCATAGAGAAGCTGTTAAAAGTATGGGCTGGATGAGCAGACAGTGAGGTGGACTGAAAACTGGCTGAACTGCCAGGCCCAGAGGGTGGTGGTCAGTGGCGTGAAGTCTAGTTGGCTGAGGGAGTTGGGACTGTGTAGCACAGAGAAAAGGAGGCTCGGGGGTAGTCTCATATGTAAAAAATATCTCAGGGTATAAAGAAGACGAGGGCATTGAGTGCACCCTCAGTAAGTTTGCAGATGACACCAAGTTAGGTGCGTGTGTCGATCTGCTTGAGGGTAGGAAAGCTCTGCAGGAGGATCTGGATAGGCTGCACCGATGGGCTGAGGTCAACTGCATGAAGTTCAACAAGGCCAAGTGCCGGGTCCTGCACCTGGGGCGCAATAACCCCAAGCAGAGCTACAGGCAGGGAGAGGAATGGTTGGAGAGCTGCCAGGCAGAGAAGGACCTGGGAGTGATGGTGGATAGTCAGCTGAATATGAGCCAGCAGTGTGCTCAGGTGGCCAAGAAGGCCAACGGCATCCTGGCTTGTATCAGGAACAGTGTGACCAGCAGGGCTAGGGAGGTGATCGTCCCCCTGTACTCAGCTCTGGTGAGGCCGCACCTCGAGTACTGTGTTCAGTTTTGGGCCCCTCGCTACAAGAAGGACATCGAGGTGCTCGAGCGGGTGCAGAGAAGGGCGACGAAGCTGGTGAGGGGCCTGGAGAACAAGTCCTACGAGGAGCGGCTGAGGGAGCTGGGCTTGTTCAGCCTGGAGAAGAGGAGGCTCAGGGGCGACCTTATCGCTCTCTATAGGTACCTCAAGGGAGGCTGTAGCGAGGTGGGGGTTGGTCTGTTCTCCCACGTGCCTGGTGACAGGACGAGGGGGAATGGGCTTAAGTTGAGCCAGGGGAGTTTTAGGTTAGATGTTAGGAAGAACTTCTTTACCGAAAGGGTTGTTAGGCATTGGAACAGGCTGCCCAGGGAAGTGGTGGAGTCACCATCCCTGGAAGTCTTCAAAAGACGTTTAGACGTAGAGCTTAGGGATATGGTTTAGTGGGGACTGTTAGTGTTAGGTCAGAGGTTGGACTCGATGATCTTGAGGTCTCTTCCAACCTAGAAATTCTGTGATTCTGTGATTCTGTGAAGACAGAACCAGGCTCTTTTGTCCAGTGAAATATCAAGAAGCAATAAGCACAAATCGAAACAAAGAAAGTTCTGTCTGAACATTAGGAAACACTTCTTTATTCTGAGGGTGACCGGAACAGGTTGCCCAGAGAAGTTGTGAAGTGTCCCTCCTTGAAGATCTTCAAAATCTGCCTAGACATGGTCCTGGGCAAGCTGCCCTAGGCGGCCCTGCTTGAGCAGGGGGTTTGGACGAGATGATCTCCAGAGGTCCCTTCAAACCTCAACCCTTCTGTGATTCTGTGATTCTGTGATTCTGTGATTCTGTAATAAAGATTCAAGTTATAGAGAGAGATGTGTATAAAAGTCCTAATTCAGCAAAATCATATCAGCCAATTCTTAATTTAGTAGGGATGAACTTTGAGCAAGTACTCCAAGACAAGCAGTTAAATGTATTTTAAGAGCCCAATGCTTAAATGTTTTGCTGAATCAGCTTTGTTGTTGTTGTTGGAGGTTTTGAGGGGAGGCGCTTAAGAAAAGAAAAAAAAAAGCAAATGTACTCCAAGATGTATATTAGAATATAAGTAGAAGTAATAGTAATGCAGTTATGAGAAATTATGAATCATAGAATCACAAAATGATTTGGGTTGGAAGGGACCTTAAAGATCATCTAATTCCAACCCCTCCCCACACACACACTGCCCTGGGCAGGGAAACTCCTACTAGACCAGGTTGCACAAAGCCCCATCCAACCCGGCCTTGAACTCTTCCAGGGATGGGGCATCCACAACCTCTCTGGACAACCTCTTCCAGTGCCTCACCACCCTCAGAGTAAAGAACTTCTTCCTAATGTCTAATCTAAATCTACCCTTTTTTAGTTCAGAGCCATTCCCCCTTGTCCTATCACTCCACTCCCTAACAAAGAGTCCCTCCCCAGCTTTCCTGTAGGCGTCCCCTTAGGTACAGTAATGTCGCTATAACGTCTCCCCGGAGCCTTCTCTTCTCCAGGCTGAACAACCCCAACTCCTTCAGCCTGTCTTCATAGGAGAGGTGCTCCAGCCCCTTGATCATCTTCGTGGCCCTCCTCTGGACTCATTTTAACAGGTCCATGTACTTCTTACATTGGGGGCCCCAGAGCTGGACACGGTACTCCAGGTGGGGTCTTACGAGAGCACAGTAGAGGGGGAGAATCACCTTCCTCAACCTGCTGGCCACGCTTCTTTTGATGCAGCCCAGGATACAGTTGGCTTTCTGGGCTGCAAGCACACACTGTCGGCTCATGTTGAGCTTCTCATCCACCAACACCCCCAGGTCCTTCTCCTCAGGGCTGCTTTCAGTCCATTCTCCGCCCAGCCTGTATTTGTGCTTGGGATTGCCCCGGCCCAGATGCAGGACCTTGCACTTGGCCTTGTTGAACTTCATGAGGTTCGCACAGGCCCACCTCTCAAGCCTGTCCAGGTCCCTCCGGATGGCATCCCTTCCCTCCAACTGATCTCCACCTGGACATCGAGTCGTTGACCATTCAGCCAATTCCTTACCCACCGAATGGTCCATCCGTCAAATCCATGTCTCTCTATTTTAGAGAGAAGGATATCATGTGGAATAGTGTCAAATCACAGAATCACAAAATGACCGAATGGTTGAGGTTGGAAGGGACCTCCAGAGATCATCTAGTCCAACCCCCCTGCTCAAACAGGGTCACCTAGAGCATGTTACACAGGATTGCATCCAGGCAGGTTTTGAATATCTCCAGAGAAGGAGACTTCACAAACTTTCTGTGCAGCCTGTTCCAGTGCTCTGTCAACCCAACCATAAAGAAGTTCTTCCTTATATGGCAATGAAACCTCCTGTGGTTCAATTTATACCCATTACCCCATGTCCAACCACTGGTTGGACAACCAATCGCCTGGTTGTCCTGCAAGTGCCGCGTGATTATAAAACAGTCCAGGTTGGAAGGGACCTCAAAGGTCATCAGTGCTAAACTTTTTGTGTGGGATAAGGGGTCCTAGATTAGATGAGATCATATTTATCAGGGACTGTAGGGATAGGACAAGAACTAATGGCTTAACTGCTCAAGTGAAGTAATTGTCCCACTCTACTCTGCGCTGGTGTGGCCTCATCTCGTGTACTGTGTGCAGTTTTGGGCGCCACAGTATAAGAAAGATATAAAACTGTTAGAGAATGTCCAAAGGAGGGCTACAAAGATGTTGAAGGGTCTGGAGGGGAAGATGTATGAGGAGCTGCTGAAGACACTTGGTTTGTTCAGCCTGGAGAAGAAGAGATGGGAAAACTCATGGTGTTCTACAGCTTCCTCACAAGGGGGAGCGGAAGGGCAGGCACTGATCTCTTCTCTCTGGTGACCAGCGATAGGACCTGAAGAAACGGCTTGAAGCTGCGACAGGGGTGGTTCAGACTGGATGTGGGGAAAGGTGTTTCACCGAGAGGGTGGTTGGGCACTGGAAGAGGCTCCCCAGTGAAGTGGTCATGGCAACGAGCCTGCCAGAGTTCAAGAAGTGTTTGGACAATGCTCTCAGACCCATGGTCTGATTTTCTGGGTAGTCCTTTGGGGACCCAGGAGTTGGACTCGATGATCCTTGTGAGTCCCTTCCAACTTGGGATATTCTATGAAATTCTTTACTGTGAGGGTGGTGAGGCACTGGAAGAGGTTGCCCTGAGAACTTGTGGATGCCCCATCCCTGGAAGTGTTCAAGGCCAGGTTGGATGGGGCTTTGAGCAACGTGGTCTAGCGGGAGGTGTCCCTGCCCATGGCAGGGGGGTGGAATTAGATGATTTTTAAGGTCCCTTCCAATCCAGACCATTCTATGATTCTATGATCTATCACACACAGTTGCATCTTGACAAACTTCAGTGATGGGGAATTTACCCCTGGGGAGACTGTTTCAGTGATTGATTGTTCTCACTGTTAAAAATTCCTTTCTAATATCAAGATGAAACCTAGAATCAGAGAATATCCTGAGTTGGAAAGGACCCACAAGGATCACCAAGTCCAATTCCTGTGTCTGCACAGGATCACCCAAAAATCAGACCATATGTCAGAGAGCTATGTTTTAAGAAGCAACTCAGGAAAGTATTTGCAAGCATTACTTTGTAGAAATACCCCATCATAGAGAGGCCTTTTTTTTTTTTTTTTTTTTTCTGGATAATTGGGAAAAGTACCAACTGCGGCTGGCCAAAAAATGGGAAAATTTGTTTAATTTAGTAAATATATAAACTGATAATTCTATTTTTGTTTCAGCTTTTTTTCCTTTTCCTGATTTTAAGTGTTTTTATTTTGAAAAAAAAATCCCCAAAATTTACTGTCACACAACTTCCTAATAAATATTACCATAAAATAAATTAGCAATGAGGAAAAACTTTGTTTTGTTGTTTTTGTTTTTGTTTTTGTTTTAAAAAAAGAAGCTCTAAGTAAGTTTTTGTCAGTCAAAATGTTTGTGAAAACTTTTTAGTGCCCCTGTAATGAATAAAAAATACTGTGTAGGAAAAAAGCCAATTTTCTTTGTTTAAAAACAAGTCAAACAGACTGTACTTGAGTCAGGAGTAAAGCTGATTATTATATGATGATTCAAGCAAAAGACCAGAGCCACTGTGTATTACTGGCAATAAAACCTTTTCCCTGAGAATGGCCTTTTTATCTCTTCACAAGCATCAGGATGGACAGTAACGAACTTGTTTGGGAGTTCCTATCCCAGACAGAGAAGTTATGTTCAACATATTTTCACATCGTATTTCTTGCTTTCAGCAAATACAAGTACAGGAAAGACTACAAAATCTTGTTATTTGTGAGATTTGAGTACAAGAGAGATTTCAAATGAGAACCTGAGCTTTTTGAATGTTCATCCAAAAATAAATTTTCTCCTTGTAACTTTTTTTGCTACACCATTTGGTAATGGCTGGGTGTGTTAACCACTGTTTAAAGGACAGAGGACAACACATTTTTTTTGAATTAATGTATTGTTTTCAGAATTCCTCAGAATTTCATGATCACTCTGTACGTCACTGTCCTCTAACAACATAGTTTAGCTAAAAAGCGGGAATACTATTTCTGTAGAATTTAGAGCTCCTCTTCATTTATAGCTATAGTTCCTCTTTCTTCATTGCTCAATACTTTTTTTTTGTTTTCTGAAATCAAGTTGCCACTGAGGTGCTTCTTTCCATACTTATTTTTAAAACAGGTCATCCTGTTATATGATGAGGTGAAAAAGATCACATTATATGTTTTACATAGTATTTTTCAAGAAAAAAAAAGAAAAAGAAAAAAAAAAAAGATATTTTCCTTAAAGAACTAAATAAGTTTAACACATTGTTTACAGTATTCCCTGTACTTTGACTTTTGGCAGATATTGGGGTGGTTCGAGTCTCCCACGAGAACCAGAGCCTGCAAACACATGGCTTATTGCAGATGCCTGAAGAAGGACTCATCAACTTCTTTCTGATCAGGCAGTCTGTATCAGACACCCACAAGATAACCCACATTCATCTGCTGTCTAACCCTAACCCCTAAGCTCTCATCTGGCTTATCATCCATCCCTAGGAGAAGGTCCATGCATTCCAGTTCCTCTCTCACAAAGAGTCTTCCTGGCTTGTCCTTCCTAAAGAGGCTTCCTAAATTGATCCATTGCAACACTCCAGTGCTGCACAATATTTTTGATCCCTGAGATCATAGCCTTGCAACTGCTCGCAGACTTCTAATTCCTCCTGTTCTGCCGCACGCTGCATGCATTATTGTACAGGCACTTCAAAGAGGCACCCACTCTTATTTCCCCAAAAGGGCATGAGAGCTTTTCAATAATGCTGTTATCCTGACATTTCCTTCTGTTCATATGCTGGAAGTGGGCCCCTTTTAGCCTCATTTTGTTGATTATGAGTTCTCTCCTGTTTACCTAACATTCTTTGCTTTCCTACCCATTCTGTGGATAGGAAACCCCACTTGACTGATGTCCATCCCTCCCCTATCATTCCTATTATAAAGTTCTTCTTACCAGGTTGGCCAGCCTGTTGGCAAAGATGCTTTTGCTCTACTTGCTCAGGTGGATACTGCTTCCCAAGCAGTCCTCCATCCTCAAAGAGGAGGTCACAGTAGCACGGAGTGACACAAAGTCTATTTGGAGGCCAGTCCAGGGCCAGGAGTACACACCGGGTCCAATCCCATTCAACTTCTTCATTAATGATCTGGACAATGAGGCAGAATGCACCATCAGCATTTTTGCAGACAACACAAAACTAGGAGAGTGGTTGATACACCAGAGGATCATGCTGCCATCCAGAGGGACCTGGACAGGCTGGAGAAATGGGCTGACAGGAACCTCATGCACTTCAACAAGGAGAAGTGACAAGTCCTGCACCTGGGGAGGAATGACCTCATGCACCAGTACATGTTGGGGGTCACCCAGCTGGAAGGCAGATTGGAAGAAAAGGCCCAGGGAGTCCCGCTGGACACCAAGTTGAATGTGAACCAGCAGTGTGCCCTTGACACTAAAAAGGCTAATTGTATACTGCATTGCATTAGGCAAAGCATTGCCAGCCAGTCACAGGAGGTGATCCTTCCCCTCTACTTAGTGCTGGTGTGCCCACACCTGGAGTCCTGTATCCAGTTCTGGGCTCCTCAGTGTGCAAGAGAGGCATGGATATACTGGAAAGACACCAGCAAAGATGATTAATAATGATGATTAAGGGACTGGAGCACCTATCCTATGAGGGGAGTCTGAGAGAGTTGGGACTGTTCAGCCTAGAGAACAGAAGGCTCAGGGGGGATCTTATCAATGTGTATAAATACCTGAAGGGAGGATGCGAATAATCATAGAATGATAAAATATCCCGAGTTGGAAGGGACCCACAAAGATCATTGAGTCCAACTCCTGGGTCCCCAAAGGACCACCCAAATATCAGACAGTACGTCTGAGAGCATTGACCAAACACTTCTTGAACTCTGGCAGGCTCAGTGCCATGACCACTTACTTCCCCGGGGAGCCTGTTCCAATGCCCGACTACCCTCTCAGCGAAGAACCTTTTCCTAATATACAACCAGCCCTGACACAGCTTCAAGATGTTCCCTCAGGTCCTATCGCTGGTCACCAGTGAGAAGAGATCAGCACCTACCCCTCCGCTTCCCCTTGTGAAGAAGCTGTAGACTGTGATGAGGTCTCCCCTCAGTCTCCTCTTCTCCAGGCTGAACAATCCAAGTGCCTTCAGCCGCTCCTCATATGTCTTTCACTCTAGACCCCTCACCATCTTCACAGAACTTCTTTGGACACTCTCTAATGGTTTTATGTCCTTCTTATATTGTGGCACCCAAAACTGTATGCAGTACTCAAGGTGAGGCCACACCAGCGCAGAGTAGCATGGGACAATCACTTCTCTTGACTGGCTAGCAATGCCGTGCTTGATGCACCCCAAGATATGGTTGGCCCTTTTGGCTTCCAGAGCACACTTTTGACTCATATTCAACTTGCTGTCGACCACAACCCCCAGATCCCTTTCTACGGGGCTGCTCTCCAGCCTCTCATCCCCTAGTCTGTACGTATAGCCAGGGTTGCCCCTTCCCGGGTGCAGAATACAGCACTTGTTCTTGTTAAACTTCATATTGTTGGTGACTGCCCAGCCCTCTAACTTGTCGACATCACTCTGAAAGACCACTCTAACCTCGAGGGAGTCAGCTGTTCCTCCCAATATAGTGTCGTCCACAAACTTACCCAGTATACCTTCAAGTCCTTCAACCAAGTCATTTATGAAAACAGTAAAGAGAACCGTCCCCAAAATGGAGCCCTGTGGAACCCCACTAGTGACTGGCCACCAGCCTGATGTAACCCCATGTACTATAAACCTTTGAGTCCAAGGATCCTATGGGAAACTGTGTCAAAAGCCTTGCTGAAGTCCAAAAAGATCACATCAGCTGGTTTCCCTTGATGGACTAGATGGGTGATCTTATCATAAAAGGAAATCAAATTTGTCTGGCAGGACCTACCCCTCATGAACCCATTCTGGCTGTGACCTATGACTGCGCTGTCCCCCAGGTGTGCTTCAGTAACTCCCAGGATAATCTTCTCCATAATTTTACCAGGCACTGACGTGAGACTGACAGGCCTGTAGTTACCAGGGTCTTCTTTCTTGCCCTTCTTGAAAATTGGCACAACATTTGCCAGCTTCCAGTCTACTGGGACCTCTCCAGATTCCCAAGACCGTTGAAAAATAATTGAGAGAGGTCCTGCGATGACGTCAGTCAGCTCTTTGAATACCCTGGGATGAATCCCATCCAGACCCATGGACTTGTATGGATCCAGGTGGAGTAGCAAATCCCGCACACGTTCAGGGTTGGCTGGGAGTTTATAATTCCCACCATCACGGTCCTCCAACTCAGGGCACCCAGGGTCCTGAAACCCATCATCGGCATCGAAGACAGAGGAAAAGAAGGCTTTAAACATCTCTGCTTTGCCTATGTCCTTGTTTGTGAGGTGACCATCCCCATCAAGTAGCGGACCTATGTTTTCTCTGGTCCTCCTTTTTGTATTCACACATTTAACTGGCCCTAAAATGGAGCCCTGGGGGACCCCACTGGTGACCGGCTGCCAGCCTGATGTAACCCCATTTACCTTATCCCTTTGAGACCTACCCGTCAGCCAATTATTCACCCAACTTATTATGTTTTTATCTAGCTGTATGCTGGACATTTTGTTCAGTAGAATAAAAAATATGAAGGAGTTTAAGAGGAAAAAAAAATAACATAAAGAGAAAATTATTTTTTGAAATTTTTAATTTTTTAATTTAATGCATTATTTTTTAAAATTTTGATTTAATAAATCAAATTTTAAAATTAACTTTAAGATAATTGAAAATAATTTTCTTTATTTTTTTTATAAATGATCTGGAGAAAGGACTAAGTTAATTTTAATTAACTTTAATTAAAAATAAAGAGAATTGTTGACACATCATATTGTTTTTATCAAGCTGAATGCTGGACATTTTGTCCAGAAGGATACTGTGAGAAACAGTATTGAAAGCTCTGCTGAAATCCAAAAAGATTACAACTGACAGGCCTGTAATTACCAGGGTCTTCTTTCTTGCCCTTCTTGAAAATTGGAACGAAGTTTGCCAGCTTCCATTCAACTGGGGCCTCTCCAGATTCCCAAGACCGTTGAAAAGTAATCGAGAAAGGTTTTGCGATGACATCAGCCAGCTCTTTGAGTATCCTGGGATGAATCCCATTGGGCCCCAGAGACTTGTATACATCCAGCTGGAGCAGCAGGTCCCGCACAGGTTCAGGGTTGGCTGGGATTTTATCGTTCCCATAGTCACGGTCCTCCAACTCAGGGTAACTGGGGTCCCAGGGCCCATCATCAGCATTGAAGACAGAGGCGAAGAAGCCAATCACCACTTCACCCACGAGACCCTCCCTGTTTACAAGCAGCAAGTCTAGGAGGGCTCCTTTCCTAGTCAGCTCGTTCAGTACCAGTACCAAGAAGTTATCATCAACGTGTTTTAGGAATCTCCTGGACCTGCTGGTATCAAGTGTTATTCCCAGTTGACATTTGGCAGATTGAAGTCCCCCATAAGGACAAGGACAGCTGATTTAGAAGTATTTCTCAGTTCCTTAAAGAATAATTCATCAGTGTCGTCATCCTGTCCAGGTGGTCTGTAATATACTCCCACAGCAACATCCACTTCATTTGCTTGTCCCTTAATCCTTACCCAGAGGCTCTCATCCTCATCATCGCCAGTTGTAAGCTCTGTATAGTCCCGCCCCTGCATTACATACAGTGCCACCCCCTTGCCTCATCTGTTCTGCCTATCCTTTCTGAAGAGCCTATAACCGTCCACCGTAACATACCAGTCACAGGACTCTTTTCACCAGCTTTCTCTTATGCCAATGATGTCATAGCTCTGGGACTGAGCCAAGGCTTCTAGCTCCTCTTGCTTGTTCCTCATGCTGTGTGCATTGGTGTAGAGACATTTCAAATGTGCTTCAGCATACCCAGCACCTTGTGGAGCAGACTAAAGGATCTCGCTAGCATGCAGTCCCTCAAATTTTGGCGTGCCATCCCATAGCTTATCACCAGCAAGCCTGTTTTTATCCATTATACCCTTCAACTCTAGCGTAAAGCTCTTTCGATCAGCCCTGATAACTCTTGAGTAAAAATCCTTTTCCCTCTTTGAGAAAGGTGCATCCCATCACATGCCAGCAGGTCTGGTGTCGTGTAGACCATCCCATGATAAAAAAACAACAACAAACAAACAATCTGCCTGTGCCACCAGCCTTGGAGACAGGTTTTGATAAGGTGAGTCTGCATGTTTCTTCCAGTATCGTTCCCTGCAACTGGAAGGATAGAAGAAAACACTACCTGTGCTCCTGATCCCTTAACCGATCATCCCAAGGCCCTGAAGTCTCTTTTGATGGCCCTTGGACTTCTTGTCGCAACTTCATTGCTGCCTACATGAAAAAACAATAATGGATAATAATCCGAGGGCTGTACCACCAGGCTCGGAAGTTTTCTTGTAACACTTTTAACTCGGGCTCCAGGGAGGCAGCAAACTTCTATAGGAGGTGAGTTTGGTTGGCATATTGGGCCGTCTGTTCCCCTCTGAAGGCTGTCACCAATGACAATAACCCAGCTTTTCTTTCTTAATGGAGGCCCTGAGCAACCTATTCTGGGTGACCCTGATTTGAGCAGAGGGGTTGGAGTAGATGATCTCAAGAGGTCCCTTCCAACCTAAACAATTCTGTGATCAGTGTTGCAAAGTCCAGCTGGGTGCCAGTAGCTAGTGGGGTCCTTCAGGAATCAGTACTGGGACCAGTATTGTTTAAGGTCTTCATTATTGACCTGGTAGATGGAACAGAGTGCACTCTCATCAAGTTTGCAGATATTGGTGGAGAGTGTTCAATAGGCTGGAGGTTAGAGGGACCTGGAAAGGATGGAGAAATGAGCTGATGGGATCCTCATGAAGTTTAACAATGATAAATGCCAAGTCTTGCATTTTCAATGAAATAACCCCATGCAACACTACAGGCTGGGAGATTGTCTCAGCTATATTCCTTAAAGAATAATTCATTGGTGTCATCATCCTTTGAGCCTGACCCAAGAGCCCAAATCCTGGGCAAAAATCCTTTTCCTCCTCTGAGAAAGGTGCTCCTGTAATAAATGGCTAAGTCCCAAATAGGGTTACAATCAAAGTTTACAATTTATTAAACGAATAGAGGTAGGCAAACAGCGCTGGGTGTGCAGGGAGTCTCTGCTCCACCAAGAAGCACACCAGTTACATCAGGCGTCTGGTTTTTATGCTCCTAGGCTAATACATATTCATCACCACTTTTGGAAAAGGCAGGGTTATTATAATTAGTTTCCCGGGACCCGAACCATCCCACGGACGCATGCATATCAGTCTCCGTGGTCCCTCTGGGGGTCGCTCATACTGAAGGCTCGTAGTCTTCCTCCCAGGCTTTGTCCTTCGGTCATTCTTCAGCTTCCCCCCCCTCCTTATTTAGTAGTCTCTGGGCCAGATGTCAGAAAGTTGTGTCTCGTGCAGTAGTCAGCAGTTATCTCAAGAAACTCCCCCCTATTCTCTTATCTCCCAGACTCGAGTCTCAAGGTTTACCCTTCTAACCCTCTATCGACACGAACTGCTAGACCCTTCTTTTGCAAGATACAAGAACTATATACACTAACCACTCTGTTTCTCTTGGACTTGTGGTTATTTATACAAGGGTATGTAAGACAGAAGGTCACATTTCAATATGAGGCCCTAGCATTGTTCCATATTGACACGAATCAGATGAACATATTTCACAATCCCCCATTTCCTTTTTCATGGTATTGATTCGTGTTTTCATTTCCAATCGAGTCAGTAGTTGCCGAATTGGTATCAATTTTGGATATTCTTTTGTTTTTATTATCATCAAGGAATGGGTTTTCTCTTTCCCTGGTTCTGGGTCAACAGTGTGAGAAGCACTCCGTAGCCAATAACTTAGGCTCAGGCGAGGATCTCAGTAAAGTAGTAATTTATTCACAACTGCAATGGCAGGCATTTCCACCTAAGTTCTAGAAGAAGATCCCCGCTCAGCCAAAATGACCTTCTGCCCCACCTGCTTGACTTCCAACTTTTTGGAATTGCCTGTTTCTGTGC